>NC_044352.1:36826782-37426782 GCF_007364275.1 Archocentrus centrarchus | reverse complement strand
TTGTAGTATTCATCATGAATATTCTATTTGATATGTTTTATAGTCCAAAGTTCAACTTGACAAAAGAATGTACTGAATACAGCATTTGTTAGAACACAGTAATTAGTACAAATATAGTTGCAGATGTGGCTCTGCAGAACCCATTTCTTGTTTACATGGTAATTATGAATAGCTGATACCAGTGGCAAAAAGAAGCTGCTAAATGATCTACAAAGAAAAACAAGCTCTAATCATTGGGCGGCTGTGGCTCAGGAGGTAAAGTAGGTCATCTAGTAATTGAAAAGTCAGGAGTTCAAGCCTCGTCTACTCCAGTCTGCATTTTGAAGTATCCTTGGGAAGGATACTAAACTCCCATGTGTGAATGTCAGACAAGATGCTTTAGGTATAGATAAAAGCACTTGTATTAATCTATGTGTGCTTATAATAAAAAGCGCTTTGAGTGCTCATTTAAGAGTAGAAAAACATTATATAAGTACCAGGCCAGGTACATGATCAGACTCCATACAAGAGGGATCATCTTAGTACACTCTCAATTTGGACCTTGGTATCCAGCACCTGACTGAGCTCTTCAGGAAGTTTTGTTGTTGATAAATGTGATTGCAGGACAGAGTCGTCTCTTCAGGAATGCCTGAATTAGTCCGTACCAATCTGCAACAGAGATCTTAATCTCCCTCACAAACTTAACACATTTACAAATTAATGACTTTTTGTTTTTGAGCTACCAGTATTTTATGCTGATATTCAGTATCTATAAAGTTGCCCAAGGTTCTCATGGAAGATGAGTGTTTTCTCAAAGTCAGGAAATCCAGTGGCTTAAATTCTGTATGAGGTCAGATATACAACATGCATAGTCTCGAGGTAGCATTCATGGTCTGTAGGTTTTCTGACAACACAACCAGAATAATAATCAATGATTTACAGAGACCACAAGTGACTTGTAGGATACTCAGCTGTTGTGTGCAAATCAGTGTGTCGCTTCCTGAAGCTGAGACAGGTCTCTTTTATGCCAGTTTGATTTATCAATTCATTGAAAAATTGGATGCCAATGAATTTAACAATTAAAACTTCCCCCTAAATGTGTTCTGCATTCAGCTTTTTACTGCAGTTCATCATATTTTATTTGTTGATCTATTGAAGTAGGAGAAGAGATTAATTCTGTTTTTCTGTTTAGTGATTTCTGAACATTTTTGCAGAGAACCTGAAATTACATTATTATTATCATCATTATTATTATTTCTTCACTTTAAGTAGCTGTATCAGGTTAAACAAGTTATTTTATGCAGCAGGTTATACTCAGATTAATTGGCTTGGGGTTCACATTGTAATTGCTTATATAATTAATTTCAAAGTTAAACACACCAGTGCTATGAAAATTTGGTGCAACAACTCAGCAATATTCTTAATACTGGAATCCTTGTTGTTTGGTTCTTTCCATGAGGAATGTTTAAAGCTTGGAAAACTGCATCATTCAATCTTTAAGCCACCAATAAGAAAGAAAAAAAAAAAAGTTAAATAGACACATTTATATTCAGTTTGTGGCACACACACACAAATGCTCTCTGGGAGATGTGTATTGTAGTAGGAGGTGCAGGTTGTGCTGGTGACCAGGTGTACAGCCGTTTAAATAAGTACTAGTAGGCCTGGCCAGTTTCAACTTGCAGCAGTCCCAGTACAGCTGAGTGGTCAGCAAGCTTCATTCTGCGCTGACTGGAGAGATTGACGTTCTTGGCCAGGTAATCCACAGCAGCTGGGGAGGATAAAGACAGTTTACTTCACTTTTCAATTAAAATTTATTTATATAGTGCCAAATAACAGCAAACAGTTGCCTCAAGGTGCTGATAGGACAGATTGGCGAATTAATGAAGATCTGCTAGAATCGTCTCCACTTGCAACTGATCTCCTCAGTAATGTGACACCTTCAGGTACATTTCGTAGTTATGCTTGTTAAATATTTGAAATCCAACTAAGATTACATTTATACATCCCTTTATCTTTCATAAAAAGGATAATGCCACACTCATTTTCCATTAATTTATTTTATTTAAAAAAGGTCATGTCTGCAGAAAATGGCCTCCTCAGCCAAATGGTCTACATTTGCTTGACAGCAACTTGTAGTCTGGTGTTGCAAAGCTGCAACTTTTGCATTATGAGTAAAGTGATGCCGCTTCCAACATGATTCACTATTGATTCTGCAAACTCAGATTACCAGTAAACCTCAATTCATTCTCAATCACATTTCATAGTAAGGTATCATCCCCAAGAACTACTAGTGTGCAGGGTTGAGGTCCAAATGAATGTCTTGCTTGATGAAGGAGCAAAAAAACTGTTAAATCTGTTAAAATGTTGTTCTGTCTTTGGACTCTTGCTTTGGTTTTGACTTTTCACTATGTGTTGCTGTTTGGTTGTATTTAGGTATCAAAACTACTTGGTTAAACTTTTAAACACAAATTAGAAGGCAAACATCTCCCTTCTCCCAAACTTCAATTTTTTTTTAATTACCATGATGATGAGTATCAGGAGAGGACATTAACCTTACAGAACAAAAACTGTTTTTTGAATTTTCCAATTGGGGTGGACAAGGCTAGAAGTCAGGCTTTCAAATGAACTTTGTCTGGGTCTTTGATTAATTAATATGCTGGAATGGAAGATTGCTGCTACTCCTCCTCCTCGACCTGTGCTTCGAGCATTCTGACAATTCATTTAACCCTCTAACACCAGGCGATCGCCGCCGATTCACCTGTGACCTGCCCTTACCTGCTGTGAACAGCTGGTTAACACCGAGCATATCACCACTGTGACATCAGATCAAACGTATTTTGAATGACTAATCACGTGACCTTTTTGTCCTATTGGAACAATTCAAATGGTTTCTGAAAGCTGGGAAATTGCGCTTCACACCCAACATAGGGTTATTACAGTAATTGTTGCCGGAAGTCCATGAACAGCAGAATGTTTGAAGTACGTTCTGATGCCGACGACAGGTTTGGTATTAAAGGGTTAAACTAACATATTCATCCTGCTGTAACCAGGTTTCTGTAAGGCAGAATAAAGCAATATGTTGATCAATTGTTAAATCATTTACTAACTAAGCCTTACTACGTCTGCTCAATCAGTTAATTCATTTCTTAAAACTCATGGTATGGTTGACGTATGGCACTTTCGAAATCCAACTTTAAGATCTTATTCATTCTTCTCTCCTGTTCATAAGACTTACGAATCGATTATTTCTTCCTCGATAAACGAATTCTACCTTTAGTGAAAGAATGTGATTATGGAGCAATAATTATATCTGACCATAGTCCTCTTACAATGAAACTGAATGTTCCTGTCATGCAATCGGTCTATCGTCCCTGGCGGCTTAATCCCTTACTTTTATCCAATGAAGACTTTGTTAAAATGCTTTCATCTGAAATAAATTTTTTTATTGTTGCTAATCGAACGCCGGGGATGTCTCTTGGTATTATTTGGGAGTCATTAAAGGCCTATTTGAGGGGTCAAACCATCTCTTACTGTGCAAATAAAAAGAAGAAAAACATGGAACGGCTAAGACAACTAACAGATGAGATTTTACAGTTAGACAGAGAATACAGCCACTCTGGTTCACAAGACCTACTGAAGTAATGTCTGTCTCTCCAAACTGAATTTAATATTTTGTCTACCCAGCAGGCGGAGTATTTAATATCCAAATCTAGATATGGTCACTACGAATATGGTGAAAGGGCTGGGCGATTACTTGCTCAACAGTTACGCCAGTGTTCAGCTGGTCAGTATATTTCTGCAATAGATGATGACCAAGGTGTAAAACGCTGTGATAATGCTGGAATTAATTTATGTTTCAGTAAATTTTACCAATCACTGTATACATCTGAGGCATCATTTAACCCAGCCGAGCTAGAGGATTCTTTAAGAATGTTAAAATCCCATCAGTAAGTTCAGACCTGTTTAATGAACTGGAGAAAGAGGAGATAAACTGCAATTAAAGATATGCAAAATGGAAAGTCTCCAGGCCCGGATGGCTTCCCGATGGAATTTTTAAAGAAATTTTCTGATCTGCTTTCTCCTCTATTATTATCAGTTTTTGAAGAATCGTTGAGCATGCAATTATTACCATTGTCTATGCGTCAAGCTGTAATTTCTTTGCTAATAAAGAAGGAGAAAGATCCCTTAAACTGCAGTTCATATCGCCCGGTTTCACTATTGAATTCAGACTCAAAAATCCTTAGTAAAGTGTTGGTGAAGCGACTTGAACAAGGTATCCCCACAATTGTTTCATCTGACCAGACAGGATTAGTTAAAAATCGCCAATCCTTCTTTATCAGGTGGCTGTTTAATGTGTTATATACTCCCACCCCACCTGGCCATAACTGTGATGAGGTCATACTTTCGCTAGATGCTGAGAAAGCATTTGACCAGGTGGAGTGGAATTATCTTTTTAGGACTTTAGAGACCTTTAATTTTGGTCCTAAATTTATATCATGGGTGAAGTTGATATATACTTTGCCAATAGCGGCTGTACGCACTAATTGCAATTTATCCAGCTATTTTGAATTGACATGTGGTACGAGGCAGGGGTGCCCACTTTCCCCACTTTTATTCGCACTTGCGATTGAACCGCTTGCTGTAGCGTTGCGGCAAAGTCAGGTGATTAAAGGTATAATTTGGTTTGGCACTGAACATAAAGTTTCCTTATATGCCGATGATGCGCTTTTGTATATTTCAGACTCTTCTTCTAGTCTTCCTGAGTTACTTATTTTACTTCAAAAATTTGGGAGAATATCTGGTTATAAGATTAATCTTCAAAAAAGTGAGCTGATGCCTGTGACATCTATAGAAGGGAAGCTTATGGGCACTGTTCCTTTTAAAATTAGTTCTAAAAAATTTAAATATCTAGGTTTCTGGATAACTTGATCCTATAAGGTCCTTTATAAGGCGAATTATCTACCACTATTGGTGAATCTAGCAGGACATTGCTAGGTGGGAATCCCTACCTCTCTCCCTTGCGGGAAGAATCAATTCAATTAAAATGACTATACTGCCTAAATTTATTTATTTATTTCAGAGTGTGCCAATGTTCCTTACTAAGTCTTTCTTTTCTAATTTGGACAGTAAATTATCAGCATTTGTTTGGAATAAAAAGCATCCACGGATTGGGAGGAAGATGCTGCAATTACCTCGGAGTCTTGGAGGCATGTCATCCCCTAACTTCATGTACTATTATTGGGCGGATAACATTAGAACATTATTATATTGGTTAAAAAAGGACACTCCTGTCCCAAGTTGGGTGGCCTTGGAAAGAGGCTCAAGTGTATCTAGTTCTCTGTCCACTTTACTCTGCTCCAAGTTACCTTTTAATCAACCAGTCTCAACATATACTTCTAATCCAGTGGTAATTGACACAGTAAAAATCTGGAATCAGTGTAGAACATCATTCAAAAGTACAGAGTTATTATTGGCTGCCCCTGTGTCAAATAATCACATGTTTATTCCTTCATTAACAGATTCAGCTTTTAATACCTGGGCTCTAATAGGAATACATTTATTATATGATCTATATGTAGATAATAGGTTTGCTTCATTTGAACAGTTGGTACAGAAATTTGACATTAATAAATCACAGTTTTTCAGATATTTGCAATTGAGACATTTTGTAATGTCCAACTCTGAGTGCTTTCCTCTACGCCCTTCTACCTCTGTTGTTGATAAGATTCTGGAGTGTAAGTCTGACACAAAACGATCCATGAGTAGAGTTTATACACTGCTTAATTCATACCATGATACCAATTTGGATTCTCTGAAATACAGCTGGGAGATGGAGGAATCCATATCAGATTCAGACTGGCAAAAGGTTATTTAAAATATTTATTCTTCCTCAATTTGTCTAAGGCGTGCAATAGTTCAATTCAAGGTAGTACATCATCTACATTGGTCTAAAGATAAATTGTACAAGTTTAAAAAGGACTTGGATCCGACATGTGATCCCTGTAAACTGACTCCAGCCACACTTTTACATACATTCTGGACTTGTCCAAAACTACATGGGTATTGGCAATCTATTTTTGATACTTTATCAGAAGTATCTGGACAAATTATTCACCCGTCACCACTCATCGCTCTCTTCGGGGTGGCCCCAGCAGATATCATCCTCCGCAAACATCAGAGGAATATGATAGCCTTCTGCCCTCTTCTGGCCAGGAGACTGATTCTGTGTAGATGGAAAGATCCACATCCTCCAGCATACGGACATTGGATAAAAGAGGTTATGTATTACATTCATCTGGAGAAGATTAGATGTACGGTCAAGGGATCTGTTAAAAAATTCTATGATATCTGGCAGCCATTTTTATCTTATTTTGAAGGTATTTCGGCAGACAAACTTGTGTAGTGATCAGTTGCTGGTTGTATTATATACGCACAAATCTGAGATTAATATTAGTTACTTTACAAACAGAAGATGTACACATGTTGATGTAATAGATCCGACATAGAACGGGTGGGGTGGGAGGGATTTTTGTAGTGTATGTGCATTTTTGTTGTTGTTTTATGTTTACTTAAAAAAAAACAATAAATCATTTACTAACCGGGACTTGGAAGAGAGAGACCTAATGTTTAATAATCCACATTTAACTGTTTTACACTTTGGTGCAGTTGATGATGCTATATTGTTCTTTCTTTGTGAACTTTTATTTATTTTTTATTTTAAGATTATAATTTAATTTTATAAATTATAATTAATTGAGCAGAAAGATCAGCTAGCAGCAGGACACCACTGTTTACCACAACAGCACAAGAGGAACACAAAGTGATACCGTACAGTGCCAGCACCGAGCTAGAGAGTCCATAACTAATGTTCATAGTAATAAAAGAACACCAAGTGCAACACTGTGACTTTATGAGAAGTTATTCGTAGCTCCTGAATGAAGCTCTCTGGGACAGAGAAATTACATGTCAGTGCTAATTACTTGTTGGGAGGTCACAATCACTATGATATAAAACAGGATATAGAATACCGTCACACTAATTGTTTAACAAATATCGCTGCAGAACAGATTATTGTATATCCAATCATACAGACTAACAAGAAGACACTACATTTGACAGACGGACAAAAGAAGTCAACAATTTGGCTCACACAGACAGAAAGACAGAGAGGCAGGTACTCACTAGAATAACTGTAGTTCTTGGAAAGCTGACATTAATGCTCAGCATATTTTCTCTCAGACTAGTAAATGTTGCCCCTCCCTGGTTCAACTGGTGATAACTTCTCTTTTATGGGACAGGAGAGAGGAGGGATGATAGATGTTATGTGACATGTTGTGTGTGGGTTGCATGTGTGTGTGTTGTGGCTATTGGGAGGGAGTTAAGTAAGGCATGTCAGTTAAGTAGCTGGTGAGCACAGAAAGAAAACTGCCACTCCTGTGATGATGAATGAGAGAGAAAGAAGAGCACCTATGGGTGGGCAGGTCTGTCTGACAAGATGCCAGTCACCTAGACAGCATGTGGGTGTGTGTGTGTGTGTGTGTGTGTGTGTGTGTGTGTGTGTGTGTGTGTGTGTGTGTGTGTGTGTGTGTGTGTGTGTGTGTGTGTGTGTGTGTGTGTGTGTGTGCGTGTGTATTTGTGTTTCACAGAGGCTTAGAATGCCATGTAAAGGAGGCTGTTTTTTTACTGTCAGCCAGGTTTATACCTTAAATCCCTGTTGAGTAGTCACACTGAGAGCTGTCTGCCTCTGAGATAAAGCCTGATAACATATATGAACAAACACAAATTCGCATGGACAGTCATGTCAGCTTTTTTGACAGTGTGCACTTTAATCTGTCAGAAGCTTTCTGAAACAGAACAAGAGCTGGTAAAATGTTGCAGGCAAACTATTAAATCTGTCTGAAAAAAAGGGGGGAGTGGGGTGGAGAGCCATGTCCACACTATAAATGTCACTTGGGACATTGAGAGTTTAAAAAAATCTAACTGATAGTACTAACAGGAAGAAAATTTAAAATAAAAACAAAAAAAACCCAGGAATGACCCAGAATTACATCTTTTAATGCCACAGAGGCTGTATAGCAGCAGAAATTGCATCCATATTAATGTTTTATTTCAGGCAATATAGAGAAAAAAGAAAATTAAAAGATTGCAGGGTTAATGCCTATTTTCACCTGATGGTTAAAAATAATTGGCAAAAATGAGCTTCTCCCAGGGGATGATTTGGCTCAGTCTTATGATACAAAAGAGTCGAGAGGGGCTCAAAGTAGAATTTGGAGACTTTGACCTTTGAACTTTGATTAACTAATGAAATGATTTTTCAATCATTACAACCTTAAAAACAAGGGAAATTTAGGACACGAGTATTGACACAAAAAATTATGACAATAATACTTGCTATTTTTTTTCTTAACATTTCTTAGATGAGGTAAAAGGAATCCTAACGAATCCTTAGGCACAGATGACATGCAGCATAATCACTGATTAATTTATTAGGAAACAATATTTACACATATTGTACACATGTATGTTGCAGTTTTAATTTTATTTGTGCATGTGCACATGTTGACCCAAACCCTAACCCTTATTTACAATGACAGCAGCTCTGTACTCTGCATCCACATATTCAGGCAAATGGAAAAGGTATTTTTTTCAGCAGTGTAACCTTTATGTACTATTACTATGTAATAGCAACTTTCCTGTACAGAGTAGATGTGCGAAGCTGGGAAACAACAGGCCCAACACTGTCAGCAAGCTGTATTCAAGGTCACTTCCTGTGCAACATGCCTGTGTGAAGAAGACTCCCGACTGCAGAGAAAGCAGGATTTCATCCACACAACTATAAAAGACCTGTTTATTCTGTTCTATATCAATGACAAATTTGGTGACGGGTGTGATTTCACAAGCAATTTCTTCTCTGCTTTTGCATTGATCCAAGAAAACCTGCACAGATGGACTCAGTGAGTCTGAAAGAGTGCTTCTAGCACACCTGCAAACCAAGTTTTGAGGAGAAAAACAGCCAACAATGGGGAACAGATAGAATTACTGCTGAAATCGTGCTTGATAGAGAAGCCAGAGAGGAGAGCAGGAGGGACCAGCAACTTGAATTTCTGATTGTGCTTTATTTGTAATGGCAAGTAATTTAAGAAATTTGAAATATTGTTTTGTGTGGTGAGAGGGTCTGAGAGTCAATGTTCTATAAACACAGTTGATTTGGACTGATCTCCATAGAATAAAAGCAAATCAATTTGGACTGATGCAAATTAACAATTTTGTGGGTTAAATGAGCAACAACTTATTGATTTCACAGGGACACAAAATGTAGTTTTGTCATTAACAATCTAGAGATTGGGTCTCTCAGATAAAAAGTGAACACTGTACTGCCAGGCACTAAAATGGGGAATTTAAAGTCCAAAACATACAAGTCGGCTCCAGATAAGATCCAAATAGTCCAACAGCCCAGTTCATAAACTAACAAACATGGTGAGGAAGTGTTATAGCAGTTAAATGTGTGGGTAAATGAGCATGGGTTTCCAGAAAATGGGTCTTTCAGTATGAGACAAATTAATGCATTTAAAAAAAAAAATCACTAGAAAAAACAGCAAAAGTGAACATGAGTAAAAAATGCGCAGACTGGAAAGCATTTTTCTTGTGGTTGGAGGAAGCAAGAATGATGGAGGGAAAGTTTGGGCAGGCAGGGCCAAAAAAAAAAAAAAAAATGATACCAATGAAATGTCTAAGTGTGTCAAAAGCAGGGTAGACCCAGACATGGATCAACTTCTTCCCCTAGAACAGAGCCAGCAAAATGACAGACCAACATTATCCACACCATCAAACCTATATCCAGCATCACACCTGGCTAAAGTCTCCACACCTTCACCTCCATCCTCCTCTGACCATGAAAAACAAGTGTCAGCATCAACCAATCTCCCTCAGCCCAGAGAAGACATTACTGGAGGGACTACATCTTCACTGATGCCCGCTCATGACCAGAGTGGGAAGAGAATTTAATCCAGGGATGAGTGAACAGGCAATCAGCTTGTGTGACTACATCACCAAAAACGGCACTGGTCTGACAACACTGCTTTGGCTCACCAACCATGGCTTGAAAATGATATGAAAGGAGCAACAATACATCTGCCAGATGCCAAATTTGTTTGATATGAAACACACACGTGTGCCAAATGTGAAAAAAAAAGAAAAGAAAAAAGACATCAGAAAGGGGGCAAATACTTTTTCACAGCACTGTATATGTTCAAGCATAACAAAGTGGAAGAAGGCTTCCACCTTGGTGGACTCAGAATCTCATCTCTGCTTTTTGAGGATGATGCGGTCCTGCTGGCTTCATCAGGGGGTGGCCTCCAGCTCGCAGTGGAACGGGTCACAGCCGAGTGTGAAGCAGCTGGTATGAGAATCAGCACCTCTAAGTCTGAGGCCATGGTCCTCAGCCGGAAAAGGGTGGAGTTCCAGATCAGGGATGAGTTGCTGCGCCACAAGGAGGAGTTTAAGTATCTCGTGGTCTTGCTCATGAGTGACAGGAGAAAGGAACAGGAGATTGACAGACAGATTGGGGCTGCTTCTGCAGTGACGCAGATGCTGCACTGGACCCTCGTGGTAAAGAGGGAGCTGAGTGTGAAAGCAAAGCTGTTGATTTACCAATCAAGCTAAGTCCCTACCCTCACCTATGGTCACAAGCTTTGGCTAGTGACCGAAAGGACAAGATTGCAGATACAAGCATACAAGCTATCTCCAAAGGGTGGCTGGCCTCTCCCTTAGAGGTAGGGTGAGGAGTGCAGTCATTCAGGGGGGGCTCAGGGTATAGCCGCTGCTCCTCCACATTAAAAACAGCCAATTGAGGTTGTTCAGGTATCTGACTAGGATGGTTCCTGGGCACCTCTTGGGTGAGTTCATGGGTCCTGAATACCTGAGAATCTACTAACCCACTTGAAAGTAAAAAGCCATCACCAATAAGTTACCTGTAATCTAGGTGCACAATTTTGTTTTCAAAATAGAGCACTTTTTAACTCTTTCATAACACTTGTTCAGATAAAATGTGATATGTTGTGGATGGTTATACATTGATGACATGTGTTATCATAATTGTAATTGTGTTGTTCTAACACATCATAGGGAATACATTTTATTTTTTATTTGGAAAATTACGTGTAAAATGTAAAAGACCCACATTTTTTTAAAAAATTCACAATAGTTAAATTGGAAATTTTTGGAACTGCTTCATCGAGAGCAGCATGAGCAGGATGGTGGGATCCAGCTGATTGTGGTCAGAAGCTGTGGCCTCCGTACGCTGCTAACATGATTTCTCCATGTGGAAGCTGGAGACAGTTTTGAAAGCAATGCATATTCTCATACATAATGTACCATAATGTGTTTTTCTGTCAGAGTATTTACAGAGAGTTTCAAAAACTTTAGAGACAAAAGAAGACAGTGAACTTTATAGTCCTTGAGTATAGGAAAAACTGCATCAGTGTGATGTCCATCATCACTCAGAGTGCAAGACAAGACTCCATTAAAGAATCCCCCAGTATGGACACCAGCAGGATGTATTCTGACAACGTGGTGCCAAGGCAATACGGCAAAACTGGTGCAGAGGTTTCTGCAAAACCAGCAGTTGTCAGGTAGTAGGAAAAAATACAGCAGTTCAATCTATGGTACATAAAAAGGCCAATATATATATATATATTCGATTAATTAATTACGGAGAAAATAACGAATTAAAAATTTTAACGCATTTTAATCGCACTTTGCACCATGGAACTTTTCTCAGTGCACGAGTTCCAGGCATACCGATTATATCGACGCACAATGTCAAAAATTCAGGGGCCGCATCCTTCGAAGGACCCAGCCCACGGTCCTTTGCAGCCCATGAAGACCGCAAAGGCCGGAAGTGAGCAGCTAGCCTTCATATCAGCGTTGCCTGCCCTCACCTCTGCGTAGCTCATGTCGCCAGCAACCATGAGTGCGAAGCACAGCTGTGGAAAAGCAGCTGGTTAAACCTTTTGTGGTTGAATTTAAGTCTTTAATTCAAAATAAGCTCTTAAAACAAGCATAACACATTTTAACATCAAGGAATACAGCTGAGAGAATGATTAATTTCCAACTATATTAAGTGAGACAATGTTATTTTCCCACCAGTCCACTACAGAGTAGAGTGGTGGGAAAATAAACAAAATTTTAAAGTGTAAGCTTATGTATATTGATTCATTCATCAACCAAACTTAAATTAATATTTATCATGGTAAATATTTAAATGTGATTAAAATGCGATTAATTTCGATTAATTAATTACAAAGCTCCTAATTAATTAGATTAATTTTTTTAATGGAGTCCCACCCCTAATATATATATATATATATATATATATATATATATACACACACACACACACATACACACACACACACACACACAAAGTTTGCTACTAAATATAAGTTTATTTTTAATTCAACTTTTTTCTGTTTTTTTTCTTTGTTTATTGCAAGTGACATTTGTTTATATAGTGCCAAATCAAAACAGTCACCTCAAGGCACTTTATATTGTAAGGTAAAGACCCAACAATGATTACAGAGCAGTCAGAACGACCCCCTATGAGCAGCACTTTGTGACAGTGGGAAGGAAAACCTCCCTTTTAACAGGAAGAAACCTCCAGCAGAACCAGGCTCAGGGAGGGGGGGTCATCTGCTGTGACTGGTTACGGGTGTGGGGAGGGTGACAAGACAAAAGACACACTGTGGAAGAGGAAGAGGAAAAAAAGGAACAGCTCTTGTAAAGAACAAAAAACAACATACAGAAAAACAAACAATACCTGGAAACAATACATTTATAAGGAAAAAACAAAACAGAAACAAAGCATGGCTACACAAACCAACAGTCCTGCCTGCATGCCCACCCCAGCAAATGGGAGAGGGAGGGCCCAGATGAAGCCCCTACAGCCGAGGAGTAAGGATAGAGAACCCGAGGCAATGGGAAGCCAGTCTGTACCTTTCTGCATTCCCGTCATAAGCAGCTTTACCAAGGCCCAGACAGCTGCCCAGACCTCCTGAATTGTAATGACAAACCAGGTATCTCCAGGTCCAATTCGGAGAAATCCTAGTGTCAGGAAGCGAAATGTGTGTCCCCTCCATCGACAGCACAGCCAGGGACGTCATCTTCCACCCCCATGGGAATACATAATGTAGCCAGCCGGGAATGTCGATTGGTCGGTCGCAAACGATCCGGCTCTTTGAAGTGAACGACGGGAGCCGGCTCCTGATTGTGAGCAGTTTCTTTTTTCTTTTCGTTCTTTTTTGTTTTTGTTTTTTTTGTGGAAGCTGCATGTGATTGGTTAAGATGGGTGGTAGCACCTGTGTGTCTACACTGAGCAGGAGAGGAGGGGGCCACGGACACACCACATAGTGAGTACACAAACACCAGAGAAGGAGAGGTTCTTGCAAAGTTCACTCGGAGACAGGAAAGTGCTAGAGGAAGCTGTGCTTTACATAGAGATTACACGCGGTAACGGTGAGGAAAAGGAGTGACAGAAAACGTAGTAAAGTTTGGACACATTTTAATGTGATAGACAGGCAGAGTATCAAGCAGGCTCCACAAACAGCATGCACAGATGTATATAAACTGTTGATCCATCAGTGCAATTAGAAGAACAAAACAGGGCAGGTCATATCAGGAATTAAAAACAGGATCAACCCCTCAAAAGTCCTTGGTTTTTCTGAGTGCCGTTTTCTGTTTTATAATTTGCATTTAGAGCACTCTATTCTATGCTGAGTATATAAAGAAACATTTGATATAATGTATGTTTTTACATTAGTAATTCGTTTTACACATTTTTTTTTAAGTAAAATCTTTGGGAGCCGAGCCTAAAGAGCTGGAATTCCCATCACTACCACCCATATACACCCACAAACAAAGATAAAGACTGTGACAAATGCACAAAGACACACATTCATCCACATCCACCCACTTTCTGAAGTGGGGGCAAGCAGACACCACCCCAGGGCCAACAGCAACCCCAGGACACTGCCAGCCAGGCCCACGAAGCCCCACCCGACCCCCATCCCTGGCAAGTTGCAGGGAATGGGGTGTAGGATGACCCACCCGCACCCCCCCCACTGATAAGATAAGCGTATGTATTTATGTTTCTGAATGTCTGAGGTGTATAGGGTGCTGTTAAAATTGAGGTGACAGTTGTGCCCCAGGCCCAAACTGCTAGTCGTAATTGCTCGCCCACACAATCCCCCAAAACCCTTAATGTCTAAGATGCAATTAAAATTGAGGAGCAGACAGTAGTGAGGACCTGAGTGGGGCCGCCTCAGCAACCTTATCTCATCAACCTCTGGGTAGCATGTCTGTCCCCCAAGGTCCTGTGTGTATCAGGATGTGTTGTGAATTATAATGACTATAATGCAATTAATGGCAATCCAATGGCACTGCCCCAGATCTCCACGCGATGTTGCAGAGGCGTGTCAACCAAGACAGCCCTACAACATCCAGAGCCTTCAGGAACTCAGGGCAAATCTCGTCCACCCCAGGGGCCCTGCCACCAAGGAGTTGTTTAACTACCTCAGAGACCTCACCCCCAGTGATGTTCAAGTCATCTCCCTCGTCCCCAGACTCTGCTTCCACTACAGAAGGTGTGTCAGTGGGATTCAGGAGGTCCTCGAAGTATTCCTTCCACCGCCTCAGTTGAAGTCAACAGCACCCCACCAGCACTATAAACCACGTGAGTGGAGCACTGCTTTCCCCCCCTGAGTCACCTGACGGTTTGCCAGAATTGCTTCAATGCCATCCAAAAGTCTTTTTCCATAGCCTCACCGTACTCCTCCCACACCCGAGTTTTTGCTTCGTCCACTGCCCGAGCTGCATTCCGCTTGGCCTGCCGATACCTGTCAGCTGCCTCCGGAGTCCCACAGGCTAACCAAGCCCGATAGGACTCTTTCTTCAGCTTGATGGCTTCCTTCACCTCCGGTGACCATCTGATTCGGCGGTTACCACCACGACAGGCACCAACCACCTTGCAGCCACAGCTCTGAGCAGCAGCCTCAACAATGGAGGTGCGGAACATGGTCCATTCTGACTCAATGTCCTCAGCCTCCCTCGGAATGCTGTCGAAGTTCTGCCGGAGGTGGGAGTTGAAGATCTCCCGGACTGGGGCTTCTGCCAGATGCTCCAAGTGCACCCTCATTATACGTTTAGGTGTGCCAGGTCTGTCCAGCATCTTCCCCCGCCACCTGATCCAACTCACCACCAGGTAGTGGTGGATTGGCAGACTGGGGTGGTGGTCCCCATCTTTAAGAAGGGAGACCGGAGGGTGTGCTCCAACTTTCGGGTGATCACACTCCTCAGCCTCCCCGGTAAGGTCTATGCCAGGGTGCTGGAAAGGAGGGTCCATCCGTTAGTCGGTCCTCGGATTCCGGAGGAACAATGCGGTTTTCGTCCTGGTCGTGGAACGCTGGACCAGCTCTTTATCCTCTCAAGGGTTAGTGAGTGGATGATGTGGGAGTTTGCCCAACCAGTCTACATGTGCTTTGTGGACTTGGAGAAGGCATTCGACCGTGTCCCTCGGGGTATCCTGTGGGAGGTCCTGCGGGAGTATGGGGTGTCTGGCCCGTTGTTGTGGGCCATTCAGTCTCTGTATAACCGGCTATACGGACCTGGCTATACGGGTCCGTATAGCCAGTAATAAGTTGGATTCTTTTCCTGTGGGTGTTGGACTCCATCAGGGCTGCCCCTTGTCACTGATTCTGTTCATAAATTTTATGGACAGAATTTCTAGGCATAGCCAGGTGGCGGAAGGCTTCTTCCTTGGTGGTCTCAGAGTCTCATCTCTGCTTTTTGCAGATGATACGGTCCTGTTGGCTTCATCAGGGGGTGGCCCTCTGGCTCAGGGACAAGTTCTTGCCTCGAGAGGAGGAATTCAAGTATCTCGGGGTGTCGTTCACGAGTGATGGGAGAAGGGAGCGGGAGATCGACAGACGGATTGGGGCTGCTTCTGCAGTGATGCTGATGCTGCACTGGTCTGTCGTGGTGAAGAGGGAGCTTAGTGTAAAAGCGAAGCTCTCGATTTACCAGTCGATCTATGTTCCTACCCTCACCTATGGTCACGAGCTTTGGGTAGTGACTGAAAGAATAAGATCATGAATACAAGCGGCAGAAATGAGTTTCCTTCGAAGGGTGGCTGGCCTCTTCCTTAGAGATAAGGTGAGGAGTGCGGCCATCCGGGAGGGGCTCAGAGTAGAGCCGCTGCTCCTCCACATCGAAAGGAGCCAGTTGAGGTAGCTCGGGCATCTGATTAGGATGCCTCCTGGCTGCCTCTTGGGTGAGGTGTTCTGAAGAAGAAGAGAGCCAGCTTTCCACTGGCTCAATAGGCACCCCTATTTCCCACACCTGAGCACAGGACAGGGTGAGGTGGACCTGCAGCCCACGGCAACAGCACCCCAGAGCACTGCAGCACCTGAGACCGGCGCCACCATCACCAGACAACCATTCATTTGACAATACCCCATGACAATCGCCCTCCACACCGCAGCACCCCATTGCCTCCAAAGAGCAAACTGGACATCCCGACGCAGGCCGGGCCAACCCACACTACCCAGCGGCATGCCCGGGACAGCAGAGACCACCCCAGTGCAGGGAGGGACCCCACCAGGAGCCAGGTGACCCCAGGGCCCCAGACCCCGCACCCCGAGCCCTACAGAGAAGACCAGCTACCTGGTCAAGGGCCAGCACCCGCCACCCCAAGCCTCCCAGGCCCACACCCCAAGACAACAAAGCAGCATCCACCCAAGCCCCCAACAACAACAACAACAATCAGGACAAGCATGCAGACATTGCAAAAATGCATTCACAGGACTCCAGTCCCAGGAAGCCACCAGACACACACAGGCCTTTGGAGTCCACCCCCGGCCACCCAAAAAGCACCCTGGGAGCAGATCCCACAGCCAACCACCACCACTCAGGAGCTGGATGGAGCTGATCAGTGGGAACCAAAGAGAGTCAAATTCATCCAATTGGTTTTAAGAAGACGCAGACATTCTCTCTAAACTAATGTGATCTCCTAATAAATTTCTATATTGAGTAATACACAGGTTTTTTTTTTTTTTTATTTCCAGTTCATGAGGATAGTTTTCTTAGCGATGCACAAGGCGGTAAGAACTATGTGTGATATATTTGCCTCTATTATGTAAGGGATTATTTTTTTACTCAATGAATAAAAAACAAATGTTTAAAATTAAACTCCAGTAAATTAATTAATAAACAGTGGATCAACCAAAGAATAAACAATTAAATAATACATTAGACAAAGAGCAAGCAGATCAGAAAGTGCTAGACTAACTTCTCTGTCTCAGTGCATCTTATTTTGAGGTTTGGCCACAGAATGTACAATCAAAAAATCACCAACATCACCATGTTCTGTTATTAATCTGGACAAGATTGCCCTGTATTGATTAAATTGAAACATCAGGAGAGAAGATGTACTTTATGACTCCACTGCTGATGAGAGGAATCTGGGCCATGAAAAACCAGCTTGAACAAGACTGAGTGACGAAGGTCAACTCATAGCGCCCAGAATTTGTTTATGTTTAGATAAGTGGCAGCATAAAGATGTTATGGTTAGTCAGGAACATGGGCTCGGGGAGAGAGAGAACACACACAGGCCTGCTGTCTCCTCCTCTGAGTCCCTGCATGCATGTGTGATTTTCTGATTCTTTAATATATTAAATGTTTTACATTTCAGTTAAAGTGTTTCAGGTGTCTTCCTTCGCAAACAACCTGTTTACCTGTCAATAACTTATTCACTGACATCACCTAAGATGCACAGTCTGGGGGAAGTTGGGACACGACAGCTAAACCATGTGGATAGATCTTCACATATCCTCTGCCAGAACCTCTGAACAGGTATACAAGACCGTAGAGCATGTAGATAATTCTCCTCTGAATTGCTTGTACAGTGGGTGTATATGTTTGAGTGTGAAAGGCCCATTTGGAACATCCTTTGTCCAGTATAGTGCATTCTGTGGAGAATTTTATATTGTATAAGTTGAAAGTTGGAACATATTACTGTCCAGAGGTTTTGATCCAGGTTGACAGATAGATCATGCTCCCGCTTTGCAATTGGGAGGGAAACTGAATCATCCGTTTTTAATAATAATTTATATAATTTTGACAACAATTTAGGGGTACAGAGGTTTAAAAATTCTGTTACCCATGTAGGTATTTCTAAATTCAATTGGCTGAGATTAAATATTCCTTGTAGAATGGACTTCAGTTGCTGATATTCAAGAACTTTACTGTTGGCTAGTTTACATCTTGAAAAAATATGTTCAAAATTAACATGCCATAATGGAAAATTCAGTATTTTCTTTTCCTGACAAATATCTGGATTGTTCCAAATGGGTGTTAGTTTACAGGGGATAAGTGAAGACTTAGTTATTTTTAAAAATTCAGACAAGGCTTTTAAAGCATTTATGATGCTTAATACTGGGACTAATGAAAGATATATCCAAGAATTTTGGTTTCCCACAAAGTGCTTATTCTAGATCCAGCCATGGGCTGTCTAATGAGTTTGATTTGATCCACTTTGTAATGTATTGCTGTCTACTGCTTAAGAAATAGTAGTAAACGTTTGGTAGTTCTGTGTTTTGGTTTGTCTAAAGTTTTTAAACTTATTTGTGATGGTTTGTTTTTCCATAAATTTTTGAGATGTTTGAGTCTAGTGACTTAAACCATGGAAGGTTTATTAGGGATCAGTGAGAAAAGATAATTAATTTTTGGTAAAACCATCATTTTAATGGTGGTGACTCTCCCCATAAGTGATATAGGTAAACTATTCCAACATGTGAGATCATCCTCTATTGTTTTTAGTAGGGGGATATGATTTAAGTCCGAGAGCCTGGCGGGAAAGTTTATCCCTAAATATCTAATATTACCTGGTTTTAATGGAGTCCTGGAGGTATTCTGAAAATAACAATTCAGAGGCAAAACTGTTGATTTACTCCAGTTCATAATCAGATATAGATGAGAACTTATCTATACATGTGATCATATTTGGAAGAGAAGCTTGTGAGTTCCCAAGGAAAAGTAATACATCATCAGCATAAATGCTTATCTTGTGGTTCATATTTTCAGTTTGAATCCCTTAAATATTTGCATTTTTTTCAGATTGCTGCTGCTAGTGGCTCAGTGAAAATGACAAAGAGTGAAGGAGAAAGCGGGCATCCCTGCCTGGTGCCCCTGTGCAGATTGAAACTTTGGGAAATAAGATCATTTGTTCAAACACGTCTATTTGGAGAGCTGTATAGTGTTCTGATCCAGTTTATGAAGGATGAATCAAATCCAAATTTTTGCAGAACTGCTAATAAAAAATTTCCAGTTAACCCAGTCGAATGCTTTCTTTACATCTAAAGAGACAACTGTGGTTTCTAATTTATTAATGGAACAGTAATCTATTACATTTATTAGTCTGCGTGTATTATTGGCTGCATGTCGACCCTTAATAAAACCTGTGGTCAGAATGTATTATGAGTGGAGTAATATTTTCTAATCTTCTGGCAAGAACTTTGCAAATTATTTTAAGGTCTACATTAATGAGAGAGATTGGGCGGTGAATCTGAGTTACCATTCTCAAAAAAATGGGTGCTAGCTCAGACCAAAATTCTTTATAAAACACTGCTGGAAAAACCATCTGGGCCTGGGACTTTATTATTTGGGAGGCGCTATAAGGCTCCTTGGAATTCAGACATTGAAAGAGGTAAATCCAGAGCCATAACCCATTCCTCCTTTAGCTTTGGTAGATTTATAATGTTAACAAATTCCTCAATAGAAGTATCAGATGGATTAATCTGTGATGAGTATAAAGCTTCATAAAAGTCTTTAAAGGATTTATTTATTTGTTGTGGGTCATGATTAATGTTACCAGTTGCGTCTTTAATAGAAGGAATAGCTGTTTTTTCTTTATTCAGTTTCAACTGGTTGGCCAGGAATTTTCCAGATTTATTTCCATGTTCAAGGTTTTCCAAATGCAGCCTCTGTAACATAAATTGTGTCTTCTTATCAGATATTTTATTTAATTCCAGCTTTAATTTTCTCAGGTTGTTAATTATATTTTCTTGTGGTGAAGCAGCATAGGCAGTTTCTAAAGATTTAATTTTTTGTTCTAATTCTAACACGTGTTTTTTTCTTTTTTTTTTTTATGTGAGCAGTAAGATATTATTTTGCCCCGCATTACTGCCTTTCCTGCTTCCCAAAGAACACATGGTGATATTCCAGGAAGATCATTATGTTCTAAATTTGCTGACCACTCCTTTTTGAAATAATCAATGAAATCTTGGAGAGTGGCAGTGGTGCAGTGAGTAGGCCTAATGGTAGCGCCGGTCCCTGGCTGCATGACCGCAGATGCTCGTCTCTGGATGGGTGATCTGGAACAATCATTTCTTTGTGTGTCTTGTGCGCACAGTGACAATGAGTTAAATTTAATCTAATCTAATTAAGTAATAATGTATTAAATCTCCAGTTCCTGATTGGTGGTGTGACTCTTTTCTGTGTCAGAGAGAGAGACACCGGTGCATGATCACTGATAGTGATAGGATGAATCTGAGTGTCTGTAACTAAAAAGTAATCTAAGCGGGAGTGAGAGTGATGTACTGGTGAGAAAAAGTGTAATCCCTCAGAGTGGGGTGATGTTAACGCCAAGCATCGCAAAGACCAAAATCCTTCATGTACTGTTTAAGAATGTCTGCAGACTGCCAGTTCCTATGACTCACTGCTGTACTGAGCCTGTCAATATCTACATTAAGTACCAGGTTGAAGTCTCCTCCTATTACAAGTGTGGTGTCAGAGTGATCAGAGAGTGTAGTAAAGAAGGTATGAAAGAAGGAGGGGTCATCAACATTTGGTCCATATATGCTAGCAATACATAAATCTGTATTCTGAATATATAAATTAAGTATTATAAATCTTCCTTCTGGGTCTACTGTAGTGTTGCTAATGTTAAAGTTTACCTTCCTGTTAATCGATATAGCTACACCTCTTTCTTTGGAGCTGTAGCAGGCTGAGTAAGTGTGAGGGAACTGTGGAGAGGAGAGAGTGTGCGCAGATGTTTTGGACACATGTGTCTCCTGTAGAAACACAACATCTGCCTTTAAGTCTTTTAACCGATTAAAAGTTTTTAGCCTCTTTTCCCTTCAACCAGCTCAGTGTACATTCATGAGGCAAACCTCAGTGTAGTCTTGTATAAATTTAGCTGGTGAAGTGTCATGTGCTCACTTAAGGTGTGTGTACGGTGTATGTTGATGCGCTGTGTGTTGGTCTGTGTATATATATGCTCTGTGTGTTGGTCTGTGTGTGTCTGTGCTGTATGTTAGCATGGTAAACTGCAGCACTGAAAGTGAAGTAAACATGTTGCTGAGTGCAGAAAGAGAGAAGGTGTGAAAAAAGGGATCTAAGTGAAATAAAACGGTGCAAACACCAAAACAACATTTTTAAAACTTCAACAAGAAAAGGGGAAAGAAAGAAAAAACAACAACAGAAGGTCACGGCACTATGCTGACTATACTGGCATTAACGATCATATTTAGACAAACGAGTATACATTTCAAATTCGAGTAGAAAAAAGACAAAAAAAAAAAAGAAGAATCAGAAAAAGGCATCAGTGTGGACACAGATCACCTGTCAGTACAGCCATGGCGTTGTGTTCTGGTCACGGTAAAGCTGTCCATTTGCATAAAGTTTATGAACTGTGATGACAGCCTGGGAGCCTTCTTGCATGAGCTTTTTCCATAGTGGGAACAGGACTTTGCGTCGCTCCAGGATCTCTTTTGGAAACTGATCGTTTGTGTTTAAGTCTGTTCCTCTCAGCTCCCGGACCAGCTCTTTTTGTTTGTCATGTTCGAATTTGGCCACAATAGGTCTGAGTCTACATCCGTTGGGTCACTTACCTCCCAGGTGGTGGACTCTATGAAAGCCAATGGTCTTCACGGTGTCCTCTGGGAGCTTCAGGTGGGTCTGAATGAATGATTTCACAATTATTTCTGGGTCTTCTTCTGCCTTTTCTGGGATGCCCGAAAATATGAGGTTATCTGTCATGCTTCGGGCCTGGAGCTCAGTAATGGTTGCAGTCAATGACAGGCCGGAAACTGCCGAGATTCTCGTGTGTTCTTGCATCACAGCATAGCACCCTCCTCCCATCCTCTAAGTCTAATCTTAAAAATAGAGAGGGTGTCTGTCTCCTGAATCCAAGCTGGGAGCTGGTTCCACAGAAGAGGGGCCTGAAAGCTGAAGGCTCTGCCTCCCATTCTACTCTTAACCCTTTAACGCTGGGCGATCGCTGCTGAAGTGCCCGTTTCTTGCCCTCAATAGTGGCGAACAGCTGATTGAGACGTGGCGTATCAGCTCGGAGTCGGCTGATCAAAGGAACGTTGATCAGCTGGCGTATTACCGTAACTCCGCAACCATTTGTCCTATCGAAAAAATGCAAACGGTTCCTGAAAGCCCAGAAATTGCGCGTCACAGCCATATAGCGGTATTACGGTATTTGTTGCCGGAAGTCCGCGAACGGCGGCACTTTTGAAGTATGTCGTGTCACATGGGACACATTCGGTGTTAAAGGGTGCTGGCTTACTTGTGGTTCCTAGGAACCACAAGTAAGCCAGCAGTCTGAGAGTGAAGTGCTCTGTTGGGGTGATATGGGACTATGAGGTCTTTGAGATAAGATGGGGCCTGATTATTTGTAATGCAGTCACATATTTTTGATACTTAAGGAATGTAAATACTTAACCCTCTACTGCACACATTGTGATGGTACATGCTGAAAATTATTTGACATCATTTACTGATTCACTTTGGGCCATTTAATTGCCCAAACTATTTTTTTTATATTTCAGACCCCCCCTCCCCAAGATATTTTTTTGTTGCCTAGGGGCAACGTTGTGCAACAATGGTATAAAACTACAGAGAAAATTATTAACTCATAGGTCATAAGGCAACTGTTATAGAGCAATAAAAACACCAGAAGTGTTTCCAAAAATGTCAACAAATGATGAAACAAAGAACTGAAAAACCCTTGAAACATATAGGCTCAGGTTTGTATGGCCCATTGTCATGCCATGTTGATACTCATGTTGTGAGACATTGCTGTCATTCTGTGCGTGAAACTTCACAAAACAGTTCTTGTATGCTGTGCACATTGCATTTTATACAATTGCTTTTGGTGTTCCTTTGCACCCAGGAACTCTCCATCTTTCTTTGTGCACTGAGATTGGCAGTGATAATTGCTCACCTTGCAACCAGAGGGTTGCTGGTTCGAGTGCCCATCTGAGCACATGCTGTGAAGACACTTAACCCACATTGCCTAAGTGTCTATGTGGTTGTGTGGTGTGGTGTGGTTGGAGAGGCCATAGGTGCAAATTGTCAGCCGTGCTTCCAATTTCCACCTACGGCAAATTGGAAGCACGGTGGTGGAAGGCTACTAATGTAGCCTTCATCCACTAAGTATCATTGAGGTGTGAATGAATAATGCATGAAATTGTAAAGCATATTTGAATATCTTGAAAAGTGCTATATAAGTCTAATTCATTATTATTTGTTCTCACATATTGTTGGCCATTGTGATGAACTGTCCAAGCGGATAGATATCATGATTAGGAATGAGGCCATGGGCCCCTGCTACTTCCTCTTCTCATACTGTTGAGATATCCCATCTCTGGTTTGCCCTCTCTTGCTTTTCTATTTTTGATTTGGACACACTTTGTGCAGTTTGGGATTTGAATCCATACACGTGCATGTGGTCACTTTTTGACCACTGGACTACATTCTCAGTGCAGTCCAGTGTGTAAAGCAGCCAGCACGTCACCACTGCCATGTATATCAAAGTAAAGGCAGTGGTACCACTTTTTTTGAGTGTTTGGATTACCTTACCTTACCAAAGTTGCCCTAAGCCCAAGCCTATAAGTCTCCCTCTAGAAGTACCCCTTACGGCACAACGTTGCTGTGAGGCAACAAAATGAAAAACTGAATTTCTGAAAACACAAAATAAAAAAAAAAAAATTCAAAAAACCTGACAAAATCCCTCTCTACAACTTCATAAACACTCCTGTATTTTTTAATTTAGGATTTATGTCATTTTCAATGATTACTAGGGCAATTATTCTCACACCATGTGCTGCTTGGACAATGTGTCAGAAAAGGATGTCCCGCCTACAAATCATGCTTGATAGTGACTCCAACATGTTATTGGACTGAAATTTAATCCTTTTTAAAACATTCTGATTGGTTTGCATCATTTAAGTTCACATGTACTGGGCATGGGGCTTGAAAAAAACTTTCTTTTGCCCCAGGGCAACACTGTGCTGTAGAGGGTTAAATTTGATCAAAGTGGCCTTTAAAAGGCCATAAAAAGTCTTAAATTTGGCTTCTTTAAACCTGCAAATACCATGCAGGAGTAATAATTCCACATGAAGATAGCCCAATCTGCACACTAATATTCATTTGAAAAAGATAAAGAATAAGCGGCAGCCTGAAGAGTGTCATTTTGTAAAAGATTTACAGGTAGTAAATGCAGCAATACACCCCAGAGAGCCTGAAGTTCACAACCCCCACACCATACTAGCACAAGCTCCATCAGAAAGCGAATAGTTTTCTGTGATTGATCTGGCAAATGCATTAATACAGGTTGAGTCTACCAAGTTCTGATTTGCTTTCTCTTTCCAAGGAAAAAGCTGGATTTGGACACATTGCCCACTGGGCTTTGTAGTACTTATTTTAAACAAGCCTGCAAGACTGACACAAAAAGCACTGTTGAAATAGCTCACAGGTAGTCCTTTTCCACTGACACGGTGCCAGTGCCAAGTGCTTGAATCATTCAGCGCTTTTCCCATCACAAACTCACTTGGTTCTCGGCCAACAAATCAGTTCCATTCCAGCACCAAAAACTAGCTGGTCTGGAACCAAGCAATGTGTGATGTAAGCGGCAGAGGGGTGTGATTCTGCCATCTCGACATAAAGTTTTCCACAGCGTCCACACACACATACATAAAGGATCAGCTCACAAAGCAGTGGAAATGCAAACCCATTCTTATGGGGTTCACCGGTTCCAAGAAACCAGCATGAGCACTGGCATGAGCACTGGCATGAGCACCGGCACCTTGTCAGTGGAAATGTGGTAAGGGTGTGCCTCTCCAAATTGCACTGGGCTTTGGAGAAAGTCGCCTATTTGGAATACAGAAAGACAACAGACAGTAAGACCCTCTCTTCAAAAAGTACTGCAGTGATTCCATCCTTTCCATCACTGTCATGTAACAAGAAATTTTTAGGGTTCAATGCACATGCAGTATTATAAAGTAAAAGTGTGATTCTGAACTTAGAGTTAGCATTATCAGCATTTGGAGGAGGACCCTTATTCTTTTTTGCAGCTGGTGCTAGTAATGTAAGCAATTATTCTGAGAAAAGATAAAGTGATATAGTATAAAATATTTATAATAGTAACACGTTAATACAATAAGTTAAAAACCCTTCACAGTATAGAATTAGAATTCCTCAAACTCTTAATGCTTCAGCATACCAAACCATTTTGGACAGTTTGATGCTCCCAACTCTGTGGGAACAGTTTGGGGATGGCCCCTTCTTGTTCCAACATCACTGCACACCAGAGCACCAAGCAGCTCCATAAAGACATGGATGAGCCAGTTTGGTGTGGAAGAACTTGACTGGCCTGCACAGAGTCCTGACCTCAGCCTGATAGAACACCTTTGGGATGGATTAGAGTGGAGACTGTGAGCCAGGCCTTCTCTCCAACATCAGTGTCTGACCTCACAGATGTGCTTCTGGAAGAATGGTCAGAAATTCCCACAAACACTCCTAAACCTGTGGAAAGCCTTCCCAGAAGACCTGAAGCTGTTATAGCTGCAAAGGGTGGGCCCACATCATATTAAACCCTCTGGATTAAGAACGGATGTTACTCAGGTTCATGTGTAAGCTCCTTGAGGTGACTGTTTGTTGTGATTTGGTGCTATATAAATAAAATTGAACTGAACTGAATTGAATTGAATATGTGTGTGAAGGCAGATGAGTGAATACTGTTGGCAGTATAGTGTATGTTTATAGAATTTTTGAATGGAGCGCTTGGCCAGCTTGTTTAAAGAGCATTTTACGAAAATTTGCTCTGCTTCCATTTCCTCATCTGCTTGTTCAAATACTAATTTCCAACTTCCTAATTCAATATCAAATTTTTCTTTTCAGCCCCTAAGAGTAGCTGAGGTCAAGAAGGAACTATTATCCCTAAATCCCAGAAAATCAGCAGGCCCTGATGGTCTTGCCCCATTATTTTTTAAATGTGGTGCCCCGATTATTGCAGGCCCATTGACAGGCATTTTTAATCTCTCTCTCTTATCTGCAGACATCCCCGTGGAGTGGAAAGCTTCTATTGTCCTCCCTCTATTTAAGGGTGGCAACCAAACTGATTGTTATAGACCATGGGCTTCCAAGATTTTTGAAAAACTAATAAACAAACAACTAACTGAATATTTGGAAGAGCATAAAATCCTATCCAATGATCAGTCTGGCTTCCGTACAGGCCATGGTTTTATCACTGCTGTTCTAAAAGTCCTTAACAATATAACTTCAGCCCTGGATCATAGGGATTACTGTGCTGCTATTTTTATTGAGTTAGCTAAAGCTTTTGATTCTGTTTACCACGCACTTTTACTACAAAGACTAAACTGCATTGGAATTTCGGGTCGATTGCTTGACTGGTTCTCCAATTATTTATTTAACAGGTCCTAAAAAGTAAAAATCGACTGTCATGTCTCTCAGTCGCTTCCGGTTCTTACTGGGGTACCCCAGGGCTCAGTACTAGGCCCAACCCTCTTCTCAATCTTTATTAATGAAATTCCTCTTGTAGTTGAAGGGGCATTGGTCCACCTTTATGCAGACGACACTGTTCTTTATGCTTCCTGGCCCTCGCCTGACAAGGTCGTCAACTCTCTCGCCCAAGCATATCACAAGTTACATTTGGCTTTAGCTGAGCTAAATCTGACATTAAATATTAAGAAAACAAAATTTATGTGGTTTAGAATAGAATAGAATGCCTTTATTGTCATTATACAGGATGTACAATGAGATTGGAGGGTCACGAGGATAGGGCTTGTTTTCCTAAAAATGACTTCATCACTGCAGCGGGAGACTCCATAGAACTAGTCGCAGTTTATAAATATCTTGGAATCTGGCTCGACCCTACTTTGTCCTTCTCACACCATATTAAGAATTTACAATCCATGGTTAAAGCGAGACTTGGTTTTCTCTACCGAAATCACACTTCCTTCACCATGGCTGCCAAACGTGCCATCGTTGAGAAAACCATTCTGCCTTTATTTGATTATGGTGACACTCTATACAGACACGCAACAAAAACAACCCTCAGCAATCTAGATACGATTTACCACTTTGCAATACTCGTCGTAATACTCATTGGTTAACTCTTGTTTACAAAACCATTCTAGGGCTTTCACCTTCATACCTGTGCCAGTTATTGCACCCAAATGCAATCACAAGATATAATACTCATTCATCACAGTACCTGTTGTTACAGACCAAAAGAATCAAATCTCGCTATGGCCGGATGTCTTTTGCGTTTACAGCTCCAAATGATTGTTTACAGAAAACACTGAAAATGACAACACTAGTCTCTGTCCCCATCTTTAAGAGAAAAAAAATGATCTCAGAGATTCCTGTAGTTGTTTCATTTAACGCATCAAATTATTTTTGTGATCACATTTGTCTTATATTTCTTTGTAATCTTGTTTATGTTTCTATTTAACACTGTAATATGTATTATTTTTATTTTTTTGTGTGCATGTTTACTTATATGTAATGATACTCTCCTTTTCTCCTCCGAAAGGCTTTGCCCTTCCCAGGCCACAGTTGTAAATAAGAACATGTTCTTAATCTGTCTGCCTGGGTAAATAAAGGTTTAAATAAATAAAATGGAAGACTCTGTAGTCTTAATTATGAAAAGAGTCATTGTAGCATCAGATCTCTTTAACATAGTGTGGATGGTGTGTCATCCCCTGTATTAGAGGCTTGATTGTTAGAACAACTGATAAATCTGCCTTTCACCAAATCACTTCTTTATTTGAACAAAAGCCTTTCATGATTAACAACCAGATGTAAATTCTATACCTGACTGGAAACCTCCCTATCATGGTTGTATAGATACACATTCCTCAAACAGCAAATAAAATGAAGATGTGAATTTTTAAAAACTCTTTACAGCTTGTAACCTTTAGAATACCTACAAGCAGGTACACAAAAGGCTATTTTACATTTCAGTTCACGATGACTCACTGATGTTTTTGGAAGTTTTCATCATTATTATTATTATTAATAATAATATGATGATAAAAAAACCTTTTACATACAAAATTTATACTAAAAGATAATCATAAGGGTGGAAATGTAATGGAAAATCTGTGCTTCAACTGTGTAACCTTTGTGTACAATTTTGTATGTGACAGCAACTTTCTTGTACAAAGTGTGTGCAAAGACAGGAAACAACCCAATACTGCCAGCGAGCTGCCTTCAGATATTTGCTGTCATTGTTGAGCTGCCTTTATGGTGGTGAGAAGAATACTCCCACAACTACAGCGAAAGCATGATTATATCCACACACAAGTATTAAGGACTTGTTCATTCTATTCTGTATCAATGCTGGCATGATGACTGTTTACACTGTACTGATCTCTTTGCAAAGGTTTTGTTCAATAAATGTAAAAAAAAAAAGTTTGGTTTCAACATTCAGTTTGTTTTTGAATCAGATACAGTGGCAGTGAAGGAGAATTAATAGATATAATTCACCAGCATAATTTTGGTGCAAATAAGATCACTAAACTCAAAAGAAAAAACATAAGGAAGCCTACCTAAGTTCTACCAACTAATAATTACTTTTGTTCATAAATCTGAAGTAGGAGGACTCACTCTGGCCATACTGACTGTACTGATAGCCAGCAGCAGCCACAGCTGGGTCCATGCTGTAGCCGGTGGTGCTGTATGTGGGGGGGCAGTAAGACTGTGATGAGGGAAGGTTGTCCACCGTCTTAATGGAGGCCTCAGCTGAACGCTGGCTGCAGTTGGCTGAGATACTGTTGGACGAAGTAGAGTCCAGAGTGCTGTGAAGAGGTGAGATGGGGAAGTCATGTTGTGTTTGTGAGGACACACCGCTGGGGTTACTCAGGATGCTCATAACCTGCAAATAAAGAGAAGACACATCAGATCAGCTTCCTTTATTCATTTACAATGCTACAGAGCAAAATGTCATTCCAATCATCTTGGTGAGCACCGAATTTATGCCACAAAAAAAGCCACATGGTGAGGTGTGTGTTGTCTCTTCATCCATCCACAATTCACAAGAATAGCTACTCCTCTTAGAGCATTGGTCAGAATTCAATCAAAATTGCACACAATGATCCCATAATAGGTCTTCATCCAAAATGTGCTAAAGGTCCAGGTCATTAATTTATGGATACTTTTCCATTTTCATTTATAATGTCCATGCACACTACTTATAATTTAACCAAATCCTTGCTGCTGATGTACTGAACATTATTAAACCATATAGCAAAGGTGTTAATGTATGATGCTGCATACCACTTGTATGATGTTAGATAGTGATGATCATAGTCTTATTGGTC
The DNA here is from genome assembly GCF_007364275.1 of Archocentrus centrarchus. Taxonomy (NCBI): domain Eukaryota; kingdom Metazoa; phylum Chordata; class Actinopteri; order Cichliformes; family Cichlidae; genus Archocentrus; species Archocentrus centrarchus. The sequence continues at coordinate 37,397,119 of NC_044352.1, read as the reverse complement.
ATAATCACGCAGGGAGTGATCTGATAGATTCCACATTGGCAAGGCATGGTTGGGGCCTTCTTATCAATAACTGTAATACGGTCAATGCTAGGACGTGTTCATTTATTTTCATGATTTTTATGGTCATGGTGATTGCTGACCACGCAGTCATAATACTACTAAACACAAACACTTTCACTTAATGGTGAATTTGATTATTTTGTCCTGGATAGGACTGTGATCCTTTTTGAATTCACAATGGATTTTAATTCTCAGTAGTTTGTGCAATACAGCTAAATGTTAAGGAAAGGTCATTTTCTTTCTGTACTTTACACATTACAATAACCTGTAAACTGAATCATGAGACAGATGAGCCACTATTTCATTGACATTCAGATTTTTCTTGATTATTGTTTGACTTACTATCATTTTCGCCTGCTCTTAAGCAAAGGAACTCGTATTAGTTAATCTGAAGTAGAAGGACTCACTCTGACCTTCCTGGCAAATACAGATTTTCCTATAGCCTTGGTTAGATTTATTCATTTCAAAGCAAACACTTGTCAGTGGGGAGGTAAAACTGCCTTTAAACAGCAAGAAACATCTGACAAATTTATGGTTTTAGGTTCTCCTTAAACAGGGTGAGTAAGCATTACAGTTTATGGAGCCACTCCTTCAGCTGCTACCTACTCCCTTCAGCAATTACTTGCTAAAATAGGTGTCAAGCTATAAAAGTGAAACCCTTGAGTTATCTGCAAAAAGATGAGCTAAAATCTATCAACTGCAGGGATTGGGAGACTCACCAGCCTTCAACAGCCAGCCAGTGATAGCGCTACCTGTCTGATCATTTCTTCATAATGTTTACATTTACAATTATACACCCCCACCCCACCCCCAAGGGAAAAACTCCCCTTTAACAGGAAGAAACCTCCAGCAGCACCAGGCTCAGAGAGGCCGTCTGCTGTGAGGAGAGAGACAGGACAAAAGACCTGCTGTGGAAGAGAGCCAGAGATTAATAATAACTAATGATTAAATGCATATTTTTCTGAAAGTGCTGTAACTAAGTTTAAGGATACAATTCCTCCATTATTAGTTAATGAAAACGAACTAAATAATGAAAACTGAAACTGAAAAAACATTTTCGTTAACTAAAATAAATGAAAACAATAATTAAAAGAAAAAATTATAACTAACTGAAACTGTATTGTGGGTTTACAAAACTAACTACAACAAACTGAAATTATAGCTAAAATGCCTTTGTTTTCATGTTTGTCAGTTAATTTAAAAGCCTTGTAGACTGATATGAAATCATTTTTTCTGCTCTAGCAGTTTTAACTGGGAACACCATCCGTCACCTGACTGTTTGTGTCTGCTCACCCCAACAGTCAGCAAAATAATGGCAGAATTGGGTAAAGCAGCAGAAATCCCATACGGGACATATGGGATTTCTATGAGTACAATAGCGAGATGGATGGAACCAAGTGTCTTGTTGTGGATGATGGCGAAATGTGCAGAACACTCTCAAGGGGAAAAACCCACAAACCTCAAAGTCCACCTGAGAAGTGTGCACAAAGCGGCTACAGAAACCCCTCTGAACCTGCGCAGTAACCTACGATGTAACCTCATACGCACCTTTTGAGAAATGTAACGACACGTCAGGCCCACGCTGCCCGGAACATTGCGATTAACCTGTTCACCGCTGGAATGGACTTAAAGGACTGAACACAGTGAAAAAACTAGAGGGACAAATATGTTCACAGCTAGACCACAAACAGGGAAGACCAAAGAGAGAAAAAGTCCCAGCGTTTTTTGTTTGTGCCGGCCGGGACCGCAGATAAAACCGGCAGCTACAAAAGAATAAAGGCCTTTACACACCGGACATGTTGGGGAAAAAAATTACATGAAATTCCAAATCTTTTAGATGCAAACTTGTTGTGTAACCTACATACACACCAAACGTGTTGCGTTTTTATAAATAAACCGTCCTCATAAAACGCACTGTGAAAAAAATGCAGTCTACATTGAGTGATGATGTAATGGGGTCCTGGTGTTTCTAAAGAAGAGAAGGAAGAAAGAGATTCTGGTTCATCCAGCTCTCCTGACAAAGCAGCAGGGAGAGTTTCATGGTTTGATCTATGAGTTGAAGCTGCATCACGGACACTTTCACACATGTTTCAGGACGTCAGTGGGACAGTTTAGGCTCCTGTTTGCAGAGTTGGGATCACATCTGAGGAGGCAGAGAAATAATTTCAGAGAGCCAACTGACCCGGTAAAACAGTATTATTTTACTGTTCCTATATCATTACATCAGTGCACATTTTGAGCTATGAGCTCACCCACCATGGCGGCGTGTGCATACGCTGCTTCTCTCTCTCCCAACAAAACGGTGTTTTTGTGTTCTTTGTCGTGTGTTTTACTACGTCTCCATCACGGCTACTTGCTAGGATGCACACTTACACCCGTAAGTTTCTGCTCAACATTGGCAGAACAGATTTTTGAGTTAAACCCCAAACAAAGAGAAGAGCTACGAGACCGCAGTCTGCTCCGAAGTCCTGCATCATCCCCGACACCCACTCCTGCACCTCACCTAGAGTGGAGGGACCACAAGTGGCATGACAGGAAGCAGAAGAGGGGTAAGCACGGTGGTATCCGAGTCAGGTTAGTGGCTAGCCCACACAAGCCAGTCATCCCCACCATCGTACTGGCCAGTGTACACTATTTAGACAAAAAACTGGATGACATACAACTTCTATGGACTAACCAGAAGACTGTGAAAGACAGTTTTTTATGTTTACGGAGACATGGCTTAACATCAACATTCTGGACCATGCTATTCAGCTCGAACAGCTGACGTGCTACTGAGCAGACAGAGTTCTTGCTGAAGGTGGTAACACCCATGGTGGGGGACTCTGTGTTTACATCAATGATGCCTGGTGTCATGATGCTGCTGTGGTCTGCAAACACTGCTCGCCATTAGTGGAGCTTTTAAACATTCAGTGCCAGCCATTCTACCTACCGAGGGAAGTTACAGTTATCATAGTCATTGCTATCAATATCCCTCCGAACCCAAATATCAGCCACAGGAGTGAGGCACTGAATGAACTGTATCAGCACATCAGTGAGCAGCAGACGGCACACCCAGATGCTTTCCTCATTCTGGCTGGGGATTTTAACCATGCAGACCCTAGGGCTGTGTTTCCCAAACTACATCGACACATAGACTTTCCAACTTGGGGCAACAACACACTGGACCATGTGTACACCACCCAGAGAGGAGTTTACAAGGACCTCCATGGGGCCTCAGACCACATCACTGTCATGCTTTTGCCAGCATACAGACTGCTGGTTAGAGTAACCAAACCAGTCCGAAATCAGGTAAGAGTGTGGCCAGAAGGGTCCTCAGAAACACTCCAAGACTGTTTAACTCCACAGACTGGGATTTGTTCAAACAAGCTGCCACCTACAATATTATCACTGACCTTTAGGAGTACACTGATACCGTCACTGCATACATCACCAAGTGTATTGATGATGTGACAGACCTCAAGACCATCATTGTCAGGGCCAACCAGAAGCCATGGCTGACAGGGGAGGTCTACAGAATCCTGAAGGCCCGAAATGCTGCCTTCAGGAGACCAGGCAGGCCTGAGGACAGCTAGAGCCAACTTGTCCCGCAGCCTCAGGAAGTCTAAGAGGCAGTACTCCTGGAGGATAGCCCATCGCTTCAGTGACAGCAGAGACTAACAGAGTCTGTGGCAGGGGATACAGCCAATGACCGACTACAAGCCCCCACCGCAGACCTGCAACAGCTCCACCTCTCTGGTGAACGAGCTGAACTAGTTTTTTGGTTTGAGGTGCACAACAAATTGCCTGCTCAGAAGTTCCCATTCCCTCCTGGTGACCAGGTGTTGAGGCTATCTCCAGATAGCCTGAGGAGAACATTCAACAGAATACACACCCACAAAGCTCCCTGACAACATACCTGGTAGTGTGCTGAGGGACTGTTCAGGGGACCTCGCTGAGGTCTTCACAAACATCTTCAACATATTGCTGAGTCAGGCTGTTGCCCAACATGCCTCAAAATCACCACCATCATCACTGTCCCAAAGAAGCCGTCACCCACCAGTCTCAATGACTACCGTTAGGTTCCACTCATCCCCATCCTCATGAAGTGCTTTGAACGGCTAGTCATGCAACATCTCTCTTCACACTTTTGACCCATGACTGCATGCTGTTGCACAGCTCCAACGTCTTCATCAAGTTTGTGGAAGACACAACAGTAGATTGTCTCATCAACAACAATGATGAGACAAACTACAGGAGCGACATGAGCCACCTGGCCTTGCGATGCAGCCACAACAATCTTTCTCTAAATGTGAAGAAGATAAAGGAGGTTGTTGTGGACTTCAGGAAAGCACAACCCCCAGCATTCCCCTCTGACAATCAATGGTGCTGCTATGGAGAGGGTGAGCAGCACTAAGTTTCTGGGTGTGCATGTCACAGAGAACCTCTCCTGGACGCTTAACACCTCTTCTCTGGCCAAGAAGGCTCACCAGTGCCTCTGCACAAACTGCAAAGAGCCAGCGCCCCATCCTCCATCATGCGCAATTTCTACAGGGGCACGATAGAAACTGTCCTGACCAGCTGCATCACAGTGTGGTATGGCGCCAGCATCTTGCCCCAGGATCCTCCAGCGCATTGTGAGAGCAGCTGAGAAGATAGTGGGTGCCCTCCCCCCGTCCAAGATATCTATAACATCCGCCTCACCCGAAAAGCCCTCTATATTGCTGTGGACCCCGCCCACCTGTCACAAACCCTCTTCAGCCCGTTGCTATCAGGGAGGAGACTGCAGAGTCTCCGAGCCAGGACGAGCAGACTGAGGGACAGCTTCGTACACCAGGCTGACTCAACTCCCTCCCTACCTTTCACACATTTTCCACTGCAAATCACCAAACATTCTTTTCATCAATGTATTTCAGTGAATCTAATGTCGAAGTAATTAAATAAATAAATAGGTTTAAAAATAGGAGCGCTGCGCTGAGCAATCTAAGCTGTTGACCTTTTCAGTCTCCTGTTAGAAGTTCCATGAATGCAGCTTTGGACTGCAATTTTATCGATTATAAAATTATTTTAGAAGCTACCTAATAAGGGTAGCTTATAATGTGTCATCTGCATTCATATGAACACCCACTGCCTCCTCCTGCCTGGTGTCAAACCTGATTTGCATGACAGTAAAGGGACTGCTTCTGATACAGCACTTTTCTACTCTAACAGAGCACTCAAAGCACTTATACAAGTCTGCATTCACCCATTCACATAAGCACTTCCATGTGTAGCTAAGCTAAGGGCTTACTGTCTAACATTCATACACATTCATACTTCAACACTTGCATTGGAGAGAAACTTGGGGTTCAGTATCTTCCTCGAGGATACTTTGGCATGCAGCCCAGAGCAGCCAGGAATTGAACTGCCAACCTTCTGATTAGTAGGTGACCTCCTCTACCTCCTGAGCCACAGCCACCCCAGTACTGTCCCAACTGTCCTTCCACCATCATACAGGCGTGCCTTCTCATAAATGTATACTGCCACTGAAGATAAACTGGTTGATACTCATGAATCCTGCTTTTTGGAATACATTTTTTTAAAGCCACTTAAAAATAAACTCAAAAAAAAGGCACTTAACAATGGGTTTTATAGACTGATGAGCACAAGTTGGAAATTTCTGTTCAAATTATCATCAGTGTGTATGGAGGAGATCAGGAGAGAGGTGCGACAGTATCTACAGCTGTCTGTAAAACACAGTGCAGGTTCTGTCATGTTTGGGGCTGCATTTCAGCCAGTGGTCCTGAGATCTTGTCAAAAATCATTTATCAGCACAGAAAAACAGGCTGGCAATGCAGTAAAAGTATGCCTGGATAGAAAAACACACAATGGAACACTAACAGTCATGGATTGGCCTCCCCAGAGCCCAGACTTCAATATTAATGAAGCAGTGTGGGAGCGTCCTGACAGTGAATTAACAAAAGACAGAAACATCTAAAGAGCTTTGAATGACCTTAAAGAAGCCTGGACTGTTCCTAAAGACTGCTTCAGAAATTACAGGAAGCTGCCTCAGAGAGTTCAGACTGTGCTGAAGAATAAGGAGGTCATACCAAATACTGGCTTTTAGGCTCCATTTTGAACCTTATAAACTGCATTCATGTATTTTCCTGTAAAATATAAAGAGATGAGAGATTTTGGCAGAGTGCTGAGCCACCAAATTAAAGTGAATTAGACCAGTGCTAACTTTATGGACGTGGGGTTAGCCTCAGCCCTTTCCCTGGCTGAGGCAGCACAGCTCATGGTGCTCATGGTGCTTTCCAGACGTTCAAAGACCACCAATAAAATTCCAGCTAGACCAGTTTGTGAATTCCGTAAATTTAAGGTTTTCCAACTTGACATTCAGTTTTTGGTGGTTTATTTCTTGCTGCTAAAACCGGGAGTTTGTTCTGAGTAGAGTCCATGCTCTCACTATTGCCCCAAGTTAACAAGAATGGGCTGAGTGTCAAAGTGTCGGAGTTTTCCTGAATGCATCCAAAAGGTTTCTGACCAGATTTTAAGTCATGTTTGCTCAGAAATTTCTACATACACACAGAGATGGGGGCGGCGAGGAGCTTCTTCTCTCCAGGAAGTGGTTAATTTCACACCTGTTCTTTCACCACTGTTTGTGAACAGTTGCTTGTTGAATACAATTTTTTTTAATAGTATAATGGTATATGATAATGATTATGGTAATAATGGTTTAATTTTAATGGTCTCATTACACCTTGAATCTTGCACCTGACAAATAAAGTATGAAAGACTAAATTAAAACTGAGCATTAAACAAAAAATGAAAACTAATAAAAATGGGCAAAACCACTCTAAAAGCTAATTAAAACTAATTGAATTAGAGAAAAAAAAATAAAACTAAATAAAACTAAACTATAATGTAAAATCAAAAACTATTATAACCCTGGTGCCAACACAGTGCAGAGCAGAAACTTAAACTCTGCTCCCACAGAGGTCAATTATCTTGTCAGTAGTTTTACATCCTCACTGTGTACAACTCTGGATACAGTGGTTCTTATGAAAAAGAAAGTCTCAAATCAGAAGTGCCTGACTCAATGGTATAACAAGCAGCTTAAAGCAGATAACCCATAAGCTGGAGAGGGAATGGTGTCTCTCTAACTTAGAAGATGCTCATTTAGCCTGGAAAAAGAGTTTGTTGCTCTATAAAAAAGCCCTCCATAAAGCTAAGACCTCTTACTACTCATCACTGATTGAAGAAAATAAGAACAACCCCAGGCTTGTTTTCAACTTTTCAGGCCAATCTCCAACCTTCCTTTTCTCTCAAAGACTCTTGAAAGAGTAGTTGTAAAACAGCTAACTGATCATCTGCAGAGGAACGGTTTATTTGAAGAGTTTCAGTCAGGTTTTAGCTGTGTTAGCTTGCCTCTATCTCATCCATTGTTGTGTTGTGTTTTGAGTCACATACAAATTACGTCAAGAGACTACTGCCCACGCTACTATATCGACTCCACCCATATTGAGGTGGTCCTCAATTGCAATGGAAACAAAACAAGAGCGTGGTGAGTCGTGCCGAGTCAAGTCAACCCGCACTGAGTAGGTACTAATGGAAAAGCGGCATGAAAAACTCCTTTGTCCATCACACCATCAGATTATGACCACAACATAAAAAAACTGGAACTTTAATTTCCCTGACAGAATCTTCCTAAGGGGATTAATAAAGTTTTATCTTCATCTAGCCTAATAATAATGTATCAATCTATGAACACAACAAACTGCATTGGTAACACATACTTTCAGTACCAGTGGATCCACAAGAACACTTCTCAGTCATCAGATGGGCAAGTTTTGAATGAGATCAAGTTCTTCTGCATCAGCTAGAAATCATACTTGCCCAAGACTAGGAACTTCAGAGACAATAACAGCGTCCTAGCTAGCGGTTGATCGCCAGGGACTGCGCCGGGCTGAGGATTTCACCGCTTCACTTTCAGAGCTCTGCTGTCACTGCATTTAGCAAACAGGAGCTTGCCCGTCGGACTCCGCCCCGGATAGATCGCTGCTTGCGCCTGTATTATTTCACTGCAATTTACAATCTACCACAGAGCGCGGAAAGTTCACAATGTGCACGTTTGATCTCCCTACAGTCTTGATTTTGCGGGCTACAGAAATCAAGGAATCAAGTACGAGGAAAAACGAAGATCAAATGAAAATTTCAGGGATGATTTAACAGGAGTGGATCATCGCTGACAAGTTTTTCTGCAGTCTGTCTGCACATGCCTAGCAAGCACAAAGAGGTGTAGCCGTTACTGAGAGGGTGAGGTCAGGTGGAGTGAAAGACGTCCAAGGCAGCACCTTAAAACCTTTACTTGGAAACAGCTGGAGGTCCTTCTACAACCACCTGATCAGTAACATGAAGAACAGAGAACTTTGTAGCTGCTCCATCCACCCTGTTTGTTTCACTGCAGTAAAACTGCAGTACGGAAGTTAAAATGTGCAGATGAATTGTTAAAAGAGAAGTTACAATAATGAAGACAGTAGAAGATTAACCCTTTTGATTCACCCGTTACCTCCCCTTTCTTGCCGTGAACAGCTGGTTAACACCAAGCGTATCACCACTGAGACGCCATATCAAACGTACTTTGAATTACTGTAATTATGCGACCATTTGTCTTATTGGAAAAATTCAAACTGTTTTTGAAAACTAAGAAATTGTGCTTCACACCCTACATATGGTTATTATAGTAATTGTTGCCAGAAGTCTGTGAACAGTGGGACATTTTACATTTACAGATGTTGGTCAAAGATGACACCAAGGTTGTTAGCAGATAATCTGATGTTACTGGCGAGGCGGGGTGACGTACTGACTGAACTTAGAGAAGCTGTCAGGGCCGAACACAAAAACCTCAATTTTACTGGAATTGAGATGGAGGAAATTTGAATACATCCAATTAGTAATAGCAGAGAAGCATTCACTGATGAAGGACAGGCTGAGGTTGTTGGGTTAACAGAAAAGTACAGCTGTGTATCATCTGCATAGAAATGCTAGGAGAAGTGAAGGAGAAGACATAAAAAGTTTTTAAAAATCCAGAAAATCACACTGTATGATTTTTAAATAATCAATTTGCATTTTATTGCATGAAATAAGTATTTGATCACCTACCAACCAGCAAGAATTCTGGCTCTCACAGACGTATTAGTTTTTTTTTAAAAGAAACCCTTCTATGCTGCACTAATTATCTGTATTAATTGCACCTGTCTGAACTTGTTCCCTGTATAAAAGACACTTCCCACAAAATCAATCACACTCCAACCTCTCCACCATGCCCAAGACTAAAGAGCTGTCTAAGGACACCAGGGACAAAATTGTAGACCTGCACAAGGCTGGGATGGGCTACAGGATGATAGCAGCTTGGTGAGAAGGCAACAACTGTTGGTGCAATTATAAGAAAATAGAAGAAACAAGATGACTGTCAGTCTTCCTCGGTCTGGGTCTCCATGCAGGATCTCACCTCATGGGGTAAGGACGATTCTGAGAAAGGTCAGCAATCAGCCCAGAACTACACGGGGGGACCTGGTCAATGACCTGAAGAGAGCTGGTACCACAGTCTCAAAGATGACCATTAGTAGCACACTATGCCATCATGGACCAAAATCCTGCAGGGCATGCAAGGTCCCCCTACTCATGGCAGCAAATGTCCAGGCCCATTTGAAGTTCACCGATGACCATCTGGATGATCCAGCAGAGGCATGGGAGAAGGTCACGTGGTCAGATGAGACCAAATTAGAGCTTTTTGGTATTAATTCCACTCGCCGTGTTTGGAGGAAGAAGAAGGATGAGTACAACCCCAAGAACATCGTCCCAACCGTGAAGCGTGGAGGTGGAAACATCATACTTCGGGGTGCTTTTCTGCAAAGGGGACAGGACAACTACACCGCATTGAAGGGAGGATGGATGGGGTCATGTATCATGAGATTTTGGCAAACAATTTCCTTCCCTCAGTAAGAGCATTGAAGATGGGTCATGGCTGCGTCTTCCAGCATGACAATGACCCAAAACACACAGGCAGGGCAGCTAAGGAGTGGCTCTGTAAGAAGCACTGAACTTAATAGAAAATCTCTGGAGGGAGCTGAAACTTAATGTTGCCCAGCGACAGCACCAAAAATTAAAAGATCTGGAGATCTGTATGGAGAAGTGGGCCAAAATCCTGCTGCAGTGTGCAAACTTGGTCAAGAACTACAGGAAATGTCTGACCTCTGTAACTGCAAACAAAGGTTTCTGTACCAAATATTAAGTTCTGTTTTTCTATTGTATCAAATACTTATTTCATGCAATAAAATGCAAATGAATTATATAAAAATCATATAATGTGATTTTCTGGATCTTGTTATTTTTAGATTCTGTCTCTCACAGTTAAAGTGTACCTACAATAAAAATTACAGACCTCTCCATTCTTTATAGGTGGGAAAACTTGCAAAATCGGCAGAGTATCAAATACTTATTTTCTCCACTGTACCAGGACTGCAGATGAGAACATATACTGGGTGACATGAATTCTGAAGTATGTTGAATAAGTATGATGAAAACCATTTGAGAGCAGTACCGGTAATGCCAACCTAGTTTTGTAATCTGTTGATAAGAGTAGCCTGACTGACAGTATTAACAGCAGCAGATCAGTCTACGAGGACCAAAATGAAATGTTCACCTTCATCTGAGTGCATAAGAATATCAGTAGTAATTTTTAATAAAACTGCTTCAATGCTGTGGTTTTGTCAACAATCCAATTGGAATTTATGAAAGATATTGGTTCCTCCAACTGACTGAAGGAGCCGATGAGCAACAACTTTCTCAAGGATATTAGAAATTGGTCTTTCAAAATTTGTAAACTGGTCTGCAATTATCTAAAACAGTGGCATCTAAGTAGGGTTTTTTAAGATGAGGAAAGGCACTAGCTCTTTTAAAGTAATCTGGAATGCAGCAAGATAAAAGAGACTGATTTATAATAAAGAGAAGTCAGGGAGAGATGATAGGTCGAACATCTTTAAATAATTTAGGATGGATAATGTCCATTGGGCAGGAAGAAGTGTGCATGAGCTGGACAATATCAAGCAGATCTGTCATGGAAGTCAGTTTAAAACTTGGAGAATAGAATAGAATAGAATATCCTTTACTGTCATTGTGCAGCGATGTGACAACGAAATTACGTAAGCAGTCGATCTAGTGTCTTAAAAAATAAATAAATAAATAACAGATCAAATAAGTAGGTACATACATATGAATACCTTGCCCAGCAACCCACCCTTTAAATTATACAACTCTGCTTCCCCCCCCCGCTCCACACTTATTTACACCTTCTAATATTCAGAGCATTATTTAGAAGTGTAATAGCCCAGGGAAAGAAAGTGTCTCTGAACCGATTTGTCTGGCTCTTCAGTATCTTCTGCCAGAGGGCAGGAGGTTGAAGAGAGCTTGACTGGGGTGGGATGGCTCGCCCAGGATCTTCCTAGCCCTGTTTGACCCTCGGGAGTTTGCCAAGTCATCTAGAGAGGGCAGGGGACAGCCAATTATTTTCTCAGCCATTTTAACAACGCTCTGCAGGGCCTTTCTGTCCCTTGCAGTACAGCCAGCATACCACACTGTGATGCAGTATCCCAGCACACTTTCTACTGTGGGGCAATAGAAAGACTGCAGCAGGTTTACCTCCAGGTGGCATTTTTTTAAAAGTCTTAAGAAGTGTAGCCTCTGCTGAGCCTTGGCGACCACCGCTGATGTGTTGGTAGACCAAGTTAGGTTGTCAGCCACATGCACCCCAAGAAGCTTGAAATAGGGGACTCTCTCCACACAGACACTATCTATCTGCAGTGGGGCATGGTCCACTCTCTTCTTCCTCCAGTCCATCACCATTTCCTTGGTTTTGCTGATGTTCAGCAGAAGATTGTTTGCCAAACACCAGGCTGCCAGCCTCTGAACCTCTTCCCCATACTCTGTCTCATTGCCATCAGAGATGAAACCCACCACAATTATATCATCTGCAAATTTAACTATGATATTTGAGTGGTGATGGGGGACACAGTTATGTGTGTATAGAGCATAAAGGAAGGGGCTTAACACACAGCCCTGGGGCGAGCCGGTGCTGAGCGTTCTGGTGGAGGATCTGGAGGTCCCCACTCTCACTGTCTGTGGGCAATCTGTCAGGAAGCTGTAGACCCAGTCACAGGTGAGGGTAGGAACCCCAAGTCAGTCAGCTTCTTGACAAGAATGCTCGGCAGAATGGTGTTAAATGCAGCGCTAAAATCAACAAAAAGCATCCTGACGTAATTCCCTTTTTTCTCCGTGTGACTGGCAGCAGCATGTATGACAGTAGTGATGGCATCAGCTGTTGACCAGTTTGCCCTATAAGCAAACTGATACTGGTCAAAGCTCTGGGGGAGGCAGCATTTGAGGTGGTGAAGGACAAGCCTCTCAAAGCATTTCATGACCACAGAGGTCAGTGCCACCAGTCTGTAATCATTGAGGCTGGTTATGGGGGCTTTCTTGGAGACGGGAATAATGGTGGCTGCTTTCAGGCAGGATGGAACAGTAGTCCGTTTCAGGGAGATGTTAAAAATCCTTGTGAGGACTCCAGACAGCTGGTCAGCACAAGAACTTCAATACCTTACCCAGTACCCCATCTGGTCCTGCCGCTTTATGTGGATTTACAGCTTTCAACACCCTTCTCACCTGATGTTCCAGCAACTTGGGCACATGGGTGTTGGAGGGCTGGGAAGCTGGAGGAGCAGACTTAGACCTCCCCATCTCAAAGCGGGTGAAAACATGATTTAATTCTTCCACCGGTGGGGCATTGGCATTTACCATCTCTACTAAGCTCCCCCTATAATTTGTTAGGTGCTGTAGTCCCTGCCACATCCATCTTGGATTTTTATCAAATAGATGCTCCTCCACCTTCCTCTTAAAGTCCCTCTTGGCCACTTTGATTCCCCTCCTAAGGTTTGCCCTGGAAACACTATACCAGTCTGGGTTACCCACCGTAAAGGCAGCGTTTCGGGCTCGTAGCAGTGTCTGCACCTCTGCTGTCATCCATGGCTTTTCATTTTTATACACCCTGATCTGTTTGTCCACTGTCACATTGTCAGTGCAGGTCTTAATGTATGACAATACAGTCTCAGTGTGTTCATTTAACTCCAGGTGATCAAAAATGGACCATACCGTGTTGCTAATATGTTCACTGTCTTCATGGCTGGTTTGATCCTCTTCCTGAGTGGTTTATAAGCTGGAACACTGAACAGTGAGATATGGTCAGACTTCCCCAGGTGGGGGAGTGGTGTTATCCAATATGCCCCCTTTAAGTTTGACTAAACCCGATCTGTTTTCCCTCTGGTGGGGCCTTGCACATATTGCACAAACTTGGGTAAAACAGTCTTTAGACAGGCCTGATTTAAATCCCCGGCTACAATAAAAGCCCCTTCAGGATGGGCTCTCTGCTGTTCGCAGATCACATCATGAAGCTGCGAGAGCGCTGTGGTAACATTGGCATCAGGAGGTATGTAGACAGCAGTTAAAAGCACTGCTGTCAGCTCTCTCGGCAAATAAAAAGGCCTGCATATGACAGTCACTGTCTCTAAGGTAGGAGAGCAGTGTATATTTACAACTCTGCTGTTTGTGCATGTAAATGCAGAGTCCTCCCTCTCTGGTCTTACCAGAGCTGTCGGTCCTGTTGAAGCGGTGCATGCTGCGGTGCATCAGCTGTACCGCTGCGTCCGGGATAAGCGAGTGAAGCCACGTTTCCATTATGATAGTCACACAGCAGTCCCGAATATGGTAATTCTCCACCATCAACAATTCCAATTCATCTGTTTTGTGGACAATAGATCTGGTGTTGGTCATGAAGATGCTGGGTAGAGCCAGTCTGAGGGGCTGCTTCCTTAGCCTAGCTAGCAGACCCCCTCTACAGCCTCTCTTCTGTCTCCGTACTCTTTGCCTTCTTCGCCACCTTCTGGGCCCGACAACAATGCAGTGAGAGCCCGGTGGTCTCGCTATTTTTGACGGGATGTTGTGTGATTGTTGAAAGTCCTCTGTAATGTCGGTTCGACTTGTGAATCCAACACACCTTAACTCTGCACTGGTATATGCAAGTTTCACGCCATCCAAACAGGTTGTGCACACATGAAACAACATTAAAAGACACCAGAAAAGAGAGCTTCTAGCCGCAGCGTCAGGGCACGCCGCCATGTCCGCAGTTGAACATGGGTGAGAGACTTGGGCTAGTTGAAAGGGTACAGGCTTGAACTGTAACCTGATACTATTGGTCTTGCCAGTAAAGAAATCCAAAAATGTATTGCAGGTATAAGAAGACACTTGTGTTCAACTTTTCTACACTTTCCTGTGATCACTGATCAAAGGGGGAGAATTGATGGCTGGGGCTAATCTGACTTTTAACAGTGCTACTCTATCCAGAATTGATGAACATAGACTATTAAACCAATTAACTAAGTGAATGATATCAGAAAAATGAGTTTCTGATGTGGTCACATTAGAATGGAGAGCTAACAATCTAGCTGCTGAGTGCTCATTAAGATTAAATAGTTTTCCTCTAGGAAGATGGCACGAATGTACAATAATGACACCAAAACCTTTTACCACATCATCATCGAGTCGACCGAAGCAAAAAACACAAGGCCCAGAAGAAGCTATGGAAGAAAATTAGGGAAAAGCGTGTGATGTTATTGAATGAGTGGATTTTGTGATCACCAAAGACAGAGCTGTAGAAGCAGATGTCAAGTGTCACATTGGGAAGATGTCAGGCGGTCTTGACTTGACTTGTTTCAGCAAAGATGCCTAGGCCAAATTCTCAAGCTCCAGTCTAACAGTCTCATCACCAACAAAGAAGTTGCTTGTATAAACTTCACACAGTGCTGCTCACAGAAGAATATGACTGGTCAGCCATGTGCTTCACATGGAAAATGCACTGGATCCTAAAGACAGCAAGAACATGGGTATTTCCTGACTCCAAATCACCAAGAAGATGCTTCAAGAATACTTAGAGAAGAACATTTGTACAAGATCTAAAGGAGCTGAACATCACCTGGGATGAAACTGAGACCTTTGCCCACACCCAGAAATGTTGGAGAGTGCTGTAATGGCTGTGGCTCAGGAGGTAGAGCAGGTCATCTACTAATCAGAAGGTTGGTGGTTTGATCCCTGGCTTCTCCAGTCTGCAAGTGGCTCCTGATGTATTCATCAGAGTGTGAATGTGTGAAAGTGTTCTGAGTCCTCAAGAAGAGCAGAAAAGCACTATATAAGAACTAGTCCATTTACCAATTAGTCCATTTTGCTTGTTGCCGGATATACTCCACAGAAGTCTAAGATACACACAAACACCTTCCCAAAAAACAAAACAAAATTTCCACCACCGATAAGATTGGACCTCATTACAGCAGATTTTATGCTACTGTCTCTGTTACATATGCTGACAGCATGCTGCATCTTTCTGTATTCTGCCTGGATGTCTTCACTTTTCTGCACTCCTTCCTGGCTGAAGAATTATAAAACTTATTACTTCTGTAGTGATCATCAGATTATTCATCATTAGCTGACAATGACCAGTTGTATAGAAACATTTTTTACAACCTTTCATTTAGTAGAAGTAGTTAATAACACACTACAAATACACCTTACTAAAAGTAAAACTGTATCTTATTAGCCAATTTGACTTAATATATCAAAAGTAAAAGAAGTTGTTCTACACCTTTATTTTGAAAAGATTTAAAAAAATATATTAAAATATATTAATAAAATAATATTACTACTGTCGTAATACTTTTTATATTTCACTAGGTAAGCACTGCTTGCTTTTCTTGCCATGACAGAACACCCATGGACCTTACCCTGAAATTTTAAATGAACTCATTGAGGTCAACTAGATCTATGAGGAATGCTGAATTAAAAAGCCAAGTTCTTCAGCTGTGTATATTCTGCATGTTGTGAAAGCTTTGGTTACAAGGAACAGCTGAGTGCATCTTATTACAGATTTATTTAATTCTGATTGATTGTCTCCCTCTATCTGAGCATGGAATAACTTTCTCTTTGGAGTTTGGGTCACATGAAATATACAATCGCCATCACAATCTTGATCCTTAAAATTTTTCCGGTACCCTTGCTGTAGACTTTTTAGTAAAGAGATAATTAAGATGTGCTCTGTGTGTGTGTGTGTGTGTGTGTGTGTGTGTGTGTGTGTGTGTGTGTGTGTGTGTGTGTCTGTCTCAAGGTCATCTCTTTATCATTTCACTTATTTATATAAAACTCATGTTGGAGTTTAAAATAGTGAAAGATATTTTAGAGGTTTAATAGCAGAAGGCTAAAGTTAAGTCTGCTTCAAACAGGAATGTTACTGGGGTATCAAACACCACTTCAAATGTCCTCTTCAGTCCAATATTTGAATTTTATATCTGTCCAAAAATGACTTAAAAAGCTGGATCAGTGACAAAGGGCGACCTTTGACCAAAGGGCTGACCTTTGTCACAACTGATGTCACAAGTGATGTCACAATTAGTGTTAAATGTGTGACAAGCTTTGCAGCTTTCCACACTAGACTAACCACATTGTGTTGTTCCTATAATATTTAAATATATTTTGCTTCAGGTCCATCACTGCAACTGACCAACCTTGTTTGAGTGCTGTGTAGCTTTGAGACTTCTGGAAAACAAACACTGAAAATATGGTAGTGGGAGAAATGTACCAACGGGGCCTTCTGAAAGGATTTCTGAAACATGGGTAACATTGTGAGTTTTTATTGTAGGGTCTTTACCTTACAAAATAAAGCACCTTGAGGCAACTATTTGTTGTGATTTGGTGCTATATAAAGAAAATAGAAATGAATGGAATTAAGAGGCTAATGTGAATCAAACCCACAATCTTTTTCTGGACCTAGCTTATTGGCTCTGCCACCCAAACTTTAAACCATGTGAACCAAAGTGCAACAAGAACTACAAACAAGCTAAAAATATTAAGTAAGTAGCCCAATGTGACTTTTAGCTTCACACAGGATTAAAAAAAAAAATCATCTTGATGACAGTTTGGTATTTGACTCATTTATCCATCCCAACCTGCTTCCTTACTTGGAGTTTCTTTACACTGTTTGACCTGACTTCATAAAGCCTTAGCTATATCATTTTATGTTATGTTGATGTCACAACACAAGTCGGGTCAGGTGAAATGATGGAGCAGCAGTAATTATCACAGGCTACAGACAGTATCAACATATCAGTTAATAAGAATAGGCATAGTTTAAACTTTTGATTCAAAGCACTTCCTTTATCATTTTCATTTATCTTCATCATATTTCGTACGGTACCATGAACACAGCAATGCCCTCAATCAAAGAGGGAAAACATCAGTGTATCAAATATTTACCCTCCTGTTTTCTGGCTAGTAGATTCATCCTGTCAACTGACTAGAAATGAGAAATGTCAGTGCACAAACATAATATTAGAATGAGAGTATTATATATATATATATATATATATATATATATATATATATATATATATATATATATATATATATATATATATATATATATACCCTAACCCTAACCCTCTTAACCACACAATAACTACTTTATGCTACATTAACACTGTTCCAGCATCACGCAGTAACTCATTCATGATGTTAGCCTTCATTAAGGTACATCACTGCAGCTATTATATTTGCATTTAAAGCATATGTGGCAGCACATGTTGCTCCACTATGACGCACCACTGTCAGGCTGAATGTTTACTGTGGGCAGACAGAGCAACTGGAATCAAGGATGATGTTGTTTGTGTCTGACGTTATCTAACATGCTGTTGGTCTGAATATTACTCAGGCAGCATTTGCAAGGCATTTTAAGCACATCAGTATGCATGCATATGTCTGATGCAAGCAGAGGTAATTATGCAATCATCTATGATCCTTTACTATGAGTCAATATTTTTTGTCTGAGCAATGAGCCTAAAAAAAACAAAAAAAAAAACAACTCAGGTAAAAAGACAAAAAAAAAAAAAGCATAAATCAAATTGAATTTCATGAATATTTATTTGTCTATTTTACAAGAAAAATTGTACCATAGCCTGGCTGAACTGAAAGACAAATATTGTATTACTATATTGTATAATATTGTACAACCTGTGCCACTATCCTGTTACACATTATGTCCATCATTATAATACACACCTATGACTGCTATTGTGAGCTCACATCATTGTCCCTTTAGGGTATCTGTAGTATACAGCAGTACATGCAAAATGCTCAGAATGCAAAATTGTAATTAAAATAAATATGACAGTACATATTTCAGTAGGAACTGGTCTAAATTAGTCCGATCTCTATTTTCTTTTTCACAAAGCTGCTGTGAGACCCATAAGGGGGGGAAGGGGCACCATGAAGCCTTACATCAGTTATATGAAAGTAAGAGTTTAATGTAGAAGTCAGGCCAAGCAGTGAAGGGCTGCAAAAAGTTCCAGTGCAACTGATATTACATGACTCCTTCTAGTTGAAAGTTCTGACTCATCTTTGAGTTCTCAGTGCAAACCAAGAAAAACGCTTTGGCAGTTGATACGTTTTGATAACACTTGTGTTATCAAATGGGAAAAATGATCTCCCATGACCTTTCTGTTGGCAGCGTTGTCTCCTCCAAGCAGTAACTATTGCAGTCATATCAAAACCAAAATGGTTGCGTCAAGCTTTTTTATGCAATAGTAAATACTGACACACTTGGCATTTAATTTCCTTGAATGATACACAATATTATATAAACCTGTGAAAAATACTGCACCCACCCCGACGCATTAGAATGAAGTGGACTCTTTGGTCGTGATACAAGTATTTGTAAAAGCTGATCATATAAATAGAAGAGCAGATGTTGGTTCCAGGTTGTAGTTATTAGTATCTGCAGCCAGTCGACGCCTACATTTCATCCAAACCACAGAAACTAGAGAGGCTTAACATTTTCCACCCACTCAGTCAGTCAGACCGAACTCTGGGCTGTGTTTAGTTCTCAGTGAGGGAGGAGGAGAGGGTAACACTCTAAGTGACAAATAAAGAAAAATATATCCTACAAACATTCCATCAGTGGGTATGATTTAAATTCCTCTGCTCTTCTGGCAGCTTTCCTGAGTAGGTCTTGTGTTTTATTTATTTATTTCCTCCATAAAGCTCCTTGGTTTGCATCTTGCCAAACTAAAGAAGCATCTGTTTTTCAGGCGATTTCCAATTAACACCCCCCACCCGCCTCATCTCCATTCCTCATTACAGGAATGATGTAAATATATGTGCTCATCCTTTTTGATTTGTTGACATGGTAGCGTGCCAGTTGACAGCATGCCCAGTCAAAGGGCTTAGTACTGCAAATTTTAATAGCAGCTGAGCCTAGTATTAGGTACAACTGTCATTGATATTCAGGTGCACATAACCATGTCTACACTCTGTAAACTGGGGTGCTTTTATGTGTGTTATTTAATTGGGGATGGTGGTGGTTGGTAGGGGGTGGGGAGTAACAATGCTCATATTTCTTGAATAAAACTCAACACATTTCCTCATTGAGGAAGTGGAAACGTATATTGCAGTACTGCTGGGGGTGGATGGTGTGCAGGGAGGCCCCCCGCATCCCCCACCCCACCTCCTTATCTCAGGCCGACAGTTGTCAGGAATCACGAGCAGAGGCCTGAGTTAGCGAGGCAGGCAGGCAGGCCTGGGGATATGGATCAAAGAGACAGAGCTGGAGAACCAAAGCAGCTCTGATCCCCCAACACTGAAACCCACTCTATTCTATCCTTACTCTCCCTCTCTCCCTCTCTCCCTCTATCTTTCACCCTGACATCAAATGGCAAGCCAGAGAGCTCCACCATTCCAAAGCAGGCTAAATCTTTCTCTCACAACAAACTGGAGAGAAAATATGAGAGGAGAAATGTGTTCCTATTTACTCATGATGTGCTGATGTGTTTGGGTCACCATAGGAAGTAATAGTTTCAGCTTTAGCGGCAGGTCACTAAATTTTCTGACCTGACAAAAAGGGATTAGTGGAGAATCACTGCTGCCTGACTGAAAAGGAAGAAAAAAAAATCACCATTTAGAGGGCTGTGAAGCAAAATAGATTTATTGAAATTTGTCCAAAAAACAGTGTTGCTAAAAAAAAAAAAAAAGGTTTCTTTTCAAAGGATTTTTTGTTTGAAACAGCTCTGATAGTAAAGCTGTGAAAGGGTGTCTATTTACACATGCAGTGCCATCACACAGATGGTTTTTCATACTGTTATTTTGTCTCTCTGTCAGTAACTGTTGGAACTGGGAACACACTCAATCTCAACATGAAAGTCCACCTCTAGTTCTTTCCCATTCAATTTGAGAGGAGGAGGTGAATTACATTGCAAATGCAATATAGCTGTTTCAAATTGAATTACTGGCTGTCAGACATACAGCATATGGTCTTCCTGCCATTTTGAAGTGGGATCTTAGGAAATTCTCCCTGCATTGTTATCTCATGTAAATGCCTGGGAACATGATGAAAGGGTCATTGACAGTGAAGCCATAATGGAAAAGCTTCAGCTGGGACTCAGAATAGACCAGGAGGACCATAAACATAATCCAGTTGCTTTTCCTGCAGGCAAATTTCATGTCAGGAATGAATACAATTTCAATCAAATTAATTCACTAGAGTGGATTTGAATTTAAAATTTGATAAGACGTACTCCACAGTCAACTGATATGTCATGGCTTTGTCTTAACATATAGCAGTTGATGGTAAAAGCCGTCCTGTGTCAAGCTCATAAATATACCTGAAAGGATGCTGAACTTATTTAAAGCTCAGAATATTAAAACTGGAGATTTCATTTTGTTGATGAAATCTTCAGGCTGCGGAAGATTTCACAAAGTGTTTTTGAAACTACAATCAATAAAACCAGGTTGGTTGGACTGTCTACAATGGAGGACATAACTGAAAACCAGACTCCAATGATCTCTTGAACTTATTGCCACACAACTCACCGCATGAGTCAGTTGCAAACCATTAGTCATTGTGAACCCAGCTCTTCCAGACAGCTAGTCACTTATCTCCTTTGTTCCGACTTGTGTACAGCCAGCTAGCAACATGTCAGACCAAGCATCAGCACTTGTTTTCTCCTAACCTGGACATGCCTCACTGTTGGCCAGGCTCTGGTTCAAGGGGGAGGAGTCTGCTTTTTAGATTTGCCCACGTTCCACCTTGAGGAGGAAGAGGGACGCTCATCATAAATGCTCCCCACTGTAACAGGCCAGTTCCACATGCTCGCCTCAACATGCCAGCTCGATGATCTCCCTGCTGCTCAGCCTCCCACTGCATGACGTAGTTCACTGGCAAAATTGCTGCCCAGGCTTCCTGGACTGAATCCCTGTTAGTGGCCCCAGAGGATGAGTCCCTCCTGGCCACCTCACAGACTGAAATGGAGAACTGTGTCTCTTTTAGTGGTCTCACCTGTTCCTGTGCTTTTATGGGCCACACCTGTTCCAGTGTCAGCGCCTGTGTCCCCTGTTCCTAAGACTCAGCCAGTCCCCTCTGAGCCAGTCTAGACTGTTCTAGTCACTTTGCCACCCTATTCAGTCCCTGTCACAGAATCGGCCTCTTCTGTTACTCTCACTATGTTGGCTTCCTCCACTGAAGCAACAGTGACGGCCTCAGTTTCCCGAGTTTTCTGAGACACAGATTTGGCTTACTTTGCTTTATTTACAACAGTGCCCTTCCAGGTTTCTGGACAATAACAGAGCCAACTACACCCTCTAAATTAGGAGGGTGGCCGCTTCAGTTGACAGGTGCACTGACAGAGGCAGCTGTAGCTGATCAATGTCTGCTAGGCCTCATCCACTACTCAGTGTGATTAAAGAGGACCTCTTCACCATGTGTGTGTGTGTGTTGTGGAAGATATTCAATCATATTTAATGGATTATCTTACTAACACTGAGGCTTGCTGTGTGGTACAGAGCATCCAAGAAGTTTGTGCATTCGGTGTTTTAGTAGTCTGTTACTTAGCACTAATTAGCTAATATATGTCTGTGTATTACTCTCATACAGGTTACCTCATCTGTATAAGGCAACTTATACAAAGGCAACCATGGCTATACGTATTTATACAGGTTTGTTTTTGTCCTGACAAAATTAATCTTAAATATATGTACTGCACAAATTTCCTTTCATTTTCCTTTTCTTTCCTTATCCGTATTTCTCCAACACAGCAGCAAATCATTTTGAGTCACTAAATGATGCTTCCTCTCTTGTCAGTGAAAATAGGAAAGGAAAAGTCAAACCAACCAGCCCTGGAAAACCAGCTGCCATTTGAATAAGTAGAAAAGGAACGTAATTAAACACAAATGTTGTAGTGCAACTCTTTGTGAGACAACATTTAAATCTTATTTTCTGCCTGTTAGGCAGATCTTGTTGTTTAGAGTGGGCTGTAATACCAAGCATTTGTGACTAATTTCATCAAATATTTTGTTGGATATGTGTTGTGTCGATATGTGTTGATATAACTGAGGTATCTGGCATGCCACAGGGAACAATTCCTCTTAGCATAGAAAGTCTCAATGGGAGCGGTTATTGTTAAGGGGACCAAGAAAGGAAAATACAGGAAATTTCTCCCCCTCCTTTAATGTTGACACATAAACATAGATTTTCCTCTGCCAACTCTGTCTGAATGATAGTGTTGTTTTTGCAGTGACTGAAATGAGGAATCATTACAGATGAGATGGCTTTGCAGTCAGGCTTACACAATGCTACCCAGCAAGCCATTCAGACCACTTTCATCACCCCCCCCCCCACCCCCACCCCCCAAACAAACAAAACAAAGCCTGTCACCACAGATAAACAACAATATTAAATGATTTTTGTATAACCATTCATGTAGCCTATCCCAGCTGTCATACGGCAAAAGGCAGTTTACCCCCTCACAGGTCACTAGCCAATCACAGGACTAATTCAATTCTCTTCCATTTATATAGACTGATGGCACAAATGTTGTTGAGGCACTAACACAGAGAAACAGACAACCATTCACACCTATGGCCAATTTAGACTCACCAGTTAAACTAACATCAATGTCTTTGAACTTCAGGCACAGCAAGAACATGAAAACTCCACACAGAAAAGCCCCAGCCAGTGGATTTGAACCCAGATCCTTCTTGCTTTGAGGTGACAGTGCTAACCACTGTGCCTCCTGGTGTAAATCTGTTGCTTAATTTCAGATTACATTTATAAAAACTGCATTCTTTAAACTGTTTTCCAGTATGGTGGTATATGGTTGCAAAACAGAGAGAGTGTTACAATTAAAAAAAGAAACAGTTTAGATGTTGTAGGGCTGTCTTGGTTGAGACACCTCTGCAACATTGCGTGGAGATCTGGGGCCGTGCCATTGGATTGGCAGACCGGGGTGGTGTTCCTCATCTTTAAGAAGGGAGACCGGAGGGTGTGCTCCAACTTTCAGGGGATCACGCACCTCAGCCTCACTGGTAAGGTCTATGCCAGGGTTCTGGAAAGGAGGGTCCGCAAGTTAGTTGAACCTCGGATCCAGGAGGAACAATGCGGTTTTCATCCTGTTCGTGGAACGCCGGACCAGCTCTTTATCCTCTCGAGGATATTTGAGTGTGCGTGGGAGTTTGCCCAACCAGTCTACATATGCTTTGTGGACTTGGAGAAGGTATTCAGCCGTGTCCCTAAGGGTATCCTGTGGGAGGTCCTGCGGGAGTATGGGGTGTCAGGCCCGTTATGGGCCATTCAGTCTCTGTACAACTGCAGTGAGAGCTTGGTCTGTATAGCCGGCAATAAGTCAGACTCGTTTCCTGTGGGTGTTGGACTCCGTCAGGGCTGCCCTTTGTCACCGATTCTGTTCATAATTTTTATGAGTTTCACCCTGAGTTCTGAGTGTGGAGAAAAGATTTATATTTAAGACTTATATTCTTCTGTTTAGTTATTCTGTCTAGTAGGAATGGGGTCTAATAGACATGTTGCTGGTTTGGAGGAAGTAACTATTGAAGTTAACTCAGGAAGATCAATCAGAGAGAGTCTAAAGTAAGACCAGTAGTATTTGAAAGTAGCTGAACAGAAAGATGTGAGATGGTTATGAAAAAAAAGAAATTCTCTAATGTTTAAATTTTACATGTAAAGAAATCCATGAAGTCAATACTAGTTAAAGTGAAAGGAATACTCGGCTCTACAGAGCTCTGACTCTTTGCCAGCCTGGCTACAGTGCTGAAAACAAACCTGGGGTTGTTCTTATTTTCTTCAATTAATGATGAGTAGTAAGATGTCCTAGCTTTACGGAGGGCTTTTTTATAGAGCAACAAACTCTTTTTCCAGGCTAAATGAGCATCTTCTAATTTAGTGAGACGCCATTCCCTCTCCAGCTTTCGGGTTATCTGCTTTAAGCTGTGCGTTTGTGAATTATACCACGGAGTCAGGCACTTCTGATTTGAAGCTTTCCTTTTCAGAGGAGCCACAGTATCCAAAGTCGTACGCAGTGAGGATGTAAAGCTATTGATGAGATAATCGACCTCACTGGGAGCAGAGTTTAGGTAGCTGCTCTGCACTGTGTTGGCACTGAAGAGCATAATAATGAAGGAATTAGATCCTTAAACTTAGTTACAGCACTTTCACAAAGACTTCTACTGTAATAAAACTTATTCCCCACTGCTGTGTAATCCATTAAAGTAAATGTAAATGTTACTTAGAAATGATCAGACAGGAGGGGGCTTTCAGGGGATACTGTTAAGTCTTCAGTTTCTATGCCATATGTCAGGACAAGATCCAGAGTATGATTAAAGTGGTGGGTGGGCTCCTTTACATTTTGAGAGAAGCCAATTGAATCTAACAATAGATTAAATGCAGTGTTGAGGCTGTCATTCTCAGCATCTACATGGATGTTAAAATCACCCACTATAATGATTTTATCTGAACTGAGCACTAAATCAGATAAAAAGTCTGAGAAATCAGACAGAAACTCTGAGTAAGGACCAGGTGGACGATAGATAATAACAAATAAAACAGGTTTTTGATTTTCCCAATTAGAATGGACAAGACTAAGAGTCAGGCTTTCAAAAGAATTAAACCTTTGTCTGGGTCTGTGATTAATTAATAAGCTGGAATTGAAGATTGCTGCTACTCCTCCTCCTCGACCTGTGCTTCGAGCATTCTGACAGTTACTGTGACTCGGGGGTGTTGATTCATTTAAACATATTCATCCTGCTGTAACCAGAAGAAAGAGAGACCTAATGTTTAATAATTCAAATTTAACTGGTTTACTCATTGGTGCAGTTAAGGATGCTATACTGTCCTTCTTTGTGAATTTTTTGCTTAAGTAATTTTTTGTTGGCTTGACTTTGTCCATGAATAAATTTTAAAAGATGGAAGATTAAAAATGAGGCTCAATTTGGAACATCCACTCTACGTCATTGTAGTGTGTACTAGGACAAGAAATGACAAGTTTAAAACTTGCCTTATAGCTATCGGCTTTGTAAGATTTCTTCAATAAGAAGGCAATTCAGTGACAGCTGTCAGTACATCCAATGTGCTTACAATAATTAAACTGTTTATTTTCCACAGTGGAAATTAATATTAACTTATGCACATGTTGGAGCAAACAGTCTAAGTCACTCCAGCTGCAGCAACAATAAACTTCCCATTTCTTGTAAAAGTATATAATCACAAATGTATGAAGACTTATTGTGACAACAACATTGTTGATGAAAATCCACATATATTACATCCAGCTCATACTCAATACAATGAAATTATGCAGTATCACTGTCCTGATGAATGCTGCAAGTTATCAAGTAAAACACACAAAACGACATTCATTTCCTGGTTACAAGTATGAAAGACATTAAATATCAAAATCCATAGTGGTCCATGGGCCTTTTTTCATTTCCTATTAACAAAATAACTATTTATCCCCTTCATTTTTGCATTTTAAATTAAATATGAAGAGAATGAATGATATACTCATTTTACATTACACATCATTATTCATGACTGTATAAGTACTTCTCTTCATGAAAAAATACCCCAGCCATTAAGCAGGACTTACCTGTGGGGAAAGCCCATTGCTGACAGTGTTGACATGGTTACTAGGTGTAGCAGAGTTCATGAAGGTGTCGGTGTAGCTGGAGAAGCTGTGCCGGTTGGTTGCCAGACCATAGACAGTGCTGCTGTCAGGACTTGATAAACCACTCTGGTGCATGGTTGAAGGAGGTAAGGGTTGGGGACGGTGAACAGTACCTCCACTATCTGGAAGGTAAAACACTTCACATATATATATACTGGCTCCTTCTTTTATGTAAATAGGATACTAGCTAGGCTAGTTTCCCTCTTCTGCTAGTTTGTGTACCAAATGGGAGAAAACACAATCCTGAATATATGTATGAACTCCAGTTTATGTATGAACAAATAATAGATAAACAATGCAGGTTTGACCACTTAAGTACACCACCAGGATAGCCCACAGTACACTGAACAGAGACCTGTGAGCCTCTAATAAAGCCTATGTGAATGTGACTCACCACAGGCTTTATTAGAGGCTTCACATATGCAGTTTAGGGTGTCTTCAGCCTGGCCAACATTCATGAACCTCAGAGTGGTGATGAAGGATGGGCAAAGGGAGAGCCTGGCATGAATCTGGATCTCTTTCATTAAAACTGCAAAATAGGCATTGAACTTGTGTACTCTTTGAAATAATACTATTCTGTGAATTCCTGGATGAAAGACCAATTTTAATTTGGGATGCAATCAGTTTTTACTCTGTTGAACCACCCATAAATGCTGTCATTAATATTAGATCAATAAGTTCAGCTTATAATTTATGTAATACTTTGATTGTAAAGAAACATGATTTAATGTACAAGATAGAAGGAAGCCCTGCATTTTCTTCTGCTAGAGATACAGTGGAGGAAATAATTATTTGTCCTCCTGCTGAATTTGCATGTTTGGTTGCTTACAAAGAAGTAAACGGTCTCAAATTTTTATGGTGGTTTCCTTTTAATGGAGAGAGAAAGAACATCAACCAAAAATGCATTAAGCAACATTACATAAAAATTATAAATTGGCTTGCATGTCACTGAGTGAAATAAATATTTGGTCCCCTACAATCCAGCCAGAATTTTGACACCCACAGATGTATGCCCATGTGGCAGATTACAATCAATCAAGAGACCGCACTATCTTCCTCGGGAGTTTTCACATGTTATTGTGATAACTGAGAACCAGTTGTGACACACACAGTGAAGAAATGGTCTGAGGAGACTGAAGAAGCTCTGAGAGACTGCTTTAGCTCCACTGTGTGGGAAGAGCTTTGTGCCCCTCATGGGGAGGACATCGACAGCATCACGGACTGCATCACTGATTACATCAATTTCTGCGTGGAAAACACTGTGCCCACCAGGAGGGTACGGTGTTTTTCAAACAACAAACCCTGGATCAACTCTGAAATAAAGGCTCTCCTGAAGGAGAAGAAGAGAGCCTTTAGATCAGGAAATAAGGAGGAGCTGAGAGCCGTGCAGAAGGATCTGAGAAGGAAAATCAGGGATGGAAAAAACATCTACAGGAAGAAGATGGAGGACCAGCTACAGCAGAGCAACATCAGTGGGGTTTGGAGGAGTTTGAACTCAATTTCAGGCCACAAACCAAGCCCTAGGGTTGTGGGAGACTTAGAGTGGGTTAACAACCTGAACCAGTTCTTTAACAGGTTTGACCAGCCACCCACCCCTCCCCCAGCCCAGTCCCCCCTGCTGTCAGCCCCACCATCTTTAATGACTGCCAACCTTTCTTCTTCTTGGGACCTCACACCTCTCAGCTCTCAGCCATCACCCACCCCCTTCACTTCTGAGGACTCCATCTCACAACCCCCATCCCCCACCTCCATCTTGTCCCTCTCAACTCATCATGTGAGGAAGGAGCTACATAAGATCAAGGTGCGAAAGGCTGCTGGTCCAGACGGCATCAGCTCCAGGCTCCTGAGGTGCTGCGCAGATCAGCTGTGTGGCATCATGGGATACATGTTCAACCTGAGCTTGAAGCTGGGGAAAGTACCACAACTGTGGAAGACCTCCTGTGTGGTACCGGTACCAAAGACCAAACATCCAAAGGATCTCAGCAGCTACAGGCCGGTAGCCCTGACATCGCATCTAATGAAGACCCTCGAGAGGCTGGTCCACAACCATCTACGCCTCATGGTGTCGTCTTCGTTGGACCCGCTGCAGTTCGCCTACCGGCCTGGCATCGGGGTGGATGACGCCATCATCTACCTCCTGCACCGAGCTCTGACCCACCTGGAGAAGCCTGGAAGCACTGTGAGGATCATGTTCTTTGATTTCTCCAGTGCTTTTAACACCATCCAGCCAGGACTTCTGAGAGACAAGCTGGAACTGTCAGGAGTGGACCACCACATCTCCGAGTGGATACTGGACTACCTCACTGACCGCCCACAGTACGTGAGGACACAGGGCTGTGTCTCTGACAGGCTGGTCTGCAGTACGGGGGCCCCACAGGGAACTGTGCTGGCACCGTTCCTCTTCACCCTCTACACTGCAGACTTCTCCATCAACTCCCCACGCTGCCATCTGCAGAAGTTCTCTGACGACTCTGCCATAGTTGGCCTCATCACAGGTGAGGATGACTCAGAGTACAGACAGTGGACTCAGGACTTTGTGGACTGGTGCCAGCGGAACCACCTCCTGATCAACGCCGCTAAAACCAAGGAGCTGGTGGGGATTTCCGCAGGCGCAGACCCACCACACGGACACCGGTGAACATCCAGGGAGTGGACATTGAGATAGTGGACTCTTATAAGTACCTGGGTGTTCACCTAAACAATAAACTGGACTGGACTCATAACACTGATGCGCTCTACAGGAAGGGTCAGAGCAGACTCTACCTGCTGAGAAGGCTGAGGTCTTTTGGAGTGCAGGGGACACTCCTGAAGACCTTCTATGACTCTGTGGTGGCATCAGCCATCTTCTATGCAGCAGTATGTTGGAGCAGCAGCTTGTCTACAGCTGAGAGGAAGAGGATAGACAAGCTCATCAGGAAAGCCAGCTCTGTCCTAGGATGTCCTCTCGACTCAGTGCAGGTGGTGGGAGACAGAAGGACTCTGACCAAAATAACATCACTGATGGACAAGGTCTCCCATCCCATGCATGAAACTGTTGCTGAGCTGGAGAGCTCCTTCAGTGACAGACTGCTGCATCCTAAATGCACAAAGGAGCGTTACCGCAGATCCTTCCTCCCAGCAGCTGTAAGACTTTATAACCATCACTGCTCCCAACAAAAACCACAATAGCCTACACAATGTAGGATAATATATAATATACTGTAAATAGTCCGGCACATCATGCACATTGTATATAGTGTTATTATTATTAGTAGTATTAAGGTTAATATTGTTTGTTGATTTTATATATATTCTTTTCTTAATAGTGTGAATTATTATATCTTTATTTATATTTATAATAACTGCGGCTGCTGTTACACCCAAATTTCCCCTCTGTGGGACAATAAAGGCTGTTTCTTCTTCTTCTTCTTCTTCTTCTTCTTCAATTGTAGATAGTCCTGATCTCAACTCATTTTGTGTATAAAGCCCACTTGTCCACAGAATCAAATTGTTCCATTCCAACTTCTCCACAACCATGGGCAAAACCAAAGAGCTGCCAAAGGATGTTGGCTGGAAAGAGCTGCAAGGTCCCCTTGCTCAAGAAGGTACATGGTACATCCACAAGTTTGTCTTAGGTTTGCCAGTAAACATCTAAATGATTCAGAGAAGGCTTGGGCAAAAATGCAAATGAAACAAAAATCAAGCGGTCTGGCATGAACTTGACATGCCATGTTTGGAGGAAGAGAAATGGTGAATATGACCCAAAGAACACCATTACTACCGTAAAACAAAGAGGTGGAATCTTCTGCCATGGGGCCATTTTTCTGCTAAGGGTACAGGATGACTTCACTGCCTCGAGGGGCCAATGGATGGTGCCTTGTACCGTAAAATCTTGGACAAGAACCTCATTCCCTCAGCCAGAACATTGACATGACAATGAACCAAAACACACCACTAAAGCAACAAAGCAGTGGCCAAAGCAGGAGTATATTAAGGTCATGGAGTGGCCTAGTCAGTCTCCACACCTCAATCCTATAGAAAATCTGTGGAGGGAGTTGAAGCTGAAGTTGCCAAGCAGCAGCCAAGAAACTTGAAGGATTTAGAGAGTTTCTGTGAAGAGTCGGTCAAAGTCCCTCCTGAGATGTGTCCAATTACAAGAAATGTCTTACTGCTGTGCTTGCCAACAAGGGTTTCTCCACCAAGTACTAAATCATGATTTTCTTGGGGATCAAATACTTATTCCACTCAATGACATACAAATAAATTTGTAACCTTTATGTAATTTGTTTTTGTTTTTTTCTTTTCTGGATTCTGGGTGATATTCTGTCTCTCTCCAGTAAGATGAAACTACGATAAAATTAGAGATTATTCTTTTCTTTGTTAGTGGGCAAACTTGCAAATTCAGCAGGGGATCACATAACTATTTCCTCCACTGTAAGACAATACTGGCAGATTAGGACCTCATCCAAAGAAAAACTCAGGACATTAATCATTAATTTGTTCAGTGTATCCAGTCAAAACGAACAGTGGTATATGTTTAAAAGTGCCCTTCTTAAATCACTATTTAGGGGTTAAGAACATTGCCAAAACAGCATAGTTTCCACCAGCTGCTGAGGAAGAAATATGGTTCCTAGATGTGACATCTGTAGTTTATCAGTAAAAGGATTATCTGCTATACCTTGTGTGTTGGATGGGTAGTTGGATTCTGGCAGCTGATATGTAGGTAGTGTTGACATCCCTGTGGGAGGAAAGCCACCTGGCAGAAGGTGGTTGAATGCTGCAAGTTGATTGGCTCCTGCTTGTTTCCGCCACCTTGCCCTCCGATTGCTAAACCACACCTTGGGGGAAAAAAAAACACTAAGGAAAAAAAAACACCAAAACCATCTCTCTGTTTGCTGTTAAGGTTATTCTTAGAGTTTCAGAAACAGCCCTGTTTTATTTTTATAAATGATAAATTAGCTGGTTTGTTCCTTGGTTACCTGCAAGGAGCCTTTCAATAAACAGCAAGTAGTGAACTAAATCATTACAATGAAAATCTGAGGCAGCCCAGGCAAAAAATATGCTTACACACACTTCATGATGCAGTTACAGCCAAACCTCACTGGTTCCTGACAGTTAACAGCTGTTTACAGGCTATGGACATGAATAAAACTCCATTATTATGTTTTATTCACCCCAGCAACTTACTGAATTGACAGCTTTTAGCCAAATAGGTGAACAAGAAAATTCAAAACTTTTTTACGGACTTTTTTAACAGAGCAGAATTGGTACACAATTTCAAAATGGCTTCATCTTGATGTTATCAGTTAACATAATAAATAATCCACTGACTGTCATCTATTTTTGCTGATGCTAAGATGCATTAAAGGCATGTGACCACCAGTGTTAATTTTGATAGCAAATTTTGATTTAGTTTTAGTCACAGTCTTTTGACGAAAATCTAATTTAGTTTTAGTCATAATTTAGTCATCTGAATAGTTTTAGTTTTAGTCGACTAAATTGTCATAAGAATATAGTCGATTAAATCTACAGTCGATTCAGTCGACTAAAACATAAAGGGTGTAAAATGTAAATGCTTTTTCTTCAGTTCCCTTGAATTAGTCATTATACACACTTACACGAAACTAAACATTTATTAAAAGTTAAGGAATATTATTAATAATATTAACATTAGCGTTTCACCTGCTTCCCACACACCTGATCATTAACACCACCTTACTGAGATAATCCGAGTGTTTTACAGCAGGACGCTCTGAAAGGTACAGGGCAGTGTTCAGGACTAAGATTATAAAGGCTAATCCACCGCGGTGTGGAGATTTTCTCTAAACACAAACTGGGAAAAACACTTTACCCTGCATGACATTAAAATGCTGACCTTTGCATGGAGATCTGGGTGACTGGTTTGCAGATGTCGTTTAAGATTTTTTGTGTTTTTACCCGAGATAGTCGCCCCACATGTTTACACATCGTTTTGTTTGTCACAACGTCAAAGGACAAACGCGTCCATACATCGACTCTTCTCTTTCTCCCTGCTGACATTGTTTACATAACTTAGTTCTATCGGAAGTAACGACCAATCACAGGCTAGTTTGGTCTTCCCGGGTTTAGAGCAAATTTGTGCTACTGTGCATTTGATTGGATGTTTTCCTAACTTGTCCCACCCTGTCACAAAATTAAATCAGTTCTGATTGGATGTTGTCCCCGCCAAACATTTTCGTCTCGTTTTCATTCGTTGACGAAAGTGTCAATTAATTTCGTTATCGTTTTTATCATTTTAGGTAGTTTTTATTTAGTTATTGTCTCGTTTTCGTCATGAAAAAAAGGGTCGTCGACGAAAACTATGATGAAAATAGTTCGTCAACGAAATTAACACTGGTGACCACAAAATAAACAAAAGTGCAATTTTTAACAATCTGACAGCTTTGGAAGTATTTATATTGGCTAATTTTGCAAAAGAGTGGACTATTAGCCATGCCACAAGTCTGCACCGTTAAACTGTCCTAGTTACATTAAATTTCCATTTGCACATATTATGGTATCATTATCAGCCCTGAAATTTTGTATCTACGTATTTTCAAAACAAACTAAAGACAAACTAGCAGTAGATAAGTACCTCTGTATGGCAAGGGGGGTGAAATTATTATCGCTGTATAGATACAGTAAAATGACAAAGAGTTGTTTAAGCCAGACTATCCTCTTTCAAATCGGCAGGGCACAAATTTCCAAGTTTTAAGTTAAAACCCACTAAAAGAAATTCTGAACAAGTATCAGGTTCCAACACTCAGAAAGCCTGGATTTGCCTATTTTCCACTGTTTCTTCTGCATTTTTTTTTTCATTTCAATCAAACTAAACCACTCACGTCATTTAACACAGGCATACACAACACACACATATGCCACATAGCCAGAGTTGTAGCAGAAATCTATGTATTGCTTGCAGCTTTCCACCCGCCCACTTTTTCCAGGAATCCTCCTTTTTCATTTAGTGCAAATGAAAATGTGCCTTTCATGTAGAGAAGCTGTTTTAGACTTCTATTTCTGTAGAGCAGACTTAAATTATTAGAACAGGTGTTTTCGCCTTGAGGTACTTGTGCAGAAAAAGCAGAAGTAGATCATTCTGTCTCGCTACCTCTGCAGAACAGACGTGACTGTGACTGGAAGAGAAATCGAATGTGACCTCTCATCAGTTTGCCTCTTACTGACAATAGCTACAGGAAATAATAACATGATATCTCTGTTTTTCTTTCCTCATGCAAGGATGCATAGATGCAGAATGTATAATACATTTGTACATTTATAGATACATAAAGACAGGCAGCGGAGCTTAAATTCAATCAAACTGAATATGTACTTCAAACTTTAAAAAACTCTGCAACTAACTGTGTTATTTAATTTGATCAAACTTAAATAATATTCCATACTCCAAACTGAAACAACATGTCAAGAAAGACTTGGCTGAACTTGAATTATATGAAATATAAATACAAATTTAATAACATTTATAAATCTAGCTATAAAAGACATTTGTGCTGCTCCAGGCACCCAAGTGACACTCCATAAAGTTACTTCTCCTGGCCAAATAATATTTGCCCATAACTCCATTTTTTTGTACAAAGAGGGTATAGCATGTCAATTATAAAGGTTTAAAATTGTTGACTGATGCATTTTATTATAGCTTGACAAAGCTTTGATTTCAAATATTTATCCTAAGCTAACTAGCAGCCACACAGACATGTGGATAGTAGAGCGGTTGAGACCGTCTCAGTGACTCTTTTCAAAACTAGTAAACAGAACTGAACATTTCTTAGAAAAAGACCCCAGCAGGCCTGTTGGATTTGTTTCTAATTCACGCCATCTTACCACCAAGAACTGTATGATGCTTTGAGGAAAATAAGCCTTGAATTACTAGTGACCTAAAAAAGAACTGCTAGCCAACAAACTCTGTACTCACTAGCTGTCACCATCATGGCTGAAGATAATGAATAATGATAAAACAAGTGCAAGTACATTTAAGTACGTTTAAATACATTTAAGACCATGCAGAGAGTGGTTCCATTACGAGCTATTCTATCAAATCTGCAAGTACAGCTCGGTCTCCTGAATCATCAAGTTCAAGCCATTCATCACATGCATTGAGAGCTAGTATAGCAGCAGCAAAAGCATGTGCCGAGGCATAACAGCCCAAGCTAAAATAGCTAATCCACAACAGGAAATAGAGCCGAAGTTAGAAAAGGTTTTCTTAGAAACAAAATTAGCCATACAGCACCAAGAAAAAGAGGCTAGCACAGCATTTGTAAAAATTGAGGTTATGGAAGCAGCTGCTGCAGAAATTTAAATATGAGATGAGAGACATGAAGACCCAGAAGTGATCTCCCCTCAGCCACCTACACAGCGGAAAGTT
This sequence comes from Archocentrus centrarchus, assembly GCF_007364275.1. NCBI lineage: Eukaryota > Metazoa > Chordata > Actinopteri > Cichliformes > Cichlidae > Archocentrus > Archocentrus centrarchus. Next base: position 37,362,562 of record NC_044352.1, on the reverse strand, counting down.
AGGGAATATATAACACAATATGCTAACGTAAACCACAATAGAAATTACCCAGATCCAGAACACATCACCAAATCAATTCAATTCAATTCAATTCAATTTTATTTATATAGCGCCAAATCACAACAAACAGTTGCCTCAAGGCGCTTTGTATTGTGGGTAAAGACCCTACAATAATACAGTTAGAGCTGGTGTTTAAACAGTCGTCCTCATCATGAACCAGGACATTTATTGGTCGATTTGAGGATCAAACACCTGTTGTGAATTTTGCCGTTAAGCTCCTCGTTAGAGAACAGCAACTTGTGCAAAAAGTTCTGAAACATTTAACAGTTGGACATGTGCATTCTAAAGCTTAGAGAAGGTCACATTAAGGTCACCTGTAAAGGTTTGAATGCATTTTAGGCTAGTCCTAAAATTTCACCCAAAACTTTTTGTGAGTAGTGTATGTAACATGTCCAGATGAACAAAAGAGACCACTAGGTTCAATGCCCTAACCCCAACAAGAAGTCCACCGTTTTGAATTAAATGGGTGATTTTAGTGATTCCTTTTTTTTTATATACAGCTCTATAAAAGACGTAATGGATATTTGTGTGAAAAATCCACCAGTTTGACAATGCAAGGGCATATGCAGTCTAAAGAATGACATGCAAAGACCACAAAAAACTGAACTTCTTATCAGTTTTAGTGGTGTTGCCATGGGACAGGCCAAAATAACATCAATCCATTGTTTAAGGAAACAGCGCCCATGAAACTCAATCCAATGGATCCAGCATAGTGGTGTGTAGAGGCAGGGTTCCAGATTGGGAATTTGCTGACCCAGCATCTCTGGAAGTAACACTTTCTTGGCTTCCCTCCATGTCTGTGGCCAGTGCCATTCATCCAACAACAGCTGCTGCTGGCCCTTGCCCTGTTCCACTCCTGTATCTGCTAAAACACTGGACCATGGTTGGCAATAAAAACAGAGAACAGCACTCTTCATCTCCCCAGCCACCTGATCTGCAGGTCAAGAACAGGTTTACTGGCCTGGATGAACTTTCCCACTCTTATCTCATCTATGAAGCCCTCCAACCATTCACCACTAATCTCACTGCACAACTTACTGTCTAACTTACTGTCTGTTGAAGATAGTAATCCTACTGTCTGTCCTCACTGGCATTAGCTCTGGGAAACATGTTCTGTGCTTCTTCTACTCCCACATGTCAACCACCAGTTTTTCCAGCTGTTTTTCCAACTTGTCCTTAGACTGGCTTCACCTCCCATGTACATGTAACGTAGAGCCAGAGGTGGGAAAATCTACTTAAGTAGATTTTTCAGGTATCTGTACTTTACTTGAGTATTTATTTTTCTGACTACTTTTTACTTTTACTCACTACATTTTTACACAAATATCTGAACTTTCTACTCTTTACATTTTTAAAACAGACTCGTTACTTTAGTTGTAACATGTCTGAGAGAAGTTTGTATTTCCGGTCAATGCACTGTCAAGCAACTGATCTGAGCCTAAATGGAGGAATAAGAACACATAAGAGACAATCGTACTGGCATATCCTCCATCCCCAGGGCTTATCACATACAAAGAGATTAAAGGGGCAAAACCATATAATTTATGTATCATATATAGAGCTATAATCAGAGGTTACAGGGGGCCAGACTGAGTCCGTAAGTTGTGCTCGTGTAACTTCCAGCATTTCAGCTAGCAGTACTGAACGGGAGCAAAAATAAAGGGAGTAACGTGTTGCAGGTAATTTTAAATGCAGCATTTCTAAATGCTCAACAAATATCAGCAAACACACAAAGTGTGTGCAGTTTGTCGCACAGTGTGTCTGCTAGCTAAAGAAGAGCTGCTGTATTTCAGGGAGAGCAAAGAGAGAAGTTCACTCAGAGATGGAGAAAGAGGACAGGAGAGGAAGGAGAGAGGTTAGATTTAAAGGGAAGGACTGCAAAACAAACTGAAGTATGCTGACTTTGTGTAATTCAAAGATTGTATGAAAATACTGCAGTTTAGTGTGTAATAAACAGGTCAGCTTGCTGTACTGTATTTACAGTAAAGCTCTGTGTTGGTGCACAGTGTTTGTATTCATGGTCAGAGTTACAGGTTACATCAGTGCAGCAGAGATGAGTTTGAATCAAAGCTGCTGATGCTGAGATTCATTCACTGAATCCAACATTTCTACAGCCTGTATGCTGTCAATTCAATTCAATTCGATTTTATTTATATAGCACCAAATTACAACAAAGTCGCCTCAAGGCACTTTGTATTGTGGGTAAAGACCCTACAATAATACAGAGAAAACCCAACAGTCAAAATGACCCCCTATGAGCAGCACTTGGTGACAGTGGGAAGGAAAAACTCCCTTTTAACAGGAAGAAACCTCCAGCAGAACCAGGCTCATGGAGGGGCAGTCGATCGCTTGACTGGTTCTCCAATTATTTATTTAACAGGTCCCAAAAAGTAAAAATCAACTGTCATGTCTCTCAGTCGCTTCCGGTTCTTACTGGGGTACCCCAGGGCTCAGTACTAGGCCCAACCCTCTTCTCAATCTTTATTAATGAAATTCCTCTTGTAGTTGAAGGGGCATTGGTCCACCTTTATGCAGACGACACTGTTCTTTATGCTTCCAGGCCCTCGCCTGACAAGGTCGTCAACTCTCTCGCCCAAGCATATCACAAGTTACATTTGGCTTTAGCTGAGCTAAATCTGACATTAAATATTAAGAAAACAAAATTTATGTGGTTTGGTCACGAGGATAGGGCTTGTTTTCCTAAAAATGACTTCATCACCGCAGCGGGAGACTCCATAGAACTAGTCGCAGTTTATAAATATCTTGGAATCTGGCTCGACCCTACTTTGTCCTTCTCACACCATATTAAGAATTTACAATCCATGGTTAAAGCGAGACTTGGTTTTCTCTACCGAAATCGCACTTCCTTCACCATGGCTGCCAAACGTGCCATCGTTGAGAAAACCATTCTGCCTTTATTTGATTATGGTGACACTCTATACAGACACGCAACAAAAACAACCCTCAGCAAACTAGATACGATTTACCACTTTGCAATACTCGTCGTAATACTCATTGGTTAACTCTTGTTTACAAAACCATTCTAGGGCTTTCACCTTCATACCTGTGCCAGTTATTGCACCCAAATGCCATCACAAAATATAATACTCGTTCATCACAGTACCTGTTGTTACAGACCAAAAGAACCAAATCTCGCTATGGCCGGATGTCTTTTGCGTTTACAGCTCCAAATGATTGTTTACAGAAAACACTGAAAATGACAACACTAGTCTCTGTCTCCATCTTTAAGAGATACTTAAAAAATGCTCTCAGAGATTCCTGTAGTTGTTTCATTTAACGCATCAAATTATTTTTCACATTTGTCTTATATTTCTTTGTAATCTTGTGTATGTTTCTATCTAACACTGTATTATGTATTTTTTTTTTTTTTTTTGTGTGTGTGCATGTTTACTTATATGTAAAAATACTCTCCTTTTCTCCTTCGAAAGGCTTTGCCCTTCCCAGGCCATAGTTGTAAATAAGAACATGTTCTTAATCTGTCTGCCTGGGTAAATAAAGGTTTAAGTTAAGTCATCTGCCTCGACCAGTTGGGCTAAGGGGAGAGAAAAGGCATGCTGTGGAAGAGAGCCAGAGATTAATATCAATTAATGATTAAATGCAGAGTGGAGTATAAACAAAGTAAATAAGGTGAATGAAAAGAAACACTGCATTATGTGAACCCCCCAGCAGCCTAGGCCTATAGCAGCATAACTAAGGGAGGGTTCAGTGTCACCTGATCCAGCCCTAACTATAAGCTTTATCATAAAGGAAAGTTTTAAGCCTAATCTTAAAAATAGAGAGGGTTTCAGGCATGGCCCTTTCAAAATGGCTCTACAGCACCACCTTTAGTTCAATTCCCACTGCTGTGTTTCACATACATGTATGAAATTTGGTACACATATGTAACATGTCCAGATGAACAAAAAAGACATCAGGGTCCAATGCCCTAAAACCAACAAGAAGTCTACCATTTTGAATTAAATGGGTGATTTTATTGATTCCTTCCCTCATATTTTCTCTAATAACTCTGAGGTTTTGGATGTTATCAACTTCATATTTATTTTGTCTTATCTACACACCAGGGGGAATCTAAGTTTAAAAAATGGTGAGTTTTTACCACAGTGAATTTCGATCATTTGCCAGGAAATTTTGATTGCGTCTCATTCAAACCTACATTGTCCAATCTGGATCAAACGTCCGCAGTAGGATGAACCCATATATATGATAATATTTACTGACAGTCACACCACCACCTAGTGGGTATAGGAAATGTCATGTTTGACACTTTGAGGTACAGCTCCAAGGTGGTTGAACAGAGCCATCTCAAATTTCCCCTGAAAAGCCTTAAGGACTTGGTCGTACATTGTTTTCAAAACTGTGAGTTTTTGCCAAAGGGTGTGACCCTGGCAGGATGGCAAAGTTTGATGTTTTGCCATGAAGACAAAAATGGCTGTAACTCAAAGCCACATTGCCCAAACTGCATGAAACTTTAGTGGTTTGATAAGCATTTCGCCTTGAACACAATGATATGCATAAAGTCCCTAAGTGTTAGAGCACCACCTAGTGGGACCTGGAAATATCATGAAATACCAGGTTTTTTGCGTAGCCCTGGAGCTACATTTTATCTACATATCTGAAATTGTGCAGGCTCATGTAACATCCTAAGATGTACAAAAAATCTCTTGGACCCATACCTGAAACTCTACAGGAAGTCAGCCATTTTCAATTGAAGGTGTCAATTTTGGCCATTTTCAGACCTGCCATTTAAATCATCTCCTCCTAGGGCATTTCACCCAGTGAGACCAAAATGGCTCCAGATCATCTAGACAAGTATCCCATCAAAATTTATCCATGGTTTTGTAGAATATTCAACGGCCTTGTCACACCAAGCTGTTGAATTTGGCCTTCGTTTTTCTCCCTTTCCACAAAATTTTTTGTGCACTCGTTCACACATGCTTTGCCCGATCAGCCTAAAAATGTAATCACTCATGTACAAACTTAGGCTGAACCCATAACTACGGATTCAAGGCTATAGGTGCAATAGTGCCCCCTACAGAAGCAAATGAAAATTTGTATGACAGTCCACAGAATTAGTTTCTCTGAATTTAGTTTCTCTGAAATGTATGAAAATTTGTTTCAACATTCCTGACATCATCCTGATCAAAAAAGTCAATGAGACCCATGCTCTATTTTGCACGCCACAGCCGTGACCACACCCCAAATACTGCATTGGTTTATATGGAGAGCAAAAAATTTAGTGTTTTGGAAGTGTAGGAAACTGGGTACAGATATTCTTGACATCATTCTGATTAAAAAAAAAAAAGGTAGGTTTCGAGCGCGCCACGGGTCACCGAGCGTGCCCCGGCTCACCGAGCGTGCCCCGGCTCAAGCGTGCTAGGGGTCGACGCGACTGCATTGAGTATATATGGAGAGCAAAAAATTGTGTTTCTTGGAAATGTATGAAATTGATTATAGACATTCTTAACATCATCCTGATCAAAAAAGTCAGTCAGACCATGCCCCATTTTGCACGCCGCAGCCGTGACCACACCCAAATACTGCATTAGGTATATATGGAGAGCAAAAGATATAGTTTCCCATAAATGAATGAAATTGGTTACAGACAATCTGTACACTATCACGATCAAAAAACCTCAGAGGGCAGCACGGCTCAAGCGCATCCCAGGTCGATGCACGCCAGGTGTGAGGGCCTGATCATCACCGCTTGCGGCTTTAATTATTTTTATTGTCATTTTTATATTATTTTGTATTTTTAATCATTTTAATTTTTTGCCCTATTTTTTAATTAGCAAATCATTGTTGCTAGTATTATTTTTTATTTGTTTTTTCAAATCCTTTGTATTGTTTTTTTGAAAATTTTACTTGCTGTGCAGCACTTTAGCCAATGCCTGTGTTTAAATGTGCTATATAAATGTCGACTTAATCCCTTGCCCTCATGTAACATGTAATGAAGGCACTGGAATGTCTAGTCTTCAGGAACTTAAGACCACAGGTGAAAGATGATATCTTTTGACCCTCTTCAGTGTGCATATAGACCAAATCTGGGAGTGGATGAGACCATCCTTTACATGTGATGATGAGATAAGAAGTAATTTAGTTATCCCATATTCAGGAAATTCTTTTGTTACAGCAATTAAAATGATAATGAATTAATAATGCTGCAAAGGGCATATTTCCATCTAAGATAGTACTGCTGCACAGTGAGGATCACCTTCTTTCACTTCCCAAGTGCATTGAACATGATTCAGCCACTGCTACTGAGAGAGAAGCCACAGGAAATGTCAGTAAACACATGCACCATCTCATGTATTACTGACTGCTTACAGACATGCTGCAGTATGTGAAACTGGGCAGTGTTCTGTCTGATTTGGTTATGTGTGGTACAGGAGCTCTAAAGTGGATTGTGTCTCCATTCCTGTTCACCTAATACACCTCAGACTTTCATTATAAGTCTGCATTGGCTGGATGTAAAAGTGATGGGCAGGAAGAGGAGGACATAGTACTAGTGGATGATTTTGTGAAGTGGTGTGGGAGCAATCATCTTCTCCTGAATGTTAGCAAGACCAGAGAGATGGTGATTGACCTCAGAAGGAAGAGGAAATCTTCATAGCCCATGTTCTATGCTGGAACAGGACATTATTGTGGTGGAGTAGCTGGGGATTCACATCAACAGGCTTAACTGGAAGACCAACACAGAGGCTGTGTACAAGAAGGGGATGAGCATGTTCTATTTCCCAAGGAAGTTGAGATCCTTCAATGTGTGCAGCAAAATCTCTCTTTATGCATGCTCAATAATCCGGATAAGGAAATTCCAGAAAGATGATTTTATTCATCTGGACGCAGTGTTTTCAGTGGAAGAAATGTTTAATTACTCATTCAAGTGACTTCTTCAATCTCAGTTGACTGCAGGTGATTGAGTTAACAATAGTGCAACATTAAAAGTCAAAGACCAGTCAACAATGGCATAGTATGCCAATGTTTCTGGCTGTGCGTATCTTAATTATGATCAATCTAAGTAAGCAAATACAGTTTATTTATATAGTGCTTTTCAAGAACAAAGGTCACAAAGTGCTTTACAATACAGAATAAGATACAACAATTAAAAATGGTATAACTAGATAAAACTAAATAAATGCAAGCCTGAACCTCAGGTTTTTTGTGTGTGTATTTAAAAATAGACAATTTGCTGCCATCTAGTTCCTGAATTAATGCAGAAAAGATAATGTAGCTACATTCTGTCTAGCTGTTTAGACTCTCTCTTTCCAGTTGATCTTTCTGAGTAATGTCAACAGTTACTTCTTCCAAATCATCACTGTGTTTATTAGATCCCATTCCTACTAGACTGTTCAAAGAAGTCTTTCCATTTATTGATGCTTCTATCTTAAAAATGATCACTTATGTACTGAACCAGCCTGAACGCACAACTAGGGAAACAAGGCTGTAGGTGCAATAGCGCCCCCTACAGAAGCAAACAAAAATTTGTATGGAGCTCCAGAATTTTACTTTCTCTGAAATGCATGAAAATTTGTGTCAACATTCTTGATATCATCTCGATCAAAAAAGCCAATCACACCCATATTGAATTATGTAACCTAATCCTTCTGACCCTGAACATTAAACTGAACATTAAACCAAGAACATTAAACCAAGATGGCGCCACTGTGTACGGCCTGCCGTCAGCTGTTCTGTGTATTGTTTGCTGTCGCTCTGTTCCTGGTAGTCATCTGCCCAGATGTCTCCGCTTTGATCACCTACGATCGGCAGACACTTCTAAACCTCCAGTTTGTTTTGGTACCAGCATATACTGTAAAGAAAAACTCAACGATTTTTCCTCCACACCTATCGGATGTACCTGAGAATTTGCGCCGGCTGCCCAGTGCTCCGGTCCCCAACAAACGCCAGAGGAGACGCGGAAAGCGGGGAGGTATCGCGGTGCGGGTCAAAACTTACCTGAGACTCCTAGGTTTGTCTGTTCATTACCCCCTGGATGGTGGTCTTTGCCGCCTCAAGGCTGTTGGGCTGCCTGTGGATTTCGGGCGTCGCTGGATCAGGCCGATTGTCCCACCTGTCATCCTGGAGACTCGGCGTCCCTCGTCCTGGCGCAGGATGCGGGATCGTGGAGGCGGCGTAAACCATGCTAACCTTCGCCTGTTGAAGCGGGCCCCGGCCTCAGCTAACAAGGATCTGGTCATCCGAATGGCCCTACTAAATGCTAGATCGTTAGCCAACAAAACTTTCCTTCTCAATGACTTTTTCATCGCACAGCAGTTGGATTTTATGTTTGTGACTGAGACGTGGCTTCATGCTGGTGAGTCTGCACCTTTTTCGGAACTTTTACCTCCCGGCTGTTCTTTCTTCAGCTCCCCGCGGATCTCTGGAAAAGGTGGAGGACTTGCTTCAATATTTAAATGCAGTTTTCGCTGTCGTCAGGTCTCGGCAGACCTGTACGCCAGCTTTGAACTGCAGCTGTTGGAGATAAACTCTTCCCCCTCGGTGCTCTGCGCGGTGATTTACCGACCACCGAAGTGCACGAAGGACTTCATCGGTGACTTTGCTGACTTGCTGACGGGTCTCATACTAAAATATGACCGTATTTTAATTGTTGGCGACTTTAATATTCATGTGTGTTGTGAGAGTGGCCCACTGGTTAAAGAATTTGCCTCGCTTATTGACTCTTTTAACTTAACACAACTCGTGTGTGGTCCCACTCATGAAAAAGGTCACACACTGGATCTGGTGTTGTCTTATGGACTTAGAGTCTGCATCACAGGGATACGTGACTGTGGTATATCGGACCATTTTCCTGTTTTATTTACAGCAGCGCTCCCCAGCTCTGGGATAAATAGAGTATCCTCTACACGTCGTGTGCGCTTGGTTAACTCTTCATGCGCTGCTGATTTTGCAGCTGCTTTTAAAAACTCTGACTTAAGCAATTTGGATTTTTGCTTGAGCCTGAATACCGAGGACTTCACTAACTCTTTTATATCTGCTTGCACTGCTGTACTGGACTGTATTGCCCCTTTTACAACCAAACGCACCAAACCTTCCTCCCAGCCCTGGCTGGATGAGACAACCCGCGCTCTCAGACGTGAGTGCAGACGCGCTGAGAGAAGGTGGAAGAAGGATAAGCTCCATGTCTCCTTAGAGATCCTGCGTAACTGTTTATTGAAATACCAGAAAGCAGTAAAATATGCAAAGTCTGCTTATTTCTCTAACATTGTTTCAAGTAACAGTCACAGGCCTCATTTTCTTTTTAGTGTTTTTAATTCACTCGCTGATCCTCGCTGTAATGTGAACCAAGCGAAGGTCTGTCCTGCACTGTGCGAAAACTTTAAGAAATTTTTTGTGGAAAAAATTTCTGCCCTCAGGCCTTCATCACCTCAGGCTGAAACAGACTCATCTGCACCTCCTCCCAGCAGAGCTGTCTTTGAGCAGTTTGAGCCTGTCACACTCTCCACACTAAAGGAGGTGATTCAAAATATGAGACCTGTAAACTCTCCCACAGACTGTGTTCCGTCTTGCCTTTTTAAAGAGGCTTTTGATTCAGTGGGACCAACTATCCTCACTCTGATTAACAGTGCGCTTGCATCTGGTTGTGTTCCAGCTGCCTTTAAACATGCAGTTGTACAGCCTCTAATCAAGAAGAAGAACCTTGACCCTGATGTTCTTTCAAATTACAGACCAATTTCTAAATTACCATTTTTATCCAAGGTTCTTGAAAAAGTTGTTTTTAAGCAACTTCAAGCATTTTTAAGTGAACATGGAATGTGGGAAAAGTTTCAGTCAGGTTTTAGAATGCGTCACAGCACAGAGACGGCTCTTTTAAGAGTTTTTAACGATCTGCTTTTAACTGTGGACTCTGGTAGTCCTGCAGTTTTAGTACTTCTAGATCTGTCAGCTGCCTTTGACACTGTGGACCACGAGATCCTTCTATCCCGCCTAGAACATGAAATTGGCATTAAAGGCACGGTTCTGACTTGGTTCAGATCATATCTTACTGATAGAAGTTTCTCTGTCCATCTAGGAAACTGTTTTTCTACCACAGCAAAGCTTTCTTGTGGAGTGCCTCAGGGGTCCATTCTGGGCCCAATTCTTTTCTCATTGTATATGTTGCCTCTAGGGTCGATTTTTAGGAAACATAATATTTGTTTCCACTGTTTTGCTGACGACATCCAGGTGTATATGCCCATCAAACTGAACAGCAGAGATCCATGGGAACCCCTGCTGAACTGTCTAAGTGACATCAAGTCCTGGATGAGAAACAATTTCCTAAAACTTAATGAAAGCAAAACCGAGGTCATATGCTTTGGTAAATTTGACCCCTCAAGCTACTCCTCTGGCACTCCGAGTCATTTGGCTCCTCACTGTCGTGATGCTGTGAAAAATCTGGGTGTCATTTTAGATAGTAGTTTTAAAATGGAGAAGCAAGTAAGTGCTGTTACCAAAATCAACTTTTACCAACTCAGAGTCATTGCCAAGGTAAAACCTTATCTCCCACAGCAGGACCTGGAAAAAGTTATTCATGCTTTTATTACTTCCCGCCTGGACTACTGTAATTCTCTGTACTTTGGCATAGATCAATCATCTGTGCGCCGCCTGCAGGTAGTCCAGAATGCGGCAGCTCGTCTTTTAACCGGTTTAAAAAAGCATGAACACATTACCCCAGTCCTGTCATCCCTTCACTGGCTCCCTGTCCGTTTTAGAATCGATTTTAAGATTTTATTGCTTACTTTTAAAGCCTTAAACGGACTGGCACCTTTGTATCTGTCTGAGCTGCTTCACTGTCACACCCCTGTAAGAGCTCTGAGGTCATCGAACCAGCTGCTCTTACAGAGGCCTAAAACTAGACTAAAACAGAGAGGTGATCGAGCTTTTGCAGCAGCAGCACCAAAGCTATGGAACGATCTACCTCTCCATATTCGCACAGCTCAGACGATACACACATTTAAATCTCTATTAAAAACACATTTCTTTTCCTTGGCATTTGGCTGCAGTGCTACCTCCTTTTAGATGATTGTTTTATGGTATTTTATGGTACTTGTTTTAAACGTTTTAATTTTTAATTTTCTTATGTTATTTATTGTTCTTAATGTTTTTATTTATTTATTTTTATTTTATTATTTTATTTATTTATTTATATATTTTTATTTTTATTTAGTATAGTCCTTGGGGTTACAGATCTTGTACAGCACTTTGGTCAACGTCGTTGTTTTAAATGTGCTTTATAAATAAACTTGACTTGACTTGACTTGATGTAACATGTTGCCATGGCAAAGTCTGAAATGTCCCATTTTATTCTAATGGGAAAAAGTTAAATTTCTCCAATACAAAAATTTCGACTTAGTTTGCCAAAAATGTATGAAATTTTGTACACAAGTTCAAGATCAAAAACTCAATCACACCTTTATCATATTTTGCAGGCTGTTGCCATGACGATTACAAAATGGTCCCATTTTATCCCTATGGGAAATATTTTGTAATTTCTGCAATTGAAAAATGACCTTTTGGTTTCTCAACAATACATAGAAATGCATGAAATTTGGTATACGCATTCTTCACATCGCCCTGAACAAAAAACCTACATACAAATATGCTGTAAGATGTAAGGTGTTGCCATGGCGAAGACCGGAGTATGGTGTCTTTTTCTTTGAATTAGCCAATACATCCATTTCAAGATCTCACATGTACCAGCTATAAAAAGGGCTAAAATAGGCACGGCTGGAAAAGATGGGTTGAATTCAGCACCAGCATCCCGGCGGCAGCCGGCGAGGGCCTATTATCGCCGCTTGCAGCTATATTTTAAGTTTAAATTGTTTCAATTTCGAATGTGTCATAATGCACAGTAAGTTCTTGTTGCAGTTTGTTTGTCTTGTTAAGGAACTTTAAGATGCAACGTAACGTGTCTCGCGAGGAGTAACGGCTACTGAGGTTAGTGGGAGAATGGGAGAAAATTTTATCTCTCATGGACTGCAGGAGGGCAGACGTTTTTTGACACGACTCTGCTGTGTTGTTATTGTGGCAAGCCAAAGCCGATAAAGTGACACAAGATTTAAGATCTCTTTTCATGACAAGCAGCCAATGAGGTATTTTGTTGTTTGGATATATCTTATACCGTTATTTCATTCTGCATACATGCTAGGTACAATGTAATGCAATACGCTAACGCGTTTTGTACGGTTTGTTCATGAATACAGTTTTCACAGCGTGACTAAGTGAGCAGAGAGAGAGAGAGGCAGAGGCTCAAGCAATAAACGCTTGTTTCAAAGAAATGACCTGTGTCTGTGTTGTCGTGAAGAGAGCTACAGTGACTTTTATATATTATTTTTTTTTATCAAGGTAAAAACATTGACAATAAAAATGTCTTTTTAAACAGAAATCTGACTCAGAAAGCTAAAGAAATCACAACAAATATAACATCACAGATCTATAAAGCTATTTGAAGTGGCCAAAAATCTCTGGATTGATTATAATGTAGGTACAATAACACAGACTGATAAATATTGTTGGAAAAACAGGTTATTTCTGCATTTTATATATAAGCCCTTCATAAATCATGCTGACTGCACTCTGTTTACCACTATAAGCAAAGACATTACACATAAAAACACACAGAAACATCTGAATTACTTTATGACAGACGATCACTTTTTGGCACAAGACCGGCCGCTGTTGAAAGTAACTAATAAAGTAACTTGTAATCTAATTTAGTTACTTCTAAAATTAAGTAATCAGTAAAGTAACTAAGTTACTTTTTAAAGGAGTACTCAGTAATCAGTAGTTGGACTACTTTTCCAAGGTAACTATACCATCACTGTTTACAATATAAGCAAAGATAAAACATTTAAGAAAAAAAAAAAAAAAAAAAGGAAATCCTCTGCTGTCGCCATGTTTTGTGTACATACAGCCTTCAAACTGCATCCGTTCATACGCTTTGGGATCGTCCGGACCCCCAGGAGTCACTGGCTGTTGGGTTGTACCGTAAGTTCACGTGACCTTAACCGCAGAAGTGGGTCTTTTCATGTTCTGATGCAGCCAGCGGATACATAGACGCCGCATTTAGCGGGTGGGCCCATTGCTGTGATACGTCAGCGCATATGTCTCTGGAATTATTGAGCTGGCTAGAACCCTGCTGACTGAAGGATGGAGTTTTGTTCATTCAGTCTGTTTACATGTTTTGTACTAGATGTACAGGAGTACACACAGGAGGAAGTACTTTGGTGAAGTCTACTTCACTGCAGACTGGCTTTGTAAAGAATAAGTCAGCCTTTTGATATTTTTGCTCTGTCTTTTTTCTATTTAGGGACAATTCACAAATATCGACATTTTCCAGAGCGTACATAGCGTGTTCTTTTTCAGACAGGGCGAGATGCAGGGTACACCCTGTAATTAACAGATATACCTATATAATAGAATTTATAGGGTGCAATAAACTTATTTGAATTTTAATGTGAATGTATACTGCACTACATGCATGCAAAATGTACATGCCGCACAATTCCGCTGTCACCGTGTTTTGTGTACATACAGTGCTCGTACTGCGTCCCGTCATACGCTCTGGCATCGCCCGGACCTCTCTTTGACACCGAGGGGGACAGCACATACACCCCCGGACCTCGATTCTTCCTTTAGCAACTTTTGAGACAGCCCACAGCAAGTTTTGTTACACAAAAGTTGGCATCAGTGCCGGCCACCGATCGCCAGATTACGCACAAATATCCGGGCCAGCATAGATGAAAACAGTCCAGGAACATGCAGAATAAAATCCATCACCATTTTCTTGTTCTTGTCCTGTTGGACCTCAGTGCAGCTTTGATACTGTTGACCATAACATTTTATTACAGAGATTAGAGCATACTATAGGTAATATAGGTACTGCACTGCAGTGGTTTGAGTCATATTTATCTAATAGACTCCAATTTGTTCATGTAAATGGGGAGTCTTCTTCACACACTAAGGTTAATTATGGAGTTCCACAGGGTTCTGTGCTAGGACCAATTCTATTTACATTATACATGCTTCCCTTAGGCAGTATTATTAGAAAGCATTGCATCATTTTGCATTGTTATGCAGATGATACTCAGCTTTATCTATCAATGAAGCCAGATGACACACATCAATTAGTTAAACTGCAGGAATGTCTTAAAGACATTAAGGCCTGGATGACCTCTAATTTCCTGCTTCTAAATTCAGATCAAACTGAAATTCTTGTTCTCGGCCCCACAAATCTTAGAAACATGGTGTCTAACCAGATACTTACTCTGAATGGCATTACTTTGGCCTCCAGTAACACTGTGAGAAATCTTAAGTCATTTTTGACCAGGATATGTCCTTCAATGCACATATTAAACATTTGCGCAATATTTCTAAAATTAGAAACATCCTTTCTCAGAGTGATGCTGAAAAGCTCATTCATGCATTTATTACTTCTAGGCTGGACTATTGTAATTCATTATTATCAGGCTGTCCTAAAAGCTCCCTGAAAAGCCTTCAGCTGATCCAAAATGCTGCAGCTAGAGTACTGACAGGGACTAGAAAGAGAGAGCAGATTTCTCCCATATTGGCTTCTCTTCATTGGCTCCCTGTTAAATCTAGAATAGAATTTAAAATCCTTCTCCTCACATACAAGGTCTTGAATAATCAGGCCCCATCTTATCTCAAAGACCTCATAGTACCATATCACCCCAACAGAGCACTTCACTCTCAGACTGCTGGCTTACTTGTGGTTCCTAGGATACTTAAGAGTAGAATGGGAGGCAGAGCCTTCAGCTTTCAGGCCCCTCTTCTGTGGAACCAGCTCCCAGCTTGGATTCGGGAGACAGACACCCTCTCTATTTTTAAGATTGGCTTAAAACTTTCCTTTATGATCAAGCTTATAGTTAGGGCTGGATCAGGTGACCCTGAACCCTCCCTTAGTTATGCTGCTATAGGCCTAGGCTGCTGGGGGGTTCCCATGATGCACTGTTTCTTTTCATTCACTTCTTTTTACTCTGTTTATACCCCACTCTGTATTTAATCATTAGTTATTATTAATCTCTGTCTCTCTTCCACAGTGTGTCTTTTGTCCTGTCTCTCTCCCCTCAGCACCCCCCTCAGCAGATGACCCCCCCTCCCTGATCCTGGTACTGCTGGAGGTTTCTTCCTGTTAAAAGGGAGTTTTTCCTTCCCACTGATTGTTGAGTTTTCCTTGTATTATTGTAGAGTCTTTATCTTACAGTATAAAGCACCTTAAGGCTATATAAATAAAATTGAATTGAATTTGGTTCTTGGTTTGTTTGTTGTTAATTTGTTTATGGTTGATTGTCATGTTTCTTAGTATTTGGGGCCTTAGTTTTTTGGTTCAGTTAATGTTTATACCCATTGGTATCATGCTTATGATTTATTTTGTATACTCTGTATGAGGCTTTGGAGTTATGCAGATTGTAGGTAGCAAGTACAAGCCCATTCATTTTTAATGATTCTGACCCACAAAAATACATGTGGTTAAAACAAAATTGGGCCAGTGTGTACATTTTATAAATCAGTAATTTTGCATGTGTGCATTTTTTGTGTAAGAACATTTCTACACACATATTAGTGAATGAGATTTTTAGGATTTTTGCAGACTGTTGTTGAAACTGATAGTTCTAAAAATAAAAAAAATAAAAAAATCTTCATCAGTGATTTGACCTGCCACAAAATGTTTTTGGTTGTAGTCTTTCTAGTGTCAAAAGTGGCTGTTTTGTTCTGTTTTCTGTCACTGCATCTGAGTATCTCTGTCATACATAATGAAGTATTTAATCAGTATTAATGGCTTTTTCAAAACATTTTCATGGCCTTAACTCAAGGACACAGAAACAGTACTCCAACGTAGTGTAACATGGGGGTTGTTTTGATTGTTGGGGTTTTCTCCGTATTATTGTAGGGTCTTTACCTACAATACAAAGCGGTTTGAGGTAACTGTTGTGACTTGGTGCTATAAAAATAAATTGAATTTAATTGAATTCAAGTTACAACTGGTTACAGCTCAAGGTCTACTTAACTGCAGCTTTATCTGAAGCTCTACATACATTTAGTCACCATGGTTGAGGACAATAAGCTGTAAAACAACTGAGAATGTGGCCCTCAGGTTGAATTGTTGTTTTTGATCAACTACAGTAACTGACTCTGTGTAGGATGACTCTAGGATGACCAGTGTCAAGTAGAGGTATACAGATGATTCTGAGGTTGGCATTTATGAGCTAAATGGCAGAGGGTGGAGGAGTTTCCACGCCATGCTGCTTTCTCATTGTCTCAGTTTTCTGTGAATTGATTGATCCGTGTTGCAGTTATGGCTCCCCTGAGAGCCCAGACTTCCGTGATCTGCTCTGAATTTTACAATGAGTGGTGGGCTCTAAAGTGGTGGGAAAAACAAATTCCAGCCAAGAAGCTGGGGGTGAGACATGCACGAGGAATGCAGCACCCACCCCAGTGCTGAGAACTTACAGCTGTTGTTAGAACTCTACAATATTTTCAAATGCAGCTCGGGCACTGTGAAGCTGTCAAGAGCTAACACAGGCCAACGACAGGTTCCTTAACTAAGATGTGAACAGCTGGCAGAGTCTCCAGAACTGTCTGTATGTGTTAGTTACCTTAAATAACACACTGAACATGCAATACTGTGCAAAACTCTGGAGCCACTCCTCATTTCATCATATTGTGCTAGGAAAATTAGAAAGTCATTGAAAACATACAGACATAGAAATACAGTATATAAGGCAAAAACTGAGTTTTTACAATTCTAACGAGCCTAAAGTCAATAACTGGTATGACCAACTTTATTTTTCAACATAGCTGGAACTCTCTCAGGCAGCTTTCTTGTAATCTTTTTTAATCAGTCTTCAGGAACAGTTCTCCAGGCTTCTTGGAGGACATTCAAAGCTCTTCTTTGGACGTTGCTGCCTTTTGTTTCATTTTCTGTCAGGATGATCCCACACTGCTTCAATAATGTTGAGGTCTGGGCCGATCTATGACTGATGGTATTTCAGTGTGTGTTTCATTGCTCTATCAAACCTGTTGTGACTGATTTTCAGTCTAGTTCTTGTGTAATATGGCAAACCTCAGCCTTTTCCCCCTGTTTCCCTTCCTTAGGAATGGCTCCTTGACAGCTGCACTTCCACTGAGAACATTTCTGATGAGGCTTCAGTGAACAATAGATGGATCGACTGAAAGACCAGATGCATCTGTCAAGTCTTGTGTCTGGTCATTTTATTTCTTAAGGACATGATTTTCAGATACTTTTCGTCTACTGTAGATAATTTTTAGGCCTTCTACTTTTTTGTCCTCTGCTTTTGCAGTTTCCTCAATTTTTTTAAGCACACACTACACACCATGCTGAGTTATGCCACATTTTCAGCTAATGGCTCTTTGGGAATCACCTTATTGGTGCTAAAATACAATTTTATGCCTGTCAAACTGTGTCAGCTTTGGCATTTTTTTATAGATTCAACTAAAGAAATGGGAACAAATAATGTGTTTTTAAACCTGGCTGCTTAGGTTTTTTATTGTCTGTATTTGACTGCCATATTCTTTGGTTCTTTGCTAAGTTGTCTGTTATGTGTGGACACAACACTGGTTCATTCCTTGAGTTAGGTGCTTAACAAACAAAAAACACTTCTCTGAAAATAGTCAGGTACAAGGACTATTTTCAGAGAGAGAAGAAAACTATGAAAGACCTTCAGAAAGCCTTAAGAACTATTGCTCAAAGCAACTTTAAAAAATAACATAAAAATAACACAGAAGTCTCAGTTAATTGAAGAACAGCAGGACTGTTTCCATGAAGATACTCTCTGAGTGCCTTAGTTCAAATAACCAGTGTCAAACAGTTGTCTTGAAGCAACTGTTTGTTGTGATTTGGTGCTATATAAATAGCATTGAATTCAATTCAATTCAATTTATAAAATGAGGAAGTGCTTCTTTGTGCGAAGGAATGAAAAATGGACAGATGGGGGGGTTTAATGGATGGATGGATGGACACATGTAAGCGGTGGCTGTAGCTCAGGAAGATGGTTGGTGGTTTGATCCCTGACCACTCCAGTCTGCATGCCAAAGTACCCTTGGGCAACATACTGAATCCCAAGTTGCTGTTCAATACATCTATTGGAGTGTGACTGTTAGATAGAAAGCCCTTAGGCATAGCAAGAAGTGCTTGTATGAATGTATGTGTGAATGGCTGAAAGAGGCATGTTGTATAAGCACTTTGAGTTCTCACAGTAGAGTAGAAAAGCACTATATAAGAACCAGTCCATTTACTGTGTATGGATTAATGGACAGTTGAATGTTAGTGCATTACCTGGACCCTGGCCTCAGTAAGTTTCGTTCTCTGGGCCAGCTCCTCCCTAGTGTAAATATCAGGATAGTGTGTTCTTTCAAAAGCCTTCTCCAGCTCCTCCAACTGCTCCGCTGTGAAAGTAGTCCGACTCCTACGCTGCTTCCTCTTCAGTGGAAGGTCAGGCTCTGATTCCACATCTGACAATTCATCCATCCGGCTGCCTGGACAAGCACAAGGTAAATACAAAGCTAAGGTAGGACTTCAGCCAATATGTTTTGGTGAATATGTAATAATGCAGAATATTCACAGGACAACTGAGATGTACAATAATGCTGCCCTAAATCAGCATCCTGAAAGTCATTAGAATAATTTTAAACTGTTTCCCGGAAAGATGCCCTCTCTTAGTTACCTGACAAAAGGCTGTTACAGTATTTCTGAATCACTAAAACACATTTCCTGAGTCCACCACCCATTTCTCTAAAACCTTAAACACAAGTCCAAAAACTCAACACTACAAAAATCAGTTACCTGTGTGCAAAACCAAACACTGTGGTCAGATCTCACACACACACACACACAGCATGTTACACACTACATCAAATAATTTAAGACACAGCATCAACAGAAAATGTTTATTTCAAGTGTGTACAGTGAAACACTGCCACAGTCAGAGTGACATGACAGTGCTGAATGTAGATAAACAAACAATATGTAAATAACATACATAAATAACATACAACAGAAAGCACATCAGTGTACACCAGATTCAGTCTGCACCATCATATCTGTGTGGGGCCAGAGGACCTCAACCACATCACAGGCAATGGGGCGACCGGGGAAACCCCCCCTTGTGTGCTGAATCCAGCCTTGACAGGACTCTACAGTAACATCATCACATGCGTGCTCCATTGCCTCCAATATATTCTCCCTGGTGTAGGGCTGTTGGTGCAACACCTTCCACCTCCACGCAGAGAAGAACTCCTCTATTGGACTGAGGAAGGGGCTGTAAGGTGGATGGAACACGTTCATGTAGTGCTGGTTGTTTGTGAACCACTCGTGTATCTGGACACACGGTGAAAGTTCTCATTGTCCCAAACTATGACGTCTACAGGAGGAACTGCTTGCTGATCCAGCTGTTCACACGCAGCCGTGTGATCCTGTAGACCACCCAGGAATGTGAGGAGATGTCCGGTGTTGTATGGCTCCAGGTTAGCATGATGGTGGAGGACCCCCCAGTTACCAGTGACTGCACAGTGGGTGACACTGGTACCCCGCTGGCCAGGGACTTCCACATGTTGTGTGAAAAGGGTGCTCCTGCCACCCGCATGTGGTCATTGTTCAATTCTGGGAAAGGGGGGAGTGGACTTGGACATTGCACTGTAATGAACATCAGAGTACTTCCAGTGTGGCAGAATGTGTGGCAGATGTTGTACAGCATGGAGCAGTGAATGTCCTGATGATGCAGCCACAGAGAATCTGCTCAGATTGGGTTGGACCCTTTGTCCTGCTACCCTCATGGTCATCCTGCAGACGAGGACATGATGTACAATGGTTGCTGTAGCTCATCGGTGATGACTGTTCTCGGTCGTCCTCGTCCTCTTCCTCTGTCACCTCTCACACTCTTCCTCCTCTGCCTCTCTGTATGTGTCTGTCCATTGTAGAGGCACATGTGCCACCTGCACACTGAACTGACTTTTATTCTGCCCAGTTGGTCTGCTCACATCATTGGACACATGTGTGTTCAATTGTGAGTTGCTGTGTGTAACAGATGACAGCGGTGTTGGAGTTGTGTTTGCATTCTGCTGCCAGTGTTTATGGTTTAGCAACAATGTGTTCAGTGTGTTTAGTGACTGAGAATGTGTTTGCTGTTGCACAAAAAAAAGAGTGATTGAGTTGAACCGGATGTGTCTGAGTGCCTGAACTGTGTTCATGGTTTGGCCAAAAGAGTGTGAGATTCCAGAAATCTGTTTAGGGCTCTGTGGATTTGGTTTAGGGAATGGAGTTTAATGTTTTAGTGATTCAGAAATACTGTAATAATGATCAGCATCTTTTGTAATCCAAGAGTAACTTCTAATCTCAGTACCTAAATAATGAAAACAATTCAAAACCTCGGCACGTTCAGATTTCTGTCACTTATTTCTACAACTCATGGCCCCTGAATGCTATGAGTGCTTCAGGTATGCCGCCAAGCTGGCGGTGCGTGCAGACACAGCGGCCCATCGTGACCCTGATAGTACGTGTTTTGTGGGTGTTTTCTTAAGTGTAATTCGTGTAAAGGTGCATCATGTCTGTCGCCCCCAAGGCTCAAGTACTGCCACCAGTTTCTGCTTTCCATCATCAGATCAGATACGCACAAATCAAAACCCTCCACTGTAGATCAGATTTGTGGCCTTGGACTACTCCGCCAGCGCAGAACATCATCAGCCCCCGTCTGTTTCTCCCCACCTTGTCAGGATACACCACAAGCGGTGCCAGAGGAAGCAGAACAGGGACAAATCCGGAGGTATCCGGGCAAGGCTCTCAGCCAACCCGAACCAGCTATTCCCACTATCATAATTTCAAACGTACACTTTCTGGACAATGAAATGGCTCCTGTGGTCAGCTCAGCGTGACACGAGAGACTGCTGTGTTTGTTTTCACGGAGACATGGCCTAATGACAACATCCACCTCTCTGCTGGACAACCTTTACACTTTTTGTTTTTTTGCATGGTTTGACAAACACAACACCACACCTGTGTAGAAAGCCACTACACTGCCCAATGACCAGATTTTATGCCTGTCCTCAGCCAGCATGAAGAGAACTCTCTCCAAATTGAACACTCGCAAAGCTACTGGTCCAGACAACATTCCTGGTCATGTGCCGAGGAACTCAAGGATTTCCTCACGGACATCTTTAACACCTCCCTGAGCCAGGCTGTTGTCCCCACCACCTTTAAAACCACCACCTTCATACCTGTACCAAAGAAGCAATCGCCATCTTTGCACTGACGTTAACCATTATGAAGCTTCAAAAAACTAGTCATGCGGTACATAAAAGGCACCTTCCCCCTCTCTATGGACCCTTTTCAGTTTGCATATTGAGCCAACAGGTCCACTGATGACACTGTCTCCCACACCCTCCACACAGCCCTCACCCACCAGGAGACAAAAGAGTCCCGTATCCGAATGCTGTTTATAGATTTCAGCTCAGCATTCAACACCATCATCCCTCAGCAACTTATTCACAAACTGGACCATCTGGGCCTCAACACTTCACTATGCAACTGGCTGCTGGACTTTCTCACTGGGAGACCACAGGCAGTAACACCCCAAGCACCATCTCGCTGAGCACAGGAGCCCCTCAGAGATGCGTGCTCAGCCCCCTGCTTTTTACTTTTTACTCATGACTGCACTCCCATCCACAATACCAACCTCTTCATCAAGTTTGCGGATGATACAACAGTCGTGGGTCTCTTCAACAATAAGTTGAGTTGAGTTGAATTGAGTTGAGTTGAGTTGAGTTGAGTTGAGTTGAGTTGAGTTGAGTTGAGTTGTGTAATGACTCATCATTTATATGATAAAGATTTCCTTGTAACTTTGAATAAACATTAAATGCTGTTGTGACTTGTAATCAGTGTGACTGGTAGAGTTACTTTATTGCCACTCTTGACAACATCTGATGGCAACACTTAGATATCCATGTAAAATTCAACAAAATTAGTTTTAGTACATAATCTGGCTGGGTTAGAATCCTTGTTACCTATAATGCTACTCACTAGCCACAGGTAGAAAAAGTCTGTAATTACATACAAACATAGATATGTATGGATCACATGTGGTGGTAAACAGAAAGCAAAACAATATGGCAACAGCATCCACTGTAGCTGAAAAGCACAATTTGCGTATAGCAGAGAATGGTTATTATCAACTCCAGCACTGTTGTCACTTCCTCTTTAATGGTAGGCCTTTTTTTCTACCTGTGGCTGGTGCCGGTTGACATTATGGATAAGTAGGATTCCAACCCACCCCAATAATGTCTGAAGACTTATTTTATAGTAATTTTGTAGGATTTTATATAAATAGCTTGATGTGTGTCTCATGAGATTACAGCCAGTGTTACAATAAAGAATATGAAATTATATTTATGTTGAAAGTTGCGAGCGAGAAAAAACATGATTACGAGCAAATAATTTAATTTCACGAGTGTAGGCATTCATCATCACTCACACGATAAAATTCTCTGTGCGTAAATTAAACAGCCGTGTGTGTAGAACTCAGCAGCCACGCACACAAAGTCATTGTTCATGTGAGAGTACCTACTTTGCGTGCACTGCTGCAGTTTCACACTCGCGCAGGAAACTCTGCATTCTGAGCTGAATCCTGCTCACTTGAACCAACTGACTTTTGACAGGTTGGAGGACAGAGCGCAAAGGAAGTGGGGCCTTAATGTGATTGGTCACTCTGATGGACAGTTCAGGTAAATGCGTTAAATCAAGGTACACTGTGGTAGCAACATAACAGCTGTTTTAAACTGTATTTGTTTACAATTTGGAATCTCAGGAAGCACCAAACCACTGGCCACCTTTGGATCTCAGTCACCAAGAAGTGACAAGCATATAAAAATTTAGTGTGTTATTTAGTGTATACGAATTCATACACACGTCATAGTTAAATGTAGCAATTTTAGTTCTTTAACTTCAGGGATAATTTAGGTTAGCTCTAAGCAGAGTGGTTTAGAAGAAACTCCATGTACATTGGATTATAAATGGGAGGTAACGCTGAACAATGAATGGAGGCCAAGCAGGGAAAACAATAAACCTTTCTCTAGAATTGCCAAAAGTGAAAGTAAGTTTTTTGTGAATCACATTTCAGGCTACAAGCCTTGCAGCATAGCACATAGTTAAACACAGAAAATATTCCCTAACAACAAGGTAACAGCAGCCTCAGTCCAAGGTGTGATGCCAGTGAAAACATCACTCCGTCCCCTTAGAATTATAAGGTTCTATCTGACATTTTTGATGAAGTTGACTTATTGTCATATTCTTATTCATTGACCGCTAATCAATAATATTTAAGAGTTTTTTTTTTTAATTATATCGTTAGCCTAATAGCACAATTGCCTAAGTCATATTTTGGCATATTTTGAGATACCAGCTAATTCTACTCTCCTAACGGTGTAGATTCATATAAATATCTCAATTTTGGCCAAAATAGCAATTATGCTATTAGGCTAACAATATACAACATTTTACTGACAAAACAAAAAGTTTCTATCTGCAAAATCAAGCTTTAACTTGGTATTATAAGGTTCTATTATTTAATATCTCAAAACGGGTCAGAATGCAGATAGAACCTTATAATTCTAAGGTTCTATCTGCTCAGACTGAGATTTTATTAGCTCAGTCTGAGCTAATAAAATCCAGCCAGTCTCAAAAACATATTTGACAAAAAACAAAAACACAATTTTTACTGGCTAGAAGATGACAGATGACCACCAACAGAAAAATGGCCCATGGTTCTTAATGACTTCTCTATGACATCTAAAAACCGAAGCTTGGTCATAGTGGGTGTGCCTGACCACACAACATATGCTGAGGTAATGTCATCCCATCAATATCAGTAGCATTTCAGTTTGCCTACGGATACTGTATGGCTTTAAGTTGCATCATGGAGAGGTTGTTATAATTTGATGCAGCAAGACTACAATTTCCTACAAGAAGATGAGCACATAGGACAGAGGGGCAGACGATGCTTCAAAAAGCCTTTGGTGGTTTCTCTGTGGTGTTACTTATATAACAAAGGATTCTCATGCTTGGTTATTTATCAAAACCTGCATATCACAGCATCCTCCGAGCCATGCTATTGAAAGTTAAAGTGAAATGAGAAATGAAGGGTGCTAATCACTCCAGATTGTCATGGTAATATAAGGAGTGCCATTAACTCTGGGCCTCAGGTCAGCCTAAATAAACACAGGCTGAAAGTGGTTTCAAAATATTTATAATATGGAAAATAAGTTGATAAGTGCACAGACTCATTTCAAATTAAGCTACCTATGGTTGGACTGCAGAGCAGTAGACCAGCACTAATGGTCTCCAGTCCATTTGTGTTTGTTACTGAGCACTATAGTATGACATCAGTCACGGTTTCCCTGTTACTTAATGACAATCTTCCACAACATCAGAAAAATGTGAATTGACGGTAAGTTGAATGACTCTGATTTTCAGCTGGGATGTTGGTCAACATTTACTTTTACTGAAGTGGAGCATGCCAGAAACAGTCTGAGGACCACTGCTGTAAAGAAAATGTAGTAGCACAAGTTCTATGCCAGGACACATTTGCCAAAATATAACCTTACGCTGTAAAATTCAAATTCAAGTGTGATGGCTCTCACTGCGGTATTGTATCACTTCCTGTTCCTGTTTCGGAGCACAGTGTTTTGCTGTCTGTTAGCTGTTATATCTGTATAACTCGATTTATCTGGATAATAACATATTTTAGTGTAATCTTCACCTACTTTAAATAGCATACTCTTTGCTGAATCACCTGTATTCACATTACTCACTTTATTTGTTTTTAGAAATTCGCTAGCTTAGCTCAGCTAGTAGCTTAGCCCTTAGCCGACTCACTACCAGCATGGCTTCTTCTCCTGTCTCTCCTGCACTTTCCTGCTCTGGGTGTCACATGTTTAGTTACTCCTCGGCCTCCTTTAGCAGTAACGGTACTTGTAATAAATGTAGTCTGTTTGTAGCTCTGGAGGCCAGGCTTTCTGAACTGGAGACTCGGCTCCGCACCCTGGAAAATCCTACATCTAGCCAGGCCCCTGTAGCGGGTGCGGACCATGGTAGCTTAGCCGCCGTTAGCTCCCCCCCAGCAGATCCCGAGCAGCAGGGAAAACAGGCCGGCTGGGTGACGGTGAGGAGGAAGCGTAGTCCTAAGCAGAAGCCCCGGGTACACCACCAACCTGTTCACGTCTCTAACCGTTTTTCTCCACTCGGCGACACACCCGCCGAGGAACAAACTCTGGTTATTGGTGACTCTGTTTTGAGAAACGTGAAGCTAGAGACACCGGCGACCATAGTCAAATGTCTTCCAGGGGCCAGAGCAGGCGACATTCATGGAAATTTGAAACTGCTGGCTAAGGCTAATCGTAGATTTGGTAAGATCGTTATTCACGTCGGCAGTAATGACACCCGGTTACGCCAATCGGAGGTCACTAAAATTAATATTGACTCAGTGTGTAACTTTGCAAAAACGATGTCGGACTCTGTAGTTTTCTCTGGGCCCCTCCCCAATCAGACCAGGAGCCACATGTTTAGCCGCATGTTCTCCTTGAATCGCTGGCTGTCTGAGTGGTGTCCAAAAAATGACGTGGGCTTCATAGATAATTGGCAAAGTTTCTGGGGAAAACCTGGTCTTGTTAGGAGAGACGGCATCCATCCCACTTTGGATGGAGCAGCTCTCATTTCTAGAAATCTGGCTAAATTTATTAACCCTCCTAAAACCTGACTACCCAGGGTTCAATTCAATTCAATTCAATTTTATTTATATAGCGCCAAATCACAACAAACTGTCGCCTCAAGGCGCTTTGTATTGTGGGTAAAGACCCTACAATAATACAGAGAAAACCCAACAGTCAAAAACGACCCCCTATGAGCAGCACTTGGCGACAGTGGAAAGGAAAAACTCCCTTTTAACAGGAAGAAACCTCCATCAGAACCAGGCTCAGGGAGGGGCAGTCATCTGCCGCGACCGGTTGGGCTGAGGGGAGAGAAAGACATGCTGTGGAAGAGAGCCAGAGATTAATATCAATTAATGATTAAATGCAGAGTGGAGTATAAACAAAGTAAATAAGGTGAATGAGAAACAGTGCATTATGTGAACCCCCCAGCAGACTAGGCCTATAGCAGCATAACTAAGGGATGGTTCAGGGTCACCTGATCCAGCCCTAACTATAAGCTTTATCATAAAGGAAAGTTTTAAGCCTAATCTTAAAAATAGAGAGGGTGTCTGTCTCCTGAATCCAAGCTGGGAGCTGGTTCCACAGAAGAGGCGCCTGAAAGCTGAAGGCTCTGCCTCCCATCCTACTCTTAAGTATCCTAGGAACCACAAGTAAGCCAGCAGTCTGAGAGCAAAGTGCTCTGTTGGGGTGATATGGTACTATGAGGTCTTTGAGATAAGATGGTGCCTGATTATTCAAGACCTTGTATGTGAGGAGAAGGATTTTAAATTCTATTCTAGATTTAACAGGGAGCCAATGAAGAGAAGCCAATATGGGAGAAATCTGCTCTCTCTTTCTAGTCCCTGTCAGTACTCTAGCTGCAGCATTTTGGATCAGCTGAAGGCTTTTCAGGGAGCTTTTAGGACAGCCTGATAATAATGAATTACAATAATCCAGCCTAGAAGTAATAAATGCATGAATGAGCTTTTCAGCATCACTCTGAGAAAGGATGTTTCTAATTTTAGAAATATTGCGCAAATGCAAAAAAGCGGTCCTACATATTTGTTTAATATGTGCATTGAAGGACATATCCTGGTCAAAAATGACTCCAAGATTTCTCACAGTGTTACTGGAGGCCAAAGTAATGCCATCCAGAGTAAGTATCTGGTTAGACACCATGTTTCTAAGATTTGTGGGGCCGAGAACAAGAATTTCAGTTTTATCTGAATTTAGAAGCAGGAAATTAGAGGTCATCCAGGCCTTAATGTCTTTAAGACATTCCTGCAGTTTAACTCATTGATGTGTGTCATCTGGCTTCATTGATAGGTAAAGCTGAGTATCATCTGCATAACAATGAAAATTGATGCAGTGCTTTCTAATAATACTGCCTAAGGGAAGCATGTATAATGTAAATAAAATTGGTCCTAGCACAGAACCCTGTGGAACTCCATAATTAACCTTAGTGTGTGAAGAAGACTCCCCATTTACATGAACAAATTGGAGTCTATGAGATAAATATGATTCAAACCACTGCAGTGCAGTACCTTTAATACCTATAGTATGCTCTAATCTCTGTAATAAAATGTTATGGTCAACAGTATCAAAAGCTGCACTGAGGTCCAACAGGACAAGAACAGAGATGAGTCCACTGTCAGAGGCTCTAAGAAGATCATTTGTAACCTTCACTAATGCTGTTTCTGTACTGTGATGAATTCTGAAACCTGACTGAAACTCTTCAAATAAACCGTTCCTCTGCAGATGATCAGTTAGCTGTTTTACAACTACTCTTTCAAGAATCTTTGAGAGAAAAGGAAGGTTGGAGATTGGCCTATAATTAGCTAAGACAGCTGGGTCAGTGATGGCTTTTTAAGCAGAGGTTTAATTACAGCCACCTTGAAGGTCTGTGGTACACAGCCAACCAATAAAGACTGATTGATCATTTTTAAGATTGAAGCATCAATAATTGGAAAGACTTCTTTGAACAGTCTAGTAGGAATGGGATCTAACAAACATGTTGCTGGTTTGGAGGAAGTAACTATTGAAGTTAACTCTGAAAGATCAACTGGAGCAAAAGAGTCTAAACAAATACCAGCAGTGCTGAAAGCAGCCGAACATGAAGAATAATCTTTGAGATGGTTATGAATAATTTTTTCTCTAATGTCTAAAATTTTATTTGTAAAGAAATCCATGAAGTCACTACTAGTTAAAGTGAAAGGAATACTCGGCTCTACAGAGCTCTGACTCTTTGTCAGCCTGGCTACAGTGCTGAAAACAAACCTGGGGTTGTTCTTATTTTCTTCAATTAATGATGAATAGTAAGATGTCCTAGCTTTACGGAGGGCTTTTTTATAGAGCAACAAACTCTTTTTCCAGGCTAAATGAGCATCTTCTAATTTAGTGAGACGCCATTCCCTGGTCTCAACCCTGGGTAGTCAGTTTTTAGGAGGGTTAATAAATTTGGCCAGATTTCTAGAAATGAGAGCTGCTCCATCCAAAGTGGGATGGATGCCGTCTCTCCTAACAAGACCAGGTTTTCCCCAGAAACTTTGCCAATTATCTATGAAGCCCACGTCATTTTTTTTTTTTTTGGTTGAGACCAGGAAGCAGAGTTGCAGTCTTACACGCCTCTCTGCAGCTTCTCTCCTCCTGCCATCCCCCCAAAACCCCATCCCCATAGAGTCGGTGCCTGCTCCCAGACCACCAAAAACCAAAGCTAAAATCAGCAAAAAGCTATTTAAGCATAAAAATTCAAAAACAATAAATAATACAGCTTCATCAACTGCACCAAAAAATAAAACAATTAAATGTGGATTGTTTAACATTAGGTCTCTCTCTTCCAAGTCCCTATTAGTAAATGATTTAATAATTGATCAACGTATTGATTTATTCTGCCTTACAGAAACCTGGTTACAGCAGGATGAATATGTCAGTTTAAATGAATCAACACCCCCGAGTCATATATGATAAACTATAGAAATGTGTGCATTAATATCAATGACGTAGATTCCAACAACTCTTTTTGTAACAATAAAAACAGTAATTACTCAATTCAGATGTATTAAATGTTTGTATTGCTGAAAAAGTTGCTCATATAGAACATCAGACTTTTCCAAACAGATCTAGGATCAGCTGCTGCTGTTCTGTTAGCAGAACAAGAAGGTTGCAAACAGAGTCCAGCACAGAGTCATTGTGGTTCTACAGTAAGACTCTGGGACATGGGCTGAACATTTAAAGGCATATAGCATGAGAAAAGATGAGCCATGATGAAGCCTGTTCAGACAGTTCAGCCTGCTCCATCACAGTCAGATGGGTGAGTGTGCTCCTGATGACAAAGATTTCTGTCATCACACTGCTGCAGAGGGTTTGGTTTTAAATACTGATCAGATACTCTGTTAGTGAATTTAGAGCACTGACTGTGGACATTTGCTGATTATTGATTTGTTTGTATGAACTGCATTGAACTAACTAAGCAAAGTGCATTTAGAAGTTGGTCTTGCTTGTAAAATAAAAAAGAAGGGACCTATTAAATTGGCTTAGATAACTACAGGGTCGGCTATGTAGTTTAATTAAACAAGGAATTATGGGATTAGTGCGAGGCTCCCAGTACAGGCCACTGGAAGAGTCTCAGGGAGAATATGTTTTTGTATTCCCCGTAGCAATCCCCCACCCCCACCCCTGCCACCACCAAACACTCCCACTAGAGAATTGTCAACGGATTACATGTGGCTGCAGGACATGCTGCATTAATTAAATAAATTCTTTCAACATTTTGTCTCTGCAAAGATTTGTCTTCCTAAAGACCAAGGTAAAAAACAAAAAAAACAGATTTCTACTTCTCCACATTTTTTTTTACCAAACCCACAGTACAGTATATGTCTTATTTGTTGCTGGTAGGTTATTGAAGGATTGGGGTGGGGGGGATTGCTGCAAAGCAATTTGGCACTAACTCAGCGTGACAACGCTTGAGGCCACTGGGATCACTTTCCAAAAGGCACCTCAGAGTCCTCAGGGTGCTGCTGTGACAGGATAGACTCTATTTGTTTTCCCTCCACATGCTGCTGGATTTAGGGCAGGAGGGGGCAGAGGTGGTGTGGAGGGAGGGATGTGAATGAAATGAGGCTTTCTCACCTCAGTATTTCCTATTTCTGATGCGTCCTCTGCCGCTGTGTGAATCTAGCCTCTGTGTGAGAAAACTGGCTACGAGGCGCCTGATTTCCCTCTCTCATTACTCATCCACATATTTACGATACAGATGCTCCCGCAAAGGGGACAGAATGACGAGCAAGTACTGATGCAATATTTTAACTACCAATATTTTTTAAAACCTGCACTATGCAGTATACAGTACAGTATAAGGTACAGTATGCAGTGCAGTACAGTATACAGTGAAATGCAGTATAGAGTACAGTATACAGTGCAGTATAATCTACAGTACATTGTACTGTATATTGTACAGTATACAGTGCAGTGCAGTATACAGTATAGTACACAGTGCAGTGCACTGAGCAAAAAAAAAGTTTTTTATATATATTTGAATACCTACATTGAATGAACATGACCTCAGTGTGTTTGTGAACATGTTTCAGTATTTACTATAAACTCTTTATAACAACATCCTGCTGCATGCATCCATTTTTAACCATGTATGCAGTTCAGGCTCACGTGTGAGCTTTCACAGCTGTCATAGGGCAGAAGTGGGGTACACCCTGGACAAGTTATGGTACACACATATGCACTGTATGTCGGGGTGGCTGTAGCTCAGGAGGTAGAGCAGGTCACCTGCTGATCGGAAGGTTGGCAGTTCAATTCTGGGCTGCATGCCAAGACACTTAACCCCAAGTTGCTCTCCGAGACACAAGCGTTGGAGTGCGAATGTTAGATAATAAAAGCACTTAGCTTAGTTAATCATGGAAGTGTGGGTGAATGTAAACATGTCGTATAAGCGCTTTGAGTGCACAGAGAAGAAAAGTGTTATATAAGAATTAGTCCATCTGCACATCAAAGCAGTAGAATTCTTTTTATTAGTCCGCAGCAGCTTTTGTCAGTAGTGGCGAGAGACAGGAAATGGGGGGGAAAGATACAGGGGAAGACACGCGGGCTAATTGGCGACAGGCCAGGACTCGAACCCGCACTGCCCGCACCGCAACACGGTATATGTATGTGGTCGTCAGCTTCACCATTAAGCCACCTGGGCGCCCAAAGCAGTGGAATTCTGAATGTGCATACAGGCCTCATAAAAGTATTTGTTTTAAAGGTAAATATTATGGGCTGTACCTCTGACCGAGCAGTAAGAATACATGCAGATAGTTTGGTTGATCATTCAGAAATGGTTTTTTATAATACCATAATGTAGTTGTTAGCAAATATGGTGGAGGCTACTACATTAACAAAAATGGATGAAAAATAGAGTAAACAAACAAGTATGGTGTATCAATAAAAACAACAAAACTCTTTATTTACTTGTGGCTAAATTGTGTGTTTTAAAATCCATTTGTTCATGTAAAATTCTTCCTGCTCTCCACCAACTGACACACACATTCATACTGCACTTCATGCTATGCCTTTAAACACCTTCAGAGTATCACAGGCTGATGGATGCAGTGGGGGCACTTCAACACACTGAGTGGAGGGGCAGGGGACTGACCTTCAGGTTGGTGGATGACCTGAATTACCTGCTGAGCCACAGCTGTTTGTACACTGTGTCCGTGTCCCTGTTCTTCTAATAATGTATTTTATAGACTTTACTGGTATCTGAGCTATATTTTTCTGTGGGAAAAAAAGTATTATGTCTGTTGTTTTCCTGTCATTAATAATTAGGTAAGTTCTGATTATATATGTCGATGGGACTTTTGTGCAATTTTGTGCAGTGTGTGTAATTTCCTTAAGTACAGACAATTTAGTCAATAACAAACAGGCTCCATAAACTGCACTCGATTCAAATCAAAAGCATGAGGAACTGTGTCTGTGATTCAGCTCTGGTAATAAAACTTCATCTGAACTCTTTGCCTTTGATTTTGTCCTCAGTCCAGATTCTGTATAAAGCAGGTTACCTGACAGTGAATTTGAGAGGTAGAGCTGCAACTCACTGAGATTTTCACAATGATTGGACATGTAAATAAAAGTGCACCGCGCGGTCTGCAGTGTTGCAAATGACATCTTGAACACCATTGGAGGTTTGGTATCGCATGCTAGCAGCAGCTCCGTGCTTGCTTTGGAAGGCTGCACAATAAGAATCCCCAGCATGGATGAGAATAAAGTTTGACAGGCCGGTGGATCAGGAGGGTCAGCTCCTCTCTTCAGCTGATAATGGAAAGCAGAGATTATGGTAATGAGACAGACGCCTAGAGCCGATAGAGGGGCTAAACCTGGACTTCATCTTTGTCCACGCCAGATCTCTCGATTGGCATGGTATGACTTATCTGGAGAATGGGAGCACGATGCAGCTCCCCAGACACATGCACCCTCACACATGCATGTGTGCTGCTATAACAAACCCAAGAAAAGCCTTGTTTTTGTTGTGTGCATACAACACATTCAAGCTTTTATGTTTTATCTGACACTGCAAACAGCAGCTACATCGCATGCCGTGTATCTTCCTTGGGGAGGACACTGAACCTCAAATTGCCGCCAGTGCATCCATCAGAGTGTGTGGAGTACTTCAAGGCATAAAATAAAGTGCTGTGTGGATGTGTGTGAGTGTGTGTGAGTGTGTGAATCCGGCCGTGTGATTACATTTAAGGAATCCGTCTGAAATTGAATCCCGTTGATCCAAACGACTCAGTTTAGTTAAACTGAAACAAGTTGAGCTGATTGTCGTGTTTCTAATGGGATCATTGTGAGAGGACGATAAACTCATCGTTTAATGTTTGAATGTACTTTGTACTTTGTTGGGTGAATATTTAATACATTTTCTTATAACCTTACAATAAGTCCATAAACAATTTTTTCAGACACAAATAAGAATCTCACGATTTTCTTCTTTTCTTTTTTTTGTTAGTCATTGTAAGTTAGTTATTGTGTATATTTTCTTGTATATTTGGTTTCTTACCATTAAGGTCTGTGTTGTCTTCACGATGGATAAAAATCTGGAGTCTTTTTTTTTTGGCCTATAACTAATTTAAAGTAGTCAAAAATATTAAGTCATTGCCATAATGTTCAGTCAAAAACAGCCAAAAAATGTTTTTATAAACATTTTAAAAAGATTATATTTGGTTATTATGTTATGATGC
This sequence comes from Archocentrus centrarchus, assembly GCF_007364275.1. Taxonomy (NCBI): domain Eukaryota; kingdom Metazoa; phylum Chordata; class Actinopteri; order Cichliformes; family Cichlidae; genus Archocentrus; species Archocentrus centrarchus. The sequence continues at coordinate 37,329,548 of NC_044352.1, read as the reverse complement.
CATTGTATACATGTTTCTGTCTTCAGGTTATAAATGTGGAAGTGTCAGATGGCTTTAACATGTTCGGAGAGGTCGAAACAGCTGTTCCAAGACTTTTGTTATTTCGATCTGCCCAACAGATATAACGGAGGACACCAGAGGCGCTGAAAGACTGCAGCGTGAAAACAATACTAATGATATTGTTCCCCATTTTGACCAAGACATGGGGACAAAGACCGACTACTCTGGAGAGCTACATGAAACTAATTATGGGTCATTGTGAAAATCATATTAGTTCCAGTGTAATTACACCCAGGATCTGCTTTCGGTTTAGCTCAATAGACTCTGAGCAGTTGAACAGACTGCTGGCTCAACAGTTGATGAATTTATTAGTGAAAACAATGTCTGATGTTTCTGTTTTGTGCGCTGCTGTTGTGTTTGCATGTGTGACAGACGAAAGGTGTGAAAATATCTTTCTTTACAGCTCGGGCACTCCTGAGCAAGAAAAATGCAGTTTCAATTAGTTTCAAATGGATACTGTAAAAAAAACAGAAATTTGAATTTACATAGGACATAAGGCGGTCTTTCACAGTCATTTAGAGATCAGTGCAGCACTTTTTCGAACGCACAGCCACACTGATTAATACATTAGTGGCAACTGCAGGTTCAGTATCATGCTGATGGACACTGACATACTGGGTAAACCACCAACCCTCTGATCTGTAAGTCACCCCCCCCCCCCCCCCCCCCAAAAAAAGTAAAATAAAGATAATAGATACACATAATTATGTAGCTTCAGTCTGTCAGGATATTTCAAGCAGGAAAACTGTTTCCTAGATGTGTTCATACTACTGTGGGACTACACTACTACATACAGTACACTGCTACATTGTATTGTACTGTATATAGTCTTAATTCGATGAAATACTTATAAGTATTAGTTATTTGAGCTAATGGATACTGTAATTAGCATCCATCTATACAGTTTCTACCTTTATCCCACATAGCAGCTCGAACAGACTCATTCAAAAGAGAGGGTGCAAACTTTCCTGTCCTCAGCAGCTGAACAGATTCAGGAGGTGTGTGAACAGATGGGAATAAAGATGGAGCGCTGCTGGCTGTGGCTCTTTCAGTCATCCTGTCTTGGCTCTGAAAGCTTGTTGGAGGCCTCTTTCTGGTCAGCTGCCTAAGCTACAAAGTGGGCTTCTCTTAAATAACAGTTGCCCAGGAGCCTCCCAAGGCCTTTGAGGGTGAGGGGTATAGAGGGAGCACCTCAGGGGGCCACTCACAATGAAAGACCCTGTCACACTCTGCAAGATTTCAGTAAACACTTCCAGAATGATTTACTAAAGCTGAGGAGCTGAGCAGAGTGCAGCCTGCATAATGAAGGATGAAAGAGGTCAGATGGTGCAGAGGCATGAACCGAACAGATAGATGGGGAATGTTGATCAAACATAACCTCTTTGAGGTGCATATTACAGTGTTTATGAGTCTGAAAAATAAGAACCAGCATAGCGCCACTTGCATGGTCACACATTATTCACTCAGTGTTTTTTAGTATAAATGCACTGCTCACCTGCTAAAATCCACCAGCAGCTAAAGAACCATCCTCACTCAGTGTTACCAAGTGATCATTCCTGAATGTGCAAATATATATTTTGAAGTTTATTGTAATATCAGCTAGAGCTTCACTTCATTTTTGCTGGCATGGCTATTTTCATTTGACTTTCACATTTGTATGCCTTTACCAACAATACGAGTCGTTGAATCGCTGGTCTAAACACTAAGCTAATTGAGGCCAAAGCCAAAGTTTGAAAAATTATTCAAAGAACACAAAAGAAAGTAAAATAAAATCTGCCAGTTGGCATCAGGAGCAGCTTCGTCAACAAAGGCCTCAAATACAAACCCAAATGGGCAAAATGGAGCTGCAGCAGAGAGGCGCTGCGATGCCGCTGCTGCCTCTGCAGACGCTCCCATTCACACACTTTACTATTGTTCCTGCCTTTGTTCCAATACAGCTCCCACACAATAGCATTTAGTCTCAACAAATGCAGCAAAAGTGTATAGTAAGCAGCATGAGTGGAGTGTGTGTAGCAAAGACAGGTTTAAGTAGTGAGTAAAATATTTGCCAAAAGATTTTAAAACTCTTTAGAAAAAATGAATGAAAAAAATCCCAACTGTTGTTGTTGTTTCACTGTGAAAAAATACTTGACTGCATCCACAAAAATGTGGTCTCCCTGAAAGCTGCTACAGAAGCCTCGTGGTCTGCAGAAACGCTGCAGAACTGGCACTGAACTCAATCCAGCCCACACAAAGATGCTGGCTTTATCAGAGCATTATGTCTTAGCAAACTGCTATTAATGCAAAGTCTTTATCTTCTTTCCTCCCCAGGCACTGGCATGCATGTGTCTTTATTTAGTAGATAAAAAATAGCCATAAACAAAAATTGCAGACTGTCAATATACATACTGATAGAGATTAGAGCTGGGAGCAAATATAATAATAAGAGGAACTCTTAAGATATACTCGACACAGCAAAGCCTTCTGGACAGCTGCAGGCTTAAAGAAAGCAATTGCAGAAAGTTTTAAAGAGCAGCAGCATAATCTTATTTTGGAAGAAAGCAGATTAACAATCAGAGCGGCGCGAAGAAAATGAAGTGATTCGTGTTTGCTGACCATCTTTACAGATTCTGGTTAAAAAGCTCCGATATGTTTGTAAGAGATGGAGGAACAGGTGAGCTTTTGCTTTGCTGAAAATGGGGCTCATATGTTTATAGCTGATAGTGGTTAGCACTGCTGCCTCACAGCAAAAAGGTCCTGGGTTCAAATCCAGCACCTGGCCTTTCTGTGTGCCGTTTGCATGTTCTCCCCGTGTCTGCGCGGGTTCTCCCCGGGTTCTCCAGCTTCCTCCCACAGACATGCAGTCAGTGAGGTTAGTTTAGCTGGTGATTCTAAACTGCCCACAGGTGTGAACGTGAACAGTTACCTGTCTCTCTGTGACAGAGTGGTGACCTGTCCAGGTGTACACTACCTTCTGCCCTAATGCAGCTGGGATAGGCTCCAGCTGAGCAGAGCGCTCCCTGATCATCACTCACAGATGTCTGATTTTCAGCACACTGATATGTTTGTGATTAAAATCAATAAATGACAACAAAAAAGTATAAAGAGCAGAAAAAAAAGAAAGAAAGCTTTTATGAATCTATGTGGCATTTCTGTTACACCCACGTTATGACAAAGAATGTGTCCAAAAGGACAGCAGGCTGTTTCTTTTCAACATGTTTAAGGTCTCCATTAACCTGACACTGTAATATATATTGATTAGGAGCACCGGATAAGAAATCTACAACTTAAGGAACCATTTTTATATATTTTGTATATCTATATACATATTTATGTAAATATTTACTTTTTTATTCTATTTTTTATTATTATTATTTTATTTTATTTTATTTTTACACTCCTACTCGAAAGCTCTGCACAAGAGTTCCTATTTATCCAAACCTTGCGCGTGGGTACAAATAAAGTCTTGAAGTCTTGAAGGTGCACCGGGTATCATGGAAAATGATAAGAAAAAATGGATGAAGTAAGCAAACGACTGCTTTTCTGTTTTCACCTATGAAATATGAGGAGTCTGTTAGCACAGGGCTGTCCTCTGTACTGAATGGAGTAGCAGAAAGTTATACACAGCATATCACTGCACCTGGCTTGATTTTGTGGGAAACAACAGGGAAGTTTTGGTCAACAAGGGTCTAATTTTAGACCTAAGTGAACATTTTATGCTAACTTTTAAAAGTTTTCACAAAGCACTGGGAAGAGGCCGGTGTGAATGTCTTCTAATGGATATGCTAATAATTAAAGATATTTTCATACCTATAATGGCTCCAATTTGAACATAAAACCTGAAACCTTAAAAGCATTTACATTAAAATATATATCATCATTGAGGTGAAATTTCATAAATATTCACTGTAACCCATCCATCCATTCTCTTCTGCTTATCCTGTTCAGGGTCGCGGGGGTGCTGGAGCCTATCCCAGCTGTCATAGGGGGAGAGGCAGGGTACACCTGTACAGGGTACACCTGTACAGGTCGCCAGCCTGTCACAGGGCCAACACAGAGAGACAGACAACCAGTCACACCGATGGATAGTTTAGAATTCATAACTAACCTAACCCCAGTAAGTGCATGTCTTTGGACTGTGGGAGGAAACTGGAGTACCTGAAGAAACATCCAGACACAGGGAGAACATGCAAACTCCACACAGGATGGTCTGTGCAAAGATGGATTCAAACCCAGACCTTCTTGCTGTGAGGCAGCAGTGCTAACCACCACCATGCTGCCTCACTGTTTAAGCCAAAGCAGAGGTCAGTTATCTGCAGTCAGTCTGATGCTGGATCCCCTTCGTCCTGTCAGACCAACATGTCTGAGTGCACAAAATGTTAACGCATAATGACCACACTGTTAGGAAAGGCACCTTTTTTTTTGCATCAGCTGAGTATAATGAGCCTTAAAATAATTGCATTAAATCTAACAAAGGTTCATGATACTACATTGGCCCCTGAAATGAACTTGCATTTTCTAGTCTTATACTGAGCACTCAAAGCTCCTCAGACTGCAAAGCCACATTTACCCGTTCACTCATCCAGCGCTTTGTTCCATGCAGTAATTTAACTACCTCACATCCATGGCCAATTTAGAATCAGCAGTTAAGCTAACATGCATGTCTTCAGACTGTGAGGAACACTGAGAGCAAACCCACACAGGCAGCAGGAGAACACGTCAGCTTGACACAGAAAGGCCCCAGCTGGTCCGCAACCGCTGCAAGACAGCAGTGCTAACCACTGCTCCACGCCTCTGAACCGCAGCAACAGCAGTTTGATCAGTTCATTCTGAATTAAAGTTCAGCCACAAGAAACAACAATGTATCAAACGGTGGCAGCTGCTGCACTGAGGCACAGGGGCTTGTTCTTCCTCTAAAAAAGGAGATCGAAATATATATTTTTAAAAAACAGTAACTGATTGAAATGAATCTTTACCAAATCTCATTATCAATTCTAAAATAAATGTTCTTTCATTTAGGAAAGAATCTGAAATTAAAATGCTTCAGTAGTGACATCTGCTGGCAAGAGGGGGCAGGGCACAGTGTGTGAGTGCTGGGGCAGAGAGGAGCAGAGAGGAGCAGGGGGGGGCAGAGAGGAGCAGAGAGGAGCAGAGGGGGGGCAGAGAGGAGCAGGGGGGGGCAGAGAGGAGCAGAGGGGTGGCAGAGGGGGGCAGAGAGGAGCAGGGGGGGCAGAGAGGAGCAGAGGGGGGGGGCAGGACCTCTTCTATCAGTTGTATACACTTTTTCATTCTGATGTCTTATTGTCCAGGACACTTAAAATGATGGACTAAGGGAGGAGGTCCAATCAGCAATTGCAGTGCGAGACAATATTCTGAGTGTGATGACCTTCTATAAAGTGAGAGTATCTTGTTATACTATACAAAATATTTTTAAACATAACTAAAAATAACATTTTCTTCTTTTTCAGAAGAGATTTTTTTAATGATCAGATAAGATCATTGTAGCCAATGCTGATACAGTTAACTTGTTGTAGCAGCTCTGCCAGTGAAATGATGGAGAGCTCTGCATCTACAGTCCAGTCTCAGGCCTGGCTGTCTCAGATACCTTGACTCTCACCTGGCCGGAGATGGGACTACATCATGGTGGAGGGTTCTACTTAGAGTTTTTATCTTCTGGCCTTATGAGATCCAGAGATGACAAACAGCTTTTACATCTGTCCTGCTCTTAGGATACTGCAGGGTGGCTGTAGCTCAGTAGGTAGAGCAGGTCACCTACTGATCGGAAGGTCAGCGGTTCGAATCCTGGCTACTCCAGGCTACATGCCAATGTATCCTTGGGCAAGATACTTACCCCCAAGTTGCTCTCTGACCGTTCTGTCGGAGTATGAATGCGTGTGAATGTTAGTTAATTAAAAAGCACTTAGCTTTGTAAAAATGGAAGTGCTTGTATGAACGGGAGTGCATGGGTGAATGCAAAACAGGTTGTATAAGCGCTTTGAGTGCTCATACTGAGTAGAAAAGCGCTATATAAGAACTAGTCCATTTGCATGCAACTGAATTTAGTGCACCAATAAAAGTATTTCCCCAGACTGAAGAGAGTGCAACTCTCCCAGAAGCAGAACAACACTCAATTTGATGTTTAATAACTTGAGGTAACAGAAGGATTGCAAGCTCACGTTAGAGGGCTGGATTAAAGCTCCTTGAGGCAACTATTTGTTGTGATTTGGCACTATATAAATAAAAGTGAACTGAATTGAATGTAGGCCTGTGAGAAAAACCTTTCTTTAGTAAATGGACTTGTTCTTATATAGTGCTTTTCTACTCAGTCTGAGCACTCAAACTGCTTATACAACATGTTTACATTTACCCATTCATACAAGCACTTCCATGATTAACTAATTCACGCACATTCACAAGGAATCAAACCGCTGAACTTCCGATCAGTGGGTGACCTGCTCTACCTCCTGAGCTGTCCCAACTGTCCTTCCACCATCACACAGGCGTGCCTTCTCATAAATGTTTTCCTAACTCGTCCCACCCTGTCACAAAATTAAATAAGTTCTGATTGGATTTCGTCCCCGCCAAGCATTTTCATCTCATTTTCATTCGCTGACGAAAGTGTCGATTAATTTCGTCATCGTTTTTATCCTTTTAGGTAGGTTTTATTTAGTTATCGTCTCGTTATCGTCATGAAAAAAAGCGTCGTTGAAGAAAACTATGACGAAAATATTTTGTCAACGAAACTAACAGTGGTCCTAGTACAGCGCAGACAGGATCTGTCTTATCAGAGCAGTCAGAATATTTATATTTTTAAAGTCTGATCCCTTCACTAAACTCAAAATCATATTTCTTGTCATGTTTGTTAGTCTCTCCCCTTAAGCTCAAAGCCAGTATCTTCAGCAGATGTTTCCCATGAAGAGAGCAACTTCATGGGAAGATTGTAAGAGAGTAAGATTGTAATAAACAGCCTCTTAATTAATGAGGTAATTAGCTATATCATTATTATTATTATTATTATTATTATTATTATTATTATTATTATTATTATTATTATTATTGCAGTGGCAATGACATTTTTTTATAGAACACATCTCATTACATGCAAACTCAATGTGCCAAACACAGAAGATAAACAGATACAAAGCTGTGCAGGTTTGCAGGCTTCAGGCAGCAAAATCAAACTAAAGTAAACAAGAAAAACCTGCTGATCTGATTTGATGCCGTATAAATCAAACGAACTGAGCTGAGTTGAATTCTAACCTACTTGATATGAATGCATGGGGCAATTTCACAGTCAGTTTGAGATCTGAATTTTCTAATCTTAGATATATTTTTAAGTCAGAGAAAGCAGTTCTGGTGGCCTCACAGATGTGATTATCAAACTGAGATCAGCGTCCAGAATGATGCCAGGGCTCCTGACTCACTCGCTGTGTCTCACAGACAGGAATAATTGATGAATAATTAATATGAACATTTTCTCTCTCTGACTTTTTGGACCAATAACAAATATTCCTGTCTGTGTAGTTCTTGTGTCATCAGTGCAGCTCATTAGTTTGTGACCAGAGGTTAGATGATCAGAGGAAAATGAATTACAGCTGGTAGGATATATTCTTTATGAGAGTACCAAGAAGGCGCATGTAAAGGTGAAGAGTAACGGACCAAGGACAGACCCTTGAGGAACCCCTAATTGAATTTTGATTTCTGCAGAACTGATAACTGAAACAGAAAAACTTCGACATGTAGACATGATGAGAGCCAGTCAAGAACCTGAGCTGTTGAACCCAGTGAGTGGTCCACAGTGTGGAAGCAGCAGTGAGATGAGCAGGACTGAGGACTTGAGTCAGAGCTGTTGCTGTGCTGTGATCTGAACCCTGATTGGTCCTTATCATAAAGACTGTGAGAAGAAAGGAATTCAGTTGTTTGAAAAAAAAAACATTTTTTTTTCTGCTGAGGAATGAATGATTAGAAATAGATCCATAATTATTAATTACCAGAGGATCTATGTGATTTTTCTTAAACAAGTTTGAGAGAAATGGGGGAAATGGCTGCCTGCAGAGAGCTGCTGCTGATGTTCACTAAATGATTTGTAAAAGAATGAAATACAGATTCAAACAGTTTGGTGGGGGTGGGGTCGGGTAAAGAGGTGCAAAACTTTAACTGATCAATAACTTCTTCTAATATTTCGTTTTTGGAGGGATTAACTCGTTTGTCAGTGGATGAAACGAGAAACTCACAGTTAGGCTGGTTGTTGTTACCGGGCAGTTTTGGCTGCTTTGGTTTCATTGTTAAAGCAGCCAAATGCATTTTTATACATTTAAAAATGTATTTGTATTTTTTTTTCTATATTTTCTCTCAGCTTGCAGCAGAGTCTTTTTACCAACTTTTCCTGTTCACTGGTTCTTCAGGTGCTTCTGAGGACCGCGTCCATTAATAGTTTTGATCGAAGTAATATGATCAATAACACCAGCTAACAGATTTACTCTTCTGTCTCATCTTTGGGTTTAAACAATGTTTTGTACATGTAAACAAACTAAAAATATAGATGTTTGATCCCAAAACTTTACTTTATATATTTATAACATATTGCATATTATGAACATATTACATGTATCATTTTCCCTATAATGCCAGTTACTAGTGGTTTTCATTGAGGTTTGAACCTTTTTCAAACTGTTTTCACTTCAAAAGAAAACTCTAAAAATGGTAAAATAAATACATTAATTAAATAAAAATGTTCACAAAGAAAAAAAATCACAATAAACTGAAATATTTGATGTATTTTGGGGCAAAAAAATCATTCTAAAATCCACAAAAGAAAAGTTTAAATACTTGAAAACACGTCATTACTGGGAAATGTTGCAATTAGTCCAGAAATGTGTTCAGGTCCATAACAGCACTGATATACCTGCTGCTTGGAGTTGCTGTAAAAATCCAGCCTGATAACAGAGAGCGGCGGTCTCTCCCACTGCAGTTGCAGATTCATTCAAACAGAAGCATTAGAAATGCCGATCAGCTCAGCAGCGCAGTGGAGAAGCCTTCCTTTCAGCATTTTGCTGTTGTCTAGCTCAATCGTATCACTTTGAAGGAGTCTATTCAGAGGTATTCATGCATCTGCCTTCAGGCTACAATGGCCGCCACTTTATAAACTGTCAGGCTGCTTGCCTCGAGCCTTTGGTTCATATTGTTTCCTTTCTTTAATAAACTTGGAGGAGTTCATCAACTCCTTCAATGGTAGATGCAGGCACAGAATAACAGTCCATTTCAGCACAGGTTCATTTTTCTTTCTTCTCCTCCTGTTAGCAGCTCGCAACACACACAAGTTGTTTTCTGCACGCTCGTCTGCGGCTGCTCGTGCAAAGATGCAAAACTTTCTTGGCAAAATCTAATTCTTCAAATCACAGTTTTTTTCCTTTAAAAACATGAAGATAGATAGATGATAGATCCAACATCCTGCTCCTCCAGTCTGCATGACACTGCCTCTATCAGTGTTCGCATTATAGTTAGAAAGTTCTCTATAGGCAGCAGCCTGTGCGCTTATTGTGCTGTAATTAGGTGCGTATTAAGTAGGTAATGACTTACATGATTTTCCTCTAAAGATAAGAAAATAGTAAACTCAGAGAAATGAGCTTTCTCTGTATTACCCTCATTCATATTTATCTCATTTTCCTCAAAATGTGAATCTTTTGTTATGACATTCACAGTCATCACATGTCGGCCCAAATGTTGGCCAATTTCTGATGATTATGTTTGTTCCCGTGAAACAGAATAAATGATAAACGGCACTGAAGCAGGAGCAGCACTTCCTGAGAACTGCCTGCTGTGCTAATCGTAACTCTTCAGTTTGCAGATTCCTCTCAGCTGGAGCAGATCCACTCACTGATCCGAGGAATCCCGTGCAGCAGAGCAGTGTGAACAACGCGCTGTTCCCACCATGACCAAAGACTGGCTCAAATTATTTTTATTGCAGTGATAGAGAAATGGATATTAATCCACTTTCATACCTATCAGCAGTGCAAATATTTACTCCCCCACAGCCAAAAAACTGTTAGTCCTTTATGCCTCAGTAATCTCTGCATATTTAAGGTCACTGGATAGTTTTTACTAAATGAGATTTCCTGCATGGACTGATGGAAAAACAAGGATCCATGGATAAGCTTTCTAATGGGGCGACACACAGCAGAGATTTGAAACATTTTAGAGTTTACGAATGTCATTGCTACGATGATTTTCAGGAGCGCTTCATTTTTCGATTGCTTTCTTTCTGGAATAATCGGTTGTTCACGGTTATTCTTCGTAACATCAAGCTAACGCAGCTCCAGTGCGAACACTCAGGATCATATCTAAGGAGTTACGGGTTCGGGTGTTTTTTTCCTAGTTTTCCAGGGGCCTTAGCAGTGTGCTAAAGCTACGACAGTAACAAAATAATAGTTTACATGTTTGCATTTTTATACAGAATATTTTTATTGCATATTATATATTTTGCCTTACAATAAACCAAGAGAACCATGGCCTCATTATTTCTAGCTCCCTGTCCTGAGATGTAAATTCAATTTTGCTTGAATTGTGAACATTTTTTTCTAACTCTCATTGTCATCTCTTTTTTTAAGAATCATATGCTGTTGTATTGAAAAGGAAGTGACATTAAGATCATGCAACTCAACATGTGGGCTACATAAAAATATGCAGACAATCAAATCCACTTTTAATTTGTGAGATAGTTTAATTTCAAAATAAATTGTACTGCAGATGGAAGACAGCAGAGTGTTTCTGGACGTGCAGCTGGCTGTGAGCGAGGCGCACTGCAGAAGCTAAACTCTCTGAATGGGCTGCAGAGCGGCTGCAGACCGTTTTTCTGGGCAGCCAAATGAGCTGGAATTAAGTCGACGTTTCCCTTCCACATCCTGGCTGAGGCCGCTAACAGACCGATCAAGCACATGACACCAAGCTCACGTCTTAAACCTCAGGTTGTTTTCTATCCAAATTTTCTTGCATCTTTTAAAATAAAAAAGTGAAATCTTCAGATCCTGGAATGGTTTGGAATGGTTTCACTTTTCTCAAATGTGTCCTGACATTTAGTGTTTGGGACAATGAGGCGTTTCCACTCATTTAAAGATATATTTAAAGGCTTCTTAAAACTGTAGATTGCTAGAATAATGATGAGTGACACATATTCAGAATGAAACTTGTGCTATACAGCTGAGGTGCATCAGCTCATCAAGAGCTCCGACCAACCAAAGCGTTACTGTGTCGTTACCATATTGTTCGCGCCATTTGCTGTAATTTCTCTCTTTGCCATTGTCCTGTGTATATCCTTTACAAACGGGTTGTTAATGGGATGCCAGAGGCTTCTGACTGCCCTCAGCCTGTTTCGCCTGCTTGCTCTTTGTGGACCGTTCCTCTTTTGTTGGCTGATCAGCTTCCTATTGGGTTTCCAGACAAGATCCTTGGCATTTGTCGGCAAAATGAAAGAAGGATTAAGGGATGGCTACTAAACACTCCGTGGCTAAGAAGTGGGCTGCTATTCTCCTATTCAAAGCCCTCTCCCAGTTCAGCAGCTCCCCTTTATATATATTTGTTTTCTCAAAGACACCATTGAGAAGTCCCGAGCTCCGCAGCTATAAAGGAAAGTCAACAAGTAGGTCAGGCCCACAAAAACACTCATAGTTGTTGAAAAGAAAAAGAAATCATACAATTAGCTACTCTCTAAGTACTAATTACAACAATCACAGTGTGATGTTTTCTTGGTGTAAACCTTTAGCACGTTTCATATGTTGCATTTAAGGATTATTTCATTAACACCAAACATGCCAGCAATCAGTGCAGCTCTCTTTTCATATAATATGGTTCCCTGCCAGTGTGTGTGTGTGTGTGTGTGTGTGTGTGTGTGCGTTATATAAACTGTGGGATTTTAAAGAAAGTACTCTTACCTGTGACTCAGAAAATACTCGCTGATACTACGCTGACCTCTGACCCTGAAGATGCCCTATATTCTCCTTGGATGTTTTGTAGAAGCTGTAGATCCTTCTACTCTTCATTGAGTTTGGTCCCTCCACATTATCATCATCATTACTTTACTGTTATTATTAATGAGGTGTGATTATGCATTTAGTCATTCAAAGCAAGCTGCAAAAATCTACCTCAGTGAGTGTGATAAGTCTGGGTTTCTGTTATGCATAGCATTAGACTGATTATATATAACATAAGAGATTTTGTTACCATCTCAATATTGGAAAATATTCTTGTTAAATATCCTGTTACATATTTTTAAGGCATGTTTAAACAAGCAAATCATGTGACTCACTGCATGAGGAACAGTCATCTTTGCATCTGTAACATTTACATTTCATCTAAAGAAAAAGATCAGAAGAGAAATTTTCTTTCTTGAATGTGCGACTCGCGAACTGTTCTGTGTGCTGTTTTTAAAAGATCAATAAATGTTCAATATCATGGATGGAAATGCATTTTTCTACACTGCAGAAATTCCTGTATATACCTAAATGAAGACATGATCAGCAAAAAAAGGCTGCTCTGTTCAATAATTTGGGAATTTGATTCTACTGCTTAAAAATGCTGAAAACTTAAGATCCATGTTATCAAAAACTGGCAACACAAACTGCTTTCATCATTTATCTCAGCTGTTAAAGGAGCTTATAGCAGCCTGCTGTCCTCTCACACCTTAATGTCACACATTCATTTACTCATTTACTCATGTCTGTCTTTTATATTATGAAATTATTCAGTTGTTGATATATTTTTTCACACAGTAAGGCTTTTTTCCCTCTGCCATGTATGTCTTGTATTAGTGTGCTTTATCCTGCTCCTCTGTGCTTCCACAGTGACCCAGTTTCTCCACAGGGATCTAATGCTGTCCCTGATCCAACTGTGATTCTCTTCATTTCACATGACAGGAAAGAGGCCTGAATGGGGGGCGCTGGGCCTACGTGAACGAATATTTAACACAAGCAACTGCAATTTGGAACATTCATTTTACAAATTATTGTAAACATCAGGTCAGCCTCAGGTCAGCCTCAGGTCAGTCTCAGGTCTGCCTCGGGTCAGCCTCGGGTCAGCCTCAGGTCAGTCACAGATCAGTCTCAGATCAGTCTCAGGTCAGCCTCAGGTCAGCCTCAGGTGAGTCTCAGATCAGTCTCAGGTCTGCCTCGGGTCAGTCTCAGGTCAGTCTCAGGTCAGTCTCAGGTCAGTCTCAGATCAGTCTCAGGTCAGTCACAGATTAGTCTCAGATCAGTCACAGGTCAGCCTCAGGTCAGCCTCGGGTCAGCCTCAGGTGAGTCTCAGATCAGTCTCAGGTCTGCCTCGGGTCAGTCTCAGGTCTGCCTCAGGTCAGTCTCAGGTCAGTCTCAGGTCAGTCTCAGATCAGTCTCAGGTCAGTCTCAGGTCAGCATTAAAGTGAAAAGAGCTTCTTTAAATATTTGCCATTTTTTATATTTACACCTTGTCGTATGGGAGTAAAATTCCACAGTTATAAGACAGAAGCCAAAGGGGGAAAAAATGACTGACTAAAGGTCAAACCTCTGCATCAATAATCACACACCAGCAAAATGACTCAGATCTGCTGACATGATCACGTCTGTATGAAGAATCATTCCCAACCTGAACCTCGAGGAACGTCTCACTGAGTACGAGTCAAAGATCATGGAGCATCACGAAGTTACTGCTTTGGAAAATGATTTGCTAAAAGATCAATACAAACTACTAAATGTCAGTTTATGAATATTTGTGGAGAGCGATTTTTTAAATTATTATTTTCAATTATCACTGGCTACAAATCAGTGGTCCCAAAGATTTTTGGTTATATTGAATTTGTGTGTGACCTTTTTCATCAGCCTAAAAAGGCCTTAATGTAATACATACACTATATTCATGAACTATGAATTAAATTTATGAAGAATTGAATATAATTTTGTCTACAGCATGAATGTAAAGTATATGTTTGATGTAGTCTAGATTTATTAACTAAGATGATAAATATTAGAATCCCCCCAATGAAGGGATTTTTTTGTTGTTGAGAAATTTAAAAATCAATACACTCCCTATACGATTATAATATTTTCAATTATTTGTTTAGTCAAAATAAGATAAAGCACATCTGCAGTTTTGTGTGATGCCTTCAAAGTGCTCATTTCAGCTCAGGTTAAAGACAGAATGCTCACAGTGAAGGAGACGGGAACAGCATTATGCCTGTGACACACAACGATGATGATGACTCACTACTCATTACTCTTGATACAATTCCTGTTACACACCGACTTCCAGCCCTCGTTCCTTTTTTAACACAGCCGCTGAAAATGTGAATTTTAGGAGCATGACAGCAGGGGAGAACAGAGAGGTTAATCCCAGTTTAATGCAGTGATGCACAGCCCAGGACCGCGGCTGTGATGATTGTGTTATCTCCAGCCAACATTTGGGTCTCCCTCAATTTCAACCCGGGTAAAATAGCTGGGAGAAAGTGAAGGTGGAGTAGAGTAAGTGCGAATGCCCGGGGAAACTGTTATTAATAGCTGCAGCTTCCCACAGCCCGTGCTCTGTGTAAAGCGGCTTCACGTCACCTCCACTGTATTTGTTTGAAGTGCTCTCTGCATCCTCACTGTCTGCTTCTTTCTTTCAACCAGGCCGGACTCCACAATTTACAGTTTTTTTTAATGTCGCTTATTTCTATCTTTAGGAAACAGCATGCACATTAAATACTGCTATAAAGTGTAAAGCCTGCACAGCCAGCTCCCTGCATTTCAGTTGCCTGTAAAAAATAGGGCGACACAGAGCCGGCCGTTCAGTCCTCTCTACAATGTGCTGCATGACAGAAATTTACAGAACCATGACGATTACTTTGACATCTACCTTTAGCAAATATTAACAATGATCCTATCAGAAAATAAGATTAATGGTAATTCCATCGTGCTGGATATAACACACATGTGGCGTCACGTGTTATGTGCAAATGTGAGATGGAAATGCAGACCAGAGTGGATGTCCCGGGATCATTCCATTGGAATATTTATAATGCATTTTCCTTTATGTGTGTGTGTTAGCTCAAATCAGGCCGACTCATTTTCATGCAGATCTGACTCTTTGTCTCTGGCTGTGCATCGCTGCTCACATATGTTAAAAAAAATAATAAAACCTCATGTGACATAAATGCAGCTGGTAAATCAAACTGAGTTTGTCTCAGTCATAGCGACACACTCACACCTATTTCGTTTAGCCTAAAATCCACTCTGGCTCCTGCTGAGATACGTACAACATGTTACCAAAAATAAAAATTACTAATTAAAAATAATATTTAAAAAATACAACAGGAGAGGAAACCTTAAAATCTCATGAATTTCTGCTGCAGGCTTCACACCATGAAGTGAGCCACTGAGAGATGAAAGTGAAAAGAAATAAAAGGCTCAATTTAATCTGCTTTAAGGCCCTTCAACAGAACGCATGTGCCCGGGACTGAGAGTGAGGGCTGATAGGGGATAAATATATTTCTTACCATGCCTTCCAGCTATTACACCCCTCTCCAACATAGACGCCTATTCAACACACACCGGTTTCATTACCAGCTGTAATAGGCTAAGTCTTCAAATTAGGAAATGCCAGGCTCAGATGACACAGAGACACTCGCTGGGATGATCTTTTGAAGAATGTGAAGAGGGGGAGACTTGAAAAAACAGACTGTCCCCGGTGGAAGCAGTGGTCAGAAACACTGGGACCTGCGGCCCTGAAGTCTAATTAACAGACAGCTGATCCTGTCAAAATGCGCACAAACAGCAGAGCTTATTTTACTGCTCTCAGCTCAGCTGCAAAAAATGAACCAAACAGGCTGCAAAATCTCAGTCATCGTGAAGCCTACCGAAAATAGCAATATTTAACACATTTCGTTAAAATCAAAACTCCGTTTGTAATTTAAATGTTATTAATTGAATAAATTCCGACGTGAAGCCAATTTTTGGCTCATTTTGTTTGTTTGTTGTGATTTTCTGTTTGTGTGTTTGTCGGCTGAATATCATCTTTTGTCAGGTCAGAGGACACTGCTGACTGAACTTGATGTCCACAGAAAGTTGCCCCCCACCCCGCTCCTGCGCCTGTAATTGATATCGACCGGCTCTTTTGTCATTGTTCAGCGGCTCTCAGGGGAGCGTTTAAGCCGCGCGGCGGGAGCCGAGCCGCTCCAGCGCTCCGTCATAAATATTTAAGCTGGAGGAGCAACTTGAAGGAGGAAGAGCCAAAGGACAAAACGCCAGTTTAGAGCTAATTAGCAGACAGTTGATCGCCAACAGTCCAGGAGCGGACCCTCCTCCGGCCTACCTTTGTCTCCCAGGATGCCGTCGATGCTGTGCTTCGTTTTCTTTTCTCCGTCTTCTTCCTTTTTCTCGCACTCATCCTCCTCATCCTTTTTTCCAAACCGAGCTCGAAGTACACGGCTGATCGAACTCACTGCGAACATGAAGGCAGCTTCAGCAAAAATAATAATAATAATAATTGTTATTATTATTATTATTATTATTACTATTGTGTAATAATAATAATAATAATAATAATATATGTAATTCTATCATAATTATATAGGCAGTAATTTTATTATTTATTTTATTATTTAAGCAGTAATTTTATCATTGTTATTATTATTAATATTATCATTTCTTTTCCTGATGGCCTCCTTAATTTCAAACTGTGTTTTGATTTATTTCTAAAAGAACAGAACAAAGCTGAGAGAGTGAAAAATGAAATTAAATGGCGCTTACCAGAGAAGGCCTCACCTGAAGGGACTGTGCTTCTGTCACACACCCCGTCCTTCAGCAGCTTATCTCGGATCTCCCAGCTGAACATGCCGGGGTTGTCCCGCTTGTACTCCTCTATCCTTCTCTCTACATCCGGCGTGGCTACCTGCTGCAGGGCAGCGTGAGCCGCACAGAAACAAGGTCAGTGAGAGCAGCAGGCTGCGGGCCCGAAACGCTTCATGTTAATGTTTAGAAAGCAGCATTAAATGGAAACTATCACGGGCCTGTAGATAATCCACAGACCATTTACTCACAGGTCCCCAATTCATTATTTAGCCTGCTGACATTCACAGAGTCCTTTATGTGGTTTTTCTCACCCGGGGCTTGCTGCCGCCGATCGCGCCGGGCCGGATGGACCCGGTCTCCTGGTAGCGGCAGAGGATCTTGGACACGCAGCCGTGGGAGACCCGAAGCTGTCGAGAAATGACGCAGGGCCGGATCCCGTGGTGGGCCATCTCGACTATCTTGTGTCGGATATGGTTGGGCAACGGTCGGCCGTTAATGAAGACCCCCCCAAGCTGGTTGACCCGTCCCTGGCCCAGAGGCGTAGACACTGTGAACGACACAAGGCCAGATTCTGTACAGAGCGATTTTTCACAGGCATTTAATCACAAACTGATAACGGAAAACCGTCCCGGTTAAAGACAGGCCGTTTCCATCCCTGCATATAATTCAAACGGAATGCGGGCCCAGAGTTCACTCAGAGCACAGCGCCTGAATTGTTTAAAAATCTCTTTCGATTGCCATTAAAGGCTGACACTCCCCAAAGGACAGGAAAGCAAGTGAAGACCACTTTCTCTCACGCGTCATTATTCAGCATCACGGTGTCCAAATACCGGAGCGATCCTTTTGGATTCACTTTGAATTTCCAGGCGCGCTGCAAGTGCTGCGCACACTGTTTGGGTTTCCCTGGAATTTAAACTCGTTTTAAATTTGTTCACAAAGTGATCACGGGATGATGACGTGCACTAGTGCCTCGGACCTTTAATGTTTTGCAGAAGAATAATATCATTTTTGTAAGCCACTTATGTATACTCATGCATTTGTTTTCAATGCCAGTCCTTCCAGAAGAAAAGTTGAGCCTACAGTTTTCTTTAAACGTGCCTTTCGTGTTTAGTTCAGGATATTTTCATCTTCAAACTAAACTTCAAACTAAGTTTTTAGCCTCCTCATAAAATCTAACGAGTCTAAAAGGCTGCTCAGCGGCTGCTATGGAGCCGCATCTGCGGAGCTCCTGCCCCTACCTTCCAGAGGGAATCCGGTGCGGGGATAATTCTGTCCGGGAGCCGGGCGCATCATTCGCGGTACCGTTCCTGGCAAAGACGACATTGTACCATGGAAAAGAAAAGAAAAGAAAAGAAAAGAAAAGAAAAGAAAAGAAAAGAAAAGAAAAGAAAAGATGGACACGTTTCTAGATGTCCGGTTCAAGTGTTGACTTGTTGGTCTGGCGGATCCGGTGCGTGGTGAGCAAAAAAACAATCAAACAAACAAAAACGGTGGCTGGTTATTAATATGTGAGCCACACAGCATCCAGGCAAACAGCTGTTTTTGGAGCGGAGCCCTGACAGAGGTGATGTGTTCGCAGTACAGTTGTTATGTGTCTGGCATCAGTTTCTTTTCTCCCGGAGAAGTCTGGACCAGGCGGGCTCGAGCATGGGTGATTTTTCGGAAGCACCAATAGGTTCTTGGAGCTTCTCTTATTTGAGAGAAAAAAAGGCTCCAATAAGTTTCAGCGGCCAATGAGAAGGAAGGGATCCTGATGTACGTACGCACGCACAGACACACGAAGCCCACAATACACTCGAGCTGAAAATACAGGCCTTAACAAACTTCTAACACACACACACTTCACATCCTACACACCCGCACAGCCGCCTGTACGTCACACTGTATGGACACAAACACCAGCACCTGTCAAATCCAGGCCAGTGCGGCCATCCTGTGACAAACAGCTGCAGGCTGCTGGTCGGAGTCAGAATGCTGCTGTAAGCTTTCCTTTTATTCACAGCTGGCAACAAAAACGCCTGAAAGCAGAGACGGAAGCGCACAGGTCTGATCATACACAGCACCATCCAATCAGCAACATTTTACACTGTTACTCTCTGTGATTAAAAAATATTTTCTTTGGCTCGTTTGTCTTTCTAAAAGTTTGACAAATAAGCACTTCCAACATGTTCAGTTCTCTGTCCCCTGAATGATAATGCAAACCCCGGAAAAGCAGTTCAGAAACGTGCACAGCTTAATACAGCTCATAAAATTCAAAGAAATAAAATATTTCAAATGTACACAGTGAGCTTAATGTCAGAAGAGATTATAAGACAAAGAAAAGAAATACTTTATTTACCCCATACTTGGGAAAGTGTATGTGATAGATCATTTCTAAGAGCCCTAAAAGTCATTTTGATATGTCATGTTCTGGTAAATATACTGAGAGAAAATCATTTGATAAATGTGTGTATTTAGAGTGCAGCAGTACATGAGCTGCATTCACAGGGATGTACTGTACTACACAAGTCCAGATCTGAATTTGGCAAATCGAAGAGGATGACAACTATTTAAACTAGAGCTGATAGTGTTTGTATAAATTATTCATTTATAGTGGATCTGTATTTATTTCACAATTCATTTGTCACATGTTGTGATGCTTGAAAATGTAAACAAAAGAATCACATGAATGAATCAGTGTAAAAACATCATGAACACAGAAAGAAGGGCTCAGTGTTCTTTATGTTCATGATGAGAATAAGAATGAAGTGAAGCACGTGTTCAGGAAGTATTTAGACCTGCTAAACAGATGAAACACCTCACAGCACATACAGATCTTTAATAAAGTTTAACATTTCTTCAAGCATGGATTCTAGTTTGACTTTTCAAGGATTCGTTATTGTCATTCGCATCACATTTGCATGCAGTGGAATGAAAATCTGTCCTTGGGTCCCAGTGTTGCCCATGTAATAGTTATGATAATCAAGTAATTTAAAGAAGAATAAATATAAGTAACAATATTATAAAGAAAATATATA
This sequence comes from Archocentrus centrarchus, assembly GCF_007364275.1. Classification (NCBI taxonomy): domain Eukaryota; kingdom Metazoa; phylum Chordata; class Actinopteri; order Cichliformes; family Cichlidae; genus Archocentrus; species Archocentrus centrarchus. Next base: position 37,309,702 of record NC_044352.1, on the reverse strand, counting down.
TACATGCATACATGCCTTTATATCTACACAAATATATAGAGCTGCATATTTTATATATATATATATATATATATATATATATATATATATATATATATATATATATATATATATATATATATATATATATATATATATATATATATATATATATATAATTAGCACAGCTGTGAGTCTTTTGTTATGGAGAAAAAAAGCATTAATTTATGCCAGTGGTTAATTTTTGAGCAATTTCTCATGTACATCTACAGCTGAATGTTAATAAAAGTGTGACATTTGGGACATGTAGCTTTGACTCAGAGGTGCCCTTTTGTTTATACCTTTGGGAAGAAAAAAATATCAACATATATTTCATATATCACCATTCAGGTATAAAATATCGAGATATTATTTTGGTCCATATCAAATGTAGTAGTTCTAAACATATTTAGGGTGTTTTTTCTTCACTTTTTTGTCTCTCCAAAGGTGTTATTCCCCTCTCCTACAGCCTGGATTGCAACTACATGCAAATAACCAATTATGCAAATTAGGTCATGATGTCATATAGCTACTTCTAGCGACTTTTAGGACGTCCAGTAGCTACTTTGCTTGCTGAGGGGTTGGCAACAGTGTCCCCAGTTAGGTCATGACCCTACAGTCTAGTAGAAAACAAATATTCAAGACCTTGTATGTGAGAAAAAGGATTTTAAAATCTATACCGACTCTATGGGGATGGGGTTTTGGGGGGATGGCAGGAGGAGAGAAGCTGCAGAGAGGCGTGTAAGACTGCAACTCTGCTTCCTGGTCTCAACCCTGGGTAGTCAGTTTTTAGGAGGGTTAATAAATTTGGCCAGATTTCTAGAAATGAGAGCTGCTCCATCCAAAGTGGGATGGATGAGAAAACTACAGAGTCCGACATTGTTTTTGCAAAGTTACACACCGAGTCAATATTAATTTTAGTGACCTCTGATTGGAGTAACCGGGTGTCATTACTGTTTACATGACTTATTAACTGCTGGCTAACGCTAAATGTAGCATTAGCCAGCAGTTTCAGATTTCCTATGTGGCCTGCTCTGGCCCCTGGAAGACAATCAACTATGGCTGCTGGTGTCACTAGCTTCATGTTTCTCAGAGCTAATAGTGGCTAAGCTACCTTGGTCCATACCAACTACAGAATTTACCAGGGTGCAGAGCCAGGTCTCCAATTCACTGAGCCTGGCCTCAAAAGCTACAAACAGTCTACATTTTGTTGCAAGTATCATTACTGCTAAAGGAGGCTGAGGAGTAACTAAACATGTGACACGCATAGCAGGAAAGTGCAGGAGAGACACTAGAACAAGCCATGCTGTTAGTGACTAGAACAAAGATAATACACTAAGCTAGCGAATAATTTAGAAGTGATTCAACAGAGAGTGTACTTTGATAAAGCATTTGAAGATTACATTGTGAAATAAGTCATTATCTAGAGATTTATAATTAATCAAGCTACACAAAAACACACTGTATTCTCTAACAGGAACAGGAAGTGATACGTTACTGCAGTCAGTGCCAACACCAAGTGAGAGTGCCACCCAAAGACTGTACTTGCTCATATGGAGTCATCTGATGGGGTTTCCCCTGTAGAGTCTTTACCTTACAATATAAAGCACCTTGAGGTGACTGTTGATTTGGTGCTATATAAATAAAACTGAATTGAACTGGTGAGGAGCAGGCTGAGGTGCTGGACAGCTGGGCCTCTGACAGAAAGGAAAGTAGCGGTGAGGCAAGGAAGTGGCTTAGGTGGAAGTAAGCCGAACAACAAGGAGACCAGATCAGCTGATGTAATGCTGTGTTTGGTCAGAGGACTGGGTTTCTGCTGCCAAGGGCCACCTTCACGCCCTTTTGTCTCCCATATTGGCTTCTCTTCATTGGCTCCCTGTTAAATCTAGAATAGAATTTAAAATACTTCTCTTCATATACAAGGTCTTGAATAATCAGGCCCCATCTTATCTCAAAGACCTCATAGTACCATATCACCCCAACAGAGCACTTCACTCTCAGACTGCTGGCTTACTTGTGTTTCCTAGGATACTTAAGAGTGCAGCCCCAATCTGTCTGTCAATCTCCCGCTCCCTTTTCCTGTCACTCATGAACAAGACCCCGAGATACTTAAACTCCTCCACCTAAGGCAGTAACTCGTCCCTGAGCCGGGGTGGGCACTCCACCCTTTTCCAGCTGAAGACCATGGCCTCAGACTTAGAGGTGCTAATTCTCTGCAGGCCACCACCTGATGAAGCCAACAGGACCGCATCATCCGCAAAAAGTGGAGATGAGATTCTGAGATCACCAAGACGGAAGCCTTCCGCCACTTGGCTATGCCTAAAAATTCTGTCCATAAAAATTATGAACAAAATCGGTGAGGGGCCAGACAAAGAGCAATTTGAAAGACTCCTATGGAAGAGCCATCAAGGGAACTGTTTACCCTGCCCGGGATAGGGTTACCAGGGCAACACCCTGGAGCCAGGCCTGGGGAGGGAGTTCGAGGGAGAGCGTCTGGTGGCCGGGCCTTAGCCCATGGTGACCGGCCAGGCACAGCCTAAAGAGGAGACACAGACCCACCCTCCTGTAGGCCCATCACCCACCGGAGGCATTGTATGCTTTGAGTGCATTGTGTGTCAGGTGGTGGCCAAGGGTGGAGGTCCTGACAGACTCCCAATCCCCAGCTATCAAGACTGGCTATTGGGACATAGAATGTCACCTCTCTGGTGGGGAAGGAGCCTAAAATAGTCCATGAGGTTGAGAGATACCAGCTACATACAGTCAGGCTCACCTCAACACATTGCGTGGGCTCTGGAACCAGTCTCCTGGAGAGGAGCTGTTCCAGTCTGGTGTTGCCCTCAGTGAGAGGCTGCAAGCTGAGGTGGGCATTCTTGCATCCCCTTGGCTTTCTGCCTGTACATTGGAGTTTTCAGTGGTGGATGAGAGGGTTGCTTCCCTGTGCCTTTGGGCCAGGGAACGGGTCCTGACTGTTGTTTGTGCTTATGCGCCGAATGACAGTTCAGAATACCCATCCAATTTGGAATCACTGGGTGGGGTGCTTGAGGGTGCTCAATCCGATGACTCCATCGTCCTGCTGGGAGACTTCAACACTCATGTGGGCAATGACAGTGTGACCTGGAGGGGCGTGATTGGGAGGAATGGCCTGCCTGATCTGAACCAGAATGGTGTTTTGTTATAGGACTTCTGTGCAAACATTATGTAAGTGCACGTGTCACCAGGACACCCTAGGGTCCAGGTTGGTGATCGATTTTGTAAGAGGAGCTGAGCTGTCAACTGATCACCTCCTGGTGGTGAGTTGGTGGCAGGGGAGGATGCTGGACAGACAGTGCACCTAAACATATTGTGAGGGTGCGCAGGAAAGCCTAGCAAAGGCCCCAGTGCATGAGATGTTCAACTCCCACCTCCAGCAGAACTTCAACAGCATTCTGAGGGATGCTGAAGACATCAGTGTTAATTTCGTTGACGAAATATTTTCATCATAGTTTTCAATTCAATTCAATTCAATTTTATTTATATAGCGCCAAATCACAAGAAACAGTCGCCTCAAGGCACTTTGTATTGTGGGTAAAGACCCTACAATAATACACAGAAAACCCAACAGTCAAAATGAGCCAGCCCTAACTATAAGTTTGATCATAAAGGAAAGTTTTAAGCCTAATCTTAAAAATAGAGAGGGTGTCTGTCTCCTGAATCCAAGCTGGGAGCTGGTTCCACAGAAGAGGGGCCTGAAAGCTGAAGGCTCTGCCTCCCATTCTACTCTTAAGTATCCTAGGAACCACAAGTAAGCCAGCAGGCTGAGAGAGAAGTGCTCTGTTGGGGTGATATGGGACTATGAGGTCTTTGAGATAAGATGGGGCCTGATTATTCAAGACCTGTTACTGGAGGCCAAAGTAATGCCATCCAGAGTAAGTATCTGGTTAGACGCCATGTTTCTAAGATTTGTGGGGCCGAGCAGAAGAACTTCACTTTGATCTGAATTTAGAAGCAGGAAATTAGAGGTCATCCAGGCCTTAATATCTTTAAGACATTCCTGCAGTTTAACTAATTGATGTGTGTCATCTGGCTTCATTGATAGGTAAAACTGAGTACCATCTGCATAACAACGAAAATTGGTGCAGTGCTTTCTAATAATACTGCCTAAGGGAAGCATGTATAATGTAAATAAAATTGGTCCTAGCACAGAACCCTGTGGAACTGCATAATTAACCTTAGTGTGTGAAGAAGACTCCCCATTTACATGAACAAATTGGAGTCTATGAGATAAATATGATTCAAACCACTGCAGTGCAGTACCTTTAATACCTATAGTATGCTCTAATCTCTGTAATAAAATGTTATGGTCAACAGTATCAAAGCTGCACTGAGGTCCAACAGGACAATCACAGAGATGAGTCCACTGTCAGAGGCTCTAAGAAGATCATTTGTAACCTTCACTAATGCTGTTTCTGTACTGTGATGAATTCTGAAACCTGACTGAAACTCTTCAAATAAACCGTTCCTCTGCAGATGATCAGTTAGCTGTTTTACAACTACTCTTTCAAGAGTCTTTGAGAGAAAAGGAAGGTTGGAGATTGGCCTATAATTAGCTAAGACAGCTGGGTCAGTGATGGCTTTTTAAGTAGAGGTTTAATTACAGCCACCTTGAAGGCCTGTGGTACACAGCCAACTAATAAAGACAGATTGATCATTTTTAAGATTGAAGCATCAATAATTGGAAAGACTTCTTTGAACAGTCTAGTAGGAATGGGATCTAATAAACATGTTGCTGGTTTGGAGGAAGTAACTATTGAAGTTAACTCTGAAAGATCAACTGGAGCAAAAGAGTCTAAACAAATACCAGCAGTGCTGAAAGCAGCCGAACATGAAGAATAATCTTTGAGATGGTTATGAATAATTTTTTCCTCTAATGTCTAAAATGTTATTTGTAAAGAAATCCATGAAGTCTCTACTAGTTAAAGTGAAAGGAATACTCGGCTCTACAGAGCTCTGACTCTTTGTCAGCCTGGCTACAGTGCTGAAAACAAACCTGGGGTTGTTCTTATTTTCTTCAATTAATGATGAATAGTAAGATGTCCCAGAAAGATTTTTATAGAGCAACAAACTCTTTTTCCAGGCTAAATGAGCATCTTCTAATTTAGTGAGACGCCATTCCCTCTCCAGCTTACGGGTTATCTGCTAAACATGCGGCTAAACATGTCGCTCCTGGTCTGATTGGGGCTGCAGAACGTCACTGAAGATTCACCTCCTTCACTCTCATCTTGACTTCTTTCCACCCAGTTTGGGTGATGTGAGCGATGAGCATGGTGAAAGGTTCCATCAGGATACCTCTGAGATGGAGATCAGGTACCAGGGGCGCTATAACAAAGACATGATGGTGACTGCTGCTGGTTTTTACAGCGTCAAACTTCAGTGAAGCACAAGAGCAAGTGTTTGTCACACTTTGAACTGTTTAGGCAGACTAACTGTGGACTGTATTAGTTTGAGATTCCTCTTATGATTGATTTTGGTATCTGTGTCTTTTTTAAGACGTTTTTTGGCTTTGATAGTTTTCCAGTGGAAATAGACAGGAAAGAGGAATGGGGCAAGACACGCAGCAGATGGCGACAGGCCGGGACTCGAACCGCCTGCTCATGCCCTGAGCGATCCTGGAGCCCCATCTGTGTCTTTGTTTTTCACCAGTTTTGTGTTCATGCTGTACTTTTCTAATACAGTCGTTGACGTCGAGTTTGGCGATTGGCATTTATTGGCATAGTTACATAACTCAAGATCCTGACGTGCTCGAGAAATTCTGTTTGCATATTTGGAATCAGCACATTTGGAATCAGCACATTTGGAATCAGCGTACCCAAATTAGTGAAAATCAGTTGTGTTTCCTCAGGTAGCAGACAAAAAGGGTTTTTTGTTGACCGGTGCTATTGAAATTAGATTAGATAAAACTTTAATAATCCCTTTAGGAAGATTCTATCAGGGAAATTAAAGTTCCAGTAGCAGCATTCAGATGTTAGATGTTCCAGATCACTCATACAGAGACGAGCATCTACGGTCATGCAGCCAGGTCATGCATACAGGTATTTATTGCAGTAATAATGTAATAATGTATTGCAATAATGACTGTTGCTACATCCAAGGCCTCCCCTGTGCCTGAGCACCCTGCACCCATAAATGTTCCCAGGGTGAGGGTGACCAGGGCCCAGCTTCAGCCTCTGGAACCAGCAGTGGGCCCTGCTGCACAGCCCCAGCATCTTGACAATCTTGAGGGTCCTCAAAGTCTGGCAACCTCAGAAGACCTGTGCAGTCCCAGCCACAATGTCCTCTAAGTCCCAAGTATCCTGAGTGTCTAGCATGGTCCTGGGCCTTTTGCCCAGTGTTTTGTTTTTTTGGTATTTGAGGTTCTATTATTGCTAAATTTCTTCAGTTTGTTTCTTAGTCTGCGTATATTTTAATTCATCTTTGTATTTCTCCATGTAGTTTATTCTTAGTCCTGGCCACTTTGAGTTTAAGTTGTCCTTAGACAATCATTTTGAACTCTGTTTTCTTGTAATGATATTTTGGGGTTATGCTAGAGCTCTATTTTCTTGCAATTCAGTTCTTCAGTTTCCCTTTTCCCTGCCTTCCTTATGTTTCCCATGTCTTGTCTAGTCTGTCATTGTTGAGTATTAGTTCATGTTTTATTCTGTCAGTCCCTTGTAGTATGTGTTCAGTTTTGCGTCCTTTGTCCTTAGTTAGATTCAGTTCACCTGTTCTCCCCAGCTGTGTCCTTTTTCCTTAATCACCCCATGTGTGTATTTTAGCCCTTTTAATATCACCCCTCATTCCCCAGTGCTGTGTTCTGCCTATGTTTCCTAGTATGTTTCCCTGGTTCCAGCCCAGCTCTGTATATTCAGTTTTTGGTGAAAACCTTCAGCACTAAATCTGTATTTGAGTTCATGTCCTGCATTCTGGGTCCACAACCTGCCTGCCTGATCCCCACATTGAGCTTCAGTCCTCCTGATGTTTCTGCCATGATGTCTGCCTCATTGGGTCAACAGAACATCTGGTACCAGACAGCTGTAATGAAAGAAAAGAATCAAGAATCAAGAATCAAGAATCAAGAATGCCTTTATTAGTCCCACAAATGGGGAAATTGCAGTTAACAGAACATCCATCCAAAACAAAAACATAACACAGACAGGGGGGGGACAGATGTCTGAGGTCATGCAACCGTTTCTCAACGGCGCTACCTTTAGCAGAGAGACAGAAAGAGATACATTGGGATAGTTAGGTTCAAAAAATCATCTCATACTGTGTTCATAAAGAACACCTTACGAGGTTCCAAAAAACACCTCAGCAAAAAGCATATTGCACATATAAAGCCGGGATAGCAGTATGGTGGGTAGGGTCAGGGTCAGGAGGGGATGCAGACGGAGACGAGAGGGTGCGGGCATTGTGGAGCCCAGATGCCAGCTCCCAGGCAAACAGTTTGCTGATAGTGATGGAAGTTCATCAGCAGCCTTGGTACACCAGATCCAGCTTCACAAATCACAGAGAGGGCTGAGGGGGGATAGCGGCCTTCACACATAGCTCTGGAGAGATATGATTGCCAGCCAAGGCCGGCTAGGGAGCCGAATTCTGATAATGCAGATGTTGTTTTGGAACAGGCTGCTTGTTTTTTCAACAGCCTTCAGTCTCACTGGGAAACCATTCAGTAAATCCAATAATCCAAATTCGTTAGTTACCGTCCTCACTGAGCAGAACCGTACCTTATCTCCAGATCGAACCCCTCTCACCTGCTACTCCCCAAGTCTACGGCTCAGGTTCATCAGGCTTTGAGTCTGAGTCTGTACCATTCTGGTCAGCCCATCCACCTGGGTCGGCAGCCTCTGCAGATGTCGAACTGCCGTCCAGGTTTTCTTGATTTCTCGGTAAATCAGGTATCCTCCAAGCCCAAACAGAAAAGATACCGCTACCAGATAGCCAAATATGTAAGCGTCTTCCACGTCTTCCACCTCGAGGGCCGAGAAGCACACAGGTCTCCACGAGATCCAAGAGTCGATGACGTATCCAACCGGGTCTGTTCCACTCGGACACGCAGGCTCCCCTTTCCCAGATCTCATAGTGGAAAAAATTCGATCAATGGTCTTGAAGGCCCAGTTTGCCAAATCCATATTGCTCTCAATCTTATTCTTATTCGAACAGTGTGCAAGAGACGCTCTCACAGCAAGCAGCAAGCAGGAAAGATAGGGAGGGCAGGGAGAGAGATAGAATGCGACCGTCCCCGTCAGAGGCTGGAGCAAGAAATGAAGATTCTACAAACCAGTGGACCGAGCAATCCAGACCCAGCTTGGTCTCACTCATTTTTCCCCATGGTGAATGTAGCTGTTGATGATAATGTGGAGTTTGGGTCTTGTTGTTAAATGAAAAGAACAAATTATACTGAAACTTTCTGCTGGTTTGTTTTTAAATCAGAATCACCAGGCTGCAGAGTGTTCTGCGGGTGTGTAATGGATGTAAACCTCTTTAAATTTTCAGTTTGCTATTATCATTCTCAGTCTAACACTAGGCACCTGTGGGCTGGGTGCAGTTGATGCCATCTCTTTATCTAAAATAAGGATAACAAAAACCAAAGAGTGACTAATTATTCAAACGCACTGACTATGGGAGTAACTCAGGCTCATGGAATTGCTAAATAGCTAACACATTAATAGTAGGAGCAGCAGAAGGATATGTTGTATAGAACTACTGTATGTTAAGATGTGCACCTTTTTTAAATATAGTGACGTGGTTCTTTTAAACTTCATTTAACGAGACTTCAGTTACAGTAAAACCAACAGCAGAGATATTAAAACTGTGGGGGATGTGTTCAAAGTTGTGTCCAGTGTGTGTGCAACTCCTGCAGACTCTGGCCCTATAAGCAGGGGATTTTGGCTTCATTTTTGTACAATGGGAGGACGTGGAGCCATGTCATCTGTCTTTTATACAGTCATTGGTTTGTACATGACAGATTGTAGGTGTGTCCTCATTAGCAAAGGGATTTGTACTGTGTGGAACTGATAATTATGGTAAATGGACAGGTTCTTATATAGCACTTTTCTGCTCGGAGCACTCAAAGCACCTTATTCACTTCTTTCTACACCTGAGAGCTTTCTAGCTAACATTCACATGCATTCATGCTCCAACAGTTGCATCAGGGGTAACTCTGGGTTCAGTATCTTGTTCAAGGATACTTTGGTACACAGAATGGAGCTGCCAGGGATTGAACCACCGACCTTCCAATCAGTAGATAACCTGAGCCACAGCCACCCCCCCATTGGTGACAAGTCATTGTATGGAGTAATGCGGAAGTAATATAACAAGCGGTGTAATCAATTACTTTCTTCAGTGAGTAACTAATGTACTGCATTACTTTTAAGAAGTAAAGAGTAATGTGTAATACATGACTTTTTGAGTAATGATCCCAACACTGTATATAAGTATCAGTCCATTTTTTCATTCGAGTCAATTATTGTGTATTTAGTTATGTGCCGTGTGCTTCCACAACATCATCATGCATTATTGCTCCCAGATTTGGCCAGGACTCCCTTCTGAAAGAGATTTTAAATCTCAGCGGGATTTTCCTGGTAGAAGAAAAATGAATGTTACATGTGTGAAGAGTAGGAGCAGCAGAAGGATATGTTGTATAGAACTACTGTATGTTAAGATGTGTGCGTTGGATGGTTGTTCCGAATGCAGTTTCGTTATATTATAACGGAATGTCGTTATATAATTTGTTGTATAATAATTAATTTTGTTGTAAGTATAATGACAATAAAGTTTTATTCTAAGAGCACCTGCTCAAAGTGTGATCAGCTGACCTCTGCTGGCTCTGAGGTTTGCTGAGCTGTTGGAGATCTTGCATTTGAAATAACCTGTTACTTAAAAGTTACTCAGTTTATGCTTCCTCCTCTTCTGTAGAGCTAAATCTGTATCGGTACGTTCTGGCAAAGTTGAAGGATATTTTTCTGATACAATATTTATTTCTTTATTCAGTTTAAATTATGTAACAAAGCTGAAGCACACTAGTAGTACTACTAGTATTAAATCTAAAGTAGAGATACTCAACCACTATGTTGTTTACAAATGTTTTATCATATATAATATTTTAACCCTAAAAAGAAGCTTGTGTGTTGAACTCGGATTACTTGGATATCTGCTATAAAAGTGCCCTCAGATAATCAAGCAGAGCAGCAGCAGAGCAGGATGACAGCTGAAAGGCAACTGATGAGCTCTGTTTCTAACATGTCCTCTGCTGACGCTCTGTTTTGCAGCCTCTGCATCATGTGATAGGTTCGTTGCTTATTTTTGAATTAATCAGTTAGATCTGGCTCGCCTTCACAAATGCCAAAAAGAAAAGAGTCAGTGTGAGCCACATGAAAGTAGCAGCACTCATTTACCACGCAGTGTGTCGATTGGTTTCGCTTAATCGATCTTGATGACTGGGCCATGAAAAGCAATGTGCCTGCCCCGCAAGGCCCAGTTCACCAAACAGCAAAAACAACAACAGAAAATAGTCTCAAAGCATCCCGGCCTCTCTGTCCATCGGTCAAATACATGTGGAATTTGGGTTTTAACAGCTCTGGCTCATACTTGCAAACATTTTCAATCACACCTACTTTTTAGATGTTGCAGACATAAATACCTGAAGCCCAGAGCAGCAACAAAGGTCACTTCTACAGCCTGATGAACCTGTTTGGAGGATGAGGGCCAAAGACGAGCTGCTGGGTGATCGCATTCGTTTAGGAAGATTTTCGAGCAAAACTGAAAGAATGTAGACTTGACTGGATTTGCATCAGGGTGTCAAAGTTCACTTCCCAAATATGTTTACGAATAAACACATCTGTAATTGTGATGGCACGCTGCAGAACTGCAAAACCTATTTTCTTGTCTGCACTGAATCCATTCATTTGATGGATGCTCCATAAACAGACACTCAACTGGCTGCTGCCTTTTTGCTTCTGTGTCTGAGAGCGAGGATGTTTCACTAAACAAGTGAAACATAAATGTTAGTCCAAACACTAATCCAATTTCAACTGAAGGAAATTATTTCCATACAATTTAAATATCCATTTTCAAGTTGTGGGGGGGCACTGACCAAACCTCTGTAATCAAGATTATAAGTGGGCATTTGATACAGAGACATGGTGCGTAAGCTGCTGGTTTGCAGAGGCACTGGGCTTCAGTGTTCTACAGCAGTGTGCCAAACAAACCCTGATGTGTGGCTGACATCTTAGTCAAGGTCCCCCGCAGCACGAACACACCACAGCGATGGCCGCACTTGAAGTAACACTGAGGTGATAAAGACTGAAGACGGAGGATTTAAGCTGTCTATTTGAAATTCAAGGGAGTTGGGAGTTGGTGTATATAAGAGAAAAGATGTAAATCAGTCATACTGAGCCCAGCCACAAACAGAAAATAAAGTCAAAGATTTCCAAAAGTTAAAGCCAAGCTGGAAACATAGCTAATTTCTTATGGTCAGACGTTTATAACTGGTGCTGGAGTGGGTTTTCTCTGTCAGAAGCATTGCTAACTTGTTTTTTCACAGGCGATTACAGTGAGAACAAGACCAGCTCACAGGCCAGCAGAGCATGAGACCTTCATGAGCCTGAGAGCCACCTCTGGGATCAATGTTGCCATTTTGTTGATCAAGCAACACAGATTCACCATGCAAGATGCATTTCGTTGGCTAAATAGCTGTCTGAAGTGTCCATTCATGGAGCAATTTTTCACAGGAGTAAAACAAGACAGCATGATGATGGTGATGATGAGTGCTTGAATAACATCTCCAGTCTGCATGAGATCTATTTTGTACATTCAGTACAATGTTTGTATTGTAATAATTAAGGCTGGACTCAAAGCTGTTCGTTTATTTTGGAACAAAGTGTCTGAGACTGTTGTCTCACCAACAAAGAGCTGAACTTCAAGTGAAAACGAGACAAACAGCAGACACCGAATATGACCAACAAAAATAACACAATAAAATGAATGAATGAAAAAACTGCTAAACAATCTACAGTTTCATCCACTGGCACATTAAGACGATTCATCTTCATATGGTTTTGATTGCTGAGATCACCGCTCTGTTCACTGTAGAATGAATGAAGTAAAGTAAGCAGTATCTCAAGACAAATATCACAAAGTGCTTCACAACATAACAGGAAACAAACATCAACCAAACACGAGTCTAAAACGGGAAGTTTGGGGCTGTTTTTTTTAAAGACACCACCACCAAGCTCAAAGGCAGCGTTCCAGAGTTACTAAAACGCTGGGGTTCAAATGGGAACATGGATATTGCAGAGAATTCTTACATTTTTTGATGATTAAAATTTTAATTCCATAAAAATTAATAAGATATCTATGCATGACTAAAATAGGCCTATAATAGTAAATCAGTACATTTAAAACATTTTAATTCCAAACATGCATTCACATGATTTCAGAACACGAGCCATTATTTCTCATTATTTACACAATATTTTCAAAAGAACAGAATCTGTATTTATGTGGAAGCACGCAGCTCATCTACTAATCAGGAGGTCAGTGATTCATCCCTGAACCTCCAGCTGAACCTTCAGTTCTCCCAGTGTGAGCACAGATAAAAGCTGTGTGAATGAACACTTCAAGAGCTCAACTGAGTACAAAGGTGCTATAAAGTACTAGTTCAAGCACATGTGAACTAAAAGCTACAATCAGTGCATCCCAAACATTCATACATACAGGTAAAAGTCACAAGAATGATCCAAAGCATCTGTCCATCAGATTTATATTTCTACAAGTGGAGGTCATGGAGAAAACAGATATGACACTCCAAACTGAGAGGACCACAGAAAAGGTTTGTAAAGTAAATGAAATCACTCCAATGTTTTTTCCTGTGTGTGTGTGAATGGAGTTTTTTGAATGATATGAATGGAAAGACAAAAGTACAAAGACCTACAAAGCCCACTACACTTTTCTCTGGTTACTAAAACTTAAACTGAGTCCTACAAACCTTCTGATAACGTACTGAGGTTAATATGAATGAAACTTAAGGAATGAAAATGCCACTGAGCTGGATGCCTGCTAATGCTCATTGTGTCACATGGCTGCTAGTGATACAATTAATAAGTTGAGGTGTATTTCTTGATTCAAATCTAGTACAAAGATAACTTTGAGTCCTCACCATCAGCCAGAAATACAATTCCTGCAGTTCTGGGCCGTACACTTATCATTCAGACAGAGATGAGATTTTCCAGCTAGCAGGAATGATATAGAAGCCATGCTACATTGATTCAATATGATCATATTACACTTAGTCTATAATTTTGAAGAGTAGAATATGATCATATTTTCTAAAAAATGATATAAAATTTGGGATCCAAGGTATGGACTGCCATTTATAGCACTGCAATCCACATTTACCTATACAGCTTATTGTTCCATACACTTTATGCACCTCACACACACCTCACACACTGCCAACCTGAAACAGAAGTAACCAAACATGGGACTGTGGGAAGAAACAGCACAGGGAGAACATGCAAACACAGGAAGGCCTCAGCCCACCAGGAGACCGAGACCAGGAACCTTCTGTGACCGCTGTGCTGACCATTGCACTGCGCCTGTGCAATCACAATGAAATAAACCAAACCTTTATGAGTAAGGTTGTGTTATTCATTGATTTTTTGTATGTCTGCCGTTGGTTTTGATGACAGTTTGGACCCTCCTGAAGATGAAAGCCTGTCTCATATCTGTGGAGAGATGTTCTGCGATTCCTCCAATAAGAGTCTTTTCTGTTTTCCATAAAACCTCTTCTAGTAGATAAGCAAAAATATTCATAGTCAGGCCATAGTTTTCTTGTTGCTTTGTGCCTGAGAACATGGCAAGGAAAGTATGAGGCTCACACGTTCTTTGAGTTTTCTGGTCACCAGACTTTTATTTATACTGTATCTGTAATATTGCTGCATCTACTCCTTTTGCGCTGGTGTAGCTCCATTTCAAAACACTCCCAACTCCATGTTTCATCTCCTCAGTTTAAATTTGCAGTTTAGAGAAATTTTTGAGCAGTCGTTTCAAATTACATTAAATTTTTTTATTTATTAGATCCATTCGTTTTTGGAAAGTGACAATAGCAGTAGCAGACGTTCAGATTTAATTCAGTGGGTTTAACAAAAGCAGGGCTGCAACGATTCGTCGAGAAACTCGAATAATTTGATTATAAAAAATCCTTGACACAAATTTGTTGTGTCGATGCTTCATTTCAACCAGGCGTCATCAACTACATCTGTCCGAGGGCCAGAATCTTTCTCTGCAGACACTGTGAGGGCCAGATGCTCTTGTAAAGTAAGACAAAATTAATATCGTATCCTAAGTAATATATTATAATTTGATATACCAATTTTCCTTTCAAATTCATATAATTTTTAATGATGTGATGTGCAAGTCTTTGTTTCCTGTGCTCATTATAGATATGATGAATAATAGATAAAATACTCGATTACTAAAGTACAAAAGTATTCCATTAGTCATTTTTATACACAGTCCGCCATTTTCAAAGGCTCAAAAGTAATTGGACAATTGACTTCCAAGCAGTTTCACGGCCAGGCGAGGCCTGTTCCTTCATTTTTCCATGACAAATTAAAATCTGGAGCTGTTTCTCAGCGTTGAACTTGTATTCTGTAGCTGTTACCTGGAACTCTCAGCATGAAGTCTAAAGAGATGTCACTGCAAGTGAAGGAAGCTGAAAAATCAAAACACACCTATCAGAAAGTCAGGAAAAAAGTGGCCAAGTCAACAATCCGATACATTCTTTAAAAAAGGATTGCACTGGACAAAAGTGGATGAACACAGAATTCTTTCCTTGGTTCAAAAAACTCCTTCACAACATCTAACCAAGTGAAGAACACAGGAGAAGGTGAGTGTGTCATTGTCAGGGTCTACAATCAAGACAGGCTTTCATGAATGGAAATCCAGAAGATTTACAAAAAGGTGCAAACCGCTGGTTACACTCAAGAACAAGAAGGCCGGATTAGATTTTGCTTGAAAACATCTCAAAGAGTCTGTCCTGTCTGAAAATAAAATTTGGACAGATGAAACCAAGATGAACTTATAGCAGAATCAAGTATGGACAAGGAGAGAAACAGCTGGGTCACTGTGTTTGGTGATGCTGGGACTGCTGATAGAAGTGGCAGGATGAATTCTGCAGTGTGCAGGGCTGTACTCGCTACTCATATTCAGACAAGTTCTGCAAAACTGATAAGACATAACTTCATAATGCAAATGTGACACCCAAAGCAAACGACAAAATCAACCCAACACATTCTCAAGGCAAAGAAATGGGATATTCTTCTATGGCCAAGTCAGTCACCTGATCTCGACCCAGCAGAGCAGCTTTTCAGTTACTAAATACAAAACTGAGGGCAGAGACACACAAACAAGCAGCAGCTGAAGGCAGCTGAGTTTTTGTATTTATTTGTGGATTCCTGTATTTTCTAGAGCAGGGGTCGGCAACCTTTAACACTCAAAGAGTCATTTGAACCCGGTTTCCACGGAAAAGAAAACACTGAGAGCCGCAAATACTACCGGAAGCCGGTAGCAGCTACCACCAGTGACGCATATATTGTGAAACGAAAATAAATAAATAAAATGATTTTATTTTAATATTTCAAGATCACAATAATGTTCCAATTTAGAACTATAACAAAAAAAACCTGACAAAAATAAAATGCACTTCACTTGGGAACTTATAATTTACTTCCACAAGCTGCACAGAGCCGCAGCATAAGCCTGAAAGAGCCGCAGAGCAGGTTGCCAACCCCGTTCTAGAGTTTTGTGTTCTTTTTCAGATTTGTATTAAAGCAGTCATTTCCTGGCTGATTCCTTAATGGTTATTCTCAGTTTAGTCTTTGGATGGTTTTTTGCAGTCTAGTTTTTGTAATGTTTCCTGAGTTTTTGTTTATCCTGCCTCCTCTGTGTTTCCCTGGATCCTATTTTTTCTTCTCTGTCTCTGTGCTAGTTATTGCATCTCGTTTCAGTTTTATTTTGGTATCGTTTTTCTCTTGGATTTAGTTTTGCCTCCCTTGTCTTGGTACCCTGATGTACACTGCTCAAAAAAATAAAGGGAACACTTAAACAACACAATATAACTCCAAGTAAATCAAACTTCTGTGAAATCAAACTGTCCACTTAGGAAGCAACACTGACTGACAATCAATTTCACATGCTGTTGTGAAAATGAAACAGACAACAGGTGGAAATTACTGGCAATTAGCAAGACACACTCAATAAAGGAGTGGTTCTGCAGGTGGGGACCACAGACCACTGCTCAGTATCTATGCTTTCTGGCTGATGTTTTGGTCACTTTTGAGTGTTGGTGGTGCTTTCACACTCGTGGTAGCATGAGACGGACTCTACGACCCACACAAGTGGCTCAGGTAGTGCAGCTCATCCAGGATGGCACATCAATGCAAGCTGTGGCAAGAAGGTTTGCTGTGTCTGTCAGTGTAGTGTCCAGAGGCTGGAGGCCCTACCAGGAGACAGGCCAGTACACCAGGAGACGTGGAGGAGGCCGTAGGAGGGCAACAACCCAGCAGCAGGACCGCTACCCCCGCCTTTGTGCAAGGAGGAACAGGAGGAGCACTGCCAGAGCCCTGCAAAATGACTTCCATCAGGCCACAAATGTGCACGATGGTATGAGGGCCCGACGTCCACAGATGGGGGTTGTGCTCACAGCCCAACACCGTGCAGGATGTTTGGCATTTGCCAGAGAACACCAGGATTGGCAAATTCGCCACTGGCGCCCTGTGCTTTTCACAGATGAAAGCAGGTTCACACTGAGCACATGTGACAGATGTGACAGAGTCTGAAGACGCCGTGGAGAGCGATCTGCTGCCTGCATGACCTTCAGCATGACCGGTTTGGCAGTGGGTCAGTAATGGTGTGGGGTGGCATTTCTTTGGAGGGCCGTACAGCCCTCCATGTGCTCGCCAGAGGTAGCATGACTGCCATTAGGTACCCTTGTGAGACCATATGCTGGTGCGGTTGGCCCTGGGTTCCTCCTAATGCAGGACAATGCTAGACCTCATGTGGCTGGAGTGTGTCAGCAGTTCCTGAAAGATGAAGGCATTGAAGCTATGGACTGGCCCGCCCGTTCCCCAGACCTGAATCCCATTGAGCACATCTGGGACATCATGTCTCGCTCCATCCACCAACGTCACGTTGCACCACAGACTGTCCAGGAGTTGGTGGATGCTTTGGTCCAGGTCTGGGAGGAGATCCCTCAGGAGACCATCCGCCACCTCATCAGGAGCATGCCCAGGCGTTGTAGGGAGGTCATACAGGCACGTGGAGGCCACACACAATACTGAGCCTCATTTTGACTTGTTTTAAGGACATTACATCAAAGTTGGATCAGCCTGTAGTGTGTTTTTCCACTTTAATTTTGTGTGTGACTCCAAATCCAGGCCTCCATTGGTTAATAAATTTGATTTCCATTGATGATTTTTGTGTGATTTTGTTGTCAGCACATTCAACTTTGTACAGAACAAAGTATTCAATGAGAATATTTCATTCATTCAGATCTAGGATGTGTTATTTGAGTGTTCCCTTTATTTTTTTGTGCAGTGTAGTTTAGCTGTGTTTAGTTCCCCAGCTGTTTCTCAGTCCACATCAGCACTCAGTGTGTCAGTGTGTATTTAAAGCCACAGTTTGTCTTAGTTGTCTGTTGTATTGTACTGCTGTTCCCTTGCATGTCTTCTAGTTTGGATTTATGGACTTTCTGCTAGAATAAAGATTCATTTTTGTTTATTCTGTCATACAAGTCTGCATTTGGGTTCTCACATGCAGTTGGACCTATAGACCGAAAAAGCTGCTACCATATTATTTATGTGAGTTATTTCTTTGTCATGATTTACAAGAGAAGTTTATTCCTATTATTGCAACTATAGTTATTTTCTTTACCCATATAACTAAAAGGTCTGCAAGGAAATAAGGAAACATCCTCTATTCCACTGCTACATGCATGTATAAGTTTTGTGATTAAGTTATTCAACAAGCGTGTCAGCTGTATAAAGGAAATGACAAAACACTACAAGGGAGACAAGTTATAATACAATTTGATTATAATCATTGTAGTGTTATTTTTCAGTGGTTTGGGAATTTGTATTATCACATCAGCAGTTTCCTGTTCAAAGTCTCCTCCACAAATCACCACCTTAATGTGGTGGAGGGGTTTGTGTGTCCCAGTGATCCCAGGAGCTATGTTGTCTGATGGCTTTTTCCCCTGGTAGGATCTCCACTGGCAAATTGGTCCAGGGTGAGGGGCCAAACAAAGAGCTATTCAAACAATCCCTATGGAAGAACAATCAGGGGAACAGTGTACTCTGTCCGGGACAGGGTTACTGGGGCCCCACGCTGGAGCCAGGCCTCAGGATGGAGCTTGAGGGTAAGCATCTGGTGGCTGGGCCTTAGCCCATGGTACCTGGTCAGCCTCGGCTCAAAGAGGAGACACGGGTCCTCCCTCCTGTAGACCCACCACCCGCATGAGGTATCGTAGGGTTGGGTGTAATATGTGTCAGGCAGTGGCCAAGGGAGGAGACCATGGTGGATTGATCCCTAGCTATCAAGGCTGGCTAATGGGACATGGAATGTCACCTCTCTGGTGGGGAAGGAGCCTGAGCTAGTGCATGAGGTTGAGAGACACCAGCTAGATATAGTTGGGCTCACCTCAACACATGGCCTGGGCTCTGAAACCAGTCTCCTGGAGAGGAACTGAACTCTGTTCCAGTCTGGAGTTGCCCTCGGTGAGAGGCAGTGAGCTGGAATGGCTATACTTGTATCCCCTTGGCTTTTCACCAGTGGACAAGAGGGTTGCTCGGGCCAGGGAACAGGTCCAGACTGTTGTCTGTGTTTGTGCGCCACTTTCAGAGTACCTAACCTTCTTGGAGTTGCTGGGCAGGGTGCTTGAGGGTGCTCCATCTGGTGACTCTGTTGTCCTACTGGGAGACTTCAATTCTCAAGTAGGCAATGGCAGTGAGACCTGGAGGGCCATGCTGAGGAACAGCCTGCCTGATCTCAACTGAAGTGGTGTTTTGTTATTAGACTTCTGTGCAAACCACAGTTTGTCCATAACAAACACCATGCTCAAACATAAAGATGTCTGTAAGTGTACCAGGACACCCTAGGTCGCAATGATTGATTTTGTAATTGTATCATCAAATCTGTGGTTGTATGTTCACTTGGGCGAAGAGAGGAGCTGAGCTGTCAACTGATCACCACCTGGTGTTGAGGTGGATCAGGTGGCAGGGATGCTGGACAGACCTGGTGCACCTAAACATATAGTGAGGATGTGCTGGGAATGCCTGGCAGAGGCCTCAGTCCAGGAGATCTTCAACTCCCACCTTTGGCAGAACTTCGACAGCATTCCGAGGGAGACTGAGGACAAATGGACCATGTTCAGCACCTACATTGTTGAGGCTGCTGCTCAGAGCTGCAGCTGCAAGGTGCTCAATGCCTGCTGTGGTGGTAATCCCCGAACCAGATGGTGGACACCGGAGGTGAAGTGAGCTGAAGTAGTCCTGTCTGGCTTGGCTAGCCCGTGGGACCCCAGAGGCAGCTGACGAGTACCAGCAGGCCAAGTAGAATGCAGCTCGGGCGGTGGCTGAAGCAAAAACTCGGGTGTTGGAGGAGTTCGGTGAGGCCATGGAAAAAACTTTTGGAGGGCCGCTCAGCGATTCTGGCAAACCAAACCAATCAAGCAACTCAGGAGAGGAAAGCAGTGCTCTACTCAGACGGTTTATAGTGTGAGTGGAGTGCTGCTGACTTTAACTGAGGCTATAGTCAGGCGGTGGAAGGAATACTTCAAGGACCCCATTAAACTCACTGACACGTATTCTGTAGTGGAAGCAGAGTCTGGGGACGAGGGAGACGACTTGCCCATAACTGAGGGTTTGGTCACTGAGGCAGTTAAACAACTCCTTGGTGGCAGGGCCCCTGGGATAGCCCTGAGTTCCTGAAGGCTCTAGCTGTTGTAGAGCTGTCTTGGTTGACACGCCTCTGCAACATCATGTGGAGATCTGGGGCGGTGCCACTGGATTGGCAGACCGGGGTGGTGGTCCTCATCTTTAAAAAGGGGGACCAGAGGGTGTGCTCCAACTAGCCTCCTCAGCCTCCCCAGGAAGGTCTATGACATGGTGCTGGAAAGGAGGGTTGGTCCATTAGTCGAACATTAGATTCAAGAGGAACAATGTGGTTTTCATCCTGGTCGTGGAACGCTGGACCAGCTCTTCATCCTCTCGAGAATATTCGAGTATGTGTGGGATTTTGCCCATCCAGTCTACATGTGTTTTGTGGACTTGGAAAAAGCATTCATCCGTGTCCCTCAGGGTATCCTATGGGGGATGCTGCAGGAGTATGGGGTGTCTGGCCCTTTGTTGTGGGCCATTCAGCCCCTGTACAACCACAGCGAGAGCTTGGTCTGTATTGCTGGCAATAAGTCTGAGTCGTTTCCTGTAGGTGGTGGACTCCGCCAGGATGGATTGTCACCGATTCTGTTCATAATTTTTATGGGCAGAATTTCTAAGCATAGACAAGTGGCAGAAGTCTTCTACCTTGGTGGCCTCAGAGTCTCATCTCTGCTTTTTGCAGATGATGCGGTCCTGTTGGCCTCATCAGGTGGTGGCCTCCAGCTCGCAGTGGAATGGTTCAAAGCTGATTGTGAAGTGGCAGGTCTGAGAATTAGCAGCTCTAAGTCTGAGGCCATGGTCCTCAGCTGGAAAAGGGTGGAGTGCCCACTCTTGGCTCAGGGAAAAAGTTGCTGCCCCAAGTAAAAGAGTTTCAGAGTGACGGGAAAAGGGCACGGGAGATGGATTGGGGCTGCATCTGCAGTGAAGAGGACACTGCACCAGTCCATCATGGTAAAGAGAGAGCTGAGAATGAAAGTGAAGCTGTCAATTTGCTGATCAATCTACATCCCTGCCCTCGTGTATTATCATGAGCTTTGGGTAGTGACCAAAAGAACAAGATCCTGGATACAAACTGCAAAAATGAGCTTCCTCCAAAGGGTGGCTGGCCTCTCCCTTAGAGATAGGGTGAGGAGTACTTTCTGCTTAGGCTGCTGCTGATGGATTGATGGATGGATGGACAGATGGAGGGATGGACGGATGGATGTTCAAAGTAAATACTTAAGACTGATGTCCTATAAGCTCATAAAGCCATTTCTGTTATGACCTTAAAATGGAGTTTTTCAGTCCCACTTTCACCAAATCAAGTCAAGTCACATTTATTTATATAGCACATTTAAAACAACAAAAGTTGACCAAAGTGCTGCACATAGAGATATACAGGATAAAAAAAACAATACTACAATTGGAAATCAGCAATCATCTAATAGGATGTTACTGCTGCCAAATGCTAAGGAAAAGAAATGTGTCTTTAATAAGGATTTAAACAAGTGTACCATCTGGGCCGAGCGAATATGGAAAGGAAGATTATTCCAAAGGTTTGGTGCTGCCACTGTAAACGCTTGATCACCTCTCAGTTTCAGTTTAGTTTTTGGTCTTTGTAAGAGTAGTTGATCAGATGACCTCAGAGCCCTTAGAGGCCTGTGTTCATGGAGTAGCTCGGACAGATACGGAGGTGCTAGTCCATTTAGAGCTTTAAAAGTGAGCAATAAAATCTTAAAATCTATTCTAAAACAAACAGGAAGCCAATGAAGGGATGATAAAACTGGGGTAACATGTTTGTGTTTTGTTGTACCAGTTCAAAGACGAGCTGCCACATTTTGGACTACTTGCAGGCGGTGCACCGATAACTGATCTATGCCATAGTACAAGGAGTTACAGCAGTCCAGGCGTGAAGTGACAGAAGCATGAATGACTTTTTCCAGGTCCTTATACGGAAGATAGGGTTTTACTTTAGCAATGACTCGGAGCTGATAAAAACTACTTTTAGTAACAGCACTTATTTGTTTCTCCATTTTAAAACAGTCATCAAAAACAACACCCAGATTTTTCACTGCATCATGGTAGTGAGAAGCTAACTGACCTGGAATGCTGGAGGAGTTGTTTAAGGGATCAAATTTACAGAAACATATAACCTTAGCCTTGCTATTATTTAAATTCAAGATTTTTTTTTTTCATCCAGAATTTAATGTCACTGAGACAGCTCATCAAGAGCTCCCAACCTGATGGGCATACACACCTGGATATGGGCATACACACCTGGATATCATCAGCAAAGCAGTGAAAAGAAATATTATATTTCCTAATATTAGCTCTGAGAAGTGACATATTCAGAGAAAAAAGATTTGGACCTAGAACGGACCCTTGAGGTACTCCACAAGAAAGATGTGCTGCTGAAGAAAAACAATCTCCTAAGTGAACTGAAAAACTTCTTTTGGTGAGATAAGATCGGAACCAGGTCAGAGCGGTGCCTCTGATACCAATTTCAAGATCCGGACGTGATAGAAGGATCTCGTGGTCACTGTGTCAAAGGCAGCAGACAAGTCTAAAAGCACTAAAATTGCAGGACTACCAGAGTCAACTGCTAAAAGCAAATCATTAAAAACTCTCAAAAGTGCCATCTCTGTGCTGTGACCTGATCTAAAACCTGACTGGAACTTTTCCCACATCATGTAGGCTTAAAAATTCCTGAAGTTGCTTAAAAACAACTTTTTCAAGGATCTTGGATAAAAATGGTGCTTGCTCATAGGCATTTTCTGATTGTTGGGTTTTCTCTCCATTATTGTAGGGTCTTTAACTTAAAATATAAAGCACCTTGAGGCAACTGTTGTGATTTTGCACTTTATAGGTAAAACTGAACTGAACTGAAACTGAATTAAATGCCAGTTGCAGATTAACTGTTGCTATGTCCCATTTTCTGTCACTTTACCTCTTCGCCTGTTTCCTCTAATAAAGCAGCTCTAACAGCTTTCGGGTTTGTTTCCACAACTGCTGACATACCTCCTCTTTGTTGTAAATCAAATATGATTTAGAGTGGGGACATTCCAGCTTTAATATACTTAAAATTCAATTCAATTCAATTCAATTCAATTCAATTCAATTCAATTCAATTTTATTTATATAGCGCCAAATCACAACAAACTGTCGCCTCAAGGCGCTTTGTATTGTGGGTAAAGACCCTACAATAATACAGAGAAAACCCAACAGTCCAAACGACCCCCTATGAGCAGCACTTGGTGACAGTGGAAAGGAAAAACTCCCTTTAACAGGAAGAAACCTCCAGCAGAACCAGGCTCAGGGAGGGGGGGGTCATCTGCCGCAACCGGTTGGGCTGAGGGGAGAGAAAGACATGCTGTGGAAGAGAGCCAGAGATTAATATCAATTAATGATTAAATGCAGAGTGGAGTATAAACAAAGTAAATAAGGTGAATGAGAAACAATGCATTATGTGAACCCCCCAGCAGCCTAGGCCTATAGCAGCATAACTAAGGGAGGGTTCAGGGTCACCTGATCCAGCCCTAACTATAAGCTTGATCATAAAGGAAAGTTTTAAGCCTAATCTTAAAAATAGAGAGGGTGTCTGTCTCCTGAATCCAAGCTGGGAGCTGGTTCCACAGAAGAGGGGCCTGAAAGCTGAAGGCTCTGCCTCCCATTCTACTCTTAAGTATCCGAGGAACCACAAGTAAGCCAGCAGTCTGAGAGCGAAGTGCTCTGTTGGGGTGATATGGTACTATGAGGTCTTTGAGATAAGATGGGGCCTGATTAGGATTTTAAATTCTATTCTAGATTTAACAGGGAGCCAATATTTCTAATTTTAGAAATATTGCACAAATGCAAAAAAATCAGTCCTGCATATGTGTTTAATATGTGCATTGAAGGACATATCCTGGTCAAAAATGACTTAAGATTTCTCACAGTGTTACTGGAGGCCAAAGTAATGCCATCCAGAGTAAGTATCTGGTTTGACACCATGTTTCTAAGATTTGTGGGGCCGAGAACAAGAACTTCAGTTTGATCTGAATTTAGAAGCAGGAAATTAGAGGTCATCCAGGCCTTAATGTCTTTAAGACATTCCTGCAGCTTAACTAATTGATGTGTGTCATCTGGCTTCATTGATAGGTAAAGCTGAGTATCATCTGCATAACAATGAAAATTGATGCAGTGCTTTCTAATAATACTGCCTAAGGGAAGCATGTATAATGTAAATAAAATTGGTCCTAGCACAGAACCCTGTGGAACTCCATAATTAACCTTAGTGTGTGAAGAAGACTCCCCATTTACATGAACAAATTGGAGTCTATGAGATAAATATGATTCAAACCACTGCAGTGCAGTACCTTTAATACCTATAGTATGCTCTAATCTCTGTAATAAAATGTTATGGTCAACAGTATCAAAGCTGCACTGAGGTCCAACAGGACAAGAACAGAGATGAGTCCACTGTCAGAGGCTCTAAGAAGATCATTGGTAACCTTCACTAATGCTGTTTCTGTACTGTGATGAATTCTGAAACCTGACTGAAACTCTTCAAATAAACCGTTCCTCTGCAGATGATCAGTTAGCTGTTTTACAACTACTCTTTCAAGAATCTTTGAGAGACACGGAAGGTTGGAGATTGGCCTATAATTAGCTAAGACAGCTGGGTCAGTGATGGCTTTTTAAGTAGAGGTTTAATTACAGCCACCTTGAAGGTCTGTGGTACATAGCCAACTAATAAAGACAGATTGATCATTTTTAAGATTGAAGCATCAATAAATGGAAAGACTTCTTTGAACAGTCTAGTAGGAATGGGATCTAACAAACATGTTGCTGGTTTGGAGGAAGTAACTATTGAAGTTAACTCTGAAAGATCAACTGGAGCCAAAGAGTCTAAACAAATACCAGCAGTGCTGAAAGCAGCCGAACATGAAGAATAATCTTTGAGATGGTTATGAATAATTTTTTCTCGAATGTCTAAAATTTTATTTGTAAAGAAATCCATGAAGTCACTACTAGTTAAAGTGAAAGGAATACTCGGCTCTACAGAGCTCTGACTCTTTGTCAGCCTGGCTACAGTGCTGAAAACAAACCTGGGGTTGTTCTTATTTTCTTCAATTAATGATGAATAGTAAGATGTCCTAGCTTTACGGAGGGCTTTTTTATAGGGCAGCAAACTCTTTTTCCAGGCTAAATGAGCATCTTCTAATTTAGTGAGACGCCATTCCCTCTCCAGCTTTCGGGTTATCTGCTTTAAGCTGTGCGTTTGTGAATTATACCACGGAGTCAGGCACTTCTGATTTGAAGCTTTCCTTTTCAGAGGAGCCACAGTATCCAAAGTTATACGCAGTGAGGATGTAAAACTATTGACGAGATAATCGACCTCACTGGGAGCAGAGTTTAGGTAGCTGCTCTGCACTGTGTTGGCACTGAAGAGCATAATAATGAAGGAATTAGATCCTTAAACTTAGTTACAGCACTTTCAGAAAGACTTCTACTGTAATAAAACTTATTCCCCACTGCTGTGTAATCCATTAAAGTAAATGTAAATGTTACTAAGAAATGATCAGACAGGAGGGGGCTTTCAGGGAATACTGTTAAGGCTTCAGTTTCTATGCCATATGTTAGGACAAGATCCAGAGTATGATTAAAGTGGTGGGTGGGCTCCTTTACATTTTGAGAGAAGCCAATTGAATCTAACAATACATTAAATGCAGTGTTGAGGCTGTCATTCTCAGCATCTACATGGATGTTAAAATCACCCACTATAATGATTTTATCTGAACTGAGCACTAAATCAGATAAAAAGTCTGAGAAATCAGACAGAAACTCTGAGTAAGGACCAGGTGGACGATAGATAATAACAAATAAAACAGGTTTTTGATTTTCCCAATTAGGATGGACAAGACTAAGAGTCAGGCTTTCAAAAGAATGAAAACTTTGTCTGGGTCTTTGATTAATTAATAAGCTGGAATTGAAGATTGCAGCTAATCCTCCTCCTCGACCTGTGCTTCGAGCATTCTGACAGTTACTGTGACTCGGGGGTGTTGATTCATTTAAACTAACATATTCATCCTGCTGTAACCAGGTTTCTGTAAGGCAGAATAAATCAATATATTGATCAATTATTAAATCATTTACTAATAGGGACTTGGAAGAGAGAGACCTAATGTTTAATAATCCACATTTAATTGTTTTATTTTTTGGTGCAGTTGATGAAGCTGTATTATTTATTGTTTTTGAATTTTTATGCTTATTTTATTTTTATGCACCTTTGGAAAAGTGCTACCTGACTCTCTGGATTTCATTAAAGGTGCCTGTGCTCAGTGATATTATACTGCCATCTCCTGGCCACATTATTAAATAAGCCAAACCTTTATTTGGTGAGGTTACTCTGAACCTCAGAAATATAGTCAGTTCTAAGTAAAATTGAATCCTTTTCCATATTGGGAAGGGAAATTTTATACTTCTGCTAAGTCCAGCCTCTTTTCAACATGTCAGAGGATGATAAAAGGGTAGATGGTCCCAATGAGCACCATAAGTTTAGTTCATCCATGCTACAGTCAAATACTGCAGATTTAAGGCCAATATTAATGCTATTTTGTGTTAAGAAACACTCATTGCTGAATAGGGTTAGTGTTTGTGTAATGAGAGTTTGCAGGGTGATTCCATCATTTATTCTCTGTGCTTGTTCTATCAATCTGTTACTGGCTACCACAATTATTTTTCATGATTTCTTTCAGTGTTTCTTAAAGCCAGAAAGTTTAGTGTTTTTGTCATGGCTGTGATCTGCTTTTTTTTTTCTATGAAATTAACTGAAGGAACATCCTCAGACTGGTGATTCCATCATTTTACCAGGGGTTGTATAAAGAGCCAAAAGCCTCTGTGGCCTCCCCGTCCTGCAGACTGGTTTCACATTACACAACATTTGGATTTGAGTCCAGAACATTTCTCAAATATTCCAAAAACTATTTTATTTCATTTTTTTAATTTATTTTTTGTTTACCACTTTTATTTATTTTTTTACACATACATACACATTTTAATAGGACAAGAAAGTACATTAGTGACTGCATGCAGGTACCATCCTGAAGCCAGAAAACTCTTCTGTTGGTGCACATTTGCTTTAGGCAAAAACAAAGTGAGAAAACGGAAAGGAAAAAACAAAAAGCAAACGGATGAAGTCCACAACTCCACCCTGAAAGAAGTGTTTCACAGCAGCAGCATTTGGCATTTCTGACTGTGGACAGTTTCAGGCACATCTATGCTCTGGTAAGAAAATCACCTAATTTAACACACATCAGAGATCACAGCATTCAGTGCAAGTCAACAATGCTATTCCACACACATTCGCTTTGTTAATGGAAGAGTTCAACAGCCATGTGGCAAAAAACAAGGATCACATGAAACTTCTGAGGTCTGTGAGAAGTCTGGACTAGAAATTAGAAAATAAAGGTGCATATCCTTTATTTTAATGCACCCAAAACACACTTTTCATAGGCACAAAAGATGTGGCTCCAATCTTCTCTCTGTATTGCTGCTGAATCAAACTGTACCTAACAGGAGAATCTGTTGTGTGTTCTTCCAGTCAGAGCATCAAGAAGCCAAACCAACCATGAATGTTTGCTCCTAACAGCTACTGGTTCTCTGGAGCCTTATTTACACGATCAGCAGAATCATTAAAACCTCATACTGTCTGGGTTCCACAGACGCTCTGACCCCTCACCACATGGACACAGGACCTCCGGGGGGGGCCAGCAGTGCCTGAAACTGGGAGACTGACGCCGTGTCCTTCAGATCCTGTGGATCACGGAGCGGGCCATCAGCTGATCGAGCTTGTTCTGGTACATCGATGCTCGATTACACCGGATCTGGACACTTTGGAGGCTGCTCCAGCATCTTCCACATTACTTCACACATCCTTGTGGCAGCCACATTGTCTTGCTGGGGAAGGCTGTTACCGTGGGGGAGTGTAGTTACCATGCATGTGTGTGTGTGGGGTTTATCTGCAATGTGGGACAAATCTAAGTAATATCTATATGAAATCTATAAGATCATATTGTACCAAGATCACCTGTCAGTGGTGATGATGTGGCGTAAACAGGAAATCTTTACATGTTTAATAAGAACCAGAGTGGGTTAGTGTGATAAGACGGTGGTTTGAGTCGACATGGAATTTATCAGGAAAAGGACATGAAGCCAAATGTTTCAGTTATGTGGAATCTCACAGTGTTTAAAGCAGAAAACAACCAATCTGCACAATTATTCAGATGCATCTGAAAGGAAATAAAGGAAATGCACATCAAAGCTACACATTAGCTGATGGTGTGTGAACAGCAGGTTGTGTTTGTCACACTGATGGAGCCCATAAGGAAAATGTGAGGATGTCAGTGCAGCAGCAGGCTGTTTCATACCACCAATCAATGCTTTGCTTTCACTTCACTCTCTTCCAAATATACAGAGCATCATCATGTAGAATAATCTACCACGTTCTGCTGACAGCAGACACGTGTGCCCCTCGTGGAGTGCCTTACCTGCATTCCACTGGTCCAGTGCTCAGATGCATAAACAAAAATCACATCTACACAGGCTGAAAGTGGCAGTTCACTGGAATCCCATTTAATGGACAGTGTGGAGTTTCTGATAGAAGGTGGTACATGCCACTGATCAGTGCTGATAAGGATGCACAGGCAGAGCTCAGGGTGTCTATCAAGCACCTAAAGATGGAACATGAAGGAGCTCCAAAGACACTAATCCTGAGCTCATGTCCACACAACCAAATCATGACTAATTAGCAGCTCCACTTATGTCAGACATCCAAACTTCCCCTTCAATGGATCCTCTTCTATTAAGTCAGTGACTTAAAATATACCTAAAATGTGTGTTTCCTAGAGGAAATGTCAGCAGGGGTACTAAATGTTCCTCTGGTGTTATTTCATCCCTCTGAGGATGCTCCACCTTGATTACTTGCTGTGGTGGAGATACTGCTGGGTGAACATGTTGAGCTCGCTGTCCAGCCAGCCCGCCTTGTTCCTGACAAAAAAAACACACACACACACACACACACACACACACACACACACACACACACACGTTAACAAAATCTGCCTGCCTGAAAGCAACACCTGGAAACCACAACTGTGTGTCTACACTTCCATCATCCTGATCAGAAACAGGGTGCTGCTGTGGCCGGCTGCACAGCTCAGTTTGTGTAACAGAGGCCGGTGTGGGTGGCACACACGCACAGCGGATGAGGTGCAGCGCCCTCTTCACTAACGTGCAGACACGCGTGTGGCGGATGGCGGCGGGAAATGAGAGCGCTTGAAATCGAGCAGTTTGGAAGATCCGGCACAATAAGACGATCATTTTATCCGATTTAAGACAAATTCACAGCTTTTTGTTTTTCTTGACTTTTGGTGTTTTTCAAAACTATAAAACAACCAAAAAGGAAAGAAAAACAATTATTATTGTTATTATTATGAAGATGTGTGTTCAGATTCCTTCCTGTGTTCAGACACATGCTCGAGGTTATTATAATTAATGAAAACAGAATAACGAAAGCTGAGACTGAAAAAAACATTTTCATTAACAGAAATAAAAAGCTAAGTAAAACTAGATTGTAGGTTTAACAAAACTAACTAAAACAAACTGAAATTATAGACAAAATGACTTTGTTTTCATTGTTTTATTTAAAAGCCTTGTAGATTGATATGAAAATTTTTTTTTGCTCTAGCAGTTTAATCTGGGAATGCCACAACTGTGCCCGTGCTCACCGCGCTGGTCCTAGGTACTTGGATAGACCCGCTCGTGCATGCCAACAGTGTGTTACAACACCAGAAGAAGCAGTGGGGACTCGCGCTGACTCGCTCTGTGCTAAACGTTTTGTTTTTTAAATGACATTTTCATTCTCCGCCTGGGGACTCCCCCAAAGTTTGCCTGGTTCACATCCAATTTCTCTCAAAAAAAAAAAAAGTTATATTTTTGTAAAGAAAGGTGAAAAAATGAGCATGTGCTGATGAGAATACAGTGCAGCAAATCTGCAGCTCCTCATTTCTGACATCTTCTTGGGAAAGCTGAGCTACTTCCTTTTTCTAACTTGATTTTAAAAGATCACTCGGAGTTTAACAACATTAAAATGTACTAACTTGACTCGCGGTGCATTAGCACCACTGATGAGTGAGTTTCAAGTATCTGAAATGTGTAAAAGCTATGAATCCATGTAAGGCAGAAAAGGATGTTAGTAATACAAATTCTAAGCACATGAAACGTACTGCTAAATAAGTGTTTCAAAATATCAGAAAACCAGAAAGTGTGATTCTTGAGGCTGCTGCGGTGTTAGCGATGTGGACGCCGCAGAGCCCAGCTGTGATGGAGAGAGTAGGGCTGGACCATAACAAAGATATTTACTGTACCTCTTCTTTCTATCTGACACTCACACACATTCATACTCTGAAGGTTGCATCAGAGAACAACTTGGGGTTCAGTATCTTGCCCAAGGATACTTTGGCACGCAGTCTGGAGCAGCCAGGAATCGAACCACCAACCAGCCAATTAGTAGATGACCTGCTCTACCTCCTGAGCCACACACCCCCCAAACTCATGCCATACATGTTTTAACAGAAAACACAAAAAGCCAATCAGGATGAGAATAGAGCCTCAGCGAACCAATCAATCGTTCCGGCCGCATCAAGCGACGTTGATTCACACGTCATAGCAGCCGGCTAACGTTTGGGTTACTGCAGCACACGTACATCAGGAGTAAGAGCGAGATGAAGAGACAGTGACAACAAAATGTTCACGAAAGCTCGGGCGTTACTGAAAAAGACCCCCCCGACAAACACAGACGCCAACGACGGGGCCCCTGCTGAAAAGAGTCCAGGCAGCAGCAGCAGAGTGCCCTGCATGAGGGCTGCTGGACGAGGATGTTGAAACCACTACTTTTTTACTCTCATTTCTCCATCTATGCATTAAATCATTATGATGATGATTCATAACAACTTCAATCTGCCTCACTATAGTTTCATGTTGCACCTCCACATATAACCAACATAAATGTGTTTAAGCATCCACGGGTGCGCACACAGGCTCACGGCTGGACTTTGTCAAAAACAGGACAGACCTGCTGCACAGGATGTGACCTTTACACCCCCCCCCAAAAAAATCTATCAGCATCGTACATGCAGACATTACTTCATGTTGGAAGTGAGAAATAAAGTCCCGGTGTGCAGGCTTCCCTGTTTTTAATGTTTGAGCCAGACAGCAGACCTGAGTGCCCTTACCGTAGCAGCTTAGCTTTGCTCTGCAGGCTGTCCAGCAGCTCGATCTTGCTGTTCATGTCAGTGATCTCATCCTCGAGGTTTTGGCGGGTGATGTCTACCTGCTGGCAGAGCTGAGCAAAGACCCCAGCCAGCTCCCTGTCAACCACAGGCAGGGTTAGAAAAGACTATTTGATCACAAAGGGATTTGACATTGTCTAATATGATATCAGTCTAATTATGTATTCTCACTGCTGGACTTGATGGCTGCAGTTGGATCCAGTGTAACTGACAATCAGCTGAAGCTTCTCACTGGCGTAATCCACAAACTGTCTCTTGAAGGCTCTCTCTTTGGCCTTGGTGGTCCAGGTGAGCCGCTCGTAGATGTAGAGGAGCCCGTACAGACCCACTGACAGAGCGATGAGACGCCACCCGACTGCCTTCCAGATCTACACACAATCAAAGCTCACAGTCAGGCTCCAACACACTGAAGTACATTTAAGCTACATGGATCCAGCTTAGTCAGAATTAATGTCTGGCTACTTTGAAATAATAAAAAGCACAAAGAAATACATTCAGCATTCATGAAGACAGCTTGGAACCTTTATAATGCCAAATGTAATAAATGAGAAACTGAATGAGAAAGCATCCTTTATCTGGCATCCCCCTCACACCTACAACAGGAAAAACCACCGACTCCATGTAATTCCAATGGTATAATTATCAGGAATAATTAGTTTGTACTTTTCTTCTGAGGGGAAATCCCATCACTACCTCTTTGATTCTGGAATATCGAAACAAAAGCTTTAACATTCGCTTACTAGCTTCTGACAGAGCTGTTAGCCACATATCACTTTTTTAAAACCGGCCCCCTCTGCAGCATTTCATCCAACTCTAATTATGTGAGTGTGTGTCTCCGTATCCTCACCACTCCACCCACAACAAGGACACCCATGGAAGTACGGGAGGTGAGGGAAGCAAGACCTGTGACCATAGAGACCATGAGCTCCTCCTGGGTCATGGAGCTTTGCGGGAATGGAGGCATGCTGGTGCTGACCGGTGTCAAGGCCATGGGCCGAGGAACCTGTATGGAATAGAGGCACAGAGGGTAGGACTGATCTGCAGATCAGCACGATCCGGCCTGGTTTTTCTGTTCTGGATTTATTCTGGTGATGTCCAGCAACAGCACTTTAAGCTTTCTACAGCAATTTAGTGACAATTATGCAAATCATTCAGGATGCTACATGCGTGTAAAATATATTTCTTATGTAGAAACTTTAAAGGTAAATATACTCAATGCTTCACTGACTTATTCAGAGGAGAACCACAAGTCCTCTCACAATGGTCGAGTAAAGGACGTTTATGCTTCCGGCAGTGTTACCTGGTCACTGTAGCCCATGAGAACACGTCGGGTGTTCTTGGGTCCGAGGAAGCGGTTGACCAGCATGGTCCAGCCCAGAGAGAAGTGGAAGCTGATATCTTCCTGAAAGTCCATGCAAAGCTTGTCACAGGCCAGGTCATAACTGAGGCTGAAGCACTGGTTCCGAGGTACCAGCTTGTCGACCTGCTCTCTCACCGTACTGGGCAGCAGAGGCTTCAGACCCTCTGCACAGATGAACAGAAAACACAATCACTGAAGGTAACGATTTTCTGCTCAGCTACGAATTACAGCACAATATAAATAATCTAATAAGAAATTATTACAAGCAAAGTCATGTGTTGCGACTATAGATAGCTTGGTAGTAACAGCTGACGATGTGGCCGTGGTTTAAGGCTCATAGTACATTAAAGTGGAAAGGTGGATGTGTTACCAATCATGTCGGTCTGTGTGGCCTGCAGCGCACTGGTGATGGAGGTGGAGCACCTCTCTGACATGTTCTTGCCCAGGCCCTCTTCTATGTGTCGATGAAGCTCCTACAACAAATAATGATAAAGAAAAGTTCAAGTATTGCCCTTTAGATTAGATAGATTCAACTCACTGTCACTGTGCACACAACGAAATGATCGTTCCAGATCACTCATCCAAAGACGAGCATCTGTGGTCATGCAGCCAGAGACCAGCACTACCGTTAGGCAATGTGGTTTAAGTGCCTTGCCCAAGGACAACGCAGCGCAGGGACAGAGGCTCGAACCGACAACCCTCTGGCTGCAAGGTGAGTGCCTACCCACTGCGCCACTGCCACTATATTTATCTTCCTCTTGAGTGCACGCTATGTTTATGTTTTCATATGTTTCATATCTTTGTATGTGATAAGCACTGGTGATGATACACCAATGAGATTGACTTTTGTATGTTATTGTTCCTGCATTTAGGCTTAGAGCGTTTTTGAACTTCACTCAGATGCTAAATAAAATAATGACTCCATTTGTAAGTGTGTAAAAATGTAGCGAGTAAAAGTTAAAAGTAGTCAGAAAAATAAATACTAAAGTACAGTGAAGTACAGATACCTGAAAATTCTACTTAAGTACAGTTAAAAACCTATTTATACTTTGTTACTTCCTGTGGCTGTAGCTCAGTAGGTAGAGCAGGTCACCTACTGATCGGAAGGTCAGCGGTTCGAATCCTGGCTACTCCAGGCTACATGCCAATGTATCCTTGGGCAAGATACTTAACCCTAAGTTGCTCTCCAACCGTTCTGTCGGAGTATGAATGCCTGTGAATGCTAGTTAATTAAAAAAGCACTTAGCTTAATTAATGATGGAAGTGCTTGTATGAATGGGAGTGCATGGGTGAATGCAAAACATGTTGTATAAGCGCTTTGAGTGCTCTGATTGAGTAGAAAAGCGCTATATAAGAACTAGACCATTTACCACCTCTGCCTTTAAGTCTTTTCTAACCACTGCTGGGATTTCTTGATGTCGGGGGGGTTGTGGCCTATGCAGGGACAGTCACTCCCCCTGGCATATTCCACATTTGATTGCAACTTGTGCAATTGTCTTGGAGTTGGGCTCCAGTATTGTCTTCCACAGTCCCATTGAGTTCCTGATGACTATTAGCATGCTATTAGTCTTGCGTAGTACCAAGCACCCACTTTACCAAGGTCTTGAAGATCTGAACTGTCAACCTCTGATGAGAGGACGTTGTTCAGGAGCAGTTCATGGCTGGTTTAAGCCAGCCATGAACTGGAAACTGCTGAAACAACAGTGTCACCGTCCACAGTGAAGCAAGTTTTACAGTTCCATCATGGTTCCTGTTCTTCCTCCTCTTCTTTCTTGGGTTTCTTCTGCCTGAGGTACTCAC
The DNA here is from genome assembly GCF_007364275.1 of Archocentrus centrarchus. Taxonomy (NCBI): domain Eukaryota; kingdom Metazoa; phylum Chordata; class Actinopteri; order Cichliformes; family Cichlidae; genus Archocentrus; species Archocentrus centrarchus. The sequence continues at coordinate 37,275,266 of NC_044352.1, read as the reverse complement.
TAAGTGCATGAGGCTGCACTGCTCAGGATGCAGCCCCAGATAAGAACATTTTGTGTTTGTATTGTATTGTTTTTATGCGTGTCATGAATTGTAGAACAATGAGCATTGTTCATAATGCGCAGCTCAATGAGCCACACTTTTAAGTCACAATTTATTCATTTTTCAGATGTTATTTTCTCATATTCAATGATGCGTGAACATCGTTTGCAGTAATGCGTTTTCATATATTTATATCAGTTGATTTTTTATCCTTCGTTGTTTGAAGTGGAATGTGCAGTGTGTATAATGTGTGATGTTCAGTGCTGCACAGTTTAACAGCATTTAAAGTGCAATTCATTATTGAAAAATGTGATTAATGGCTTCAAACTCCTTTGCTTAGACAGTTTTTGACATTCTCCACTAAACAGGCATAAAAATTAATTTGATATCTGAGTGTTTCTTAGTTTTAGACCAGTCGGTTAGTCTAATTTTTCTCCTCTTGTTTAGTTGACTAAGAAATTGCCAGGACCATCCCTAGTCTTTACCTTACAATATAAAGTACATTGAGGTGACTGATGTGATTTGAACTTATATAAATGAAATTCATTTGTTCATGATTCAACCCTGAGAAAGACTGGGCAAAAACGGCCTCCATGGGAAAGTTTCAAAGCAAAGACCGCTGCTGACCAACAAGAGCACAGAGGCTCATCTCACGTTTGCCAGAAAGTTATCTGGATGATCCCCGAGACTATTGGGAAAATTTTCTGTGGACTGAAGAGAGAAGGTTTGAGCCCCGTTACATCTGCATAAAATGAACAGTTTGACCAACAGTCAAACACGGTGGTGGTAGTGTGATGGTGTAGGGATGCTTTGCTGCTTCAGGATGACTTGCTGTAATTGATGCAAACATGAATTCAGCTCTCTACCATAAAATCATCAGTTCGTGTCCCGAAGCTCAAGCACACTTGAATTATGAGGAACACTGAGTGGAAACACACCATCAACTCCACCTCTGAATGGCTTATAAAACCAAAACAAACAAACAAACAAAAACAAAGGGTTTTGGAGTGGCCAAGTCAAAGTCTGGACTTAAATCCAATTGAGATGCTTTGGCACGAGCTTGAACAGGCTGAAGCTGAGTCTCTGCTGATAAACAACTTCTGGTTCACTCAGTAGGATGACCGCTTGAATGTGGCCTGTCCACTAAAACTCATATGTAAAATTCTGAGAATGTACTAAAGTTAAACTCACATTTTTGTAGACCTTAAGCACCACTAGTGATGGATGGAAGTCCATGTGGAAGTCATCCACCAGCACATGGAGCTTCCTGATTTCTTCTGCCATGGCATTAGACACCTAAAAGAAGAACGACCTGCAGTTTAATGGTTCTTTCCAGCTGAATCCACATAAGCCAGGACAGGTGTGTTATGTCATGTTGGATTCACCTGTCTCTCCACCTCCTCAGTAATCTTCTTGATTTTGGCCTTACAGTCCATGGTCAGCAGATCCAACTGTTTATCAATGAATTCCAATCGGTCCTGACGGTCCTCTTTGGTCTCCAGGCAATAGACTCTACACACACACACACACACACACACACACACACACACACACACACACACACACACACACACACACACACACACACACACACACACAGGGCTTATTAGGGTTTAAAATGAAGGTCTGTGCAGGTGGAAATCTGCTGCACGCACACACAGCAGCCACTGCAGATGCAGTTTTAATCACACTAAGAACCATTTATGGAATTTCTTTCCCCAGGCACTCCATCCCTGCTCAAACAGTCAACATTAGTCTGTGGTTCATAGTCCCACTGTATACACATACTGCTCTTAATACCAGACTCACCTCTGCTCCTGTGCAGCAACGTATACAGAATCCATGATGCGCCGCAGGGTTTCGGAGATCTGCTTGGCCCTCACTGTATGCTGCTCAAACTTGGTCTTCACTGCTGACTGTGATATACACTCCTAAACACAGCAGCCAAGTTAGCAGACAGGCCAGTACATCAAATCAAGAAAAACGGGTGTGCATAAATGAATAACACGCCACCTTTACAGGTTATTTAGTAACTTTACACAATAGTGTATAAATTACTGAAGTTAAAAAATGAGTTAGGCCTCAATAACATGTTTAGGAGGCAAGTTTCACAATTTCTGTATGACACTAGACATGGTGGACTGAAGTGTAAACTTCAGCTTTAATTCACAAATGCAGTCAGACTAAGTTACATAATGTTTGTTAGTCAAAAAGGGACAAAGCACATTCATTAACATGAGCACTTAAGCTCATCATGCCAGATTTAGTCATACAGGGAAATGCTCATCCCCAGGCCCTGGCAGCTTCATAAAAACTAAAATGCTTATTTTTAATGTTGCTGACGGGGAAAAGACGGGGTTTCCTCCGTGACGTCTGCCAGGCAGCCGTCAGGTGCTGATTTTTTTTTTAATGGGTCTTTGGCTACCTTTACGGTGGTCTTCAGCAAGTGAAATGCAAATTTCACTTGCCTGATTGGACCCATCTAGGGGGCAGTATTGCCCCCATATCTCCCTGTAGTGTGATTCTGTTGGGGCCTCTTGGTCAGGTCATGTTTGTAAATGACAACTGGTTCTCGAACATCTTAACTAATAAAATACTAATACTAATAAAATAAAGGTTAAAAAAAAAATCCATCAGGATGAGATTAGCTGATTGTCTCAGCCATCACAAAATACTGCACATCTTCAGCTTAAAGCCCAGGACTGCTTTCACTGTTTTTTTTGGTTTTTTTTAATGGAGCTACTGTACTTATTTTATTTGTTGTTATAAATGGTTTATGATATCCTTAGATTATTGTTCCTCTGTACTGTGAAGTGCTATTCAATCAGATTTGGTGCATTTGGCTGAATCTGAGCAGAAAGGATTAGTTTTATATGCTTCTGCCATATCATCAATAATTTATTGCAATCTGGTGCCACTGGGAACCAAACAAGTCCATGTCTGTTTCAATTCTGTCATCCAGCTCATGGTAGTCTCAAGAGCTTGGAAACAAAAAATAGAAAAAAAACTGGGCTGCTTTAATCTTTTTAAAGAAGTTTCACCTCTTAGCCAACAGGCTTCTTCAGGTGGAGAGTCCCAGGTATTTAAACCCTAGTGGGGGTGGTCTCCTCTGGAGGTCGCCAGCTGATTATCACACCAAAATTACTACATTCCTCATTGACAGCAATGCTTATGAGGTCTTAAGATGACAAGTAACTACAGGAGGAAAGTCATCTGTTGCCTACAACTTGATGGAAAAAGCCATTGACCACCTGACACAGGATCTGAGAGACGCATCTGGTCCTTCAGTTGATCCAGCTACAGTTCACTGGAGCCTCATCAGAAATGATCAACAGGTTTTCATTTAACAACAGAATAACCCTAACCCTTTATATCTACGATCCACCTCTGACGTTTCGATGAAGCAGGCCCGGATTTATGTTTCATCTACATGTATGACATTCTGTAGCCTCATGGAATGGCAGAAGATATACAAAAAGCCTCTTGGAACGACACCCTAAACTAAACAGGAAGTCCATCATTCTGAATTTAAGGTGCAATTTTGGCAAAATACTTAACATTCTGCTGAACTTCTACTTTAATGAACTCCTCCTGGATTTAACTGGAGCGACCTGATCTGTGGCCAGCTCAATCTTAGTGATGTGCAAGCTGTCCCAACCTTCACAGTCCCAAGTCTGGAGACACTTATGTGCCAACATTAGGCCACTCACAGCGCCACCTGGTGGCAGCATTAAACGTAAACATGAAATTTTCATTGTGGGTTACACGTGATACAACAGCATGACATAATTACTGAGTGTTCTCCAACACCAAACAGGGAGTTATAAGTAAGGATGGCCCTGCTGTTGCTGCTTGCAGCTTTAATTATTACAGGGGCCTGGGCACAGGCCGTGGGTATCTGCTCCACTTCATCACGTCCCCTAAAAACAAGGGCAAAAGACGAGCCCCACTGCTGTAATAATATAATTGTTTCAACAATCGTCATCCACAAAGGACTTTGTGAAAAACGGGATAAATTTCTCATGTTTTATTTCTGATCCTGGTTTAATTCGTATTCCTGGCCATCAGGATCTCACCTCAAATCTCCGCTCAAAGTTCTGGAACTCAAACATTCTGGCCTGAAATCCCTCTGCCAGAGCGCCACCTGGAACAGGACCAAACAGGACTGTGTTAACGCTTTTAAAATCATTTTCGGGCGCCTGGGTGGCTTAGCGGTGAAGCCGGCAACCACATACATATGCTGCGTTGCGGTGCGGGTGGCGCAGGTTCGAGTCCCGGCCTGTCGCCAATTTGCCCGCGTGTCTTCCCCCATAGCTTTTCCCCGTTTCCTGTCTCTCTACTGCAAATAAAAAGAAAAGGCAGCCGTGGCCAAATTTGGGAAAAAAAAAAAAAAATCATTTCCAACGGTGCTCGTTAATGACCTCACTTTCAGTCATACCAACATCCTAGCCAGAAAACATTCGGGGGGGGGGGGGTCCCCTCTGTGCCTGCTTGCAAACTGTGGTGACAGTGATCTGTCCCGATTTTCAGCCGCTAGCCAGAACCCTGCATTAGAGCTGCAACTACAGATTATTTTGGGAGTCGACTAACCTGTCAATTATTTTATCGATTAGTCAACGATTACTTCAATCTTACCTCACCTGTTCGAGCCCGCCCACCTGTTATCACCTTGTTCTCTCTGCTCATAGTTAAAATGACCCATAAAAATACGAGTTTGAATCTAATCCAGTGTATTTTTAACATTAATGTGACCATCACAATAAATATCAAACAATGCATATTAAAACGAATGCAATTTTTATTTTTAAATGAAAATATAATGAGCAAACAAATAAAAACAGCCTCTGTCCAAAAGTTCAAATCAGGCCTCAAATTAAATCAAAAAGATGTTTTTCCGTCCAAAACAGCCGGAAAGTTTACAGACTGACAGATTATTGATCCTCTGAGGGAAATTATTGTTACAGCAGCAAGAAAATAGAACAGTCTACAATAAATAAATGAGAGTAGAAGTCACAGGCACAGAGTGTAAAAATATACATATACAACTGTGATCAAAACTAAATAAATAAAATATCTAAATGTGGGTAAAGAAGATTTAGACTAACATTGTGCATTAATAGATAATCTGTACACTAGGAATCTGACAGACAGCTGCAAGAAGATATAATATGGTAATGTGTGTGTGGGACCTTATGTCCCGACAGGTGTGTTCACCTGTCACAGAAAGAAGAGTTATTATACAGTTTTATAGAGAACGGTAGGAATGATTTCCTGAAGCGTTGGTTGAATCAGTCTGAGGGAGAAGGAGCTCTGCTGCTGCTAGTCAGAATGAACGCTGATACCAACGTTCTTATTGATATTGATCAATAGCAGTGTAATGAGATCGATACTGTAGCTTCAGTTTCTCTCCTGTATGCAGTGCTGCGAGCTGACTGTTTAAGCTCCTGTCACAGCACAGAGCAGGCACACTTTGCTCCTCCCTCCCCGCAGCGTTTTGACGTTATACCGTCACGTAACATATTTTACTTGGGAAAAAAGGAATTTGTCAGCAGTCTCAAACTCCCGGCCCGCGATTTGATGTCAAAAATATAAGACAATTTTGCAAAATGTCAAAAAAGCAACTTTTCAGGAAACCTTTACCCTTCATATTTCAATATCAGAACTAAATTCAGGACTCTTCTGGTTTTTGTTTTAATCTTTTTTAAAAATATTTTACATAGACTAGTGTCCTCACCTGCTTCGGGCATTCCTTGAGCCTTTTGAACGCGAGCCTGAAGTACCTCCTTGGCAGAAACGAAGAAGATACGATCACTGGCCTGGGCTCGGTCCACCACACCCAGTTCATCCACCAGAAAATTAGTGCAACGGTCCATGTGCTGCCTACGGACCTGGTTGAGCAACAACACACTTGAATGTCAAAAATCACAAAGGAGAGGCCTACCAGAACACAGCTTCTTCTGCCAACACATCTCTCTGGATGGGATCAGAGGGAGCGATGCCACAGTCTGACTGAGGAGGCCTACTTTAGCTCATCACTATCATCTGGCACCAAAGCGTAATCACAGAGATGGCAGAAATGATTACAAAGCAGTTTTTCATCAGCTTCATCAGGATTACATGAACAAATTGGAGTCTATGAGATAAATATGACTCAAACCACTGCAGTGCAGTACCTTTAATACCTATAGTATGCTCTAATCTCTGTAATAAAATGTTATGGTCAACAGTATCAAAGCTGCGCTGAGGTCCAACAGGACAAGAACAGAGATGAGTCCACTGTCAGAGGCTCTAAGAAGATCATTGGTAACCTTCACTAATGCTGTTTCTGTACTGTGATGAATTCTGAAACCTGACTGAAACTCTTCAAATAAACCGTTCCTCTGCAGATGATCAGTGAGCTGTTTTACAACTACTCTTTCAAGAGTCTTTGAGAGAAAAGGAAGGTTGGAGATTGGCCTATAATTAGCTAAGACAGCTGGGTCAGTGATGGCTTTTTAAGTAGAGGTTTAATTACAGCCACCTTGAAGCCTGTGGTACATAGCCAACCAATAAAGACTGATTGATCATTTTTAAGATTGAAGCATCAATAATTGGAAAGACTTCTTTGAACAGTCTAGTAGGAATGGGATCTAACAAACATGTTGCTGGTTTGGAGGAAGTAACTATTGAAGTTAACTCTGAAAGATCAACTGGAGCAAAAGAGTCTCAACAAATACCAGCAGTGCTGAAAGCAGCCGAACATGAAGATAAATCTTTGAGATGGTTATGAATAATTTTTCTCTAATGTCTAAAATGTTATTTGTAAAGAAATCCATGAAGTCACTACTAGTTAACGTGAAAGGAATACTCGGCTCTACAGAGCTCTGACTCTTTGTCAGCCTGGCTACAGTGCTGAAAACAAACCTGGGGTTGTTCTTCTTTTCTTCAATTAATGATGAATAGTAAGATGTCCTAGCTTTATGGAGGGCTTTTTTATAGAGCAACAAACTCTTTTTCCAGGCTAAATGAGCATCTTCTAATTTAGTGAGACACCATTCCCTCTCCAGCTTACGGGTTATCTGCTTTAAGCTGTGTGTTTGTGAATTATACCACGGAGTCAGGCACTTCTGATTTGAAGCTTTCCTTTTCAGAGGAGCCACAGTATCCAAAGTTATACGCAGTGAGGATGTAAAACTATTGATGAGATAATCGACCTCACTGGGAGCAGAGTTTAGGTAGCTGCTCTGCACTGTGTTGGCACTGAAGAGCATAATAATGAAGGAATTAGATCCTTAAACTTAGTTACAGCACTTTCAGAAAGACTTCTACTGTAATAAAACTTATTCCCCACTGCTGTGTAATCCATTAAAGTAAATGTAAATGTTACTAAGAAATGATCAGACAGGAGGGGGCTTTCAGGGAATACTGTTAAGTCTTCAGTTTCTATGCCATATTATGTCAGTTACTCAGGTCCATGAGAAGGCAGATGAGTGAAGACTGTTGACAGTATGGAGCAGCTTTAAGTGTCAGGAGACTTGAATGTCCCAAATGAGACAAACAGGGTAAAAGCAAAACTGATGTGGACATTCCTGCTACAAGGTTACAGCAGCCATCAACAAGTAGTTCATTTATGTACAATACAAAATTTTGCCAATGTGAATATAACTAACCTCCTCCATATATTCAGGTTCTGAAGCTGAGGCATCCCAGCGGTTGTTCAGGATGAAAATGTTGGGACTAGAAAGTCGCTCATTGACCTTGTGAAAGAAGGACTTCTCCTGCAGAATGACAATTTGTTTATTTATTTATTTATTTTTTAATAAAAGGAGTCAATACATCAGAAAGTACAAATGGTTGACAACAAAGGTTAGGTTCACTTTTTTTCCCACCATACTCAAAGCATTCGGTGAGCCGTTGTGCCCTATGGATGTGTGACATTGCTATTCTGGAGAACAGCACTCCCATCGGGACAGAAATCCATCCGTCATAAAAGAATCACTCTGAACAACTTTGGATTCATTCTTCACGACCGTTCCCTGGATTACAAGTATATAAGCAAAATGTTCCCCACTGCACAACGGAGTCACAGTATCCCTGTAGAGATTCAAGCTTTGTCAGGCATCTTTACATTTAAATGATTCGACCTGTTGATGTGAACATCAACAGTCCTGCAGACTCCTTTAACTTCATCTCTTTATAGATTACTTCATTCAGTTCTACGGCTCACGTCAGCCTCTGGATGAATCTCACTGCGATCATATCTCACCGTCTGCATCAGCGTGGACTCAGAGTTCGCCACCAGAACAAACACATCAGCATCCAGACAGAACTTGTCAATCCAGCTGTCCAGTTCTGTGGTAACATCAATACCTGGGCTGGAGGGGAAAACATCACGTTAAATAACAGGAGCACAGCAAGTCAGCACGGCAGCTTTCATTCAAGAGAAAATTCAAATCAAATATCAAATGTTGATACAATTAAGCACAAATATGGTTTTAGACACATTCAAGACAGTTTAGTGTGAGTCTGAGCTCAAAGTACAGACTTATGAATATACTCCTATTGCAGCAACTATAAATATAATGTCTACCTGTATTGTATAACTTAATATGTTCTAGTCAAACTCTGCAATGACAGAACTTATATCAGTGCGCACCAATGACTTGACCGTATATATTGACACTTACACCCCCCCACAGAAAATGTAAAATGCAAGTAATTAGCACATCATCTAAAACCAGGGTCATGTTTTATCAACTCTGCTGGGAACAAAGAACCTACTGACAGCTAAAGGTTTTCCTGCTCTTTCAGCAGCTCAGAGCTGAACTGCAGGAGAGAGGGATGGTCCTTAAACTCTTCAGCCCACATTTTGATTGGTCAAACTGCAGGAGAGTATTTTTACTTCGCCTCAGTCCATTTCAAACTAGTTCAGTCCCAGGCGATGGTGTTTCTGGATCTCATTTACTCCAAGGGCCAGCCACCTGAAAAATGAAGCCAAAGCAAAAGTGGCAAAAACTGCAGTTTCTCAGGGTGTCATCCGAGGCTGGATCCAGCAATCTGGCCAGAAAAGATTCACAGTCCAGCGGGATCAGACAACTGGGCGATGGATGGGGGTGTGGGGGTTTAGGGGATGACTGCTTGCTAATGCTGGTAGCGAATTTTTCTGATAGGCAACTGGTGAAATTCTCAGCAAACTTAAAATGGGCTGCTAGCTTCAAATTCATAGAGAGCATACAATTTTCAAAGAGCAAATTTCTCAGGTTTCCACCTTTGATATGTTGTCTTTGCACTATTACAGTCCAAATGATTTGTAAACCACTGCAATCTGCTTTTATTTACATTTTACATGGCATCAGACATTTTCTGGAAATGAAACTGGACATGCATCTGACCTGTCCACCAACACCAGATCATCCCTGAGCAGAGCACATTTGGCTTTAGGCCACATCACACAAACAAGGCTGCCAGCATCTAGATCTTCATCCTGGTGGAGAGCATGGGCCAGCTGGTTCACCGTCTGTAACCACAGACAACATGAGTGTCAGGTATCGCCGTTCACTTGAACACTGTGCACTCACTCAGCTCTGCTGACCTTTATGTTCTTCCTCTCCTCAGAGCCTTCAGTGAGGATAAAGGCCTCATTCCCATCCGTGCCCTCCACCCTCAGAAAGCAGTTGGTGGTGTGTCCTATTCCAGATGGCAGAACCTTGTCACACAGCATGGCATTGATTACGGAGCTCTTTCCATTACTGGTCCTAAAGAACATGTAACAGACCTGTGAGCTGCGGCTCGCCCTGTTCACCCTCTAGTCATGAGTGAACTTGTACTATGTTAAGCTACTGTTTAACGCTTTAGTTTCAGGTCAAATTTAATGGCTTTTTTCAAATTTATTTATAAATAAAACCTAATGCAAACAAAACAAAATATGGCTAAAATATAATTTAGTAATTTTCATTCAGATAATGTCATTCCAACTGGACTGAAAATACATGCACATACCTTCCAAAGAAAACCACCTTCATATGCCGGCGAGCTAGAACTTCTCCAATGCCCGTCACCTTGGCGAGGTAACCCCGGACCTCCTGGACCTGCTCCTCTGTGGCAACCGGGTCCAGCTCTTCATTTTTGTATGTATCTATACATAAAAAAAAAAAATCATCAGGCAGAGGTTCACTTGTCATACTCTGGGCATCCACAGGCAGGCTATGAAACTTATATAATATACTGAACTGCATTATATACTGATTTTAAATATGCTGTATGTCTTCTTGTTAACAGGAATGACCTGTTTGCATACCACATGAACAGAACTACTCAACCGCCAACACACAATGAAGATGGACAGCAGCAACAGACTCTTCCAATGATTCATTATCAACCTCCACAACTGAGGTTTAACATCAACCAGCCAATTCAGAAGGCACAACCACATCAGTTTTTCCTACAGCCTCCTGAGGGCTATTAATTATTCCGGTAAGGAGTTGAGGCATGGCAGCACCCTCTGCAGCCAGGCACTCTTATGACGCGTTTCCATTAGTACCTACTCAGCACGGGTCGACAACTCGCCACGGTCTTGTTTTGTTTCCACTGCAATTGAGGACCACCTCGAGTTGAGTCACTATAGCTGCGTGGGCAGTAGTCTCTTTACGTAATTTGTACGCGACTCAAAACACAACACAACAATGGATGAGACAGAGGCAAGCTAACACAGCTAAGACCAGTTTAATATCATCATCATGCATAAGTCCCGGTACAATGTTTTAATGGATGAAGGTTATCATTGTTAAGTACTAAACCTATACTGCTGAACATGTCATAAATCGACTTTGTACTTCAAAAGTGCCGCCGTTCGCGTTTCTGGCAACAATTACCGTAATAACCCTGTGTTGGTTTTGAAGTTCAGTTTTCAGAAACCGTTTGAATTTTTTCGATAGGACAAACGGTCGTGCAATTACGGTAAGTTCCTATGATCAGCGCCTCGGTGCTCCGTGTTAACCAGCTGTTCACAGCTAGTAGGGGCAGGTAACAGGTGTTTCAGCGGCGATCGCCCGACAGTAAAAGGTTAAAATATGTATGCTGTGTGTGTTTCAGATGGCTCTCATGTTGCAAACCTACCGCTGCAAACTGTCAGTCTGCACATTCAACAGGTGCTTTGCGTGCCTCCATTTTCTTGCTGTCGGGTTTTTTTTAACGGTCAGTTTTTTGCAGTCATTTCTGGTGAAGGAGTCGCTCTCATGATTCAACCAGTGACGACAATCCCTGGCCAGTCAGTGGCATGCTGTTCTTCCACGTCACATTTTCGGATCGCCTAGGATCCCTTGGAACTCCAGCTGAGTGAGTACTAAAAAAGTACCTGCTACCAGGTACTAATCAAAACACCTCCAAACCGTGCCAATCTGAGATGAGCCACGCTGAGTAGGTACTAATGGAAATGCTGCATTAGGGTCGGGGCAATGCCAAACCGCACGAAGGCTGTATGTACTCAAAAACAGCAGAGGATTTTAGGTTTCTGGCCTATTGCCAAAACCCTCCAGAAGTCGCCAACATCGCTGGAAAAAGTCACTAAATTTGACACTAGTCACTTTTTGGAAAAAAAGTCACCAGGGGGGTCTGAAATATTGTTATATCTAACGACAAATTTGTTAAGTTGGCAACACTGAATCTGACAGGCACCCTCCATGAAATATCAGTAACTTCCATTATGTCCCTCCCAATCACGGGGCATGATTAGTGCGTGACGGCAGGGGGATGTTCCTCCGCGGGTGTAATTAGCACCGCACCGGCCCCTGACTGCCCCGCCCCCTGGAAACCGATTGGACTGATGTCCCTGCTGATGTTAATACCAAACCTTTGAATACACATACAGGATCTGTCAGGATGTTTTGGCACTAAAATGTGAGCAAGTTAATTTGGTCTAAATAACTTGGTCCTATTTCTTCCTAGTATTATTAGTCAATAAATAGAAAGGTGATGCCAGTTATCTATTTATTGTTTGTTTTCATTTATAATGTATTTATTTATATTTCAATATATTTATATATTTTATATTGTATTTATATTTTCTGTATTTTAATTTAAATTTAGTATTTCCTGCCCTCTAAGTGCAGTAAATGCAGTGTTTGCAAAGTCAGTGAGTAATTGTATTTGTTGGAGCTATTTGTGGCTTATTTTTATTTTTTGTATTAAAATGCTAAGTTTGTTTTTTGCCTAGGATAAATGTGTATTTATTTTCCTTTGGTAAATTTGAGTTTACTTTTTGGGTTTCTGGCTGATCAGGTGTGCACTTTATTTACATAAGTAGGTCAAGTCTGATGGGTCAGGCAGGCATCGGGACATATGGTTTTTTTAACCGGGCGACAGAGAGGCTGCTCCTCCATGAATCACCACCTTATCATGGTGGAGGGGTTTGTGTGTCCCAGTGATCCCAGGAGATATGATGACCGGGGGCTTGTCCCCCTGGTAGGGTCTCCCATGCCAAATTGGTCCTGGGTGAAGAGCCAGACAAAGCATGGTTTAGAAGACCCCCCCATGGAAATATCAAGAAGGAAACTGTTTACACTACCCAGGATAGGGTTACCGGGGCCCCACCCTGGAGCCAGGACTGGGGAGGGAGCTTGAGGGAGAGCATCTGGTGGCCGGACATTAGCCCGTGGTGCTCGGTCCGGTGCAGCCCAAAGAGATGACATGGGCGCGCCCTCCTGTAGGCCCACCACCCACAGGAGGCGTCATAGGGGTCGGGTGCAGTATGTGTCGGGCGGTGGCCAAAGGCGGAGCCCTATGAACTGACACAAAGCAGCAAGTTCAGCCTTAGGGAACAACCTAATTCACAGCTGGGACAATCACATCGCTTTTCTCCTGTAACACACACCATGCAGTGAAACGGAGGTAGAAAGCTTTATGTTGAGACGGCAGTCATGCCCTTCTGCCGCTTTTGTCACCCGTTCTTGGTTCGAGACCAGCTAGCTTGCAGGGTCGGAGTTGAACCCGTTTTTTGGCCGAGCACCGAGTGTGTTCGCGGTGGGAAAAAAAAATGCTGAACGGTTCAAATACTGGCACGGCACTCCACCGGTGGAAAAGTGGCCAATGAGAAGTGGGTTACTGAAACAGGGAATATATGAACAAGGACTGAGAATATGGAAGTGATATGCCAGCCAACCCAATGAGAGCGGTTACACGAACACTGTATGTGGGAGCTGCGGAAACACAACAACCAAGAAGCACTTGGTAACTCAGTGCTCTATCATCAATAGAAGGAAGCTACTATCAAAGCTGAACACAGCACAAAGGGAACTATACTGAGCAGTGCACACAATTAATGACTGACAGTGATGTGACTCCCCAGGTACATGGGTCCGAATCTCAGAGGAGATGCTTGCAGACATGAAAATATGCTACACAAATACCTCAAGCAGCAAATAAGGAGAGATACGGGGCAGGAAGAAGGAGCATCATCGAAGACCAAGGGCCTGGTATGTATGATCAGCACAGAGGATGTAGCTGACATCGAGAAATCCTACCAGTGGGCAGAAAAGGTCAGCCTAAATAACAGCACTGAGGCTCTGTGCATGGTAGCACAAGAACAGGCCCTAAGCATCACATCAATACAGGCAGAAGTCTGCCGCAGCTGACAGGACCCAAGCTGCAGACTGTAAAACGGTCACCTGGGACTGTACAGCACATGGCACCGGGATCTAAGATGAAAGCTAGGACAGCACACACTAAGAGGCACAACCAAGTGGCTGGGATTGTGTACAAAAACATCTTAAGTGCTGATGGGAAAGACCTTCCTGTGCAGAAGGGTGCAGTCAAAGGAACAGGTAGGATATTGCTCAGAACCCTCAAATATCCCAGTTTCTAATAGAGGAACTGAGCTTGAGAAACATATGTACCCAAAAAGCAGCTGATTCTACTGCTCAGCTATTTATATGACACAAAGTAATAAGTTGATAAAATATCTGCAGAACTGTGAAGCTGAATGTCAGTCGGGCCAGCAGAACTCCTAACCTTGACAGTCATACAGCTTGTTGTACGGGCACTTTAATGTATACACTACCAAGAGTTACAGCCAATGCACTTCATTAATCCCCACTTTTTCTGTGTTTAAAAAAATGTGAGTTATGGGGCATGTGACAAATGATGGATAAATGAAAACATGTTTTTACATTTGTGACTTCCATGTCAAAGTGCTGAATGCTTCAGATATAAAAACCAGTGAAATTGTGTCCTAAATTGAGTAATAAAGGGATAAGAGTACTTAGCTAGCACCTTCCAGAAAGGAAGCGCTCTCCTTGATGTAAGCCCCCAGCTGCTCAAAGATCCCGTTGATCTTCTTTTTTGCGGTGACAAAATGTTTGAGTGGTGATGCATTCACTTCCGCCATGATTCTCTTTTCCTTCTTGCCGTGAAATGGGTTGGTGTTGAGTCGTGGAAATACCAAAGACATGGCACTAGAGAGAGAGAGAAACACAGTGTGTTTGGCAGAAGTATCACTTTAATCACCTGGGAGTGAACAAAAATCAGATCCATCTTCAGCAGAGGGAGTTCAAACATGTTGTTTTATTACAGCAAACTGGACTGATGAGCTGTTTGAAGAAGTCACGTTCAAACTACAGCCCAACGGCCATTACTGCTGCTGCTACTGACTGCATGATGTGGTCCAAAACATGTGGCACATGACATTTCGCTCAGTGTGAGACTTCTCAGTGCGGTAAGCTGTCAGATGTCCATTTATGTCTACAAACTAAATCCCAGAAGAAAGTTTTAGAGCACAAGTTCTTGTGAAAACCTGCCAATGCTAGCAGCGCTGGCCTTAAAAGGTGGCAGGCACATCAATAGTGGGACTGTTGCACAAATACATTTATTATCATTACAATTCATCTTCTTTCTGTCACACCATTTGTCCAACAAGAGGCACCAAATCAGCCAGTCAGCAGTGACCTGATTGCAATTACTTCTTTGGCCATGTTTTACATGTCACACATTCCCCCAAATCCCTCTCATTCAAGAAAATGAGAGAGCTGGTGAGGACTAATCAACAGAGTACAAAATTGAAATGAAATGCTGACAATGACATTTTTCTCTTCAACCTGCTGGTGAGCCCACAATTTTCAGCAATCATTTTTCCCTCGGTTTGTAGAAAGATTTGCCTTCTTTCCAACAAGGTCTCCCACAGAGCCAACAGACGCATACGTTTGGATCTGGAGGCATTTGAGTGAGAGGAGTGTCATCTGTCCAATACTGTTCCTTTTATTTTCACTGAAGACTTTTGGGGAAAGCAGAATGGCCTCTTTTTTAATCCCTCTCCTGACTGCACTTTTAGCACTAGGAACATTTATAAAAAAACAAAAAAACCACAGAAACATGTGGAGCACCTTCCTGGCATGCTTACATTTTTTAAAGCAAGCTCACATGATTTACAGTTTGGATTTATATGCCTTTTTGTGACAGAAGGACCAAGCCAAAGATTACCGTGATAACTGGTGTTCCCTTGATACAAGCAATCCAAAGCTGATGAGCTGATTCCTTTAAAGATTATCATTTGATTGGCTAATTTAAGTCTCCTCTCCCTCTGTGATTGGATGTTTCCTCCTCTCTGACAGGTGGAAACGTTCGATGCGTTTTGTTGTTCAGGTTTTCAGCCTGCAGTATCTGATGTGTTTGTTCTCTGGCTGCTTCCCTGCCTGTCATCAATACCAGAAAACAACATTTTAGATATAATGCTGATGTTGTTACATTTAAAGGGGCAGTTACTTTATTAGGTACACAGATGTTGACTTTATTAAGCACACCTGCTTTTAGGTACACTGATTTACTTCTTTTTAGCTGTAAGCCACAGCTCAAGCCCAGCAGCAGCAACAATCCCACTACAATTTCTCCAGAAACTGCACTGCCTATGTGTATTACTATTATGTTAACTCGCAGACTTTCACTTCCATTCTGGGTCATGCTCCCTAGAGAAATGTGATTGTGTGGTGGTGGGCTGTAACAGGAAGAAGAGCTCAGGATACCAGCAGATGATTGTGTGGAGTGTCTGAGAGGAATCAGCTGCTCCTGAATGTGAAAACAACCACATTCAGTGGTCATCTGACGGCTACACAGCCGCACCCATCCTGGGACAGGATACTGTGCTGATGCTGGTGGAGTATAAGCACCACACTGACAGCAGACTGGAAGACCAACACAGAAGCTGTCTACAGCAAGAGGATGAGCAGGCTGCATTTCCAAAGGAAGCTGAGTGCAGCAAAATGAGAAGGATTGGCACTCAGCTGTGGTGAGTTCACGGTACCTTGCTGTGGGCTGCTGGGGCAGCAGCCTCAGAGCCGGTGACACAAACAAACCGAATAAAGCGTTCAGGAAGGCGGACTCTGCGACCGGCTGTAAGCCGTTATCCATCACGGATAATCCCGTCCACCCTCTGCACTGACTAACAGCCTGACTCAAGCACAGGTGTGATTGAATGATTCCTGAAGGGAATCAACTCCTGAAACAGAAGAACTTCCCACATGTGTGATATCTAAAGCATGTCTTATCTGATCTGCAGGCGCAGTGAAATCAGCACAAGTTTCCTGTAACTGAATCAGGCTCCAGGAACACATGAAGCTGCTCTCAGCGCCGCCAGCACGCACGGAGTTTTATCAGGTTTTTTGCGCATACCGAGATCATGAGTGCAGGTTTTCTGATGGCAGTGAAAGACAGCAGCCTTCCAGGCCCAGGACAACACCCCCACCCCGCTGTGACCTTTCACACAGTCTACAGAGTAACGCTGCAGGCAGTCCAAAGGTCTGCTGTTGTTTCTAATATAAATAAGACGCACTGAGCTACATTCCTGTCACAGCAACAGTTCAGTCACATTTGTGTTTGTGACCCTGTGAAGACAGCAGGGCCTCACACCCCTCACTGTGTGTCCTTCACCGCGACAAAGGTTCAGGGTGAAACTGCAGCTACACCCGCAGCTTACCGCGGATGGAGTCGTTATTCACACACGGCGCTGTCGCATCCCGGCCCGGCCAAACACTCGGTGAAGGGGCGGACGGAGCGTCTCAGGCTCCGCGGTTTCCGTCCCAGTTGAAGCGTCGACCTTGACTTAGACCGCGTCGGTTTCCCGTAAATCCCAAAGCCGTCAAACGCAGGTCGAACAGGTTGTTTCCATTTTCCACTCTGCGTCTGCTTTCAGGAGCCGACCTCTTCTTCAGGATTAATGGCGGCTGGCAAACCGGCTATAGCGCCACCAGCCGGACTGGAGGACAGAGCCACAGCCCGCGGTAGCGATCAGGGTGGCTCCTTTGCAATGAGCTGACCTGAGGGGGCAGGTGCAGCTGTTTTGGGGCCCTGCCTACCGCGGCTGGGTTGCTGCATACATATATGCATCCTACGATCCTGACAGCAGCTCCTTCTTCAGACCTCCAGCACACGAGTCAGACTCAGTACTATATGAATGCAGTGAGAGCGACCTTCGTGTGGTGTAATGTTAGAAGCCCTGCACACCGTCCTCAGAGAAAGCACAGAGGCTCTGGATTTGCTTTTACATGATTCAGTTAAAATCTGTAGGGGAAAAAAAAGCAGTGGTTAAAGTGGTCTTCAACAGCAGCTGTCCAGCTTTCTGAAGGTCTTTCATTTTTCTCATTTTCAGTCCAGCATGTACCTGACAGCCATTTAACACTGACCTATGAATCACTGAACATTTGGACTTAATCCAAACTGTTCCAATATGGAACTCCACAGGTTGGTGGCAGAGAGTGAGTCCATGCCCAGGGTTGGTTCGTCCCTGGAGGAGGGGGTTCGTCCCTGGAGGAGGGGGTTCCAGGAGGGCAGGCAGGGAAGCTGAGAGCAGGTAACAGACAGATGAAGCCTCGTGAAGCTTTATTGCCTCTTGGCTCATCTGCAATGGTGTCAGCGAGGGAATAAGAACAGAAATATAAACACTATAACTTGATTTTGTGTGCTTCATTCATCGAATGTGAAATTTTGATTGTGAAAAAACTTGTCAGTATGATTTCAGTGTTTAAATAATCAGTCACGAGATGTTTATATTAAAACTGGTGCAGTGTTTCCAAAGATGGGACAGTGATTGTGTTCATTTTTATTAAGAAATAGTGTTTTTTCCACTGTGCTTGGACTCTGTTTCTCTTTTTGGCAATAACCTGTCTGGCTTTGGAGAAAACCCTCTCACATGGTACTGAGGAGGCAGGCCTGCACAGGCTGGATACATGCAGCCCTGCCTGGATACCACCATAGATAAGGTGTTCTACCCCAGCTGCTTGGAACACAAACACTTCACCTTGGAGTGGAAAAACCACTCCATTATATATTCGTCACACATTTCATTATCTACAGGCATATTATGTGCAATACTTTCCTGGGAGAGAGCATTGATATACTGTATGTGCATAAATTACAACACAAACCGCTGCCTGAACCAGCGAGGTTTCACACGTCATCAGTGACATCACTCACTCACACGCTCTTTATTAAAGACTTCCTGGATTTCTCGACATGCTCTGATGCCTCGGCACAGCGGTCCCGTCATCTGAACGCAGGTGAGTACTTGTGGGGGAGAAGGACCAGTTCCACAGACACAGGTAAGTTGTGCAGGTTGGTAATCCACCCTTGAGTCAGGTGAGGTTAAACTGGAACCATGAGGTAACAACATTTGGGAGCCCATTTAGCACTTACCAGTAGCAGACTACCTGCTGAAGACTGGAGGCCCAAACTGCTCCTTCTGTACTGGTTGTTGATTGCAGCTTATGGGTGGACCTGGCTGCTGAGTGGGAAGCCAGACTCCACCCCAGAGGGAGGAGCAAACCTGCCCATCCTGCAGGCACCACCAGCCTAACAGCACACCCTGAAAACCCAGAGTTCAGACAGGCAATACCACATTTCTGCATTTATGACCTGAAAACTTTCCCCTGAGGCAGTGACAAAGGTACTGCAGGGGGCCCGCAGTAAAAACAGATTCTGTTTGAAATCACTAACAAGTATGAACAGTTACATATTTATATAACTGTCCCAGTTGCAGGAGGGTCACATTTTGGCATTAGCAATTTATAACCAACAGCTTGTGTTGTTTTTGAATCAATTGTTCAAGGAAATCCATCACTTTCTCTGGTATTTAATGAGAGTGAAGTATAATTTACTTGCTAATTTAAAATGAACTAAATTTGACTAAAAGCACTATTCCTAAAAAATCTCCACAGTGCAACACTATCATTCACTGTCATCACTGGCTGAGTCTGTAACGGCTCTAACAGGCAGGGTTAGCACACGTGAGCAGGTTGCATGAACAGAGCAGCAGGATGGTGTCACTGTCTGAGTCCACCTTGCTCCTGTATACAAGTACAGGTTAAAGTACTCTGGTCTGGTTGATTACAGATGATCCAACTTTACATGAGTAAAAGAACACAGACACTGTGTAAATCTAAAGATTTTATTTTGCATTACTTTATGTTCAGACAATTAGAAAATGACAACTGCTTTTCTTGTCACTGTCTTCTAGTCTATTAAATGATAATATAAACACCTAAAGCAAAATGTAACTAAGTTTAAGGTGGTTAAACCTGCATTGTACTGGTTCTCAAAGCCAGGCTAAATGCAGGCACCACAGTCATTAGTGAAGTGAACCGTTGTGTCTGCCCTTCTCTGCCTTCAGTCTGGAGTGCTTTTACTTACATTTAACATTGTTGTACAGACTGTGTACAAACGTGCCATAAGCTACTCAGCAACAGCACCTACTGTACGCACTGGTATGATGCTGTAGGCCCCTGCTGACAGTCTGTAGCAATTTATTCTTAGGAATGTGCACCATGTACACATTTAACAGTTCAGAACTGATTAAACTGAATGACCAATCACACGTCACTTCTTTCCCAAATAACCCACATGACTGCCAACATCCACACTGAACTCCTTTGGCTGTGATTTCACTCCCTCTGCTGCCTATATGCTCCTGAAAGACAGCAACCAGTCCTTCATACAGCTGCAGTCAATATGAAATGTGGACATGGCTCATTTAAAGGGCATCTGTGCTTGTTCTAAAACTTGTGATGAATACATTTTGAAACATACAGCCCAACAATTACACCCAATTTGGGGCGGGTCTGAACAGATGTGAAAGGTGGCAAGCTTCTATGTGGCTGTCCTACTTAGAGCCTCTGACAGTGGACTCATCTCTGTGCTTGTCCTGGTGGACCTCAGTGCAGCTTTGATACTGTTGACCATAACATTTTATTACAGAGATTAGAGCATACTATAGGTATTAAAGGTACTGCACTGCAGTGGTTTGAATCATATTTATCTAATAGACTCCAATTTGTTCATGTAAATGGGGAGTCTTCATCACACACTAAGGTTAATTATGGAGTTCCACAGGGTTCTGTGCTAGGACCAATTCTATTTACACTATACATGCTTCCCTTAGGCAGTATTATTAGAAAGCATTGCATCAATCATCATTGTTATGCAGATGATACTCAGCTTTATCTATCAATGAAGCCAGATGACACATCAATTAAACTGCAGGATTTGTCCTTCAGTGCACATATTAAACAAATATGTAGGACTGCTTTCTTGCATTTGTGCAATATTTCTAAACCTAGAAACATCCTGTCCTCCCTGTTAAAAGAGTTTTTCCCGTCACACTGCTTGCTCACAGGGGATGTCTGACTGTTGGGTTTTCTCTGTGTTAGTGTAGGGCCTTTACCTTACAATATAAAGCACCTTGAGGTGACTGTTTGTTGTGATTTGGCACTATATAAATAAAACTGAATTCAATTACTCTTCAGTTACTTATTTTGAGTTCAATGTCACGGCGGTTTTAAGAGGAGACTGTTGCAGAAGGCAAGAGACTTCATGTCGGGATAAGAGAGTATCTGAAGTCTGCTGGTGTTTTTTCATGGAGCGCAGCAGTAATGACGCAGGGCTCACATTTGGGCTCTGATCACATTTTTGATAAATCTGCAAAGCTCCAAGTAGGAACATCTACTTGGAATATTTTGTGTCAGTGTCGTCCGTACATTCCAACAAGCAGCCGTGGAATTCCATGAGGCTGAGGCCAGATTCAGAAACATTCCAGACTGAAGTGGCAGAGGCGCAGTGTTCTAACAGAACAAATGCCCTGTGGACACAGACTATATGGTACTTGCGCAGCAGCTAGCTTCAGTAAAAAACTATGAAGCTACAAAGTACATGTGCTTGTTGACAAAAATAAAACTCTACACAGACATTTTCTCTGCAGTTAGACCGACAGTCTCCTGTCTCTTCTGAGGTAGTAAATAAGTAGAAATAATTAAAGGCAAGTACGGAAAATGAATGATGAGACTAGAATACAGCACTTAATACAGCCTAAGTGCATATCCAGGCCTTCAATGTTGACTTTCCACATATTTAGTGGTAAAAACTGCCCAACTGTTACAGGTTAAAACTATTTCTAATGATTGCTGCACAAAGGTTTATGACAAGGTAGAGGTAGAAAGTTTGAATTATGTCAATGTCTGCAGCTAGATAAAGATTAAGTCTACCTTTAAAGTTTAAATCTAATGGCACCAAAAGAGCCAAAGTAACTAAAAGCAAATACAAAGAAAACAGAAACCCACAGTTCTGTGTTTGAGGTACAGATCAAATTCAACCGTTTTGAGAAATGTCATAAGTGCTTAAACCCAGTCAAGAGATCAGACACTCTTAGAGAGGCACAACAGTAGCATTTTAAGACATTGGTGCAACACTTTGAAGCCTACTACAATGCTAATTAGAAAAGTCCATGGAATTAAGGCAGCGGAGAGAGTGTCATCTGAATAAGTCCCTCATTAAATATCACATCAGTCACTTCACACCCAGTCGAAGAGTTCCACCATCTCCACTAAACCTGACAAATTTCACAAGTGCAGGGTCGTTACTGGAAGCTGAGCCTGCTGCAGGGTGTCACGGTCAAAGGAACCTTTAATGTCTGCACACCAACCGCTCCCCGACTGCTTCCCTTTTGGCTTTCCTGTGCATCAGCAGCAAAAGGTGAGACCGGGACAAGAGGGCTGGGGGTGCTTATAGTCCTAATTTCAACACTGGGTGTTAACAGCAACAGTGAAAGGTAGGAAATGGGTATAAATGCACCGAATGGCTTTTCAGGGTCTGTTCTATTCAAAAATAAATTCAGGTCACAGCAAAAAGGTCACAAGCTGCTCACATCCAGTGGTCCAGTTCAGAATATCAAGAAAAAAAAAGGAATCAGGTAACGGTGCAATGTGACGCTTCCTTCTGCTTAAATCACAATGCAATTCCAGTTCCCAACCGCTCCAGGTCAGGGCACGTAGCTAAGGGTTGCCACCTTCCAGTGCCCTCAACAAATATTTCCTACTGTTGTACATCTTTGCAACACTTTGATTCCCATTGTGCATTTAACAGGTTTCTCCTTGTACTGCCACTATTTCAGCAGCAGCCAAGAAACAATATTAATCTGACTGGAAAGAAAGGCGCCTGAACCTGTAACACAGGATTCTGTGGTTTGTTTAAATATTCCATAAAAATCTGAAAGTTAAGAATGTAAAAAATCATCTTGTTCATACTGGCCATTAAATGCCACCTCCATGATGCACTTTTAAATGCAAGTCATCCTTCATCCTCCAAATTTAGAAGGTGCTGCTTTCCTGCACTCAGCACACGTGTTCATGTTGGAAAGAGGGGCTGATGCATTATGGTGCATTATGGGGCTGATGCCCCCCCCCCCCAAAAAAAAACCACCTACGGTGATTAGTCATGATTCATTTCTTGGATATGTGGAGTGAGAATATTGAGAATAACCATGACATTTAAAAACATGATACTGATAACATGCTAACAGTACACTACAACAGTGTATACTACATGATAGCATCTCAAACACAAAGTGACTGTTCCAGCTC
Organism: Archocentrus centrarchus; assembly: GCF_007364275.1. Classification (NCBI taxonomy): domain Eukaryota; kingdom Metazoa; phylum Chordata; class Actinopteri; order Cichliformes; family Cichlidae; genus Archocentrus; species Archocentrus centrarchus. Next base: position 37,252,362 of record NC_044352.1, on the reverse strand, counting down.
ACACTGGTGACCTGTTAGAGACCTGGTGAGCACAGTGTCAGTACAGGGATTAAGGTTCACAAAGTTAGTGATCTGTCCAGGGTGTACCACACTTTTCACCCTATTCCAGCTGGAAAAGGCTCCAGCCCCCCTGTGACCCTGAGATGGAAATGTGGTTAAGAAACTGGATGGATGGATGGAGAGCAAACAGCGGTTCACCCAGTTGAACTTTGCAGGTAATCCATGCTGCATCTCCAAAACTGAAATATTTTGAATAAAACAGGTAATACTGCACAATGAGTTCATTTCCTCTGAGGAAGATTTCTCGGTCCTATCGGTACCTATTGTGGCCCTCAGGGTCAGAACAAAGATTTCAAAACTGTCTGACCCATCGATAAGAGCAGAGCAGCCTTGTGTGTTTTGGCATGTTGTCAGCAATGAAAATCCCAAGGTAAGTGCGTTTAATTCCAAAATTCAAAAGTCAAATATAAAAAAGGATCTATCTAGTGTTTGAGCTGATCTGAGCTGTCCTCAAGCTTTCACAGTGGATTCTGTCCTGATGAGCTGCTCTGTCACAGTCTCACCCACATGCATTTACTGGTCACCTCCAGAAACAGTGAATATCTTTGATTTAACAGACATGTACAGGGTTACACTAGAAACTGAAACCAGACTAACAGAGCTTAACTCTGATTTCCACACAAAGGGGATCATTAGTAACATTTGGCCACGACACCGGGGCTGATGCTGAACATTGATAGGAAGCTCATCCAAACAGTGCTCTGAAATTTAGTCTTTTTTCCCCACTGTGGCTAACTACGTCTCACACCAGCAGCTGTCACCCTGTGATGCACTAACATTAAAATCAGCCTGAGTAAGGAGGGTGGCCTTTCCTCACAGGTCACAGAGTCGTGGATAACCTTCAGCACGTGCAGCACCTGTATTAAGTGCACCTACCGTTTCTTGGAAAAGTAGTAGAACTATATTTTGGTTGTAGTGAAAACATCTACACCTTCTTAAACATTCAAGCTTACTTTTTAAATAATGAGGTAATACTGATGAGGTGATTTGTTGTGTTCAACAATAACTAAAATTAGACATTTGTTTTACAATAAAGATTCCATTCTTATGTTTGTGGGGACAGAGTTGCTTACTGCTGAAAGGCCTGGTAGTAGTGAGGTAGGGAACTGGATGTGCTCATAGCAGGACTGCTGTATGCTTGAGGTAGTTGGGTGTGGTTGTGGACTCCAGGGCCCTGTGGTGCATGAGCCTGCGGAGGCTGGAAGAAGGTGAACGGCCCTGGAGACTGGGAGGACAGCCCAGTGGAAGAGGATGCAGAGGACGTGGTGGTGGTGGCGGTGGTGGTAGCGGCAGGTGGATAGCTCATCACTAAGCCTCCCATTCCCATGTGAGGGCTGTAAGGGGGTAGGCTGAAAGGTAAGAAGCTCAGCAGAGGTCCAAGGTCCATGTTAGTGGTGCAGGATAACTCAGCTGAGGGTGCAGCGGGGCTCCTGGACAGCAGGTGGGGGTCACCACTAACACTCACCCCTTCAGCCAGAACGTCCCTCTGGGGGGAGGCAGAAGTAGAGGTAGGGGAGCTGACGGCACTCAGGTGAGGTGGAGGAGCACTCTGCAGGTCCAGCAGGAAACTGTCCACGTCAGTGCGAGGATATGAGGTAGATCCATGCTGGTACCGGGACATGCCGCTGTAAGGCTGCTGCTGCGGAGCTGCCGATGGTGGCAGATGATGATGATGGTGGTGGGGGTGAGGAGACTGGGAGGGTATGTGGCGACCTACTCCCATGCTTGAGGACAAGGAGCCTTGAATAAGGCCATGAGGATGGCCCATGCCAGGGACAGGACTGGCCATGTGGTATGAGGTGTACATGTCCCTGGAAAAAGCCTCCATGGGCTCCTTGGATACAGAGGCCATATCAGGGGTGACAGGGCTGGGCTCCTCTTTCACTGGGCACTGTGTGGAAGGGGTTGGTGTAGCCACAGGAGTGCTGGATGTACAGGGTGGCATCAACCCTGTCTCCTGGGCGTGACTCTTCTTCAAATGGCGAGTCAGATGGTCTCTGCGGCCAAAGCGTTGCGCACAGCGCGGGCACAGGAAGTCACGGCGCCCTGTGTGCACCACCGCGTGACGGCGTACATCCTTACGTGTGTAAAAACGGCGGTCGCATCTCTCACACGAGTACTTCCGCTCTCTAACTGGCACTGCAACATTAATGTTGCCCTCTGATGGTGGAGGTCTGTCAATATGGCCTCCCAGGTGCTCCAGCAGGGAAGGAGCTCCATCTGAGCACGGTAAGACTGCTGCAGCACTGTGGGCTGCCACAAGGTGGCGTCTGTAACCCAGCTGGGTGTTGTACTGCTTTCCACAGTCCTGGCAGTGGAAAAGCTGCCTATTGGCAGGATGGCTCTCCTGCAGCTGGCTCTTCAGATGGTCTTGCTGGTGGAACATGGTCTAACAGAATGATCAGTTTGGGCTGCGCTGCTCAGGGACTCTGGCCAAGAGCCTGCGTCAACAAAGACCAAACTCATGAGGAGAGCGTACCATCAGCCCACACAGCTCTGGTTGTTGTGTTAAAGTGCAGAAGAAATGCTAAGTGCTGTTTGATGACTCTTTGATGGTCTCTTGCAGCAATGACTGGTGGTCTGTCCTGCCTTATTGGAGCAAGCCTGTGTCCAGCACTTGGTTTCTGTGACAGCAGCTGCCATAGCAACCCCAAACGGGCTGTTGTGATGAGGAGCTTTGGAAGCTCACACTGGGGCTGTGTGTTTCCTGAGAAGTGTTCTTGTGTTGGCCTGCAGTCTAATTTAGTATTCAGCAGCCCCGAGTACTTTCACAGCAGCTGAATCACAGAGGGAGCCCGGCATCGTCACAGACCTGCACGGCAGAGAAACGTAAGAAAAGTGTCAGCATGTGCAAATGAAACCTGTGATGCAGAAACAAATCAGCTGACATTACATAATAACAAGGGTACTATATAACAGTATACACTCTGTATCAGCAAAACACACAGAGCTGTGTCTGTGGACACTCAAAGCTACAACTGTTCAGGAAGCTCATCTAAGTCACTGCTTTTTGTTGTTACACACAGGTGATATCTGCCTACTTCTGTAATTACATGGGCTGAAATATTAATCAGTGTATGTACGTGAGGTTAATCTCATGCTCGACACTTTATTACAGTCTTGTTTTACTTTTTCCTTACTGTGCCACAGTATAAATACTAAAGATGGAACGGTTCATGGAAAAAAAAAAATCTGTCCCGTTCGGTTCGCTCGTCTCGGTTCAGGACGTGTGCGTTGTTCAGTTCAGGTCATCCACAAAAAAGCCTCGTGCCACTAACCCAAACGAAGGGGCAGGAGGGTCAAGTGTCTAGTGCAGCAGCCAGGTCGTGGAAACAACAACAGGCCCAGAGTCAGAGGACACATCAGCAGTTAAATATTGTGCTCAGTTCGGTGTACTGGACAGCGCACGCAGCTCCACTTGTATACGCAACCCTGGTTGTTGCAGATTGCCTGGATTGTGGTGCCTTGTTTGGTCAAGCATTTTAATTGTTTGGTTCACCATAAATGAAGCTGAAACTATTCAGTATATTATCCTGAGTCTGTCCCAAGGAAGGGAAACAAGTGAAACAGGGAGGAGAGACTGAGGTATGCCAAATTACACAAGAACCGGACCGGGAAAAAAACAAAACAAAAAACAATGGCATGATGGAAGCAGTGAATCCAAATTTGAAATTTTTTATTTTAATCATTGTCAAAATGTATGGAGGAGGTCACGAGAGGTCCAACAGTAAGGATCTGGAGTCATGTGTAAGCACAGTGGAGGTTCTGTCATGGTTTGGGGCTTCAGTCAAAAAGTATGAAATTACGAATGCAGACGAGTACCATCAGAAACGGACTGATACTTATATAGTACTTTTCTACTCTGAGCGCTCAAAGCTCTTCTTCAAGCTTCATTCACACAAGCCCTTTTTCCTACACCGAAGTGCCTTGTCTAACACTCGTGCACATATTTCACACTCCGATGAATGCGTCAGGGGAAAACCAGGGCCCGGTATCCTGCCAAAGGATACTTTAGCTGCACTGTACCCATTAGTACCTACTCAGCGCGAGTCGACTCGGCACGATTCACCACGGTCTTTCCATTGCAATTGAGGACCACCTCAGTGTGGGTGGAGTCGATATAGCTGCGTGGGCAGTAGTCTCTTGACGTAATTTGTATGCGGCTCAAAACACAACACAACAATGGATGAGATGGAGACAATCTAACATAGTTAATGCCAGTTCAATATCGTCATAATGCATAAGTCCCCGTACAATGTTTTGATGGATGAAGGTTATCATTGTTTTAACCCTATACCCCCGAACATGTCATAACCGACTCTGTACTTCAAAAGTGCCGCCGTTCGCGTACCTCCAGCAACAATTACTATAATAACACCATAGTAATACCCTATATTGGTTGTGAAGTACAGTTTCTCAGCTTTCAGAAACCGTGTGAATGTTTCCAATAGGACAGGGATCCTCAAATCCAGGCCTTCGAGGGCCGGTGTCCTGCAGGTTTTAGATGTGTCCCTGATCCAACACACCTGAATCAAATGGCTGAATTACCTCCTCAGTATGCAGGCAAGTTCTCCAGAGTCCTGCTAATGACTTCTATATTTGATTCAGGTGTGCTGGATCAGGAACACAGGCCTGGACTCGAGGATCCCTGCGATAGGACAAACAGTCGGGTTATTACGGTAACTCAAAGTTCCTATGATCAGCCGCCTCAGGCTCGGTGTTAACCAGCTGTTCACGGCTAGTAGGAGCAGGTAACGGTGCTTCAGCGGCGATCGCCCGGCAGTATAAGGTTAAAATGTGTATGCTGTGTGTTTCAGATGGCTCTCATGTTTCAAAACTACCTCCAGTTTCTTGCAGTTGGGTTTTAAGTTTTTTTAGTCACTCTCATGGACTGGCCAATCAGTGGCATGCTGTTCTTCCGTGTCACATTTTTGGATCGCCTCAGATCACTTGGAACCCTGGCTGAGTGAGTACTAAAAAAGTACCTGCTATCAGGTACTAATGGAAACACCTAACCCTAACCCTAACCCTGGAAAGCACCTGATTGGCAACGGCTTCATTTTCAGCAGGACAATGATCCCAAACACTTGACAAAGCAGTAAAAGTGTATCTGGATAGAAACACACACAGGTGAAGACTTTCAGTCACGGATCAGCCACCCAGAGCCCGGACCTCAGCATTACTGAAGCAGTGTGGGATCATCCTGACAGAACAGAACCAAAGGCAGAAACATCCAAAGAAGAGCTTTGAGTGTCCTTTAGGAAGCCTGGAGAACCGTTCCCAAAGACTCCTGAAGGAATGACAGGAAGCTGCCTCACAGAGTCCAGAATGGGCTGACGAATGAATTAAGATAGTCTTATTAAATAAGTTTAACATCCATTTTCTGACATTTTAAACACATCCCCATACAGAAGGGCTGTATTGGAAGTTTCAGTAACAACAGTTCCTCAAACATTTTGCACTCTTTTATTCCTAACGTGATACTTTTAGATCAGAGTTTAACTTCTACTCCCATCCTGGAACTGATGTGGCCGTTTTGTTCCGAGCCTGCAGGGGTTCTTGCGCACAAGTGCCAGAATAAACTGACACGGGCCATGCTGATGTCACAGTGATCACGCTAAATAACCAATGTGGTGACCATGAACTAGACTCAGGAACAGCCACTCTGGAGGCCATCTATCACTATACTCTGTACTCATCTCAAAAGCACTTTTTGCTTGTGGATCACTTTTTTCCCCTTTTTTCATGAAGAACGTTCATTTTCTCTTGAAGGTGCAATAATGTTACTAAATGTCTCTTTATTTCTTCCCACTTTATACGGACCAGTGCTTGTAGTGCTTTAAGTCGAACTCATCTGTTCGCCCACAAAATCTACAAATTCTTAATCCTGTAGCTTGTTGCAGTTAAAGGTAGGGTGTTTCTTCCTTTTCAGAAGCATTTTTGTAGCATTAGTTTATACTCTGCTTGCATCCAACATATGAATCACGTGATCTGATAGCAAAGGGGCCATAAAAACTCTGTATTCTGTATGTAAGCACCTTTCTTTATGATCTAAGCAGTAATTAGTGTATTTGGTCTGCCTCTGATCATCATAAACGAGCACAGTTTAAAAAAGAAAAACACAGTATGTAAAAGATATAATTTAGCACCTGTGGACGGCTTTATTTTATGCTTCATCAGTAATAAAGAGCCAGTTTTTGGACTGTGGCAGTTCACTGTTAGAAACAGCCTTCCTGCTGGGGGTTGGATGTGATCTGCCATCCACCCCTTTTTGGTCTCAAACCTAAATATCTGTATTTGGCGCTGCGCACACTTGTGCTGCATTATTACAGCAGCAGTCCTGTTTTTAGAATGTGGTTTCAATTCTGTCAAACTGGATCGCTCTTCTATTTTTGCTTTTACATGTTTGCACCTAAAAACTAATCACGGAGGTGAAGAATTTATTGGAAAATGAAAAGTACAACAAATAAAGTTACATAAGTGGAGTGTGGAAAAATGGCTGAAGGGGAAAGAAACGTGTTTATGGCGTTTTGCACACCACAAGCTAATGAATGAAACATAAAAGAAGCAACTGCAGTCAGACAGAAGATCAGGTCATCTGCCAGGGCAGCAGCTGCTCAGACTCCAGCTGCACAAAGACACACAAATGTCAACCAGCCTGACAGCAGGTAAACATGCTGCTAACGCTGGCCTCGCTGTAGCTCAGTTCGATTTTATTACCACTGAATGACAGGTGAAGCAGTTTGATATGGTAGCCGTGACAACGGCGCTCCTTTCTCTCCAGCAGCGCTCAGACAGGACGTGTTCACCTGTTTTAGAGGCGTGGCTTTCAGGGGCGTGGCTTTCAGGGGCGTGGCTTCCAGGGGCGTAATAAATAAATAGAAAGGTGATGCCAGTTATTGACTAATACTAGAAAGAAACAGGATCAAATTATTTAGACCAAATTAATTTGCTCACATTTTAGTGCCACAACACCCTGACACATCCTGTATGTGTTCAAAGGTTTGGACGTCAGTCCCATCGGTTTCCGGGGGCGGGGCAATCAGGGTCCGGTGTGATGCTAATTACACGTGCAGAGGAACATCCCCCTGCCGTCCCTTGCTAATCATGCCTCGTGATTGGTAGGAACTTAACAGAAATTACTGATATTTCTCTGGAGGTGCAGGTCAGGTTACGGTGTAGATTTCCCGCTCAAAAATGAACTGCAATTAAAACACTATGCAGCTGTGCAAGCGTACGTCTTAGTAGGTTATGTTATAGGGCCACAAAGACTCAGGGCTGCAGCATAAATCAGGGCTAAGAGTATACAGAGCGTAAAATCATTTTAATAATCATTTTTTGTTGCTTAGACTGTTTTGTGATCACTTGCAGCCAAAATCGAAATTGAAATTAAGTTTTGATTAATTGCACAGCCCTACCTGATATCTGGAACGCCTGCTGCTCATTCCATTTCAAATTTAACCAAAAAAAACCCCCGAACAGCTGGAAGCCACCTACTTAATTGGAATTAAGCAAAATTCCAGGTCACTACTATAATTTTATTTACTTATTTTTACTCTAAGTGATAAAGATAGGGGTGTTTTTAGTGAATACACTGCCCTGCTGATCTACTCCTCACTTCACTCTTCCTAGCATGCAGGGTTCAGAGGACAGCCAGCTGTCCACGATTGACATCCTCAGTCTGAAACAGGAGATCCGCTCTGAAAGCATCCTGTACAGCAGGGGTCATCAACTACATTTTTCCAAGGGCTGGAATTTTTCTTGGCAGACACTGTGAGGGCCAGATGCTCTTGTAAAGTAAAATAAAAATAATATTGTATCCTAAGTTAATATAATCATTTGATATATCAAATTTTCTTTCAAATTTATACTATTTTTTATGATGTACAATCATTCCTTGCTATATCACATTTCACTGATTGCAGCTTCACTGTATCACAGGATTTTGCGGTTTAAAACTCCCCATAACTATGTTCATCACTCGGACGAAGAGATCGGTTATGCCTACGCCTTTAGCCGAGGGTGAAGATACTGCACCACCCGATGAAGTGGCTGATGAAGTGGTACTTCCAGAGGAGCTGTAATGCTCTTCTGGGCTGTGCAGTACTTTACATTCAACTCATCATCATCACCTTCATCGCCATCAGTACTGCACAGCTACATAATTCATCATCTTCATCATTGTAGTAAGAGAGTGGGAAATGTTCATAAGAGTGTGGGAAGGGTTTATGAAGCCTTAAAATAAATAAATAAATAAATAAAAATATTATATATATATAAAAAATAAAATAAATATAATGCCACTACTTTGTGGATTTTCACCTATCGTGGGGGTCTGTGGAGTGTAACCCCCCCATAGCTGAGGGACGACTGTACCGTCTTACACTCACATGTTCTTCTCTGTTATGTTGATGGTTGTCATGGATACACCGCAACTGTGTGCAGTTGTGCTCATTATGGATATAATGAGCACGGGAAACAATAAAATGTTACATGACAGCAACAAGTTTATCTCTGCACAACAGTGTGAACAACAGCGGTGGATGGAGCAGCTACAAAGTTGTCTGTCATGTGGTTCATGGAGGACCTCCAGCTGTTTCCCAGTACAGGTTAGGGTTACAGGAACAAGAGCTGCTGCTTTGGACGCTAGAAAAATGTTTCCTTTCGCTCCACCTGAGCTCACCGTCTCAGTAACGGCTCCGCCTCTTTGTGCTTGCTGCACGTGTGCAGACAGACTGCAGGAAAAACAGCTGCTGTTGTGTAACGGCGGTGCCCGCTAGCAAACTGTGGTAGCTAGCTGAAAAACTCGAGCCCTGTGAGCACAGAAACACACACATGGATGTAGAGAGCAGTGAGGGGTGTATAAATGTCAGCGATGATCCTCTCGGTGTTAAAGGGTCGTAGTGACGGAGAACTTTAATGCTGCTGATGTGGGTGAAACGCTCCGTTTACCTGGAGACACCTGAGCTGCAGTTTAAATGAAGCGTCGAAGCAACAAATTTGTGTTGAGGACTTTTTTATAAATCTAATTATCTGAGTTACTCGAGGAATCGTTGCAGCCCTGCTGGCAACAATTTCAGATGTTAACATTTTTAATTCTTCTACAGACCAGAAATTTAGTTTGTGCAAGCCTGTGCAGTTCAACACACACAGCCCAACACTTTAAAGACAAGTGCATTGTTGCAAAGAAGGGTCTGAGGAATTTAGCAGTGTGGAGATATTTTATCAATTTAAACTCTGACAAAGCAGCAGAGCAGCATACACTGCAGACAAAGGCAGGTAACCCCACGAATCATTTTTAATGGTCTGCAGCAGCGGCGTTCTTGCACAGCGCACAGTTGACCGTTTACGTGCACAATGCAAAACTTTACAGTGCCAAACGCTACTTCCTGTACCACGCCTTGCGACCAAAACTGAGACAGTGATATGATGAAAGCAGCAGCCTACTTTATGGTAAATACAGGGCTTTCAAATTATGGTGGCGGCAGGCGCATTTTCCGCCTACTCCACCACTCTGCGCCATCTACTTTTTCATTTTCCTAAAAAAAAAAAAAAAATTGCGCCATCCGCCGTCTCCTTTTCCAGCGCCATGTGGACACTCGTGACAATATTTACATTCTTTCAATCTGAGCCATTTGATTGGTTGACGACTGCCATGTGACTATTCCTATCGTCTCATGGCTTCTCATGCATGTAAGATTAATAAGAGAAAACAGCAGCCGTCACAAGTGGCCGCCAGGCATGGGGACCAGATGATTGTGCTTAAGAAATGGTTCAAGCCCACGTCCGAGGTTGAAAGTCAGTAATCTAGGTATACATGATCAATGTAAAGAATAGAACTGTAATGATCAGATGAGAGAAAGGTCGTCTGCATGATTTGATGATGAATTTCAGAGCCGACCGTGCTGTTCGTTCAGGGGCAAGTTTGACGATACAATAATATGCATTAGCAGAGCTTCTGTACTTTTGAAGATTAACGTTCAAAATGATTTAAAATCAGAGGTGGGAAGTAACGAAGTACAAATACTTCGTTACTGTACTTAAGTACATTTTTCAGGTATCTGTACTTTACTTGAGTATTTATTTTTCTGACTACTTTTTACTTTTACTCCCTACATGTTTACACAAGTATCTGTACTTTCTACTCTTACATTTTCAAAACAGACTCGTTACTTTTTAACACGTCTGAGAAAAGTTTGCATTTCCATCAAACATCAAATGATCTGAGCCTAAACGGAGGAACAACAACAGATAAGAGACAATCGTACTGGCGTATCCTCCATCACCCGCTTATCGGGTACAAAGGGATTAAATACACAAACCCATATAATTTATGTATCATTTATAGCGCTATAATCAGGGGTCACAGCGGGCCGGACCGAGTCCTTAAGTTGTGCTGCGGGATATAAACAGCTTAGCTAGCGCTACTAAAGAGGAGCGAGCATAAAGGGAGTAATGTGTGGCAGGTAAATGCAATGTTTCTAAATGCTCAACAAATATCAGCAAACACACAAAGTGTGTGCAGTTTGTCACACAGTGTGTCTACTAGCTAAAAGAAGAGCTGCTGTATTTCAGGGAGAGCAAAGAGAGAGAAGTTCACTCAGAGATGGAGAAAGAGGACAGGAGAGGAAGAAGAGAGGTTAGAATTAAAGGTAAGGACTGGAAAATAAACTGAAGTATGCTGACTTTGATTCAAAGATTCTATGAAAATACTGCAGTTTAGTGTGTAATAAATAGGTTAGTTTGTTGTACTGTATTTACAGTAAAGCTCTGTGTTGGTGCACAGAGGCTGTGTTCACGGTCAGAGTTACAGGTTACATCAGTGCAGCAGAGATCAGTTTGAATCAAAGCTGCTGATGCTGAGATTCATTCACTGAATCCAACATTTCTACAGCCTGTATGCTTTCAGTGTAGGGATGGAGATCAGCTCAGAGAGCTGTGAAATACTGGGTTACATCTTTGTGAGTTCAGTTCATCCACACAGAGCAGTAAACCTCAGAGCAGCAGCAGCAGCAGCTCAGCTGATCACAGCCTGCACACCAACATCATTTACTGCAGCTCACAATAGAAAGCTGTGATTCTTCTCCCCATGCAGAGCCACTACAGCTGATCTTAGGGTTCCTCCACCTTCTGAATCCCACTGTAACCCCTGAGTATCCTCATGTTTGTGTTTAGGTGGAGGCACAGTCACCCTCTACTATGGAGGACACAGAGAACAGAGCTGTGTTTAAATTCCCTTTCACAGTTTGTGATTCAAGCTGAGTACATTCATTAGAATTAAAATTTAGATTGGAATAACATTTGTATTCTCATGTAATATTATTTTATATTATTACAATAATAAATAATGAGGTTCAGTTAGCTTTACAGAAAATTAGCAGGTAGAAACGTCCTCCAAAGAACTACTTTTACTTTCTTACTTTGAGTACATTTCAGAGCCTGTACTTTTTTACTTTTACTTAAGTAAAGCTGTTGAACCAGTACTTCGATTTTTACCAAAGTATTTTTTCACACAAGTACTTGTGCTTCTACTGAAGTACAGAATGTCAGTACTTTTGCCACCTCTGTTTAAAATTAAACCATAAGATTGTTGGGATGCATTGCATATAAGTAATGGTTTGTGAACACATCGGCCGTGGCATTTCTTCCTTTCATAGTAGAAGTTGTTCATTTATAGTAATTTTGATATATTTATGGGAGTACTGAATGGAAGTCTTTAAAAAGTAGTAAAATTTAGGGATAGTACTCATAAAAGCGAAACAGATGGGAAAAGATGCCCATGGAGGACAGCAAAGGTCTTGGTCATAAGGTGCCTGCTACTTTGGCGTGCCCCCCTGCTACTCCAAAACAATTTGAAAGCCCTGAAATACATGATGTCAGTAAACAAAGTCGAAAATGTTGCTTCCATGTCCACAGGTGTATAAACCAGCACCTATGCATGCAGACTGCTTCTACAAACATCAGTGAAAGGTTGCTCTCAGGAGCTCAGAGTCTTCCAGCGTGGTACCGTGATCGGATGAAAGTCCAGTCCTGAAACTTCCTCACTACTAAATGTTCCACAGTCAGCTGTTAGTGGGATTATAACAAAGTGGAAGCGATTGGGAACGACAGCAGCTCGGCTGTGGAGTGGTAGGCTCTCTGTAAAATCACAGAGTGGGGTCAGTGGATGCTGAGGGTCACAGAGGTCACCAACTTTCTGCAGAGTCAATTACTACAGACCTCCAACCTTCATGTGACCTTCAGATCAGCTCAAGAACAGTGAGAGCTTCATGGATGAGTTTCCATGGCAGCTGCCAAGCCTTACATCACCGAGCTCAGTGCAGAGCGTTGATGCAGTGGTGTAAAGCACGCCGCTGCTGGACTCTGGCAGGTGTTCATCAGTGAGTGCAGGCTGTAAGATCACTGTTTACTTTATGAAGCGTCCACGTCTCTTTACTCTGGAGGAGGCTGTGAAACAAGTCTGAAACGAGTCGCTGAGCGACAGAAGCTCACTTCTGTCCGATGACAGCGATGCTGAGGTGAGCTGCTGAGGATTTCCAGGACTTCTGTCAGTAACCGCTGCTAGTTTAGTAAGAACTGCTGATTTGGCTGCTGTTAACCCGGCCACTGAAACTTTCTTCGAGGTGGATCTGATGTTGTGGGCGACTAAGCAGATTAACTCTTATATGATGTGAGAATGTAATCAAACTGTTTATCAGGGGAAAGCATCATTTTTAGGACACTCAGCCTAACATTAGCTGGCATAATGTTAGCTTATAACCAGCTGCTGCTGTTTAGCAGATTTCAATGTTTGTGTTTTTTAATTTGCTACATCTTTGGGTAAACAGACTGTAGTTGACAGGCTTTATGAAGGGCTTAAATATAAAATGAAGGAATGACCTGTTTATGATTCTCCGTTATTATATCTATATTAAAATAAATGTTAATGTCAATGACACTTTTTACCCTGTTAAATAAAGAGTATATAAAAGTGACGGCAGCTTCTACCTTATGACAGGAACGTTGTTTGCGGCTCAAAATGACCGACACATGATTATAGGCCAACAAGTCATTTACAGCTGTTTAAATAGAGCCAATCACAGCGGCTGCTGTCAGGAACTACCACAATTAATAAACATGAGGTGATAATAAGGTGATTTGTTGAGTTTTCCTTCTCAGGAATCTCGTCAAAGAGGATTTTGTGAGTTTTTCAGAGGAATGTGTTGCCTTGAGTTTTAGCAGTGAAACAGTAACATTTGTAAGACTTTTACAAACATTTGGAAATAATGCATTATCAATATTATCGACAAAATTACAGAATATACTGAGATATGATTTTTTGTCAGTATTGCACAACCCTATCTGATCGTTGAGGTTCATATTCTTTTTTTTTTATTGGCTAGGGTCCCTGAATAAATCACAAAGCACGTCACATTTTATTTGTTTAACTCGGTTCTCTCGATCCTTCTTGCTTGGTCGAAAAGAAACCAAGTCCATCTAAGCTTGCAACCAGGGCTGGATCTCATGAAGATTTCATTCATACTATTTACACATTCAGGTCTGTGCAGTTAGTTGGATTTTAATCTTGAGCACGAGTTTGGCCTCCCACAATTAACCAAACACGATCGAAGGATACAGAGTGAAAAGCAAAGCAAATCAAGCGCTCCCTCACCCACTGCCTGTTGATGTGTCCACTCATGCCAATCACAGGTGTTCACTGCACCCTGCAGCTTTCAGCTTGCTGGACCAGCCTGCACGAGTGACACTATGTTGAAAGATACAAACACAATTCAAGCACGCAGGACAGCAGACGCTGAAGTGCTCGTCCCTCGAGGCGGATCATGAACCGCTGTTTAAACAAGAACTTGGGATTTAGGGGAAGTGATTTTACCAAAGAAGAAATCATATGCAAAGATGCTGCAGAGCTGTGTCTGCACAGCAAAGCAACAACTAATTTATTCAACTGCCTGAAAACAACACAAACTGCAGGATAACTGATGCACAAAGGCCACACATAACAATGTAAAGGTGAGAGCAGTGCCGATTTAATGCTGTGTAAAGTTTTTTTATTTTAAGTTTTTAAATTTATATCTTCCTCTAAGAGACGCTCTAAATTTGGGTGAATGAGAAGAACAGTGTGCACTTTAATGACAAAAGCATTTGTCACTAAAATCAATGAATAAAATAATTGTGATAATCTTAATTGTGTATAACTGTGCAGCCCTACTATTTGCTATGTGTTGATGTGAAAGTAGTTTGTGCTACTTATGAGTTATTGGGAAGCTCACTGATCATATTCTTTCATTTGGAGGTGTGAGGGTGTTTGGAAATGTGCCTCTGGGGCCGGTGCCACACTCAGCTCATCACAGCTGAAACCATGAACCACCATGAGGAATATAAATGAGTCGGGTCAGGCCGTCCCCTGTGAGTGTTCACAGGCCTGTGCAACACGTCTTCAGGCCTCATTTATTTAGGCTCGTTTGTAAAAAACCAGCTAAACACTGTGCTGCATTATTTCTGTAGTTCATACATGCAACAAATACAAAATGCTGCATGAGCTTTACTGTCAAGTGCACCAAAGTTGACCTGACACAAATTCAGTGCCAGGCTGAAACACACTGAGGCTCAGCACAGCCTCCCCTCAGAGAGCACGGAGAGGATGGATGCATGAAGGCATTTTCTCCCAAAAACATTTACAGCATTTGACCAGTGACGCTAAACATTCCCTGCACAGGAATGAGTGCCCTCCTGTTTAATGACTTACAGTTTCTTAAAGTTCGCTTGTCGTCGACCTGTTTGTGTTGCAGCCTTTGAGCAGCGGTGCTCCGTGTCTGAAAGGACGGGCCGGCCCTCACACCGGAGCCGCCTGCTCTGAAAACTTCCATGAAGTTCACATGAAGCGCAGGGAGCGCGCAGTGCCATCTTGTGGGTCCTCGGTGCTCACTTGCCATCAAAATTCATTCCCACGTTTTCCTGGTTAAAACCTTAAGATTCCTTCACCTAACTACCAACGTGCTTACGGTGCAGGAGGCAGAGGGCCGAGGTGACGGGCCACAGGCGCCTGAGCCTGACGATGTGCGGGCTGAGGGCGGGCGGTGGGACGGGGCCGGTCCGGACCGGGGCTAAATGTGACCGCTAGCCTGCCTGCGCTCACAAAATTCGGCGGTGGGGGTGAAATTATGAGCAGTGTTTGCGTATTAGTGTTTCCTGCGTTTCTAATACACGTGCTGTATATCACGGACACGCACAGACAGGTGTTAGTGCGGCTAAGGATGAAGTCCGAGTATTAACGAGCCAACATGCTGCTTAAACAACAAAAGATGAACGCTTCACGAAGTTGTGTCGGAGTTTGGCTCTCAGCAGCTAACTCTCCCACTTTGACAAGCAGCGGTAAACTCCAGCCCGGGAGAGCAGGCGGGAGACGGCGGTACTCACCGACTGAGCCCCGGTGCAGCTCTCCGTCCGGCCTCCGTTCCGCCTCCACTTCGACATTTTGCAACAAGTTTAAAGATGTTTGTCGGACTTCGGGCCTGGACTGCTGGGCGCCGCGCTGGAAGCCGTGCATTCTGGGAGAGTGACGTCACATATGCAGCCAGAGACAGAGCTACACACACACACACACACACACAGCTTTTATAAGTGACAACTACTTCATCTCCGCAGGTCAGTCGTGTGTGGCAGAGCTGCTTCTTCATGCAGCTCCTGTGTGCACACCAGGACTGTGGGGAAAGTGATTCTGAGTCTTAGTTCATCATTAGAGCATAATTACAATCTTCAGTCCCAAAGACTGCAACTGCCACTGTTTCCACAGGAGTCACCTAAATAATCCTCCAGCAAACATGCCCCCGTGGGGCCCGTGTGGGGGTCCTGTCCATGCTCTGGGGAGGCCAATCCAAGGCTGGTGCTGTTCCACTGGGTTTTTCTACCCAGGAGTGGTTTTACTTCACTGCCAGTGTGTTTGGGGTCATTGCCAGTCAGATGCTTCCCATGCTGTTGCAGGTGCATGTTTATAATGACCTCACCCACCCACAGGTGGAGGGAGCTCATGTGTTTGCTCCTGCTTGTTGGTCTGTCTGTCAGTGATACAACTCAAAACATTTTGAACCAAAATTGATGAAGCTTTGAGGGAATGTTCCTTGGGGGCCTGAGAACATATGATTTCATTTTCAAGGTCAAAGGTCAAGGTCACCAAAAATGTAAAAAAAAAAAAAATAAAATCGCATCATTGGCAAAAGTTTAAAATTCGTATCTCAGTGAATTTTTTTCTATCGTGATGAAACTTGGTGCTCGGGTACCCTACACAAACATCATTTCAGACAATTCTATCCATAAATATCCGTTCATGTGGATCTCATTTTTAAATAAAAATATAAAATCATATTGTATAGTTCTTAAAAGCCAATAATATAAGTTTCTAGTCTGTGATCTGGTAGTTTATGATGGAGTGCGACAGCACTGGGTGAACATCACAGAGAAGTTTCATTTTCAGTTCAACACTTACTTTCCTTTTCGTTTTAATAGTTTAAAAAGGTTAATTTTCAGTCCATTTTTTAAATTTTACCTCGCACACCGATAGGTTATGTTTTTGGTTACATTGGTCTGTCTGTCAGCAGGATAACTCGGAAAATTAAGAACGAATTTCAATGAAAATTTCTGGAATTGTTGGGGGTGGGACAAAGAACTGATTCAATTTCGGTGGTGATCCAAGATTTTGTAAAAGGGTTTTTTATCAGGAGAGGTATCTGCCCTACTGAGTGCCTTTCTAGTTTTTAGCGTTAGTTTGAGCATTTTTATTAATGTTATGTAAGGAGTACAGTAGACATCGCCTAAGTCGAAGTTGCACAAATCAGATTTTTGCTCTAGTCAGATGGTTTCTGTAGGTCCCTACTGTTCCTGACATTAATTCAAATAAAATCATCTGCTAAATCGGATCATACAAGTCAGATTTTCGCCTACCTCAGATGAAAAATATGGTCCCATTGTAATGTATCTCCAGTTAAATGTGATCGCATAAGTCAGATGATGATCTACCCAAACTCCATGCATCGACTCGTTCATGCGCAGCTACACACAATAACAACACCTGGAGATCGATTGAGTGTTTACAGTATACAGTCATGTGACGTCTGGATTGGCTGCACTGGGCGAATCAATTCAGTTCACCGGAGGCAATCACGGGAAGTGCAGGAGGCAAGCGTAAGCTACAAACTCACACATATGAGCAGAAAAACGAGATTATATGAAGCAGAAAGCCACTGCTGCGATATTACACCCCAAACTGACCCCAAAGAATCTGATTTTAAACATAAGACGGATTTCTTACAAGTCAGATAAAATTCCATGTGCCATCTGAATCCGACTTAGACAATTTGTACTGTATTTGTCAAAGATTTAAAAAGCTCAGAATAGACAAACTTACCACAAATCATAGTCTGAATAAAGAGATGCACCTAATTTAACCACATTGGCAAAGACTAAAAATATGGACATTTCCTGTTTAATTTAGTTATTTTTATAACAACACAATATTGTTTCAGTTAGTTTTCATCTTTTCCATTTGTCTAGTTTTCCTTTTATTTCAGTTAAAAATGGGTTTTCACACCTTGTTATATTTTTTTAGTTGAGTTTTATTCAACTATAAGAACCTTCATCCTTCACATATACACCAAGAGAACAGCACACACATGAATGCTTGAATCCTAGTGAGGGGTTAAAGTTAATCACCTTTAACACTGGTGAGGGAACAGTTCATGGGAATCATCTATTCCAGCATGTCAGTGCCCCATCCATGAGATACAGGGGCTCCCTGAATGGTTCGATGAGTATGAAAGCAAAGTGAATCATATGCTATGGTTTTTACAGTTACCTGAACTCAAGACAACTGAACACCTGTGCAAATTTTGGACCATCATGCACTCTCCACAACCATCACCACAGGAATACGTTTTGGAAGAATTGTTCCAGAGTATACATATTTTAGTGGGCTTCAGATATTACACTGACAATGTCCATTGTACTAGTGCATGTCAAAAACTTAGAATACAGTGAAAAAGTCCATTCATTTGAAAAGACACACTTTCATTTATTCCAGCTTTTCTCAGACTTTTTCTGGCATACCCAACTACTGAGCCATCAAACACATGGAAGTTATGAAACAACTGAAGCCACAAGATTTGTAGCTTTGGTAGTTTTGTGGCTTCAGTAGTTTGTGGCTTGAGTAGTTTTGTGTCTTCAGTAGTTTTGTGTCTTCAGTAGTTTTGTGGTTTCAGTAGCCTGTGGCTTCAGTAGTTTGTGGCTTCAGTAGTCTGTGGATTCAGTAGTTTGTGGCTTCAGTAGTTTGTGGTTTCAGTAGTCTGTGGCTTCAGTAGTTTGTGGCTTCAGTAGTCTGTGGATTCAGTAGTTTTGTGTCTTCAGTAGTCTGTGGCTTCAGTAGTTTGTGGTTTCAGTAGTTTTGAGGATTCCGTAGTTTTGTGGCTTCAGTAGTTTTGTGGTTTCAGTAGTTTGTGGTTTCAGTAGTTTTTAGGATTCAGTAGTTTTGTGGCTTCAGTAGTTTTGTGGTTTCAGTAGTTTTGTGGTTTCAGTAGTCTGTGGCTTCAGTAGTTTGTGGCTTCAGTAGTCTGTGGCTTCAGTAGTCTGTGGCTTCAGTAGTATGTGGCTTCAGTAGTCTGTGGCTTCAGTAGTTTGTGGCTTCAGTAGTTTTGTGGTTTCAGTAGTTTGTGGCTTCGGTAGTTTGTGGCTTCAGCAGTTTTGTGGTTTCTGTAGTTTGTGGCTTCAGTAGTCTGTGGCTTCAGTAGTTTGTGGCTTCAGTAATTTTGTGGTTTCAGTAGTTTGTGGCTTCGGTAGTTTGTGGCTTCAGCAGTTTTGTGGTTTCAGTAGTTTGTGGCTTCAGTAGTATGTGGCTTCAGTAGTTTGTGGCTTCAGTAATTTTGTGGTTTCAGTAGTTTGTGGTTTCAGTAGTTTGTGGTTTCAGTAGTTTTGTGGATTCAGTAGTTTTGTGGCTTTAGTAGTTTGTGGATTCAGTAGTTTTGTGGCTTCAGTAGTTTTGTGGCTTCAGTAGTTTTGTGGTTTAAGTAGTTTTGTGTCTTCAGTAGTTTGTGGCTTGAGTAGTTTTGTGTCTTCAGTAGTTTTGTGGCTTCAGTAGTTTGTGGTTTCAGTAGTCTGTGGCTTCAGTAGTCTGTGGATTCAGTATTTTTGTGTCTTCAGTAGTCTGTGGCTTCAGTAGTTTGTGGCTTCAGTAGTTTTGAGGATTCAGTAGTTTTGTGGTTTCAGTAGTTTGTGGATTCAGTAGTTTTGCTGTTTCAGTAGTTTGTGGTTTCAGTAGTTTTGAGGATTCAGTAGTTTTGTGGCTTCAGTAGTTTGTGGCTTCAGTCGTTTTGTGGTTTCAGTAGTTTGTGGTTTCAGTAGTTTGTGGCTTCAGTAGTCTGTGGCTTCAGTAGTTTGTGGCTTCAGTAGTTTTGTGGTTTCAGTAGTTTGTGGTTTCAGTAGTTTGTGGTTTCAGTAGTTTTGTGGATTCAGTAGTTTTGTGGCTTTAGTAGTTTGTGGCTTCAGTAGTTTGTGGCTTCAGTAGTTTGTGGCTTCAGTAGTTTGTGGATTCAGTAGTTTTGTGGCTTCAGTAGTTTGTGGTTTAAGTAGTTTGTGGCGTCAGCAGTGCATGTTGTGGTGCAAATGGCTGGACTTGATATCTGATTGTTTCTCTAACCTTTTTTGCTACTGGTGTCAGTTGGCGTTGTTGGTCTGACTCCTCTTGAATCCACCCCTGGGTGGAGTTTCTTCATGGTACCATCCTTTCTGCATCTGGTAATCCAAGTGTTGGTATATCAAGGTTGGAGATTGCAACTGTTCTGTGCCAGACTGTCATCAGCATTATGGTGAGCATTAGTCTGCCTCTGTCACCTGTTGCTTGCAAACATCTGCATGTATTAATCCTCTCCTGGTTGTGTTGCTGCGTGCTGCCTCAGAAACACACTTACCTGTTGGCTGTGGGAACCTCCAGCCTAATTTTCCTGCTTCTTCACCTGTTCTCTGTAACCTGTCATAGGAAGGACTTCCCTGCTCATCTGCCTGCCCACTTTCCACTTTCCACCTGTCACCTTCACCACCTTTTGGATTACTGCCAGCTGCTCACATGCGTCCGCTCTTCAACAACTCAAGTAAGACGTCCCCTCCCATCCTCCGCTCACCCCAACCAGTTGCAGCAGATGACTGCCCCTCCCTTAGCCTGGTTCTGCCGGAGGTTTCTTTATGTTAAAAGGGAGTTTTTCCTTCCCACTGTTGCGAAGTACTTGCTCATAAGGGGTCGTTTTGATTGTTGGGCTTTCTCTGTATTCCTGTAGGGTCTTTACCTTACAATATAAAGCACTTTGAGGTGACTGTTGTGATTTGGCGCTATATAAATGATACTGAATGATAAAGTTCCCCTGTGCAAACAATATTCTCCATTTGGACTCCAGCTAACTCATTATCGCCTCTTTGGCAGAGTTCCCATGTGTGAACCAGTAGTGCTACAGAAACTCTCCACCTCTAACCCACTATTAGAAACCCATTCACTCTGTCAATAAACTCTTTAAATTGGTACTTGAGTCCTCTCCGTGTGTCCTCTTTTGCCAAACTATAACACCACACAGTTTTCACCAATCACTAACTCCAAGGAAGGATCCAAATTCAATTTTAGTAAAATAAAATCAGAAAATAAAGTCTTGATTTTTTTCTTTTTCTTTTCTTTTTTTTTTGGGGGGGGGGTGGGGGTACTTGTACAAATTATATTTATTTTACTTATCTTCACTCCACATCTTTCCCTTACTCGCCTATGCCCCACATGCAGTAGCTTTATTCCCTACCAGTGGGATCTGCTCCACAGTTTGAGAATTTCTGATTTATTGGACATTCATTACACATAAAGCCTTTTTTCTTTAAATTTGATTATCGCTTGGAGCTCATGAAAATTAGAAATCCATTATCTCAAATTATTTCCTAAGATCAATCAAAAAAGGATGTACAGTACAGAAATATCCAACTCTGAAAAGGATGTTCATTTATGTACTCATTGCTTGGTTGGGGCTCCTTTATCTTGAATTACTAAATAAGTGATCAGCTTGAGATTATTTTTATTCAAATCAAATAAAAGATTTTTAATGATATGCTGTTTTTTTTAGACACACTAGTATATTCTGCCTGAGCGCTCTGCAGGGTAAGTACTGCATCTTCAAGTTAACAAGTCCAGTTTTCCTATACTTCTGAAGAATGTACCATCTAAATAGACCAGTTGTCACATGGTGTATATGCTGTGAACAACAAGAGGCATTTTCCTGCAGTACTGCGGTCATAAAGGGATCATAAAGGGATAGATATGCTAAGCAGCAACGATCAGGTAGGCTTTGGCATTTAAATGATGCTCAACTGATACTAAGGGGCCCAAGATGTGCCAAGAAAATATCCCCCACACCATTACACCAGCACCTGCTGCCTTAACTTTTGATATAAGGCAGGAGGGATCAATATGTTCATGTTATTCATGTTGCAGCAGAACTCGAGACTCACCAGAGCAGGTAATGTTTTTCCAGTCATCTGTTGTCCAATTTTGGTGAGCTTATGTGAACTATAGCCTTAATTTTCTTGTTCTTACCTGAGAGGAGTGGCACCCAGTGTGGTCTTCTGCTGCTGCAGCCCATCTGTTTCAAGATTTGGTATGTTTGGCACTCAGAGATGCTCTTCTGTATATTTTGGTTGTAATGAGTTGTTATTTGAGTTACTGCTGCCTGCTTGTCAGCTTGAAGCAGACTGGTCATTCTCCTCTGACCTGTGGCATCATCAAGGCATTTTCACCCAGAAAACTGCTTCTCTGGGTGAAACCCTGGAGATGGTTGTTGTTGATCAGCAGTTTCTGAAACACTCACACCAGCCCATCTGGTACCAACAACCATGCCACATTCAGCCACTTAAATCCCATTTCTTCCTCATTCTGATGCTCAATATGATCTTCAGGAGGTCATCTTGATCATATCTACATGCCTAAGTTACTGCCATGTGATTGGCTAATTAGATATTTGGGTTAATAAGCACTTGAACAGGTATACCTAATGAAGTGGCCAGCGAGTGCATATGCACAGCAGTGAGGAACATCCTTCACAGACAACTGTGTACATATACTTGTGAGGTACAGTGCTGTGCAAAGGTCTTGAGCCACCTGTCATTTCTTAATATTTTGCTTCAAAGTTTTTTCGCTTCTTTTAGTCCAGTCCTTGCACCTGACAATTTTCAGGGCAATGTTTTTTTTTGTTTTGTTTTTTGTCTTTTAAGCCACTTAACACTGAAGTATGAAAAGGCATCTAACTCAAGGGATGAACCAGTGTTATGTCTATACATAACAGACAACTTATAAAAGCACCCATTTTAAATTGTATCTATAGGCACCGTGCAGCACTATCTGGAAAGCATCTGATTGGCATTGGCTTCATTTTTCAGGTCAATTATCCCAAACACACTGCATACTAAGTAAACACTATCAGTCATGGATTGGCCTCCTCAGAGCCCGGACTTCAACAATATTGAAGCAGTGTAGGATCACCTTGACAGAGAACAGAACATAAGGCAGCCAACATCCAAAGAAGAGTTTTGAAGCACCTTCAGAAAGCCTGGAGAACTGTTGCTCAAGATCATTAAAAAAAAAAAAAGAAAAGTCTGGCTCCTTGGAAGCAAAATATAAAAATGGAAGCTGACTTAAGACTTTTGCACAGTACTGTGTATGTACAGTATTCTGAAGTGCAACAAAGGTCTGGGTATCATGTTCCACAATTGTCTTGGCTCCTGGTGCATTCACGCATATCTGTTATTTGAGGCAGCTAATGTGTGAAAAGAAAAGGCTCGACCTTCCTGGGTAATGCTATGAATTAAAGATTGCTCTGTTCTCACAGACTCCATCAGAGAGCTGCTTGAGCCTGTGCGTGTTCCGGGAACCGAAGGTGCGATCTAAACTCTGCAAACAGAGGGTCTGCATGCAGCATCTGTTTAATTGCACCGTCTGAAAGAGGAGGGCAGGGCTTGTTTTGTTGCATTCCTGCGGACGGTTTGACCTTTGACCTGGTTGTTGCATTCCAGAGAGGCTTGTCCTGCAGCAGCCTGCGTTCACACGGCTCCTCTGCCAGAAAGACGATGTGTGTGTCGAGCTAATTGAGACGAGGCGTCGGACAGAGCAGTGATTCAGAGAGACTCGTAGACACCGCACCGCTGACCCGAGCTAAAGGGACGGTCTTGTTTGGTATCTACAGTTATCCTACAGCGTAGTTAGCACTGTTGCTAAACGGCTAAACCGCCATCGTATTTTGAGGTTGCTTTGTAGACACAGCGACTAGCCGCAGACAGCAGCGCAGAGGAAATGAAGGACAAACAAAAGAGAAAGAAGGAGCGGACCTGGGCTGAGGCGGCTCGTATGGTAAAAGCACTGTTTTTTAATTCCTTTATCTGCATGCGAAATTTTTAGGGTTTGATGTGGTTTGATGGGTCCAGATGTGTGTTTGGATTCTGCTCACGACTCCAGCCTGTTTGTGCCGTAAGAGCAGCTCGCTATTAGTCTGTGACGCTAACCCACCGACCCACAAAAAGCCACGAAGGTCGCGTTTGGTGTAAATGGAGCAGAGTGGGTACATTTTCCATTTTTTGCATTTCTTTCTGCTGCTGATATCAAAAGCTACGTGACGCAGTATGCTAACCCTGGCTAGCACGCTAACATCCACCTCTCCTGTTTTGAGCTCTTTGTTTGCTAGGCAGCTAGCTTGCTAGCTTTACGCTTGTTACCATTCTAGCAACCTGAGTTAAAAAACCAAAGCCATATAAAAACGCGGACTCTGCGGCTGGTTTACGGACTTTATGTAAGGACACATCACTGAATTTGTTAAACCCGCACCGTTAACGGAGCACACATTTTGGTCTAATGCCGTAAATGTTGTTGACCATAATGCCGCTAACGCTAGCAAAGCTAACAGCTAAGGTTAACCACTAACAGAGTCGTAATGAATCTGCAGCGGTGCTCAGTGTGCGCCGACAAAACACGAGTCGGCCGGTAAAACCGTCTGAAAGGCTGCTAGAAGCAGCGTGAGTATACCGAACAGAAGCCACATGAAACCGCTGCAAACACGTTCAGCACTACCAAGCTCGGGGCCGGGGCTGTTAGGGGGTCGTAACAAACGAACATTAAACAATTAAAATGCTCGGCTGGGAAACGGGCTGCATGGCAGAGAAGCAGATTCAGGATTGTAGATTAGCGGTCAGGCTCAGACCGTGTGAGGAGAATGGCTCCACTAGCTGTGTTTGGGCCAGCTAGGCCCCTACTTTCTACTCTCATAGCCGGAACATAACATGTGGTGGGCAAAACATTAAAAACAGCACACTCAATGCTGAATGAAGTCCATTTCACCACTACTGCAAACTGAAATATGTCTATAGCATGGGTATTTAATTAACACTAAGGGAGGTCCAGTAAGAGGAAAATGTCCTCAAACAAAGGCCCAGAGTGTCATGAAGTCCCACATGCACAGTTATCCAGTGTAACATATTTTGAAGTAGCCTAACAGTGTCTGGACAAAGTCAACAACTGGCTGTCAAGTAAAACAAAGAAAGTACAATTCAACAGTAAAAATGTTTTACCCTCCAGGTCATGGAGGGTATGCCTATAAGAAAATAATACTTAAATGTTCCTTACTCATTTCAAGTAAAATAAGGTTTGCATTCAAAAGGCTTTTGAAAAAGTTTTCTTCAAATAAAGTGCTTAATTTGAAAACATTATGAAATGGTGTAATTTGAGGTTACCCTTCTTTTAGTTAAAGGTTTAGTGTGTAAAATCTCACCACTAGATGTCAGTAGATTATAGTCAGCTGAATTCTGTTTTCTTACTCCTCCTAAGTGCATAATGCTAGCTACGGTGGCCGCTGTAGGACAAACACCTCTGGCTGCCGTTCATCTGCAGTGAGTGTAGGCTGTGAGTTGGCTGTTTACCTCAGCTGGTGTCCACGTCTGTTTAATCTGGGGAAGGCTGTAAAAATTTGTGAATTGAGTCCGTTACGAGTGGATGAGTGAGTGAAGCTCACTGCTGTCTGATGACAGTGATACTGATGTGAGTTGTTGAGGATATGCGGAACGTTTCTCTTGGTAAGCACTGCTGTTTTTGCTGCTGTTAGCCGGCGTTTGTGAAAATGTCTTTGAAGTGGATCGAACATTGTTGGACTCAGACACTTGGCAAATAGAATCATATGATGTGAGAATGTAATCAAACTGTTTATCAGAGGGAAAATGTGATTTTTTTTAGGACACCCGAGCCTAAACTAAGCTGGCGTAACGTTAGCTTATAACCAGCTGCTGTTGTTTAGCAGTCTGGAGATGGGAGGGTCACATGTCTCATCTGTGGACAGTAAGTAATTATGACAATATCAGAAATAAATAAGCACATTTTCATGTGTTCAGGAGATGAAGGTGAGGAGGAAGCAGGTGACATTTTATCCAGATGCTGGTCATTTCATCACGTTTTCATTTTTCAGTGATGTGGACCTCTTCTCCAATGATTAAAAGACAAACAAAAAAAACATAGGTATGATCCTTCATGTCTTGAGTCTGAAGGTGCAGACACAAATTAAAATTTGCCTCCATGGTACATGAAGTCCTACGAGTCCTCTTCTCTGCCTTTGGCGTACTACATGGATCTCTAGTCATGTAAAATGCGATTAGGCAGAACGGTGAAGTCCATCTCAGCCACTGTATTCAAGATGGTTGGCCAACATGGTGGCTTACACAAATTGGCCCTATTCCTATGTATTTTTAATGGCTCAATTCTAAGTTTATGAGTCTGCAGTTTATTGGAAGATGTAATTACACACTAATCAATGTACATTTGAGTACAAAGTTCTTTTTTCTAGTAAATAAGCTCAAAAACAACTGCCTGTACCTCTAACTACTCTTCACATATAAACCATCTCAGCTTCAACCCCTGTCTGTTTTCCTGACTTACTTCATCAGACTTCTGTATCTTGTCATCTTGTGGAGTTTTCTGTTTTCACACATGCGCTGAATAATTTCTGAGTAAAATCATGTGAAATCAGTTACAGTGCATGCTGTTTCCTGTGTGCATACACTATATTGCCAGGACTATTTGCTTGACTGACTTGAGGTTCAACTCTTCTGGGAAGTCTTTCCACAGGTTTAGGAGTGTTTATGGGAATTTCTGACCATTCTTCCAGAAGCACATCTGTGAGGTCAGACACTGATGTTGGAGAGAAGGCCTGGCTCACAGTCTCCACTCTAATCCATCCCAAAGGTGTTCTATCAGGCTGAGGTCAGGACTCTGTGCAGGCCAGTCAAGTTCTTCCACACCAAACTGGCTCATCCATGTCTTTATGGAGCTGCTTTGTGCTCTGGTGTGCAGTCATGTTGGAACAGGAAGGGGCCATCCCCAAACTGTTCCCACAGAGTTGGGAGCATGAAATTGTCCCAAATGTCTTTGTATGCTGAAGCATTAAGAGTTCCTTTCACTGGAAAGAAGGGGCCGAGCAAAACACCCCCACACCATAACCCCCCCTCCATCAAACTTTACACTTGGCACAATGCAGTCAGACACGTACCATTCCCCTGGCAACGACCACTCAGCATCCAGATCACTGAATCCAGGTGTTCCAGTCACTTCCACAGGTGTATAAACCAGCACCTAGGCATGCAGACGGCTTCTACAAACATCAGTGAAAGAATGGGTCGCTCTCAGGAGCTCAGTGACTTCCAGCGTGGTACCGTGATCGGATGATACCTGTGCAACAAGTCCAGTCCTGAAATTTCCTCGCTACTAAATATTCCACAGTCAGCTGTTAGTGGGATCAGGGTTCAGGGCCAGGCCTTCTCTCCAGCATCAGTGTCTGACCTCACAGATGTGCTTCTGTGAGGTCAGGTATTACCCCACTGATGGGGTGCTGGTGCCAGTATTTGAACCGTTTGGCGGTTTTTCCACCGCGAACACACTCGGTGCTCGGCCAAAAAACGGGTTCAACTCCGGCACCGCAAGCTAGTTGGTCTCGAAACAAGCACGCGTGACGAAAGCGGCAGAGGGGCGTGACTCTGCTGTCTCAACATCAAGTTTTCTACCATATTACATGTGTATTAAATGAGAAAAGCGATTGAATTAGGTTGGGCTCTAAGCTGTGAATTAGGTTGGGCTCTAAGCTGTGAATTAGGTTGGGCTCTAAGCTGTGAATTAGGTTGGGCTCTAAGCTGTGAATTAGGTTGGGCTCTAAGCTGTGAATTAGGTTGGGCTCTAAGGCTGAACTTGCTGCTTTGTATCAGTTCATATCACAGATAAAAGGACACAAAGTGCGTACTTGTCGTCTTGCTCTAATCGCTGTCTGTGTTTCCCTCTGTGCTGCACACACAGACTACTGCAGTAGTTTGGTTTGGACCCTAAAAGGTATTTGCAGCACAGAAAGGGGAGCGTGTTCTCCCACGTTTGTGCGCTTCGGCTTCCGTGTCCAGACGAGGACCCGCCCACACTCATACGTAAAGGAGCAGTTCACAGAAACGCGGGCCTGTTCTTAATTGTTTTGCCGGTTCACTGAAACCCACACCAGCACTGGCACGAGCACCGGCACCTCAGTGGTGGAAAAGTAGCAACAGAGGTGTTCCTGTGTTTAAACCGAGTGCTGTGTTGAAGCTTTGTGGCTGTTTTTGTCCTCATCCTGTCTGGAGATGCACCGTTCTGTCGAGGTGTGGCCGTTTAGCCCTTTCATGCATAGTGGTCACTACAGTGGACAGCTGTTCAAAGCAGTTCTCTTGTATATGCCTGTGTTTTGTTGTTATAGTTGCACATCAGTCAACACAGTGGATGCTTGTGCATCATCCCATACGCTGCTACCGATTGGTCAGTCATGGGGAGTTTTTTTATTTTTAGTTATTTGAATGTAATTAACAGAATCAGGATTAGTCAGTATTAGCAGTAGTGATCTGAGGATGCAATATCATTTTCTGTTATTGGTGTGTTAAATACATATTTCTCTAGTTGAAAAGTTAAATGCGTGGTGTCCAGGTGAGTGGACATATTTGTAACTCCATGAAAAAATAGGTTCATAAACAAAATTTTAATTGCATTTTTTTTCTTGCCTAAAGAGAAATAAAAACATTCAGAAAAAAAAAAATCTTGACTGAGGTTCTCATAATTCATACATGAGCCTATTCGATTCTGTGCTTGTCTGCAGGACTAGTCCAGAAGTGTGGATATGGGTCATTGCCATATAGACCACAACAATTGTTTTTGTTAGGGCTGCACAGTTATGGACAAAAGGATTGTCACAATTGTTTTGATCAATATTGAGGTCACAATTATTCATTGATTTTCAGTGGTGCAAATGTTTTTGTGTCACTAAAGCCTTCATTCTTGTTAATGAAAACATTTTTGCAGACATATAGGGTTTTAGCACCTGACCCAAATATATCTAAAAGAAGCAAAATCTACCATCTTTCACTCAGCTCAGTGTACCTGGTACAACTTACTCAACAGCTGAGAGGTCACTCTCTCCTCTTCTGCTGCTCAGGTTCTTCCATGTTGGAAAAATAGTGGTGCAAGGGGAAAACATGTCTTTTGTCCAGTGTGTGATTATCCTGAAGCCTTCGTTACTCATGTTTATTGGACGCTTATCTTTGGGAAACAACCAAAATTTCTAAACATCAGTGAAGATTGAATATCTTAGTAAAAAGTAATTGTCCAATGCCAGAAACAAGGGAAATGATATTCAGGCGAAATATTTGCATCCTGAAGTATCTGCGTCCAAGTAAAAGAAAATTGCCTTAAATTCATTGAGACCACTTCCTTAAGTTCTTGATTCTGCAGCTGATTCCAGGAGGAAGGAGCAACAAATCTGAACGCTCTTTTTCCAGAGTCAGTTGGAACTTTTGGGATAGAGAGAAGGAATGACTGTTGGGATCTAAGACAATAGCTTCTTTCACTTTTCTTAAGTGTGAGAGTCAGTAAGATGGGAGCAAATTAGCCTTATAAATAAGAATATACCAGTGGTAGAGTCTACGACACGGATTGTTCAACCCAAGCATACAATGCACAGTGGTGTGTAAGAGGTTTAAAGTTTGTGATGAATCTCAGTGCTCCATGATAGACATATCGTTAGCCACACAGCATAATTGTCTAAGTCGTATTTTGGCCAAACTGAGATATCTGCCTCCCTCTACTTTGCTAACACTGTAGATTCACCCTGCAGTATTGCCTATTGTCTCAAAATGAGTTGGGCAATTATGCTGTGAGGTTAATAATATATAAGCATTATGAGGGTGCATGCATATTTAAAACACATCACCATAATCGTGCACACATAAAAGTATGTTTCTTGCCTTAAACGATAGACAAGACTTTCTTCTGAAATGAAAGCTCAGTTTGTTTCTTTCATCGGTTGCTGGTGGTAAAGAGAGCAAGTCTCTGAAATATTGATATTGAGATAATAACTCAGTCTCAGAGGCCTGAACTGTCATAGTACGTGAAAAATTCAGTGGTTTAGATTTTGTATTTGAGATCACAAGTTTAGTTTTCTCAGCATCAGTGTTTGTAAGGGTGGATTTTAATATTTTCCTTTCAAGGTTTGAAAAGTGCTTGAATTTTGAATATAATGCTTGATCTTGTAACCACTTTTTTTTTTTTAAATAAAAAAATAATCTGATTGAATAGTTTGCTTATGAAACGGAGAAACAAAATGAGTCGGAAAGTCTAAAATGAAAATTCCTCCGCCTGGGCCTGACCTGCACGTGTGTTTGTGACCCTGCCCCTCCCCCGAAGACAGAGCATCGCTGTTTTAATGAGTGTTGGCTGGAAAACTGCAAATTCCTGCCTCTGTCCAGAAGTTCAAATAAGGCTTCAAATTAAATCAAAAAGATTTTTCTGTGCAAAACAGCTGAAAAGTTTCCTGAAGATTCAGTTCATGCAGAGGTTTATTATTCAGAATGAAGGCTGATATTAATGTGAGAAAAACAAATAGGAGCCATTGTAGCTGCTCCTGTTGTCCTTCAGCTAACATCACTGATGGCGCTCAGCAAACATCATCCATGAGAGCTTGTTTCTGACAGGTAAACTAACAGAAACATTACTGTACAAACATTAAGCCTATGACAGCAGCGATTACCGCTGAAGCACCCGTTAATTGTGCTTCAGAGGGAAAGCTCTGCTCTGCATTCAGCTTTATTTTGGTTTCTGTCAAACGCTCCCACACCTTTGTCTCATTTTCTTTATTTTTGTCCATCCTCCTCTCTGCTCCACCATCGTTATGCTGTTCATGTTACTTTCTTCTTCGTTAGTATTGTTGTTATTGGCAGACAATGGAGGCAATACTGCCCCCATGTCTTCCTGTAGTGTATTGCAGCTACAAAGATGGATGGATGGGTTTAAAAATACGTGTCAATGTTAAAATTCCACAGCGGTTAATTTTTGTAGTTGACGTCATCGATTACGTTGATGAACCGTTGCAGCCCTAGTACCAAACACAGTGAAAGCATCCTGACTTTAAAAACAAACTGCCCCGCTGTTCTAAAAAGTAGTTTCTGATGCGTGTTTTTCATCTGTGGAATGTTCACAACAACCATCCTCTGAATTTACCACATTTTCAGGGTCAGATGAGGATTCCTCCAAGTTTGTGGAGGGCGGAGGTGCTGTGTGTGGAGGGAGCATTTTAGTTCCTCCTCTTGAACTCATCATGTCTGTTCTTCCTTCATGAATGTATTTCCTCAGAAGCCTCAGACTCACCTGTGATTTCATTGGGTCTGAATTAACCCTGAATGAATGAGCAGAAATGTGCCCCAGACCTGCAGACTCAGGAGCAATAATGAATGATCTCGTTTTCGAAACACAAACATCAATAAACCGTCACTATATACATATACACATGCTATTGAGTGTGTTGTCACGTGACTCCGCCCTGTCAGGTCTGTGACACGGAAACATCATGGAGGAAAAGGCAGAGACCGAGCTGACTGCGCAGCTGGAGCAGTTTGTCCTAAGTAGCAGTGCCGTGTCCATGTGGACACATTTTTGACTTTGATAAAAACCTCAAATAAACTGAAAACTGCTCAAAAAATAGTTTGAGCCACCAAAAGGTAATAAAACCATTTTGTTCAGAGCCCAATCATATTACTAAAAAAATATCCCAGCTTTGATATTGGAGAATATTTACAGTACAAACCTGGTGAACTATGAGGGCAGGAGCCAAAAAAGTGTGAGGAGTAATAATAATAGTCATAATTGGTCATTAATCAAAATTGGGGGAAAAAAGTTCAGTTAATCGTGATTGTGATTCGAGGTGATATCCTCATTCTGATGAGTATTTTTGTCACACTTGGATCTGTTTTGTTCAGCAGCGTGATGACAACACCTGGATTTTGTTTTGTTGTATATGCTGATTACACTGCAGTTATGCCCTCAGGTATGTTTTCCTAACTGTTGTCTGTTTGCTTAAATGTTTTCCAGGTTTTAGAGAACTTTTCAGATGCACCCATGACTCCCAAACAAATCCTGCATGTCATCCAGACCAAGGGGCTGAAGGAAATGCGGTCAGAGACACACACACACACACACACACACACACACACACACACACACACACACACACACACACACACACACACACACACACAGCTGAGAATAAGAGAGTATCATGCTAAAATGATTGTAGTGTATGCATGTACACAATATTGCCTGTAGTATTCACTCACCAGGTGTTCACAGGTGGCCACAGGTGTTTGTCCATTAATTACTCTGATTGCATCATTAGTTATAAGTATGACTCATAAAGGGTTACAGTTACAACTATCTGCTGTCAGATAAACAGTTTTACACTTTTAGTTTGATGTTGTATTTTTTATACTTTTTTGAATATCTGTTCTATTTTTGAAGGCAGTGAACTGATGAACTGTTTATAACTGAGGTTTTTTTTCCTTCCCCTTCGACATGGACTATTTGCTGCTGCTGACATAAGCAGGAGGTAAGTTGTACATTATATTTTATTATTCATGTCCAGTTATTATTATCTCCTGGGACTGTGCTGGGAGATGCAGCAACAGCACGTATGGATGTGGCAGCCTGAACGGGCCACAGTTACTGTTTGATGCTGCTAGTAAGAAGGACACCAGCAAAGAGCACTAGAGGAAGATCTGTGACAGGGAGAGCCCCGCTGTATGACTGCTGCTTTTTTTGGGGGGGGGGGGGGGCTACTCTGATGCTCCTGTTGTCACTTTGATTTGCACCAAAGCAGATGAACTGGTTCATAATGTTTTATGCGTCCTAACTGACTGATATCCTGATGTTTAACTGTTATCCTGTGGTGATCGAGTGTTCTCTTCATTTTCTTTGAGCAGAGAAATAAAACTTTCAGCTCTTTAGAACCATAGGTTCCACTTTGAAAGGAGGGAACCTTGCAAGGATCTAAATCTAGATTTCTATGGGCCAGTTCCTGCAACTTGTCTTTAGACATAAATTTGACTTTCTGACTTTAGACTAACATGTGACTGTAACTCTGTGTGTGTGTGTGTGTGTGCACGCGCGTGTGTGTGTGTGTGTGTGTGTGTGTGTGTGTGTGTGTGTGTGTGTGTGTGTGTGTGTGTGTGTGTGTGTGTGTGTGTGTGTGCGCGCAGTGGAACAGCTCCTTTGGCCTGTCTGGTCACCATGCTGCACTCCCAAGTGAGAGGAGATCGAGTGAAGAACAGCATCTTCTTCAAGCTGCCTGGACGAATGAGCCTTTTTACTCTCAAGGTACTCACTCCAAGTTCCAAAGATATTCTCCCAAATCCTCTGATGCACCTACTCAACATAAACTCCCAGCTTGCATTGTGTATATTTACTGGGTATTCAGTCTTTGCTTCTTACTAAGTACTGCAGTAGTAGTAGTAGTAGTAGTAGCCCTTGAAGAGTTCCACTTATTTTCTAAGCAGTCTTGTATTCATAGTCATTTTATCATCCAGTGCAGCATGGAAACCAAGGATAGCCAGCAACGACAAAAATTAAACCATGACCGGATCTTTTGATTATTTTGAATGTTTCATTGTAGTTTTACATTATACCTGTAGAGAATACCCATCTGCATACTCTATACTGTTTACTCTGTAGAAGAACGCCCTCCAGTGGACAAAGGCAACCTCAGAGTCAGAGACACCATCAGAGCCAGCTGGCGCCACAACACCCCCAGCTTCAAGCAGCAGCGCCCCGGCGGCAGGCTCGGCCGTTGCCCCGGTCGGCCCCACGGAGGCCACGGAGCAGGAGAGCTGCGACTCCACTGAGACTACTGCTGCTGCCAGTGTAGACAATGATGGTAACATTAAACCACATGCTGGTCACCTCAAATTCTGCTTACCACATCCCTCACCAAACGTGTCCTTTCATACTGAGAGATGGCATCAGGAGCTGAAACGGCAGATGAGCTTCTCTCATTCAACACAGCAGTTTCTTCATTACTGTGTAGTGAATGGTCAAAGGTGATGATTCTAATCACATGGAGGGACTGTAGCTGCTGGAGGGCTATTTTTCTTCTTGAAGATAGACAACAGGGCTCATCGTGGAGCTCTGAGTGCTTCCACGTCTTCCTGTCCTCTTATCAGTGTCATTGATTGTGGGGCGGGCAGCAGATAAGATGCTGTCCTGCATGAAGTAAATTCAAACATGACCGAAAACTGCCAATTAAAAAAGCATTTTCTTTCTCAAATATGTTTAAATTAGGGGTGGGACTCGATTAAAAAAATTAATCGAATTAATTACAAGCTTTGTAATTAATTAATCGAAATTAATCGCATTTTAATCGCATTTCAATATTTGACATGAGAAATATTAATTTAAGTTTAGTTGATGAATGAATCAATATACATAAGCTTAAACTTCAAAATTTTGTTTATTTTCCCACCAGTCTACTACACAGACCAATGAAGGGTGGAAGTGCTCCTGTGATAAGCAAACTCCTGAAATTAAAGTTAAGCATCATAACTGGATAGTTTTATTCAACATTAATGTCTCACTTGTTATAGTTGGAAATTAATCATTCTCTCAGCTGTATTCCTTGATGTTGAAATGTGTTACGCTTGTTTTAACAGCTTATTTTGAATTAAAGACTTAAAATGAAACCACAAAAAGGAGAAAAAGTTCGTTCCTTTAACCAGCTGCTTTTACACAGCTGTGCTTCGCACTCAGGGTTGCTAGGCGACATGAGCTACGCAGAGGTGACGGCAGCTGATATTAAGGCTAGCCGCTCACTTCCGGCCTTTGCAGTCTTCGTGGGCTACGAAAGACGTGAGCCGGGTCCTTCGCAGGATGCGGCCCCTAATTTGGACATTGTGCGTCGATATAATCTGTATGCCGGGAACTCGCGCACTGAGAAACGTTCCACGGTGCAAAGTGCGATTAAAATGCGTTAAAATTTTTAACGCGTTAATTTCCCCGTAATTAATTAATCGAAATTAACGCGTTAAAGTCCCAGCCCTAGTTTAAACAGATAAAAATAGAAATCGTGTTTAAAAAAAGACATCCACACAGATTCTTAGGGAACCTTTATTTTCAGACCGTACAGTAAAAGTGATCAGAGGATCGGGATCATACGCTATACTGCCAGCAGTATTTGCTGGGCTGCGTTCACACACATATGAACTTGAGTACTGCAGTTACACGTGTTGCTGCAGACTTTGTCTCTATTTGGGCCAAAGTTATATTTGATATATCCTGATACACACTTCCTTTCCTGATCCTCATTATAAGGTTTTTTTTTTCTTTTTTTAAGTCATAGAAGGTATGTGATGCTGTACGACAGAGTAATGGGACAGGAGTGCAGAACTTGTCTTTTAAAGATTTATTCAGCATTAAAGTAATCAGGGACAGTTGGCAGTATTTCCATCCATGCACACAAAATAACTGCTGATAATTAATTCTGCATACTTTATTTTCCAAATTGTAAACATCCAGTTCAAAACAGCTGTTTTGTTGCTGCCACAGTGTAACTCGGTTTAACACAGTAACCTGAACTGTCCGTCAAAGTGACCGATCACATTAGGCTCCGCCCAAACTGCCACAAGTCAGTTGATGTGAGCGAGCAGATCTGTGCTCAGTTTCCCAAAAGAGCGTGAAACTGTAGCGGCGCACAAACCAGGCGCTGATGTGCGATGCTTCTTTGTTTGTGGCTGTTTTACGCACGCGGGTTGTTGAATTTAAGCACAAGGAATAAATACCTGCGCCTGCAAAATGAAATTATTTGGTCAGTTATGCTTTTCCTTGCTCATAAATGTAATTCCATAAGGAACTTTCAGGACTGGACTTGTTGCACAGGTATCATCCTATCACGGTACCACGCTGGAGTTCACTGAGCTCCTGAGAGCGAGGCATTCTTTCACTGATGTTTGTAGCAGCAGTCTGCATGCCTAGGTGCTGGTTTATACACCTGTGGAAGTGACTGGAACACCTGAATTCAATGATTTGGATGGTGAGTGAGTTTGTTAATGTGGTAACTGGAAAGCACTCTGACCTAGGAGGTTCAAATTCATGCCATAGATGCTTCTGCTAAAAATCTTAGATGAATTCAATTCTTGGCGGCCCTAACCTAAAGGTCAGAGGTCAAGTTTTCCTGAAAATCTTGTGAACGCAGTAACTGGAGAAAGATGCCACCTGGGATTTTCAAATTCACGCCATAGATGCTTCTCAGACAACTGAGTTCTTACCATAATACTGCCAATCACAGAACGTGACCGTATTCTCAGTGGTTTATATTTTTTTGTAATTTTAGCATTTCTTAGTCCTTGCTCTTACTTAGGCATTTGCAAGTCACCATGGCTCATATGCACCCCATTAAGATCCACTGAGACCTGTAATTATGTGTTCTAGTACAGGGGATTTGTGCCACCTAAAGACTCCACTGCCAGGAGGCTGAGGGGGAGCACTGGCAGTATTTTAGAGATATCGGAGCATTATTTAGAATACCAATGACTGCATGTATCCCTCTGCTCTTTAGCCTTAGTACTTTTACTGCTTTATGTATAAAGGTACAGTGGGGAAAATAATTATTTGATTCTCTTCTAAATTAGTAAGTTTGCTCACTTACAAAGAAATTCTCCAATTTTTATGGTAGTTTTGTTTTAATGGAGGGAGACAAAATATCAACTGAAAATCCAGAAAAAAAACACATTACATAAAAGTTATACATTGATTTGCTCATCACTGAGTGAAATTAGTATTTGATCCCCAAGCAAAACATGACTTAGTACATTTCTTGCAGTTGGTCATCCGGTTTGCACACGTCTCAGCAGGGATTTTGGCCGACTCTTCACAGAAACTCCAAATCCTTCAGGGTTCTTGGCTGCTGCTTGGTAACTCAAAGCTTCAGCTCCCTGCACAGATTTTCTAGAGGACTGCGATCTGGAGACTGGTTAGTCAGCTCCATGAACTTCATGTACTTCTTCTTTAGCCACTCCTTTGTATCCTTGGTGGTATGTTTTTGGTCACTGTCATGCTGGAAGACCCATCAATGACCCATCTTCAGTGTTCTGGCTGAAGGAAGGAGGTTCTTGTCTTTTTACGGTATTTTATGGTACATGGTTCCATCCATTGGCCCCTCAGTGTGGTGAAGTTGTCCTGTACCCTTAGCAGAAAAACAACCCCAAAGGAAAATGGTTCCACCTCTGTGCTTTACTGTGGGGATGGTGTTCTTTGGGTCATACTCAGCATTTCTCTTCCTCTGAAACACGGCGGGTGGAGTTCATCTGACCACAGCACTTTCTCCAGGCCTTCTCTGAATCATTTAGTTGTTCACTGGTAAACTTAAGATGAACCTGCAGGGTTCTAGCTAGTGCCCAATCGCCCGGTGCTGCACCGTCTGAGGTACCGTCATGCCGTGCTGAGAATTTCTGCAGTTAGCTACCGGAACGGGTGGCTATTGTCACAGTTAGCCAGTGGCACGGCCATTAGCACTAGCAACAGGCAATCGTTGGGTACCGAACAAATTTAGATCAAGGCTAGTAAGTCGGCAGAACCCGAGGCATCTGGTCTCCTGGTCAGTGTTACCATGCGATGTAGTGCCTCACCTCTGTTTGTTTTCCTGGAAATATTTTAATTACTTAAATAATATTTGTTCGTAATGTTTGGCGGGGTAGTTTTGGTTTCAGAGGAGATCTTATTGTTTTAAGCAATCAAAGGTGAGAAATGTATATTTGAGGGTCAAAGCAGTAACACTTCAGTATGCCTCAAAGAGCTACATGCCGGTAGGCTTGATTAATTAATAAATGTGCATAAGCTCTACTGACATAGCTGTACAAAGAGTCATGTTAAACGTAGGCTTTTATGTAGTCATTTAGAAGTACTTTATTTAAATATCAGTGGTCTTGACTAAAGGCAACAATGGTGTCATTCACACAGATTAAGCTGAAGTCTGTCAGTGTTGTTCTGTGTGGATGGAGGCCAGAACATTAGAAAGGCAGCTTTCATTTGGAGAGAAGCTGCTGTTTGATGATCTCTAAGATTTAAATAGTAAAAGTTTCTTTGCCTCTAAGTGCTGCCAATGACCTAAGGGTGTTAGCCGCTGTGCGCACACTTCGTAAACGTTAAGTGCATCTCTACTGTTTAGAAATGTGTGTAATGAAGTATTTGTTTCTTTGGTTTCAAGCTTCGGTTGATGAGAGTTCTTCCAGTGCCTCCTGCTCTGTGGAGCTGCAGGCTCCCAGCAGCCAGCCTCAGACCCGCCTCAGCCGGTCAGCAGGACAGCAGGGCCGCACCGACACGCAGCAGACCCAGCACGCCCAGACCAGACTGAGCCGCTCAAGACAGGTAGCGCCCTGCCCAAAACCACCGGCATGTTTACAGGGGAAATTATCATGGGTTTAAGAGTCAAACATTTTGAGCAGTTCTACAGTGCCATTCAGCACAGTACCTGTACTGTGCTGCTACCAAATCTTGTGCAACATTCATATTTGTATCTGAAATTTTGAGAGTGGTTTGAACACACGTTTGGTATAGAGATATTAAAAGAAACATAGATGATTTTAGTTTTTGGAAAATAAGTCACAAACATTCAAAACTATCTGAGCATAATTTTTCACTGTAGTTCAGTTTAATTCACAACAACAGTTGTCTTAAGTCGCTTTATATACTGAGATAAAGACACTACAATATTAACCTGTTACCTGGTCGCTCCAAAATCACCAAAAACGCCTGAAAAAGCATACCCAAATTAAATCAGCTGCTGTTCCTGAACTCTTTGAAGTACATGCAAAAGCTTGGTCTCTTTGTAAAGAAGACAAGCTATATTTTTCATTTTTCCAGTCAAAAATGCTGTAACTGTAATGAGTATGCAGCTATTAAGTTTGGAACACAGAAGAATTAGACAATTTTTGCCTCACCTAGATTTTTCCAGTTTGTTTTTATGTAACTACACACTGAGTGTATCGACTGGAAAATATAATGAAGCTGTAGAATGAAGTCTTTTTACCGAGTATTTCAAATTTTATCAAGATGGCACAAAAACCTGCTGTTCTGTAAAGGTTTTTGTGTGTTGATGTCCAGGCGCGGTCTCACATATGAGCAGCCTTTGTTATACAAACTTCAAATGGCTGT
This sequence comes from Archocentrus centrarchus, assembly GCF_007364275.1. NCBI lineage: Eukaryota > Metazoa > Chordata > Actinopteri > Cichliformes > Cichlidae > Archocentrus > Archocentrus centrarchus. Next base: position 37,213,739 of record NC_044352.1, on the reverse strand, counting down.
AACTCCTCAATGCTTCAACATACAGTCATCAATGAGGCTCTAATCAAAGATACTACCCTGAGGAATCCTCTGCTAAACACAAAGTTACTGATAATGTGAATTCATTATAAATATAGACATATAGATCAGAGGTTGCCCTAATTTGTAAAAGAAGGAAAATGTTAGGCCTTCATTCACAAAAAGCCCCCCAGTCTATTTTCAGTGATTCCTTCACACACATGCCCCAAAATTCAATTGTATATTGATAAAAAGTTACAGTAAATGTAAACACTACATATACACACAAAATAAAAAAACCCACAATCCTCCCAACTGTCCTCTGATATACAACCTACAACCTCCTCGCAAACAATTACCCCCACAAACACAAAGGAACCCAAAGCCCACCACAAAGCGAATATCACAAATATCAATAAACAATGCTCTTAGCCATTGTGTAACTGCCGTGAAAGCCTAGGGAGACATACATATTTACATGTAAACTGAATATAATATGAGCACGAGCTGGGAATAAAAACTTAGACTTGCTATGAAATGCCTTCAGAGTAACTGCTGTTCGTTCATGTTTATTCCGCAGCAATAAAACGGTCGAATCAGCGACAAAGTCCTCTAATAAATAATAATAATAATAATCCACACTTTGTCACTTCGTTGAAGAAATATAGCTTGTTTTGAGATATTTATACAATCTGTTAGTGAGAAAAATTACTGTAAACACACGTAAAACGAGTCACTACGGTGCACACCGTCTTACTTCCGGCTTGACTTTGCGTACGTAATACACACTCATTGTGCAGCAACTTTGTGGGTCCATGTGAAAACACACCCCAAGGTGCCATATACCCATGTGTCAGGAATTTTATTGGCTATACATCTGGTTTTAGAATTTGGGTCAGAGATGACCAATCAGAATGATTGGAGAGCATTTGGGGCATGTCCGGAGAAGTCACATGACGCTCACTGGTTATTATTGGCTCTGGAAAACCCATTTCATAACATGATTGGACAAATGAGGTGTCAGTCCAATTCTGAGGATCTACTCTGTCATATAAAAGCATCGTAAGAGCGGACTGCAGCGTTACTGTGACGGTATGAGGCTTCAAAGTCGGAACGCACCACAAACTGACACTGCCAGTTAACAGGTTAAGGAGAAAACCACAACAATCAGACGACACCCTGTGAGCCACACTTGGTGACTGCAGAAAGGAAGAAATCCGTAACACGGAGAGACCTCAGGCTCAGGGAGGTGAGGGGAAAAGGAGAGCAGAGAGCATGCATTATGGAAGAGAGAAGACAAACACATTCAGTGCTGTGAAAAAGTATTTGGCCCCCTCCTGATTTCTTAGGTTTTTGTAAATATAAAATGCAGTTTTTAAATGTTTGAAATCCTCAAACAAATTTTAGTATTGGACAAAGATAACCAGAGTAAATACACTTTTATTTATTTATTTTTTTAAATGGGGCGGCACAGTGGTTAGCACTGTTGCCTCAGCTAGAAGGTCCTGGGTTCAAATTCACCAGCTTTTTTTTTTTTGTGTGTGGAGTTTGCATGTTCTCCTGTGTCTGTGTGAGTTCTCTCTGGGTTCTCCGGCTTCCCCACACAGGCAGTTGGCAGGGTCAGGTTAATTAGGGATTGTAAATTGCACATAAGTGTGAATGTGAGTGTGAATGGTTGTCTGCCTCTCTTTGTGCCCCCGTGACAGGCTGGTGACCTGCCTCTCTCCATATGGCAGCGGGGATAGACTAGTGGAAGTGGATGATGGATTTATTTAATTTCTTAAGGGGGGAAAAGTTATCCAAACCTACCTGGCTCACTGTGAAAAAGTAACTGTCCTCTAAACCTAAATCCTCTAAACTGCAGTCAAGTATTTGTGATAACTGTCAGTGAGTCTTCACATGGCTGTGGAGGAATGTTGGTCCACTCTTCTTTGCAGAATTGTTTGAATTCAGCCACTGTGGAGGGTTTTCCAGCATGAACGGCCTGTTTACGCTCATGCCAGCAGCAAAGCAGCCCCAGACCATCACACTACCACCACCATGTCTGACTGTTAGTGTGATGTTCTGTCTATGAAATGCTGTGTTAGTTTATGCAGATGTAACGGGACTCTCACCTTCCAGAAAGTTCAGCTTCAGTCTCGTCAGTCCACAGAATATTTTCCCAGAAGTCTCGGGGATCATCCAGATGTTTGTTGCCAGATGTGAGACGGGTCTTTGTATCCTTGTTGGTCAGCAGTGGTTTTCTCCTTGGAGCTCTCCCATGGAGGCCATATTTGCCCTGCCTCTTTTTGATTGTTGAACCATGAACTCTGACTTTAACTGAGCCAAGTGAGACCTGCAGTTCTTTGATGATCTGGGTTCTTTTCCGACCTCTTGGGTGAGTTGTTGATGCGCTCCTGGAGTAATTTTGGTAGGCCGGCCACTCCTGGGAAGGTTCACTGCTGTTTTCTGCATGTGTGGATAATGGTTGTCAGTGTGGTTCCCAAAGCCTTAGAAGTGGCTCTGTAACCCTTTCAGACTGATAGATGTCAGAGACTTTGTTTCTGAGCAGGTTCTTCAGATCGTGGATGATGTGCTGCTGTTTGAGGTCTTTCAGTCTGCTTCACTTTGACAGACAGCTTCTATTTAAGGGATCTCTTGATTAGGCAGGTTTGGCAGTGAAATCAAACTCAGCTTTCCAGAAATGGGGTTAATTTAACAAGGGGAGGGTACATTTGGATAGCTTAATGAATGAAATCATCATTTAAAATGGGTTGACTAATTTGTTTGATCTGAAACATGCAAGTGTGACATATGCAATAAAAAAACAACTAAGAAATCTGGAAGGGGCAGATACCTTTTCATAGCACTTTATATTTTTAGTTGGCTTAAATCAACCAAATGAAACAAATGTGACTTGCTGAATAGTTTGGCATAAATCAATTCAACGTTATTCCCCTGGTGACTGTACTAACTGCTGATGTCTACCATTTGTTTTTCTACAGTCAGGGAGGCAGAGGAAGAAAGCCGTCATGATGCCTCGTGTCGTCCTCACCCCTCTTAAGGTGAATGGAGAACATGTTCCCTCAGGTAAGAACCTCTCATCATAATCGCACAACACTATAAAACTCCTGCTGTGAACATTAGAATACAGAGGTGTGACCGTCCTGACAGAAGAGACCTCTGTTACTGAAATACATACACAGCCAACAGTGACGTGGAAAAGAAGGGCACGTGGTAGAGCGCATACCTCCCCTGCTACTCAGTGTCATTTTCAGCATTCTGCATCATTGGCACCAGAATCCTCCTTTGATGATGATCAAACTTCGCTGTATGACAGAACTTATGGTCATGCTGCACCCTAATTCTTTTTAGAGGATTCTGACTTTCCCTCATGAGGTCAGATGCAAATATGAAAATATTGTATCACAAAATCCTGGATCCAGATCACCACCAACATTTATTCAGTTGTTCTTGTACCCAAAGTGGGGTCAGAGTGCTGTTATAGTAAAGTCAGTGAACTGTGAAGTTTGATGGATCTAGCTTGAACAGGATGCATCTATGGTGTGAATGTGAACATCTAGGAATCACTGTTCTCGAGTTATGGCCAATGTTAAAGTGTTCAGTATTGCTCTCTGGAGCTCTGAAACGATCATCTGTAGTCAGCTAAGTAATGTCTGGTTCAGCCCAACATACAGTTATCTAAACAAGGTGTGATAAAAGCATAGATTAAAATCTCTTCACCTTGGCCTTTTGTCTTAATTGATAAAAGCTGGACTTGATGCACAGATTAAATCAGTAGTCAAGTTTAAGATTACTGTTCAGTTTTACACCCAGGTTTGTTGCTGTCTGTGTCCCATGTTGACTCAAAGGACCCAGATCAGCATTCATTTTGGAGGTGTCACTAGGCCTAAACAACATGGTGCAAAAAGTTTGTGGACAGCCATGCCTTGATATCCCTAATGCACTCTAAGATATGGTTTGCAGAATATGCATTTTCATCAGCATAAAAATGGAATGCGATGTCATGTCTTCAAAAAGTTGATCCCATTGGAAGTAGGTACAGAGAGAAGAGAAGAGGGCCAAGTATAGAGCCTTGAGGCACTCCATATTTAAGTGGCGCTACACAAGATTCAAGGGCTCCAATACAGACAGAAAAAATTCTCTCTGATAAGTAGGATCTGAACCAATCTAAAACAACACCCTTAATGGTGAGACAGGAGGATCTGATGGTTCACTGTATCGAAGGCTGCTGTTAGGTCCAATAGGACCAGACCACCACAGTGGCCAGAGTCAGTGGCTAAAAGAACGTCATTAAAAAGGCTCAACAATGCTGACTCAGTACTGTGACAGGATTTTAAACCAGACTGGAACACCTCCAGACTTATTTAAAATGGAACTCAGCCAGCAGTAGAAAATTTTCTCAAAAAATCTGAAAGAAAGGGGAGTTTGGAGATCTGCCTAAAATTGAAAAGCTTAGAAGAGAAGAGCCAGGTTTTTTAATAGTCACCACTGCATTCTTAAAGCTGGAAGGCACCATTCCATTAACATGGGGATGTTTGGGGACCCAGCAGGATTCATATGACCAATGATTTCGCTCAAAGATGGCAAACTGACAGGCTTGAACTGGTCAAAAAACAGCCGGGCATGTCACAGAGATAGACGGGTCATAAGAGGGAGGACTAATGAGGGCCCTGATGCTAGCAAACTTATAAACAAAAAAGCTCATGAAGTTCTCACAAACTTCAGCCGAGCTCTCCTGAATTAAAGCCGACAGACTCAAGAATGGCTGATCATAGCATTAAAGGCTGTGGAAAACTGAGTGGCAGTGGAGGAATTAAAAACAAGACAGTGCTGTGTAGAAACATGAGATCTCACCATATGACAAAGAGGCATCCCAAAAACAACAGGCATATAGTCAGAAAAAGCAGCATCACAAAAACAGTAAAAGCAAAAGTTAAAACAAGGTCAAGAGTGTCACGATGTTCCTGTGTTGGACTAGACACAGACTGTACAAAGAAATCTTTGGACAACTTCAAAGGACAGCATGGACAATGGAGGAGCCCCACAGTGCCTGCTGACCGGGGGTGGGCTAACGATCTGAACCTGTTTTTCAATAGGTTTGACTCTGAGCCGTTGACCACCCCCCACCCATCCCCTCCCATCTACCCCCCTCCGTATGCTGTCCCCCCTCTCTCCTGGTGCACTGCTATCACTACCTGCACTCTCCTCACCCACACCCACAACAGAGCCAGCCCCAACCCAGCCTCACATCCAACTCGCAGCTGATCCAGTGAGAAGTCAGCTCAGGAAGACAAAGATCAGGAAGGCAGCGGGTCCAGATGGAATCAGCTCCAGACTGCTCAGGAACTGTGCAGACCAGCTCTGTCAGGTGGTCCTACACATCTTCAACTTGAGCCTGAATCTGGAGAGGATTCCTGAACTGTGAAAGATTTCCTGTGTAGTTCCAGTGCCAAAGATCGCACAGCCCAGGGAGTCCAACCACTACGGCCCTGACCTCTCACCTGATGAAGACCACGGAGAGGCTCATCCTGCATCACCTTTGCCCACTGGTGAGCTCTGCGCTGGACCCCTTACAGTTTGTCTACCAACCCGGCATTGGGGTGGACAGCGTCATCATCTACCTGCTGCACAGATCCCTCTCTCACCTAGAGCAGGCGCGGAACGCTGTGAGGGTCATGTTCTTTGACCTCTCCAGTGCTTTCAACACCATCCAGCCTTCACTGCTGAGAGGGAAGCTGGAGGGAGCCAGAGTGGACAGGCAGTTGACTGCATGGACCATCGACTACCTCACCAACAAACCACAGTATGTGAGGTGCCATAACTGTGTGTCTGATGTGGTAGTCTGCAGCACGGGGGTGCCACAGGGCACGGTCCTCTCACCCTTTCTGTTCAGTCTGTACACCTCAGACTTCAGGTACAACTCGGACCACTGATACCTACACCTACAGAGTACCTTTACATATAGTACATATACATAGGGCTGGGCGATATATCGAGTCTTTAGAAAATATCCATATATTTTCATACGCAATACAAGATGAGACAATATCGTTTATATCGATTTAGTCTGTGCTGCATTACAATCATACTTGTAGCTCCACCAGTTCACCTTTCTCTTCTCCCAGTTTGTCTCTGCACAGCTTCTCACTGCCCCGCCTCTCTTCCTCACCCGTAAATCATGCATGAAGCGACAGCATGGCTGTGTTACCAACTTAGTGACTTTGTTGCTAGATTTAGTGGCTTTTCAGACCCCTCAAGCAACCTTTTTTTTTTTTTTTTTTCTTCTTCTCTCTCCAAAAAGCGACTAGCTACAAATTTAGTGACTTTTTCCTGTGACTTTTTCCTCTCAGCCACTCAGCTCATAAACAACCACAGTGATGGAGGACACACATCTGTATCATATATATTCATAAAATAAAAACTGTGTGTGTATGTGAGATCAAAAGTACGTCTCTCTTTTTCCCCCTCGCTTTTTTTCCTCCCGTGTGTCTTGCGGGGTTCTGTAAAAACACATCCTGGTGTTGAAAAATTTTGTAGATCTTGGTATCAAATATACTCTTTTCTATCTAATAAAATATTGTATTGTTGCACTAATAAAAGTCCATCCATCCATTCTCTTCTGCTTATCCTTTTCAGGGTTGCGGGAGGGCTGGAGCCTATCCCAGCTGTCATAGGGCGAGAGGCAGGGTACACCCTGTAATTAACAGATATACCTTTTATATTAGAATTTATAGGTGCAATAAACTGATTTGAATTTTAATGTGAATGTGTACTGCACTGCATCTATGCAAGATGTACACGCTGCCACACTGTACAGAGTGGCAGTGGAGCGATGTGTCATCTGAATAGCCGGTCTGTACCAAAAAGTGCCCAGAATATTTTTTCTGGTATTTATATTGTTGTAAATGACTTGTGGGCCTATAATCTGTCAAGCATATCTCAAACATCATATCTTATGAATGATATCAATTCATTTTGAGTCATAAAGAACATTTCTGTCCCATGGTAGAAGCTGCAGTCAGTTTTTGGCTTTCATAATGTAGCGATTCTGTTAGAGTTAGATGGTTCTGTGCAGATGTTCTGTGATTTCCCACTGTGTTGGTGGTCCTTGAACATAAGTGTGCACGAGAGGGAGAGTCAGAGCTGGAGTCGCGTTGTGTTTTGGTTGCGGCACACAGCAACCATTTAATTCTTAATAAAAGGGCAACTTTTGCTGGCAATCTCTCGCCATCTTCGTCAACATCTTAACAGACGCTACAATATATTCTTTATTAATGAGGGTAAGAACAAGTCATGTCTTCATTTTATATATAAACCCTTCATAAATCCTGTGCACCAGTAAATTTACCGATATAAGCAATGATAAAACATTGAAAAAAAAAGAAAAAAAAAAAAGGAAATCCCCTTTTACATAACACCGGAAACCTGAAAACTCCGCTGTCACTGTGTTTAGTGAACATACAGCGCTCATACTGCGCCCCTTCATACACTGTGGCACCGCCCGGGCCTCGATTCGTCCTTTAGCAACTTCTAGCAATTTTTGAGACAGCTGACAGCGAGTTTTGGTACAAAAAAGTTGGCAACAGTGTTGGCCGCACAAATATCTGGGCCAGCATAGATGAAAACAGGCCAGGAACATGTAGAATAAAATCCATCATAGCTTTCTGCAGTTTACTGCGTACGGTTTCCATTTTTGGAACAATGCTTCCACTTGTTGAATTTATCTCCGGCGGCTTCGGCTGCTTTCCACACCTGCTGCGCTGCACTCACAGCTTGTTCCTGTCTAATATCATCAGTAGAGTCATTTTGTGAATCGATGATGGCCTATTTTAGAGAATTCAATGAGGCCTTTGAACTGATCTGCCAGACCAGAGGCCATATCGCTGCAGACCACAGAATGGTGCAGTGGTGTGGATGCTTCAGCCTTCAGCGCTCAAATTACACAGACCGTAACATGTAAGCGTCTCTTACATTTTTATAGCACAGCTGTGAGTCTTTGGTTATGGAGGAAAAAAGCATTAATTATTTGAGGAGCATTATTATTTAAATATACCAACAGTTTATCTTTGAGCAATTTCTCATGTACATGTACAGCTGAATGTTAATAAAAGTGCCCGTGTGACATTTGAGACATGTAGCTTTGAGTCATTAGTGCCTTTTTGTTTATACTTTTTGGGAAGAAAAAATATTGAGATATATATCGTATATCGCCATTCAGCTAAAAAAAATCGAAATATTTTGGTCCATATCGTCCACCCCTACGCATACAATTTATTTATTACACTCCCACCCATAGTGCATACTGTGTATACTGTATACAAATTACCGGCTACAAATGTATATAATGTTTTGATATCTGTATATAGTGTTTTGAAGTGCATGTGTATATGTGTGTTGATATGTTTTATGTATATAGTGTTCTATTTTATTTTATTTCATCCTTCTTTGTACTTGAGCTGCTGTAATATGCAAATTTCCCCGTCGTGGGATCATTAAAGTTTTATGTTATCTCTCTTACACATGAATATTAAAATCTCCAACTTATTGTTATATAGCTGGTCATAGTGTTTGGCATTATTCCTGCAAAGAAATGAGCAAAATCATCAATGAAGTCTTTGTTGTACTTGGGTGGTCTGTATACACAGCACACAACCCCGGGAAAGGAGAGACCTGTCGGTTGCAACTCATCCAAGCCAACCACAGGAACCAGGGTGGAGGCAATCCAGGAAGTGCCACAAAACGAATGACAAAATGCCGACCCAGTATCTACAGAGAAAGTGACAGGAGAGTAGTCCAAACTGGCTTTAAGTTTAAGTTTTGTCAACTTGTCGCTGCGTTTCCCACGATGTCTGCACCTTCTGCGTGCAGATGGAGCCAGAAAACGGCAGTGGTAAGCTGGTATACTTAAAGGAGCCGGAAGGTAGAAAGTTTTCTGCCTGTCTTGACTGAACTGTCCCCAAAAGTCACATGAGTGATGAATAATTAGGAGTGTTTGGCGATCATAAACCAGCAGTGTGACATTCAGTGTAACAAGTGACCAAAACAACAGGAAAACAACCACAGTTTGCAGAGACAGACTGCAGGCCACAGACACTGGCACCATCGTGAAAAGGGTCTTTTTTGTTAAAGGTCTTTTTTATCCTGATAGGACCCATGAAGCGGAGTCGGGGAGGGGTGGATGTAGATTTTGAAACGCCAGGCTCCATCCTGGTCAACACCAACATCAGAGCCCTGATCAATGTGCGGACGTTCTCGGCCTTCCCCACACACTCCCAACAGCAGCTGCTGCAGCTGCTGCCTGAGGTGGACCGACAGGTAGGTGGTTCTTCTATTTTTTTCCGGTTGATTCCAGTTTAAATGTGCTCTAACATTATATACTCCAATACATTTAGCACAGAGCATTAGAAATGAGAAAAGAATAAAACTGGTATTTTTAACATTTTAGTGCTGGGAACAAATAATGAGCTTTTCCAGTTGGCAGAATATTTGTGTACAGCATGAATTTCAGCTGTATGTAGAAGTGCGCTAGCTCAGGCTTTTTCTTTATTTTGGTATTTTTGAAATCTGTATAACAAAATTTTGTGAGATTCAGCGATGTACACTGAAATACAGGATTTGTTGCATCATCCTCGGTGTAGTGTTTTAGGCACAAAACACTACAGCCATCAGTTGTATTCATAATTTGACTCGTTTGCATTGTTTTGTCTCTGCTTATAGATTGGACCTGATGGTATGGCCAGACTGAGCAGTTCAGCTCTCAACAATGAATTCTTCACCCATGCCTCCCAGAGCTGGAAGGAGAGGCTGGCAGAGGGTAGGTTTTTGGTCAGTCAGACTGGCTGCCATGTTTCCCCGAGACTTCAGTGGTTTAAAAGTCACATTAGATGAGACATGATAGAAATTCACCGTCAGGAATAGACTCATGACCTAAGACTGTCAGTGGCCTGAAGGCAACATTGTGCCCCAACAGGGTTTGACAGAACCGATGGCCCAATGTCCCAGAGCCAGAGGAAAAAAACCAATGTTCAGCGAGTTGTTTGGCCATCTGTTGGCCTGTACAGTGATGGTGTTTCCACCCATCGCAGCTCCACAACTTTACCTGTCTGAAGGGAATCACCTACAAGTAGTTTCTTTATTCTTGCAAGCAGTATTTTCACATTGAGGAAATGGTGTGTGGTTACTGAAAGAAAGAGGCTGTTCTTAGTGACGGTAAAAACAAAGTGTGAAAGTCACAGAGGTAATGTGGACATTTGTTGTTTAAATATAGATGTGTACTCTGTAAAATGTCATTTGGAATACGTGCAAAAAGTTTTACGTTATCGCTCTATTAGCCTCGATTTTTCTGAACAAAAAGGTTCATAATGCATTGGCAGGGGTCGGGGTTATGGTTAGCAATGTAATTTATGGTGCAGCATCTCTGCTGATACCCACAGCAAGTACAAAAATGACTAAGATGGTGAAGGCATTTTTTTATTCAGCAGTGTTATTGTAATTACAGTCAAGACCGACACTGGTCAAACACAGTCTTTTATCAAACCACCTTTTCAGCAGTCATAAACAACAACTTGCTAGTTGGCGACCTCAGTGAAAAAATGTGTGTAGGACGATGAAGGCAAGTGTGTACCTCCCTGTGTCGTACACACATTGAGCAGAAGGGGAAACCAGCACTGTTCCTCTTCCTGGCAGGAAAGTCGTGAACTCGGTGTCCTGTAAAGTACAAAGATAGTAATTCACTATGATGAAAAAACAGCACTCACCCACAACTACCTATTACACAGAGCCACATGGTAGAGAGCAGAGAGGACTCCCCATACACATCAGATCTCAGTGGGAAAAAATCCTGCTGGATGTCTACACTGATATGGACTGGGTAATGTGTTAGGATGCCACATTGTTTGATGGAAACTAAAATAATCAACCTATAGATGCTGAGTTTCAAATCAGAGTGAAAATGATGCAGCAGCTGGAACATTGAGCTGAAACTTCACTGCAGCAACTCTAAATGGTTCTCAGTAGTTTGTGTGGCCCCCACGTGCTTGTATGCATGTCTGATAATATCGGGGTTCCTAATGAGATGATGGATGGTGTCCTGGAGGATCTCCTCCCAGATCTGGACCAGGACATCACTGAGCTCCTGGACAGTCTGAGGTGCAGCCTGGCAGCATCAGATGGACTGAAGCATAATGTCCCAGAGGTGTTCTGCTGGATTTAGGTCAGTGTGGGGGCCAGTTAGTGGTATCAATGCCTTCATCCTCCAGGAACTGCCTGCATGCTCTCACCACATGAGACACCAGGAGGAACCCAGGACCCAGCAGCAGTGTAGGGTCTGACAGGTCCAAGGATTTCATCCTGATACCTGATGGCTGTCAGGGTGCTGTTGTCTAGCCTGTAGAGGTCTGTGTGTCCTTCCATGGATATGCCTCCCAGACCATCAGTGACCCACCACCAAAGCGGTCATGCTGAAAAATTACAGGCAGCATAATGTTCTCCACAGCTTCTCCAGACCCTTTCACATCTGTCACATGTGCTCAGGGTGAATCTGCTCTCATCTGTTAAAGCACAGGGCTCCAGTGGTGAACCTGACAATTCTGGTATTCTGTGGTAAATGCCAGTCAGGCTCCACGGTACCGGGCAGTGAGCACAGCGCCCACTAGAGGACGTCGGGCCCTCAGACCCCCCTCATGAAGTCTGTTTTTGATTGTTTGGCTGCTGGAGGTCATTTTGTAGCTCTGCAGAGCTCATCCTGTTCCTCCTGCACAAAGGAGCAGATCCCGGTCCTGCTGATGGGTTAAGGACCTTCTACAATGGTGAAGGGTTTTCGCTGTAACACTTTCAGCTGATCTCCCAGTAAGGTATTATACTCACCAAAATATAAACGCACAAACCCAAAAGGTTAAGTTAAAATGACCTATGCCTTAACCTGCACTCCAGGAGGAGCGGGACAACATCCCACAGGCCGCCTGACAACCTGCTGATGCAGATGCGTGACACACTCAGTACTGAGTGCTGTGAACTCTGATCTCTGACCACGCTGTGTTCACTATGATAACACCTGGACTGGTGCATAAAGATTTGAAACACTGGCTGCTACTGAAGCCTGAAATGATACTTGGTGTACCCACTAATTATTGTGCTTATATACTGTTGATTAGTTATGAGCTGGAATAGAGAAACTGATTTGTGCGTTTATATTTTTGTTCAGTGTATCTGCCTATAGATTCAAATGTTACTACTACAATATTCATAAGTGTTTTTTCCACTCTGAGGTGAAGCGTTTGTGTCCAGCAGCTGGGCTAGAACACCTCATCTATGGTATCATCAAGGCAGAGCTGCATGTATCCAGCCTGTACAGGCCTGCCTCCTCAGCACTACATGAAAGAGTTTTCTCCAAAGCCAGAGAAACTGACTGAGTCCAAAAAATACTATTTCTTAATAAAAATAAATAGTCACCATCATCCCAGAATTCATAAACCCAATCACTGTCCCATCTTTGGAAACACTGAAACAGTTTTAATATAAACATCTCGTTCGATTATTTAAACACTGAATGCTTCAAAGCTTGACGAGGCTTCATCTGGCCATCACCAGGGTCCAGGTATCACCTCACGATGCTAGCAGTGACACTGACCCTAGTCAAATGCAAAACTAGGGGAAAAGGTCAAAAAAAAAAGGGGGGGGGGGTGACAGTGGCCTCCAGCGGTAAAACCATTCCTGTTTCGGGGTTGTCTCATTTGCTACTTTCCCACCGCCGAGGTTCCGGAGCAAGTTCCCGTGCCGATCCCAATGAACCGGCGAAACGCTTAAGAACGGGCCCGCGTTCCCACCGCGTTTCTGTGAACTGCTCCTTTACGTATGAGTGTGGGCGGGTCCTCGTCTGGACACGGAAGCCGAAGCGCACAAACGTGGGAGAACACGCTCCCCTTTCTTGTGCTGCAAATACGTTTTAGGGTCCAAACCAAACTACTGCAGCATCTGTGTGCAGCACAGAGGGAAACACAGACAGAGATTAGAGCAAGACAACAAGTACGCACTTTGTGTCCTTTTATCTGTGATATGAACTGATACAAAGCAGCAAGTTCAGCCTTAGAGCCCAACCTAATTCACAGCTGGGAAAAATCGCTTTTCTCATTTAATACACATGTAATATGGTAGAAAACTTGATGTTGAGACGGCAGAGTCACGCCCTTCTGCCGCTTTCGGCACGGGTTCCTGGTTCCAGACCAGCTAGTTTGCGGGGCCGGAATTGAACCCGTTTTTCGGCCGAGCACCGAGTGTTTCGGCGGTGGAAAACCCGCCTAACGGTTCAATTCACGGCTCCGGCTCCGGAACCCTGTTGGTGGGAAAGAGGCTATTGTTGCCCCATCTTAGCTTAGCTTATCTTTAGTCATTCAGTGTATTTAGGGACATGACTAAGAGGAAGTTTAGCTGCGCTGAAGCCTTCCAATAACTAAAAACGCTTTTTTTTTTTTTTTTCCTTTTTATTTGAACTAAAAGTGAATAAAAGTGAAGTAAATACTTGACGTGTTTTTCACCTGTTTAGGTGAGTTCACCCATGAGATGCAAGTGCGTTTCCGACAGGAAATGGAGAAAGAGAAGAAGGTAGAGGCGTGGAAGGAGAAGTTTTTTGAAGAGTACCATGGGCAAAAGTGAGAACCAAATCATTTCATCCAAATTGTTAATGTGAATAGCAAATTCAGTCATATTAGGTTTTTGACCTTGTGTTACCAGCATTATTGCTGGATATTAAAGGGAATGGGTTGAAGACTTTTGACAGTAAATTTTTGTGTTTCTGCCCTCACGGTTTTACATGTAATTGAGACATCTACAATGGCCTACACCGGTCATGTTCACTCTGATAGCCACCGTGTGCTAAAATGTGCTCTGTGTACCTGTAGGTCTGGCCTAACACGAGAAGAGTCCCTGAAGCTTACTATGAGTGAAGCCACTGAAGTTGCAGCCAGTGTTCTGGACAGTGATGTGACTGTGGTGGCAAGGGGCGCCCCCAAAAGACGCAGCGTGGGTCGGCGAAGGCGAGATGGTAGGATGAGGAGACGCACTCGGGCTGACCTGCGTCGCAGGGCCCGCCGGACCCTCTGCAAGACTGCTCCGGCCCTGCCGTCGGCAGAAGCAGCTGAGGCCAGTACTGCTGTGGATATTTCAGCTGTTTCTGTTGGCTCTCCCATGTCTGATAACACAGTGGTTCAGGGAGAGGTGGTACTGCAGACGGACTGTGGGGTGGAGCTCCCGGATGAGAGTGCTTCCACGGAGCCCAAACCCTCTCCCATTCCAGAGCCAGTCACATTGCCAGCCCCCACACCTGCTCCAACTCCTAGCCCCAGCCCCAGCCCAGCCTCAACCAGTGCAAATGAAGAGCATGAAGTTGCTGCTCGCCTGCTCCCCGAAGAGACTGCACCTGTACTGGCTTCCACAACTTCTCCATCCTCCTCTTCCTCCTCTTCTTCATCTGCCTCTTCACCTGCCTCTTCACCTTCCTCACCTTCTGATAGACAGGGCGCTTTTGTTGGAGGCCTGGACTCTTCTTCATCCTCCTCAGCATCCTCCAGCGCCGCAGTTGCTGCAGATCCACTGGATGACACTGCTTCTGTGATCACCTCCATCACAGGGGGAACTGCCACCAGCAGTCGTGAGAGCAGCCCATCAGTTAGCCCAGCTGCCACCCCTCTGCCCAGTGCCCAGCTGAAAGAGCAGAAGAGAAGGCCTGATGAGACCGAAGCCTTTTCTAGCTTCCCCGAAAAGAGGCCACGGCTCGACGATCGTCAGTCCTTTCGTACCACAATTGACAGTGTCTGTTCAGAAAAGCCGCAGCCGACAACAGAAGAACCCAAGGTGCCACCTATCCGGGTAAGTCTTTGTTGCATAATCCGACAAGCTCCAAGATTACTCGCTGTTGCAAACAGTTTTTGTCTGACAAAAACCAAAAAAAATCCCTATAGATGGATAACTGCTTGTTTCAGATAAAGTTTGACTTGCTGTGCCTGTGTTTGTTTCTCAGATTCAACTGTCCAGAATCAAACCTCCCTGGGTCAAAGGGCACTCCACCTACCACATCTGTCCCCGGATCGTGCCGCCCGGCGAGGGCTCGCGCAGGTCGGGGACAGGGGGTGCGCGCACCTTGGCGGACATCAAAGCCCGTGCACAACAAGCCCGTGCACAGCGCGAGGCCGCTGCTGCTGTTGCAGCCTCTGCCGACGGGACAGGGCCGGCCGGGGTCAGGCTGCGGCCTGGTGTTGGGCTACCGGATAGCAGCAATGGAAGACGAGCGCGAGAGCATCCAGGACCTATCGAGCCCGGAGGAGGAGGAGGAGGAGGAGGAGGAGGAGGAAGTGAAAATGGAAATGGAACAAGGGGAGGTAGCGGGATGGAGGAGCAGGGATCGTCTTCAGGCACTAATTCGTCTGGAACACAACTACAGCTTCTTAATGTAGAGCCTACATCTGAGCCTTCCCCTTCATTGTCCACTACCTCAACCTCCATGTCCTTGGAGCCACCACAGACCCCAAGTCCTCAGCGAGAAGAAGCATCTGTGGGGGCAGATGGAGAGGAAACTGAAGCAACAACAGCCAGTGTCCAGAGCTCGTCCAATGGGCTCACAGATGGGGCTGCCTCTCTTTCTTCAGAGCCTGATGTGTCTGAGTCACCAGCCATGCAGTCAGCTAGCCAAAACCAGGTGACTGAATCTGGTGCCAGTACCCCCTCAGAGAGGGCAGACCAGGGTTGTGAAAAACCTTCATTGGCCCAAACCTCAATCCCAGATTCCCTTCCCAGGTTTGGGGCTCAGGGTGTGGATGTTATTCAGACACTGGCCAATTCTTGTCAGGCCAAAGAGCAGGAGCATGGGAAGGAGGCTGGACTTGGTGGTGTTATCCAGCATGGTTCACACCATGTTGACCTCCAGGAGGCATTCTGCCATACAGCCACTGAGAGACAGCAAACAAATGCATCTTCACCCCAACATGTGGACGATTCTGGCGCAGAGAAGGATGAGGCTGGCACATATAGCGACTCAACAGAAACTGCTTCAGACTGCGAGAACGACAGCCAGGAGGATGAGCAGCAGCAGCAGCCTGGCCGGGAATGGAGCCTTCAATTGAGCACCCAGAGAAATGGCCAACTTGTGATTTGTAGCCCTCCTCCTCAGAACCAACAACCGGTAATCCAGTCCCATGTGTCTAGCCGCCAAGGTCAGACCGTCATTCAGCCTTGCTTCCCCAGTGGTATGACTCAGCTAACACACAGCCGTATCCATTCACAGGACCCCCATGCTCTCTCTACAGCCCTGCCACAGGGGCTAAGGGACACAAATGTTGTTGTCAAAACAGAGCCTGGAGTTGACTGTAGAGCCTCCAGACAGAGCTCTGAAGAGGAGTGTCGTGGAGCCTTGAAGTCCACTGTCCCTCTATCAAATGCTGCAACTGCTTCCAAAAGACTGGCAAGTTCAGTCAGACCTGTGTCCAGTGTGGAGGCCAACAACCCTTTGGTCACTCAGTTACTTCAGGGCAGCCTGCCTCTGGAGAAAGTTCTACCCTTGCACTCTGCCAACAGACTGGAGATAAGCCGATTACCAGGACCCCTACCCAGACCACCACCAGCAAGAACTCCAGGGACTCGTAACAGGCCTGAGGTCTCAGTCAAATCCCCAAGCCCAGAACTGACTACGATCCAGATCCATAAGTCCCCAACATCCCGCCCAGTTTCTTGTCTGATGGAGGCCCCAGCTGTACCACAGTACCAGTCCCCCCAGGCCCCTGGAGCTGTCCCAGTCATCACCCCTCTGCCACCCTCCTCCTCCAGAAGTAAGCAAGACCTCATCGCTGCAACTGCTGTGGAGCCTGCAGTTATTAAAGAGTCTCATGGCCAGCAGCCTTCCCAGGGAGCCACTCCAGATAGGCCTCAATCAGCCCATCGGACCATGTGCAATGGCCCCTCGCCTCCTCATGCAGACCCCTGTCCCACAGAGGTAGTACCTTCTATTAAGATTAACTGGCGCCCCCCACAATCTCAGCTCCCCCACCCTCACCAGCAACAGCTGTCACCTGCACCCACTGTAAAGAATGAAATTGGTGCACGGCCCTCTTGTCAAGCTATTGCCAAATCCTCACTCACTGTACCCCTAAGTGTTACCAAAAAGGAACCTGGGAACTCTGTCGATGGCTACCTAAGTGGCGGGGCAATGGAGGGGCTCCTCAACATGGAGATGAATTTGGTCAGGCTGGCTAAGAAAGAACACAGCAAAGCTCCCTACTCCTCTGGCTCCCCCTCTTCATCCTGCTCTCCCTCACCCTCCTCTGCTTCCTCCATTCCCTTCCAACTGTATGGGAAGCTCCCCAAGCAGGGTGGAGGTGTTGGAGGAGTAAGCTACACAGCAAATGTCTCAGTGATGGACAACAGCAGTTTCTCCCGAAGTATGGCGGACGGTGTGCTGCAGCTGCACCCCCGCTTGGCTTCCAGCCAGACTACCCTCAGTATTCAGGCCTTTACTGACAGTACGGCAGAGGAGGTGGCACTCAAGTGCTCGTGCCGCCTCAAAGCCATGATCATGTGCCAAGGCTGTGGTGCCTTCTGCCATGATGATTGCATTGGGCCCTCCAAACTGTGTGTGTCATGTCTGGTGGTCAGATAGTATGTTGAAGTTTCAGTGCACTGTAGAACTGCTATTTGTATAGTGTGAGCAGCAGGGCCGAGGATTTCAGCGTGTACAGAGGCCTGATGAGGGTCGAGAACACAGTCAACATTTGCCTTGTAAAATATGGTTGATCCGTATCTTTTGTTGTTGCAGATTTCCAGTTTTTGTTTTTTGAGCTGTACTGATATTATTATTATTATTATTATTATTATTATTATTATTATTACTATTGTGAATTTGGGGCATGATTGATTGTAAATTGTGCCTTTTTTGGTTTTGTTTTGTTTTTTTCTCCTCAAAAACATTTACCTCATCATATCTTGCTCCACCTGTTATCATTTGGTGGCCATCATTGTTTGGTCCCCTGGTTTCTCAGTAAACAGGGAATTACTGTTGTCTCTGCGCAAAGAAGTATTTTTTTAACCATTAAAATGAGTAAATGACATTGTATCACCAGTTTGCTTTTTGACTCATTTTATGATTTCTTTGAGCTCCAGTTTGTAGTTCCAGTTAAGTACCAAGTACCATGAACAAATAAAGTGAACATTATGTGCTGTTAGAATCTTTGAATCCTTGATACATTTCATAATTTTTATAAGCAGCTAAATGCGGACTGTGTGATGGGAATGTGCAGAGGCACCACCTCCCAGCCATCTGCTGCCAGCATCCCGGTGCCGTGTCCTGAAGTGTCAGAGGTGGAATGAGAGAGACCTGACCTTGGATTGCTTTTCCCAAATGGAATGAATTTCTGCACAGAAAACTTTGTCCCAAGTTAATGGCAGACAGGGATACTGGCAGCTGGTCATGCATGTGATGATGTCAGGACACGGGTGTATTATATTCACAGCTGTACATGCTTCAGTAGCTAAAGGATAACCAAGAGTTAGTCATGGAGTTTGACATTGTCCTGTGCTGGAAACAGTACTACTTACATTATACATACTCCCATTGGTAATGTTATTACAGAATACTGTGCAATAACTGAGTATCAACATCTAGAGGCCACGAAGGAAACTACAGGCATGTCACAAGGTCGTAAAGGCATGGCAGCATGATGTCTAATGAGAAACTAACGGACTCATTTTTGAAGAGGATGTGTCATCGTGCAGACATGTAGGATTGCATTCTCATATCTGATCAGTATTTCTAAAATGAGAAACATCCTTTCTCAGAGTGATGCTGAAAAGCTAATTCATGCATTTATTACTTCTAGGCTGGACTATTGTAATTCATTATTATCAGGCTGTCCTAAAAGCTCCCTGAAAAGCCTTCAGCTGATCCAAAATGCTGCAGCTAGAGTACTGACGGGGACTAGAAAGAGAGAGCAGATTTCTCCCATATTGGCTTCCTGTTAGTTCAGGTACTTTGGGCTGCTCCCTCAGATCCAGATGGATCTCGGTGTTTGATTTGGATTTTACTCCGGATGTTGTTCCTGACACAATTATCTGGAGGTAATAGGATTGCACTAGCGTGTGACCCCTGAGGATGCATTTGTGTGTCTAGAATTAAATTTAAAATCCTTATTTATGACATGATGACACCACGCCATATCTTAAAGATATTTTAGTAGCATATTACCCCAACAGAGGTCTTTGTTCTCAGACTGCAGACTTGTGGTTTTTAAGCGTATAAGCGCCATTCAAAAAGGAAAGCTTGTATATTCATTCATTACACACAGACTGATATATTTCTAATGTTTTTTCTTTTAATTTTGATGATTATAACAACTAATGAAAACCCCAAATTCAGTATCAGAAAATTAGAATATTGTGAAAAGGTTCAATATTGAAGACACCTGGTGCCACACTCTAATCAGCTAATTAACTCCAAACACCTGCAAAGGCCTTTAAATGGTCTCTCAGTCTAGTTCTGTAGGCTACACAATCATGGGGAAGACTGCTGAGTGACAGTTGTCCACAAGACGACCTTTGACACTTTGCACAAGGAGGGCGAGACACAAAGGTCATTGCTAAAGAGGCTGCTGTTCACAGAGCTCTGTGTCCAAGCACATTAATAGAGAGGCGAAGGGAAGGAAAAGCTGTGGTAGAAAAAAGTGTCCAACAACAGGGATAACTGCACCCTGGAGAGGATTGTGAAACAAAAGCCATTCAACAATGTGGGGGAGATTCACAAAGAGTGGACTGCAGCTGGAGTCAGTGCTTCAAGAACCACCACACACAGACATATGCAGACATGGTTCAGCTGTCACAGTCCTCGTGTCGAGCCGCTCTTGAACAGAGACGGCGTCAGAAGCATCTCGCCTGGACTAAAGACAAAAAGGACTGGACTGCTGCTGAGTGCTCCACAGTTATGTTCTCTGATCAAAGTCAATGTTGCATTTCCTTTGGAAATCAAGGTCCCAGAGTCTGGAGGAAGAGAGGAGAGGCACAGAGTCCACACTGGCTGAGGTCCAGTGTAAAGTTTCCACAGTCAGTGATGGTTTGGGGTGCCATGTCATCTGCTGGTGTTGGTCCACTGTGTTTTCTGAGGTCAAAGGTCAACACAGCCATCTTCCAGGAAGTTTTAGAGCACTTCATGCTTCCTGCTGCTGACCAACTTTATGGAGATGCAGATTTCATTTTCCAACAGGACTTGGCACCTGCACACAGTGCCAAAGCTACCAGTACCTGCTTTAAGGACCATGGTATCCCTGTTCTTAATTGGCCAGCAAACTGGCCTGACCTTTAACCCCATAGAAAATCTATGGGGTATTGTGAAGAGGAAGATGTGATACGCCAGACCCAACAATTCAGAAGAGCTGAAGGCCACTATCAGAGCAACCTGGGGTCTCATAACACCTGAGCAGTGCCGCAGACTGATGGACTCCATGCCACGCTGCATTACTGCAGTAATCCAGGCAAAAGGAGCCCAACTAAGTACTGAGTGCAGTACATGCTCATACTTTTCATGTTCATACTTTTCATGCTCATACTTTTCAGTTGGCCAACATTTCTAAAAATCCTTTTTTTGTATTGGTCTTAAGTAATATTCTAATTTTCTGAGATACAGAATTTGGGGTTTTCATTAGTTGTCAGTTATAATCATCAAAATTAAAAGAAACAAACATTTGAAATATATCAGTCTGTGTGTAATGAATGAATATAATTCACAAGTTTCACTGTTTGAATGGAATTACTGAAATAAATCAACTTTTTCACGATATTCTCATTTTATGACCAACACCTGTAAATAAGTGAATTAAATTAATAGTTTCCAAAAGTAGATTGGGAGGCTTTCATCTGTCAGGCTCCTCTCCTGTGGAAGCAGCTCCCAGTTTGGGTTTGGCAGACATAACATTAGGCTTCAAACTGAGTTTACTGCTGTACGCTCAGGCTGCTGCACTCAGCGTTTCTTCTTGTTATCTTGCCCACCAATAGGTGGAGAGATCATGTTTTCAGTCACGATCTGTATGTGTGTCAGCGGGAAAACTCAGAAAATTATGAACGGATTTCAGTGAACATTTCTGGAGTTGTTGGGGGTGGGACAAGGAATGATTGATTGCATTTTGGTGGTGATCTGGATTGTCATGAACTGCTGCGGCTGGCAGGAGTGAGGACCTCAGAACAGCAGAGACTTAGGGGTAAACTCAGAATGCAGCTTTATTGCTGGAAACAAGGCAGCAGAAACACAAAGGGAGCAAACTTAAACTGACTGACAAACTGAATAACTGACTGATGACCACAGCAGGAGGAGAACCAATGACAATGATGCAACAAAGACTGACTGGAACACAGACCATATAAACACACTAGGTAACGAGGGGATGAGGAACACCTGGGAGGGAGACACAGGAAGGAAAACTAAACACACTGCACTAGAAAGCAGACCCAAAATAAGACAGGAACTTAGATGTATGAACAAAACCAAATACAAACTGGAAAACATAAAAGGAGCTCAATGAAAACAGAAACCAAAAGAACTGAACACAAAATACTGGGCACATGGTCCAGGACCATGACATGGATCACGATCTGGATCCAGGATCCAGATCTGATACCTCACCCAGTAAAGAATCCTTTTACTGGCGAGGTATCAGCTCTGAGTGCCCTTCTAGTTTCACCTCTTTTCACTCTTGATGGTTTTATGTGCATGTCATTGATATTTGTCTTGTGTCTCCCATTGACTGTCTCTGTGTTTTCCAGGTCTCTCTTCTCTTTCTTCTCACCCATCAAAGCAGTCAAAAGGCCCCTCCAGTCACCCTGGTTCTGCTGGAGGTCTTCTTTCCCACCATCACAAAATGCTGCTCTTAGGGATTTCTGATTGTTCAGGTCTTAGATTGCAGGGTCTTCACCTTACAGTGAAAAGCAGGTGAGCTGTGGGCACAGAGTTCGTTCTCACACT
Source organism: Archocentrus centrarchus (assembly GCF_007364275.1). Lineage (NCBI taxonomy): Eukaryota > Metazoa > Chordata > Actinopteri > Cichliformes > Cichlidae > Archocentrus > Archocentrus centrarchus. The sequence continues at coordinate 37,191,754 of NC_044352.1, read as the reverse complement.
GAATGTGGTTTTACCTGATCTGTCATCAAGCAATGGCTTCACCTTCTCTTCTAGTCTATTAATCAGATTCCAGCTCTACCCTGCTATTGGCTCACACCCCACAGGTTCCTGTTCACATGCTGGCATCCTTGCGAAGACTGTTGTTGGATTAAAAATAAGCTGAATGAACGACTTGATTAAATTATTTAGAATGCTAATTTGTTCCACTCCATATGTAGCAGCTGATGGTTTCTTCAGGGTAGAAGACAACGGTCACTGCAGAAATCACCTGCACATTTCTGTAACAGTGAATACGCTCAGGGCAGAGTCTCCAAAGCTTCAAAATAAAAGCTGTCCAGCTGTTTTTATGCTGTGATTAATGTTGCTACAGTTGCAATTAAAGCAAAATAAAAATACTCAAAGGTTAATATTCACTGATACAGAATGTTGTCTTCATCCTAGTGTACATAAAAATGTGGCTGACGGGCTGGTGTGAGTATTTCAGAAACACAGCAGGTCAGAGGTCAGAGGTCAGAGGAGAATGGGCAAACAGCTGATAGGACAGCAGCAGTAACTCAGATAACCACTGTTACAAGAAGAACATCTCTGAATGCACAGCTGACTGAAGCTCGAAGCAGATGGGCTGCAGCAGCAGAAGACCACACTAGGTGGCGCTCTGTCAGCTCAGAACAGGAAGCTGAGGCTACAGTTCTCACTCGCTCACCAACATTAGACAGAAGGCTGAAAAACGTTGCCTGGGCTGATGAGTCAATTTCTCCTGCAACATTTGGATGGTAGCGTCAGAATCTGGAGTAAACATGGAAGCGTGGATCATCCTGCCTTGTCGGGGGTTCAGGTTGGTGGTGGTGGTGGTGTGATTGGCCCTCTTAGTACCAACACCACAGCGTATCTGAGTGTTTCTCCGTCTCAGAGGAAAACATCGTTCATTAGATGAGGAGCTGATTTTTATACTGACAGGCTGCTCATGCAATGCAATGAAAGTATATAATATTGAAACTTCAATTCAAAATCAGTTATAAAGTTAATATATGTGCACACCATGGCAGGCCCACTCTCAGTAATGATTCAGTGTTATGTAACATGTGTTAGCTTAACCAAACACCACATCTAACCTGCAGCAAAGCAGCTCCAACGCTTCAAACGTGGACAAAATATCTGCGTGTGAATGATGAAAAACTGGATTTTTAGGGCTTTTTAGCAGGAAAAGCCAGCACTGTACAGAAGCTTTCAAATAATAGTGACTCACTGCACATATACACTCATTCATTCATTGTGGGTTAACCTTTATTTCAAGAGCAACATAAAAACTAATTCATACACAGCCATCATTAACACATAGACAGTACAAAATAAATATTCACCATCACTTTGTTCGTCATTACCAGATAAATACTGAAATATGTGCAGCTCCATTTCCCCAGTGTATTGCAATGTACTCAAAATAGCTTGTGGAAAAAAAGAAAAATCATATAAACAGAAGCACAAAAAATCTTTAGAAAATTATTAAAAAACTTTCTGTTACAAAATATTTGCACTTAAAAAGATCCCAGTGTTTTAAATAAATAATAAGATATATAAAACAATTCATAGTTGATATCTTAAAATATTTCCTCTTTGTTCACCAGGACAGAGGAAATGATTCCCTTCTCTTGGTTTCCGGTTAAAATCTTCTCAGGTAGCACTTTGAAATAAAAATTAAATAGATAATGAATAATAAATAGTCAACATAAAATATTACCGCAGACATGAATAAATAAGTTATTAAACCAACGTTTGCAGTCGACTTAAATAGTTACACAGCAATAGTAAGAATGAATCTACAAACTAGTCCTGGAAGTGCAACATCACTATGCTCATATAGAATACTATCAACATTACTGAGTGGAGATGGGAAATGATCACTAACTAAGAATCTGCTCAGATACTGCACTCTGTGCCTGTCTGTGGACACCTCGAGGTGCCCTTGCTTATATTAACAGTTTGCTTTCAGTGTGCCATCGCACACTTCACAGCCACACATCTGTTCACACTCACACCTTCATAAAGCAACATGCAAACAGGAAACAAATGCAAAGAACAGAGGACAAAACTCCAATGAGAAGAATTCATGACACAGTATCTAAAGGGTTTGGAAAGAAAGATTGGTGGTGTCGCCGTGATGCCCTGCCGCCTGTCCTCCTCTGGGTTCTCTCACACCTCGATGCCCTTTACCGCCTGGTTGATGGACTCTAGCAGAGCCCGGTTCTCTGGGTTCTGGTAGCAGTCTTTGTTAGTAAACATGTGGGTCAGGGTGTCCACATAGCTATCAAAGTTCTGCTCCGACAGCGGCTCCTGCTGAACACACACACACACACACACACACACACACACACACACACACACACACACACACACACACACACACACACACACACACAGGTCACTGCTGCTTCAGTGCTTTCCTTTCATTAGTTGTCACTTTTCTGAGGTTCTTCAGAGGTGGTGAAGTGCTATTAGGAGGCAAAGTTCACGGCCTGAGAAAAGATCATGGCTTGGATTAAAATGCACTACACTGCCAACAGTATTCACTCAGCATCCAAATCACTGAAGTCAGGTGTTCCAGTCCCTTCCATGGTCACAGGTGTAGAAACCAGCACCTAGGCATGCAGACTGCTTCTACAAACATTAGTTAAAGAATGGGTCGCTCAAGTCCAGTCACTACTAAATATTCCACAGTCAGCTGTTAGTGGGATTATAACTAAGTGAAAGTGATCAGGAATCACAGCAGCTCAGCCATGAAGTGATAGGCCACGTAAAATCACAGAGTGAGGTCAGAGGATGCTGAGGGTCATAGTGACTGACTTATGAAAGATGAATTAGAGTGGAGACTGTGAGCCAGGCCTTCTCTCCAACATCAGTGTCTGACCTCACAGATGTGCTTCTGGAAGAACGGTCAGAAATTCCCATAAACACTCCTAAACCTGTGGAAAGACTTCCCAGAACAGTTGATGCTGTTATAGCTGCAAAGGGTGGGCCCACATCATATTAAAGCCTCTGGATTAAGAACTGATGTTACTCAGGTTCATGTGAAGGCAGACGAGTGAAGACCTTTGGCAGTATAGTGTATGTCCCAATTAAGTGGGCTCTGTGGAGCGCCTTTCTTGCATGATATTTGGTCACCTCAAATAACACTCCACTGGCAGAGGTGAGAACACCAAAGCTGTGTATCCCAGCTCTGTGCGGTTTAGGGACTCATTGATAATAGTTATCAGCTGCTTTGTGCTGACTGTGAACTGCTTGACTTCCAGTGCACAGGGCTGCAGATGAACTGGGAAATTACTTAAAATTCAATCTGGGTTCAACCTTCTGAAGACATTACTCTGAAAAGTCTGTCATAATTTACCAAATAGCCTTTCTTTCATTTTTTTCCCAATTAATATTTTATCCCGAGTCAAACTGGTTAATAACTGCTGAGTATGAGAGGTGGTGGGATGCTGTGAACTTCAAGTTTCTCCTCTTTAAATGCAAACCAAAAAAACTGCATACTTACCATGGTAGGCAGGCGGATGTTGGCTAGGCTCCGGATCAAAGCCTGACTCAGGCCAGATAGCTCCAGGAACAAGGCCTCATTCCTTTCTTCTATCTGTTTATTTTCCTCCTCCATGCTTTTCAGGTTCTTCTCCATAGAAGAAATCTAAAGCAGAGAAAGACAACAGATTCTTGAAGTTGCATCAAAAACTTAACAACTGAACCACAATTACAAACCCAATTTGAACAAAGTCTTGACGTTGTGTAAAATGTAAATAAAACAGAATGCAATGATTGGCAAATCTCATAAACCCATATTTTATTCACAATAAAACACAGGCTATTTCCACCTATCAGGCTAACCAGCGTGATGCGGCTCTCATCGTAGCCGGGGACTTTAACAGTGCAAACTTGAAAAAGCTGATACCGGAGTTGATTCAACACATCGACTGCCCCACCAGAGGAGAGAGGACCCTAGACCACTGCTATTCTCCATTCAAAGAGGGCTACAAAGCAAAGCCTCTTCCGCCTTTTGGGAAGTCTGACCACACCTCTGTCCTTCTCATGCCGAAATACAAACAACGGCTCAGGCAGGAACCCCCTGCTGTGAGAGAAGTGACACGGTGGTCTGATCAAACAGAGGCTGCTCTGCAGGGTGCGTTGGATTCAACCGACTGGGACATGTTTCGCAGCAGCGCGGGCGGAGACATCGAGGAGTTTACGGAAACTGTCGTGGGATTTATTGGGAAAGTTGTTGAAGACACTTCACTTAGGAGGACCATCAGGACTTTTCCCAACCAGAAGCCGTGGGTGGATAAATCTGTCCGCGACGCCCTGAGGTCCCGCACCGTTGCCTACAACTCCGGCCTCGCCTCTGGGAACATGGAGGACTACAAGGTTGCATCATACAACGTCCGCAGAGCGGTGAAAGAGGCTAAACATCGCTACGGCCGCAGACTGGAACAGCAACTACAACAGTCTGACTCCAGGGGACTGTGGCAGGGACTACGCACCATCACGGACTACAAAGCACCACACACACACCCGGTGAGTGCCGACGCTTCTCTGGCTGATGAACTCAACATCTTCTTTGCGCGCTTTGAGTCGGGAAGCCGACAGCCCGCTGCGCTCCCGGCCGGAGGGGCGGAGACACTCACTGTGACGGAGCGCGACGTGAGGAGGGCGTTTAGACGTGTAAACACCAGGAAAGCGGCTGGACCAGACGGTATTAGTGGACGTGTCCTTAAGACCTGCGCTGACCAGCTGGCACCTGTGTTTACACTGATATTCAACCTCTCACTGAAACTGTGTGTGATTCCCACCTGCTTTAAAAAGTCCATCATAGTCCCTGTCCCAAAGAAACCACACCCCAGCAGCCCCAATGACTTCAGGCCCATAGCGCTCACCTCTGTGGTGATGAAGTGTTTTGAAAGACTCATCAAGACATTCATCACCTCCTCACTGCCCACCACCCTCGACCCACTACAGTTTGCATACCGGCCAGACAGATCCACAGATGACGCCATATCCTTCCTCCTCCACAAGACCCTTTCACACATAGACACTGGTAAGGGGAACTATGTGAGAGTGCTGTTTGTAGATTACAGCTCAGCATTCAACACCATAGTTCCCTCCAGGCTGGTCTCTAAGCTGCTGGACCTGGGCCTGGGCCCATCCCTGTGCAGGTGGGTTCACAGCTTCCTGACCAGCAGACCACAGGTGGTACGAGTGGGTCACCTCACCTCATCCTCCCTCACCCTCAACACTGGATCCCCCCAAGGCTGTGTGCTCAGCCCTCTGCTGTACTCACTGTACACCCATGACTGCGAGGCCACGTCAGAGTCCAACGTCATCATCAAGTTTGCTGACGACACTGCTGTTGTGGGACTAATCTCTCACAATGAGGAGACAGCCTACAGGAGAGAGGTCTCCCGCCTGGAGAACTGGTCAAGTCAAGTCAAGCCAAGTTTATTTATAAAGCACATTTAAAACAACGACGTTGACCAAAGTGCTGTACAAGATCTGTAACCCCAAGGACTATACTAAATAAAAATAAAAATATATAAATAAATAAATAAAATAATAAAATAAAAATAAATAAATAAAAACATTAAGAACAATAAATAACATAAGAAAATTAAAAATTAAAACGTTTAAAACAAGTACCATAAAATACCATAAAACAATCATCTAAAAGGAGGTAGCACTGCAGCCAAATGCCAAGGAAAAGAAATGTGTTTTTAATAGAGATTTAAATGTGTGTATCGTCTGAGCTGTGCGGATATGGAGAGGTAGATCGTTCCATAGCTTTGGTGCTGCTGCTGCAAAAGCTCGATCACCTCTCTGTTTTAGTCTGGTTTTAGGCCTCTGTAAGAGCAGCTGGTTCGATGACCTCAGAGCTCTTACAGGGGTGTGACAGTGAAGCAGCTCAGACAGATACAAAGGTGCCAGTCCGTTTAAGGCTTTAAAAGTAAGCAATAAAATCTTAAAATCGATTCTAAAACGGACAGGGAGCCAGTGAAGGGATGACAGGACTGGGGTAATGTGTTCATGCTTTTTTAAACCGGTTAAAAGACGAGCTGCCGCATTCTGGACTACCTGCAGGCGGCGCACAGATGATTGATCTATGCCAAAGTACAGAGAATTACAGTAGTCCAGGCGGGAAGTAATAAAAGCATGAATAACTTTTTCCAGGTCCTGCTGTGGGAGATAAGGTTTTACCTTGGCAATGACTCTGAGTTGGTAAAAACTGATTTTGGTAACAGCACTTACTTGCTTCTCCATTTTAAAACTACTATCTAAAATGACACCCAGATTTTTCACAGCATCACGACAGTGAGGAGCCAAATGACTCGGAGTGCCAGAGGAGTAGCTTGAGGGGTCAAATTTACCAAAGCATATGACCTCGGTTTTGCTTTCATTAAGATTTAGGAAATTGTTTCTCATCCAGGACTTGATGTCACTTAGACAGTTCAGCAGGGGTTCCCATGGATCTCTGCTGTTCAGTTTGATGGGCATATATACCTGGATGTCGTCGGCAAAACAGTGGAAACAAATATTATGTTTCCTAAAAATCGACCCTAGAGGCAACATATACAATGAGAAAAGAATTGGGCCCAGAATGGACCCCTGAGGCACTCCACAAGAAAGCTTTGCTGTGGTAGAAAAACAGTTTCCTAGATGGACAGAGAAACTTCTATCAGTAAGATAAGATCTGAACCAAGTCAGAACCGTGCCTTTAATGCCAATTTCATGTTCTAGGCGGGATAGAAGGATCTCGTGGTCCACAGTGTCAAAGGCAGCTGACAGGTCTAGAAGTACTAAAACTGCAGGACTACCAGAGTCCACAGTTAAAAGCAGATCGTTAAAAACTCTTAAAAGAGCCGTCTCTGTGCTGTGACGCATTCTAAAACCTGACTGAAACTTTTCCCACATTCCATGTTCACTTAAAAATGCTTGAAGTTGCTTAAAAACAACTTTTTCAAGAACCTTGGATAAAAATGGTAATTTAGAAATTGGTCTGTAATTTGAAAGAACATCAGGGTCAAGGTTCTTCTTCTTGATTAGAGGCTGGTGCCAGGAGAACCACCTCCTGCTCAACGTCAGCAAAACAAAGGAACTGATCGTGGACTTCAGCAGGAAGCAGCAGAGGGACTACCATCCACTTGTCATCAGTGGTGCTGAGGTGGAAAGAGTGGACACCTTCAAATACCTGGGAGTGACCATCTCACAGGACCTGTCCTGGACTCATCACATAAACATCACTGTGAAGAAGGCCAGACAGCGTCTCTACCTCCTCAGGCGGCTGAGAGACTTCAAGCTCCCACTCAAGGTGCTCAGGAACTTTTACACCTGCACCATCGAGAGCATCATGCGTGGGAGCATCACCACCTGGATGGGAAACTGCACCAAGCAGGACTTCATGGCCCTAAAAAGGGTGGTTCGTTCAGCTGAACGGACCATCAGAACCACCCTCCCCAACCTGCAGGACATTTACACCAAGCAGTGCAGGCTGAGGGCCATGAAGATCCTAAAACAGCCCAGCCACCCCGGACACTCTCTCTTCTCCCTGCTCCCATCAGGCCGGCGTTACCGCTGCCTGAGGACTAAGACTGAAAGGTTGAAGAAGAGTTTTTACCCACAAGCCATCCGTCTGCTCAACTCTGAGCCCTAACTGGACCATTATTGCACAGTGTAAATATTATAATTTAAAAAGTGTGTATAGTGTATAGTATATAGAGTATAGTGTATAGTGTGAATTACTTATTTTTATTTTTATTCTTCTTATTTATATGTGTGTGTATATAAGGTTGCAGGTACAAAATACATTTCACTGTGCATTGTACTGTGTATAACTGTGCATGTGACAAATAAACACTATCTTATCTTATCTTATCTTATCTATCAATAGGACATAGAAAAGATATTACATGTTTGCTGGAACAGGGTCATGGTTCCCACAGTCCATAAACATGGGAACTGGGGAGAGCAGCTGCTGGACTTTGGGAGAGGAATGTTGTCCTGTTCTTGTCTGATTCTAGCTGCCCGGGGTTAGGGTTAACCCTCTAACTGTCCTGGGTCTTCTTTGTCCTATTTTTCATTTCATATATCAAATGTTTTCAATCAGTGAAAGGGCTGGACAGCAGGCAGGCCTGCATGGGAGCACATGCTGCTCTAAAACCCGTTTATACCTTTCAGCACTAATGGAGCCTTTCCAGATGTGCAAGCTGCAAATTCCATAGACATTCATAGACCTCCATACCATCAGAGATACAGGCTTCTGAACCAAGCACTGATGACAAGCTGGATAGTCTCTCTCCGCTTCACGTCTTCAATCCAGTGAATGTGGCATCTGCGTTTTGCAATAAGACTCATCGACCCGACTTGTAGTTACATTAGTCAAGGGGTGCACGTCAGGTTACGGCCTGGTTAGCGCGTAGGGTTCAGAGGGGATTTCAGGTTACGGACTAGGCCCCACCTGATGCAGAAGTCTAAATCCGGCCTGAGGGCCTGAAGATCACAGCCAGTACTGATTTTGAGCCTTGTACTTGATCTCTCCAGATTCTCTGAATCTTTTGGCAATATTATGCACTGTAGGTGATGAGATATTCAAAGTCTTTGCAATTTTACATAGAGGAACATTATTCTGAAATTATTCCACAATTTATTGATACAGTTTTTTGCTGACTGGTGAACCTCTGTCCATTTTTACTTCTGAGAAACTCTGCTTCTCTAAGACAGTCTTTTTATACCCAATCATGTGACTGACATGTTTCCAATTAACCTGATTAGTTGCAAAATGTTCCACCAACTGTTTCTTCTTAGTACCACTTACTTTTGCAGCCTTTTGTTCCCCCTGTCCCAGCATGTTGCTGCCATGTCTCATTTTCAGCATTCAGTATGTTTTCTGTGTTCTATTGTGAATAAAATATGAGTTTATGAGATTTACAAATCATTATTATGTTAGCTGTGTAAACCTGGCAGTAAGATGAACCAATACACCATATCTGTCGTATGGCATATAGCAGTGCAGTGAGTGAGAAGCTGCACTCACCTGAGTGTGTAGGTTCATCATGTCGGCCTCCATCTCTGAATTGGACTCATTCAGCTCATTGATTTCCTTGTTGAGCTGCTTGATATCTTCATCATTGTCCAGAACTGAGCAAGATCAAAAACTCACTATTAGCAAAATGAATGTGAAGACAATGAATAGTCCTGCTCTTACAGCATTTAAACTATGTGAGCAGACAACATCACACCATTACTGGAGTGGCTGTGGCTCAGGAGGTAGAACAGGTCATCTATTAACTGGAAGGTTGATGGTTTGACTCCTGGCTGCTCCAGTCTGCATGCCAAAGTGTCCTTGGGCAATATACTGAACCCAGAGTTGCTCCTGGTGTGTTCTTGTGAATGTTAGGTAGAAAGCTCTTAGGCATAGAAAGTACTTGTGTGAATGAGACTTATAAAGCACTTTTAGTAGGGTAGGGTAGAAAAGCACTATGGAAGAACTAGTCCATTTACCATCACATTTGGGGCACCACTTCTGTGCAAGTCTCTGACAAGCCTCATAAACATCTTGAGTTTTGAGGTCTCCGTGCTTCAACATTACGAAGAATAGCAGCAAAAATAAATGTGGCATATAAAAATACATGTAGTGCATAATTTTAGGCATAGAGGAAGCGTCACTGTCTCTTACCGTCACTGGCTCTGAACTTTGCAGTGATATACTCATCTCCAGGGAACTTGGCTCGTTTCTTGTTGGCTGATGCTCTGGGACAACCTGACAGACTGAGAGAAGCAGTTGTTCAGGATCAAGAACTCACAAAGCTGAAATAGTGGATACATGGAGGAGAAGGGAGGCAGCTTTCTTCATAGTTTTGACACACAGACACAGGTGCGTGAGCCACCCCTCATTTATTCGTATTTTGCCAGGAAAATGGGAAATAGGCACAGCTATTTATTGAAGTGTGCAAATATACATGGAAATACAGCAAAATCAGAGTTTGTACAATTCTGACAAGCTTGTATTAGAACACAATGTTGGCACTGTGCTGCAGTGGTTTGCATCATATCCATCTGACAGAGTCCAGTTTGTGCGTGTACAAAGGAAGTCTTCTTCATACATAGAAGTTAGTCATGGAGTTCCACAGGGTTCTGTGCTGGGACCAATACTTTTTACATTATACATGCTTACATGGGGTGGCTGTAGCTCAGGAGGTAGAGCAGGTCATCTACTAATCAGAAGGTTGGCAGTTTGATCCCCTGGCTGCTCCAGTCTGCATGCCAAAGTATCCTTGGGCAAGATACTGAACCCAAGTTGCTCTCTGATGCAACAATCGGAGTATGAATGTTAGAAAGCTTAGAAAGAAGTGCTTGCATGAATGTATGTGAATGAGGCATGTTGTGTAAAGTGCTTTGAGTGCTCAACAAAGAGTAGAAATGCACTGTATGAGAACCAGTCCATTTACCATTCCCTTAGGCAGTATTACTAGAGTGCTGTGGCCCACTTAAAAACCAGATAATCCCACGGGGCACCCCTCCCCCCCCATCATCTGATAGCACCTACCTGCCACAGGGACACAAACTTCAATACAAGAGCAGTAAATTTAGGTCAGAGTAATGAGCAATATAATAAACTAACCACCTCCTATTACCATATTATAAATAAATACATACATAAATAAATACATTTATATAAACATGCAACTATGCATACCTGAGTAATTTCAAACTGAACCTGTTTTTACGCCCCCCCCTCGCAGAACCTTCATGGCCCACACTTTGGAAATCACTGCTATAGTTCTTTAGAACTTGACTTGGCCTGATGTTTCTTCTTCCCCTGCCCTCCATGACAAAGGTGATGTGGTCCTCTGCTGTCCTGTCAACACACCTCCAGCACCTCGGCTAGCTTTCTGAGAGCCTGGTCATGGCACCATCTATAACACACCTGGGACAGTGCGGTCTTGCAGTTTGACAGAATGTGCTGGAGGCTTGCATTGGGAGTATTGCAGAATGAGCAGTGTTACTCATTCACAAACAACTGGTGAAGGTTCTGAGGACAGGGAAGCATGTTGTAGCTGGAGCGAATATGGAAGCTGAACCTTGTCTCTGGGATCTTCCACAGGTTAGAGCACCTGATGTTTCAGTTGGCGACTCCCTCCCAGGTTGTCCAGCTTCCTTGTCAGCCTTGCGACAGCCTTGATCTTGTAGTGTTCTTCCTCCATTGGCCTTAGACCAAAACTATGGCGCCTTTCCCCATCTTAGCCCTGCTGTCCCTGCCTGGACTCTGCCAATGATTTCTGTTGTTACAGCCTAATGATTGCTCGGCCCACCTTGGTCCACTTACGGCCAGTAGGAACCTTGGCGTTTGTGTTCCTTCCTGACCGTTTAGTGGACCCTCTTAGCTCGAGAACCAGCCCCAGGCACTTTTGGATAAGTGAACTGGCTTTTCCATCCATCTTATTTGCAGTGGGTAAAGGGAGGGAGGGCAGCAGAGGCAGACTCAACATCATCAATGCTGACACAGAAACCTCTGTTGGAGAGGTACAACTTAAACCACTGGAGCGCTACACCTGTGATGCCCACACACTGCTCCAGCCTGGAGATGAGGATCTCATAGTCCACAGTGTCAAAAGCAGCTGTTAAGTCTAATAACACAAGTAGCACAGAGTCACCAGAGTCGGTTGCTAACAGAATATCATTAAAAACCCTTAACAGAGGGGACTCAGTGCTGTGATGGGTTTTAAACCCAGACTGGAACACTTCCAGAATTGCATGTTCATCCAGGAAAGTCTTAAGTTGGGTGAAAATAATCTTTTCCAGGATTTTAGACAAAAATGGCAGCTTGGAGACAGTCCTAATGTTTGATAAAACAGAAGAGTCTAGGCCAGATTTCTTCAGCAAGGGCTGCACAACAGCATGTTTTTTTTGTTTTTTTTTCCATTTTTGGCCACAGCGGCTTTTTGTGACAGTGGAGAGAGACAGGAAATGGGCGAAAGATACAGGGGAAGACACGCGGGCAAATCGGCGCTGGGCTGAGAACAGAGAAGTCACTTAAAAAGTCTTTAGAAGAAGACCTTTCCTTCTTCATGACTTTGCTAACTTCACTCAACTTGGGGGCATATCACCCCAACAGAGCACTTCTCTCTCAGACTGCTGGCTTACTTGTGGTTCCTCGGATACTTAAGAGTAGAATGGGAGGCAGAGCCTTCAGCTTTCAGGCCCCTCTTCTGTGGAACCAGCTTCCAGCTTGGGTTCAGGAGACAGACACCCTCTCTATTTTTAAGATTAGGCTTAAAACTTTCCTTTATGATCAAGCTTATAGTTAGGGCTGGATCAGGTGACCCTGAACCCTCCCTTAGTTATGCTACTATAGGCCTAGTCTGCTGGGGGGTTCCCATAATGCACTGTTTCTTTTGATTCACCTTATTACCTTGTTTATACTCCACTCTGCATTTAATCATTAATTGATATTAATCTCTGGCTCTCTTCCACAGCATGTCTTTCTCTCCCCTCAGCCCCCCCTCAGCCCCCCCCTCAGCAGATGACCCCCCCTCCCTGAGCCTGGTTCTGATGGAGGTTTCTTCCTGTTAAAGGGAGTTTTTCCTTCCCACTGTCACCAAGTGCTGCTCATAGGGGGTCGTTCTGACTGTTGGGTTTTCTCTGTATTATTGTAGGGTCTTTACTCACAATACAAAGCGCCTTGAGGCGACTGTTTGTTGTGATTTGGCGCTATATAAATAAAATTGAATTAAACTGAATAATATTGAACCGACAGTGGTGCCGGCTGAGGTACATAGCCTGGTGTTCCTAAGGGGATAATACTTAATGGATGCTTTCTATCTAACATTCACACTCAGATGAACGTATCAGAGAGTGACTTGGGGTTCAGTATCTTGCCCAAGGATACTTTGGCAGCCAGGGACTGAAGCAACAACCTTTTAGATGACCCACTCTGCCTCCTGAGCTACAGCTGTGGTAGGGAAAATCTTCCCTACCACCCAGAGCCTGTCGCACCACCTCCCTGAAGTCTGACCAACATTCCTCCTCTGCCTTCATGTGCTTCCTCTTCTCAATGTCCAGTCATCCTACAGACTATCACCCGATACTGCCTGACACCACCTTGCAGTCTCTTGTCTCTGTCAGATTGCAATTTCTGCATAAGATGTAGTCCACCTGTGTGCACCTTCTTCCACTCTTATATATGCTGCCCTATGTTCCTCTCCTTTCTTAAAGTATGTGTTCACAACAGCCATTTCCATCCTTTTCACAAAATCCACTATCATCTGCATTTCAACTATTAATAAATAAATAAGAGAAAAAGTGGAGTGGTACAGTACCTGCGGTGTGTCAAGAAGCTGCCGTTAGCATGACCAGAACCATCACAGCCTGGAGTTGGACAGGATGGACCCTCGGTCTTGAAGGCCTTCCAAGAGAAGGGAGTTCCATTTAGAAGACCTTCCTTCTGTCGGCGTGCTGCCAGCGGACATCCATAAGCACTACGATGAGTGGCGTATTTCCCACTGATGTGGCCCAGGCTATCGCATCCAGGAACAGGACATCTGGAGCCAGGTAGAAAACAAAGTTGGACTAGTTTGCCTAGATTTCACTAGAGACAGAGGCATCAAAAGGCTAACACAAGACAGAATCTAAATTTGGTAGACTAATATAGACAGCCACCTCTGAATGGCTTAGAGCAGAGAAATATGTAATTCAGATAAATTAAATCGATGTTCATGCTTTCTCTTTACACAGGAACATTTACAGCTGATTCTCTCTTTCCTGTCTATAGTACAAGCATTGAGATATTTTCCATTTTTCTACAACAACACCTGCATAGATGAGTATTAAACTAAAGGTGAGCTCCTAATCTTCAGAGGGTCAGTGTGGCCGGAATATTTTAGATGGTCTTTCAGGTGATGATCAGAAAGGTGACAGTTTGCCCTAAAGGTCATGTTAGAGCAAAAACTGTGGTATAGCAACCTGTGAGGACGATCATTCACCTGAATCACCATGGTTCATCCTCTGCTGATAAGTAGTATCCATTATGGGTTTCTTTACAAGTGAGCTAAATGATAACGTAACATTACAAACTTGCTGCTAATGAGCTACGGTTGCAAACCTCAGCAGCTCAGAATCTTCTTTGTCATCCTTGGTGGGGGTAGATTTGATGCCACCTTTCTTGGCTCGAGGGCATCCAGACAAACTGGTACAGAGGAACAGAGTGGACCACAGAGGAAAGGGCAAAACTTTGATTAAACACAGGCTGTTATAGAATTCTTTGAATGATATCAAAAAGTCATAAAAAGTCATATGTATATCTTGAACCATGTCAGCTATTGTAAATGAAGCTGATTCCTTTTAATGTTTCTCTGATAATTTACATGGAATAAGTACATGTACAGTGGGTCTGTGTGATTTCTTTAGCATTATGTTCTGTTAGCTTAATGTTTGATGCTAAATGTCAGCTGCTGTCTTAGTGAGGCAAGCAAGCAAACATATAGACTTTTTCTATTCTTGCCAAAGTCTGTTATAACTATGTAGAGTAACTGAAGTAATCTAAACTAAACATGTGATTGGGCGGGCAAAAAAGGAAAGAAGCTACCACCTTCTGTGTGAAGCATAGTTTCCAGTGATATGGCCTGATCCATCGCAACCTGGAGTGGGACACCTGAGACACACACAGATGCTCTTTCAGTTTGCAGATTTAAACGATCAGCAGATTGCTGGCAGAAACTAGTTTTTCACTAAATTATTTAGAATAAATGTTTTTTGTGTCAAATTTTTGATTGTATTTTATATTAGTTTAAAAAGGAGAGCAAGGACAGAGCTGTAGCTGTGGAGGTGAGAGACGGGAGAAAGCACACATACTTTAGTTCTGCTGTGTGGGCAGCCATGAGGGTCCGAAGTGATTTATCAGCAAGAGGACAGCCTGACAGACTGAAAGATAGGTTAGAGAGAGAACGTCAGAACACCAGACAGATCAGGATGTCTGAGTATGAGTGAAAGAAAGAGCCAGAACCTGAACTGAACTACAGAGCCAGGACAGAATTGGGGAGGACACACAGCAAGTAGTGTCATAGTTAGCTACGCTGAACATGTTCAGTATAATCAGAGTCATCCACTCTGAATGATGCCAGTTGTAAATTAAACAATCTACTGTTGGCTGCTGCATCTGAAAGGCCTCTTCAGTTCAAATGGCAGGTGGGAAATCCTCAAAGGTTTCACTGCTTTCTGCACTTCATACAGTAACCAAATGTGAGAACAATGTTTCATCTTCAGGTTCCATGAGGTGGTCCAGGTGTCTGTGCTAATGTCCTGAACAAACAGTCTCTGGAGCTTGAAAAAAAGGGCGACTGGACTTCTTTTTGTTTCTTGAAGACTTTTCATCTCTCATCCAAAAGGTTTCTTCAGTTCTCAAACCAAACGGTGGAGAGACCCAGGTATTTAAACCCCAGTGGGTGTAGTCCCCTGGAGGTGGTTTCCCCTGCTTTACAGTGCTGTCCTGAGCTCCCTCCCCAGGCGTCTCAACTCCCATTCACTCCTTTGTTCCAGTGACCTCAATCGGTCACATAAACAATGGAGCAAAGTCCCAAATTGGTTTCACCTGAAACCTTTGATTAAAATGACCCACACCTCTTTGCACACCTTGGTGCATTTGATTATGCACATGAACAATAGAGGGTCACAACCACCTCCAGGGGACCATGCCCACAGGGGTTTAAATACCTGGATCTCTCCACCTTTGGTTTGAGAACTGAAGAAACCTTTGGGATGAGAGGAGGAACATCTTCAAGAAGCAAAAAGAAGTCCAGTCGCCCTTTTTTCAAGCTCCAGAGACGACTATGACCTGCATGACTGAGAACCTACACAGACATATGCTGAACAAACACTGATTCAGTGATGATACAGATTTTACATGAGCCATTTTATTAGAGCTGAAGAAACCTTTTGAATGCATTTTAGTACAACACTATTTAAAAACAGGGATACTATGTAAACCTAAATAAAATCATAAATATGTAAATAATTTAAAGGCTACATTTAGCTGAAAGAAGAAAAATACCAAATGGTAAAGTCTCCAGACTTTTAATAGTAAGTAGAAGTATCTACATTTGTCACAGTAACTAGAAGTTACCATTGCACATTTTGTTTCACCAAATGTTTTCAGTGTGGTGCTGGATTGCACGCAAGCATATGGTTTGGTATTGCCTTAGTGACATAAACAATGCCTTTCCTGAACCCAGCAAGCACATGCAGGCCCACAGTGGGTAGTTGTGGGTGCTTTGCCCTGCCTAAACAGCTCCACAGCAGTTTTGCCATTTTGAGCCCTTATACGGGTTTTCTGTGGGCAAGCCAACAGTGGGCTTTGTCCAGAAAAAACCTATATGATGCTTGCGTAGGCTAGCCCACATGGAGGCCATAGCAATTTTACCCATACAAAACCCAAATCAGGGCCCCAAAAGGCAAAACTGCTGTGGGCCCTTTGTGGGCACACCCACTTGGGGTCAGTGTAGGTTTGCCCTACCCACACAGCCCCACAGTTCATCCTCACCTACCCACTTTGGACCTGTATGGGCATGTTTGCTGGCACATGATTTATAATAAGAAAACACCATACAGGGAAATGTGACTGCTTTGGAGAAGATGAAAAGAATGAAACCATAGAACATGTTTTATTACAATGTCAGAAATATGTGGCTGAGAGAAGGCGACTGATTCAAAACCTCAGTAAAATGGAACTCAACCTTATTGATATACTACAAACTCAAAAGGAGAAGGTTATCAGGCCATATTCTTATTTGATAGGATTTTATTTATTTTTTAGCAAGTGTCTTCATAGTGTAGTGGGGGTTGTGTCAGAAAGGAAACTTAGTGTAAAAATCTGCTAAATCATATCTGCTTGTGAAAAAGGGAGCAGCTGATTTCACAGTAGTACTGGGACCCACAGTGGGCTGCCCATTGTGGGCCATGTGGGTCTGATCACAGTGGCCACACACAGTCCTCAAGCGTGCATTTTCATGAACTTCATTGTGGCAGGCAGGTTTTAGAACCTCAGTGCAGGACTCAAGATAGGACTTAAACATCAGCTTTATTGCTGGAAAACACAGGACAGATTGAGCTGGACAAGAGCCAACAGATCAAACTAAGAAACTCATTTTAACAGACAGACGGGAGAGCACACAGCAGGCGGGGAGCCATAGACAACAACCACAACAACCACAACACACAATGCAACAGAGATCTATGAAAAAATGCAGACAATCAGGGAAATGGGACACACCAGGAACACAGCCGATCAGAATCTAACTAACAAGACAAGGAAGCAAAACTGAATACAAGCAGACAAGACTAAGGCTAACACAGTTAAACAGGAAATGGCTAAACATGGCAGAACCTACACAGAACCTAGGGATGCAGGCACACTGAGGAAATACAATAATGCAGGGAGAGACATAACTGGACCTGGGATTAAATACAAATGAACAATAACCCAGAACAGTGTGGATAATCAAAACGGAGAAGGTCTGGGAATCAAAATACCAAACAGAAAATCAAACTGTAGAGCATGATCCCAGACACAGCACATAAACAGAGCCAGAGTTCAAAAGTCCAACCCTAGAAAACACTGGGTCCTAGACCCAGGACCACAACACGCATGTTTGCTGTCAACATCTGAATGGCTGCATGTGGTCCTCCAACTGCACAACAAACCTGACCCCTTAGCCAAAAGCCACTAGACAAAAGGAAAACATTCTTAAAGAAACATGGGATCTTCATCTAGTGCATAGCAGCACATCTAGCAAGGAATTGTGAAGAGGACATCACCTGTACACATGCTAGCCTGGCACCATGGATCTGCACAATGGTCCATCAACTAAACACCCCCTGCACCAGAGCGCAGTCGGGAAGAGAACAGGAGACTGCTATTTTCACAGCATGCACTGAGGTCTGCAGAAAGGACGCCTGAGGGTGCTCTTGTTTGAAAAGTGTCCTCAGCCAGTCACCCTGACCATGCAGAAGGCAACAGAAGACAGATAGGTATATGGCTTGGCGATAGAACCGATTGATGGCAGTGTTACACTCATTGTTACAGTGATTGAATGTAACAAGATTCTAAACAACTGTTCAGAACTACCAACACCAGAAGTAGCATTAAACCACAAGCATCTGAAGCCTCTTGCAAAATAAGTGTATTTCCAAGCATGACTTGCATCCTTCTATTCTGCCCTTACTAGTCAGAGACATGATGAGTGGCCCTTCTACCTTTCCAAGGTCAATGACCACGCCTTCCTGATAACCCTGTGCAGCCAACTTGAAAGCCTCATATCTCTACAGCCATCTTTCAAGAGGAAGCTTGAAATGATAGAACAGTTTGTCCTGTTCATGGAAAGGACCTTTCAGAGTGGGCATGCTCAAGAGGTTCAGACACTGAAACCCAAAGAGTACTTACCTTGTTTTGGGGTGTACCCAGCACAATCGTTATCTCTGATGCAAGTGCGCCTGACTGGGCCAGACCTCAACAAAAGGCCTTGGCTCTTACTGCTGACAACCTACCAACGCAGTGCGGCTCTGGGCTATGCAGGGACTTTGACTAAGACTGTTTCACTTACTGTGTTCAGGATGAGAGAAAGTCATTCACTCGACGAGGAGTTGTCGACAGTGAAAAGCCTGTATGATCCTCTTGGATTTGTCTGTCCTGTGACAATTCAAGGAAAGTTGCTTTGAGAACTCACCTCAGACTATTCAGACTGGTATGGTCCACTGCCAGCAGAGAAAGTAAAAGTACTGGACAGCTGGAGAAATTCTCTTCAGCAGGTAAAAAATCCCCAGGCTATACTTAAATGTGTCACCATCATCAGCTGACCATCATGAAAATACGATAAGATTCCCTGGACCAGCATTCTTCTCACAACACTGTCACTCAAACATCGTGGGTCTCAGATCTTCAACCACTTTTTATGCTGGGGTTCTCTTATAAGGGCTGTTGGTACTCTGACTCACATCATTCAGAGCTTCAAAAAAGGACAAGACATTAAGAAGTGTAGGAGATGGTATCAGCGTAGCATTCCCTGAACAGTGGAAGCTGTCAATCAGAGTAGGGCAGTCCTTATTAGGACAGTTCAATGTGAGGCTTCTGCAAAAGAGTTAGAGCACCTTATGCCCAATGTCTCCTGTTAACCAAGATGAGGAAGCATGGTGATGTGCATAGATGCAGTGGCCACTTTAGGTCTAGAGAAAAGTTTCTATCATTTCCATTTGGAGCATCCTGAATGTCATATGTTACGGTATGACCGAGAGACAACATTAAAGTGCAACATTGAGAAGACTGAAAGATTCCACATTTCTTGTTATGAAAGAGGAGCTGTACAGCTTTGGGCTGCTGTCGTGATCTCCTGGCTCATCCAAAGGAGCTGTCTGGGGTAGGATGGACAGGAAGGTGGTGTGCACAGAGATGTAAGTGAGGAAAGAGAGCTGACATTCAAGCAACGCTAAAAGCCAGCCTGAACAGACTGACCATCCCGTTGCTTTTACTCACCAATGTTCGTTCCTGACACAGTAATCCAGCTGGATGGGCTGTCTTCTGTACAGGCAGGAACACAGAGAGCTCCGGTGAGCCCTGACGTGGAGGGCTTTGTGTGTACATCAATAATGTGTGGTGCAGTAACAGTGAAACTGTTGCAACTCACTGTTCACAACTGGTGGACTATCTGCTTGTGAAATACTGGCCCTTCTACTAGCCATGGGAATCCACAGCCAGTCTGGTGGTGGATACGTCAATTTCTCCCAATGCTAACACTCAGGATGCCCAGTGGCAGCTCTACAGTGCCATCAGTGAGCTAAAGACTGTGCATACACAACATTTTATTGTAGTTGATGAGATTTCAATCATGCAAACTTACAATCTGTTCTGCCCACATTGCACCAATATGTCCACTTTTGGTGTACAATGCAGCCCCTTGCCCCCACCTTGGGGGCACAAATCATATTTCTGTTGTGCTTTTTTCAGCATACAGAATGGTACTGAAATGCAGTAAGATTATATGAAAGCAGGTCAGAGTCTGGCCAGAGGCTGCAAATGCAGTACTTCAGGACTGTGCTGTAAGCACTGACTGGAGCATAAGACAGGAGATGTGCCAGGATTCTGTTAATCAGCTTCTCTTCAGCCTTTAACACAATCGTCCCACAGCAGCTAATGGTGCAGCTCTCTCTGCCTGGCTTGAACACCTTACACTATAAGTGGATTTTAGCTGATCAGAAAGTCAACAGACAGTATGTGCTGGCATTAAGTCATCGTACACAATCAAACTGAGCATGGGGTCCATTTTGCTCAGACATGACTCTACTGCCAAATTTGGCACAAACTGCCTCATCAAGTTTGCTGATGATACAACGGTAGTGGGACTCATTAATAATGGAGAGTGTTACGGCCCCGGCCATAGGTCTGTTGTTCCTGTGTTTGTTGCTTTTGTTTCTTTAAGGGGCGGGGAGTACCGGCAGAATCCCTTCTCGTGATTGGCTGCCACCGGAGGCTTGGCTTACAACATGGCGACTGTTGGTTGGACCCTAACATTAGCTGACGGCTTAAAAGGCAGTCCATGAAAGCTACTTGAGGGGCAGCAGCTGAGCATGACGGTCCCAGCCTCCGTCTTCAAAACCTGTGGTTTCCCCTATGTGTAAATACTTTCTTTTGATTTGTGAAGCAGAAGGGGTGAGCTGCCATTTTCTTTGCACGGTTTTCTCCTGTTGTGGTGCTAGGGAGTTAGGGTTAGTGATTGTCTTCTGTTTTGTTTTTGTAGGGTTTAGGTAGCACTTTCTTGGGGAACAAGGTGTTTTGTTTGTTATTTTGGCCTTGGCTCGCCCCGGAGCCCAAACTTCTGTTCATTTTCTAGTTTTTGATTCCCTGTTTGGCATCCTTTTACCCAATGCCTGGGTACAAGGTGGCAAATAAACTGGCTTGACTTTATTTATTTATTTAGCATTTTTGGCCACAGCGGCTTTTATGGGCAGTGGAGAGAGACAGGAAATGGGGGGAAGGATACAGGGGAAGACACGCGGGCAAATTGGCGACGGGCAGCGTGGCATATGTATGTGGTCGCCGGCTTCACCACTAAGCCACCCAGGCGCCCCTGGCTTGACTTTATATATAGAGTTTGTGTTTGTAGTTTTGGGGGCTGGGGCAGGGACACCCATCCACCCCTCATGTTGCGCTCCTTACCCCTAGACTGGGGCGTAACATGAGAAATATAGAGGGTTGAAATGATCTCACTTCTGAGATGAAGTATCAAAGATGATAAAGAGAAAAACAGTCAACCCTAAAGTTTTTTTTTGTTTTGTTTTGTTATATTTGTGAATTTGACTGCCATTTAAGCATTTTTGTGAGTTACGTGCAGTTTCATGTATTATGTGCCATTCCACAGCAGGACGCTAGAGGGCACTAATCGCGCTCGTGGTATGGAGTGGCTTTGGGGCACAGAGGAAGAATAAATCCTCCTGTTATGAAGCTATGATAGCTCAACGTGTGTGCCTTTTGCTATTCTTTACCACAGGTCAGTAAAAACACATGGTGGACGGGTGCTAATCAGCCAAGAACTGTGGGAGTCACATCCCTCTGATTAACAGAGCTAGCAACCAAAGCGACTGACTCCAGTTATTCACTGATTGCGACTCTACACGACCTACAGTGGGAGATGCAGCAGCAGCTTCATCAGCTGACCAGTGCTGCCAACAGAGACTTGCTCCGTCAACTTGCAGTTTCGTGCCAAGAAGAAGAGGCTGATGATTTTCCTGGTGATGACGCCACTGAGGTGGAGCTCTTTGAGTTCATCACTGACTTCTTGAGAAGCAAACGTGTGAAGAATCTCGAGGATCAGGGGATGCCTTGTTTGCTGGTGTTTCGTGACCTCATTGATGAACTGCAAGCAGCCCAGGTAACCTTTGAACAAAACCAAGCGTCTGATGAAGAGGATGCTGCTTTGGCATCAGAGACTCAACCACCTGTAGTAGCAGCAGTAGTGAGTAAGAAAGTATCAAAATCAGTAGTTGCTGATCCAGTGACTGGTTTAATAAATCTGACTGATGTGGCTGCATTTTTACCACATAGAGACTTTAAGATACATTGTGGTCACATCTCAGATTGGGATTCTGATTTGAGTTTTAACAGTATGTGTAAGCAAACTGACGAAGGGCTGGCTGAGGGTTTCTCAGAGGCTGAAATTTTAAGGACCGTGCTTAAGATAATTAAGCCTGGTACCTTAAAAGACATGCTTATGACCAAAGACAGCCTGACCCTGGCTGAGCTAAAGCGTTTCCTCAAAGCACACCTTAGGGATAAAAGCAGTACTGAATTATTCCAGGAATTGAGTAACGCAAAACAACATGACAAAGAGAGCCCACGACAGTTTATGTACAGACTGATGGGGGTGAAACAACGTATAATGTTTGCTTCTAAACAAAGTACAGACTTTCAATATGACAGCAAAATGTTCATACATCAGACGAGACCTTCAACCCCATATTTCAGACATGGGTGTGACTGATGACTTTATTCTCGAACTGATTACAAGGTCACTGAGAGAAGCCACAGAGAGGAAAATCAGGTTGGGCCAGGCCTATAAGCAAAAGTCAATCAATGTCAACACCGCCCAGCAGGATAGTGATGGACAAAATGCAGGCTACTACTGCAGCCGAGGTGCAAGCTAACCGCACTGCTATACAGGAGCTGACTGCACAGGTGTCATCTTTGGCCAGGAGTTTAGAGAAAGCTCTCACACCTGTAGTGAATGTGGCAACAGCAAACACTTATCTGCCTCTGCCACATCCAAAAACAGCCAGCCAAGCTGGAAGTTAAAGGGAAATGTCGCCAATATACATCCTGAAGAAATGACACTTCCTCACACTGTTTGCGGTGTGGAAAAGAGGGACACAGAGCTATTGGCTGCCTACAGAAGTGTAATCTGTCGGGAAACCAGGTGAGGTCACTGGGGGGGGGGGACCACCAGTGACCATAGAGAATGCAGAGTCCCCCATTACAGAGAAGCTGCACCCCAAAGAGAAAATCCCATTGTCTCCCAAGTCCACCAAACCACATCGGGTGTCCAGAAGGGAACGTGTTGCCCAGCTGATTGGTGGTAGGTGCATGGTAACGTGCTACTTGGATGGGGTCAAACTTCAGATGCTATTGGACAGTGGGGCCCAGGTAAGCATAGTGGATAAGTCTTGGGTGCAGAAAGCTTTGCCCAATGTACCAATTCAACCACTGGAAAGCTTACTGCAAGACCACCCACTCAAAGTCACTGAGTCTAATAGGACAGAGGTACCTTTCAATGGGTGGATAGAAGTCCTTCTTGAAATCACAAGTAACAAACATGGCTCAGTTGCTCTGCATGTCCCGATGCTAGTGAGCCAAGCAGGCGTGAGTAGGTGTTACTAGGTTTCAATGTGATCCAAGAGATTATTGCAGGGAACAGTGATCAGACTGCTAAGGCCAATTTAGTGGATCTATTGTCAGAGGCTTTAAAAATTAAGAAGAATAGTGTTGAAACTCTTGTCACTGTTGTTCACACCAGTGTTAATTTTGACAGCAAATTTTGATTTAGTTTTAGTCACAGTCTTTTGACGAAAATGTAATTTAGTTTTAGTCATAATTTAGTCATTGAATAGTTTTAGTTTTAGTCAACAAATTATGGTAAGAATATAGTCGACTAAATCTACAGTCGATTTAGTCGACTAAAATATAAAGGGTGTAAAATGTAAATGCTTTTTCTTCAGTTCCCTTGAATTAGTCATTAGTACGTGAGGACACAGGGCTGTGTCTCTGACAGGCTGGTCTGCAGTACGGGGGCCCCACAGGGAACTGTGCTGGCACCGTTCCTCTTCACCCTCTACACTGCAGACTTCTCCATCAACTCCCCACGCTGCCATCTGCAGAAGTTCTCTGACGACTCTGCCATAGTTGGCCTCATCACAGGTGAGGATGACTCAGAGTACAGACAGTGGACTCAGGACTTTGTGGACTGGTGCCAGCGGAACCACCTCCTGATCAACGCCGCTAAAACCAAGGAGCTGGTGGTGGATTTCCGCAGGCGCAGACCCACCACACGGACACCGGTGAACATCCAGGGAGTGGACATTGAGATAGTGGACTCTTATAAGTACCTGGGTGTTCACCTAAACAATAAACTGGACTGGACTCATAACACTGATGCGCTCTACAGGAAGGGTCAGAGCAGACTCTACCTGCTGAGAAGGCTGAGGTCTTTTGGAGTGCAGGGGACACTCCTGAAGACCTTCTATGACTCTGTGGTGGCATCAGCCATCTTCTATGCAGCAGTATGTTGGAGCAGCAGCTTGTCTACAGCTGAGAGGAAGAAGATAGACAAGCTCATCAGGAAAGCCAGCTCTGTCCTAGGATGTCCTCTCGACTCAGTGCAGGTGGTGGGAGACAGAAGGACTCTGACCAAAATAACATCACTGATGGACAAGGTCTCCCACCCCATGCATGAAACTGTTGCTGAGCTGGAGAGCTCCTTCAGTGACAGACTGCTGCATCCTAAATGCACAAAGGAGCGTTACCGTAGATCCTTCCTCCCAGCAGCTGTAAGACTTTATAATCATCACTGCTCCCAACAAAAACCACAATAACCTACACAATGTAGGATAATATATAATATACTGTAAATAGTCCGGCCTGTTAAGGTTCAACACACAGGCACATCATGTACATTGTATATAGTGTTATTATTAGTAGTATTAAGGTTAATCTTGTTTGTTGATTTTATATATATTTATATTCTTTTCTTAATAGTGTGAATTATTATATTTTTACTTATATTTATAATAACTGCGGCTGCTGTTACACCCAAATTTCCCCTCTGTGGGACAATAAAGGCTGTTTCTTCTTCTTCTTCTTCTTAGTCATTGTACACACTTACACAAAATTAAACATTTAATAAAAGTTATGGAATATTATTAATAATATTAACATTAGTGTTTCACCTGCTTCCCACACACCTGATCATTAACACCACCTTACTGAGATAATACGAGCGTTTTACAGCAGGACGCTCTGAAAGGTACAGGGCAGTGTTCAGGACTAAGATTATAAAGGCTAATCCACCGCGGTGTGGAGATTTTCTCTGAACACAAACTGGGAAAAACACTTTACCCTGCATGACATTAAAATGCTGACCTTTGCATGGAGATCTGGGTGACTGGTTTGCAGATGTCGTTTAAGATTTTTCGTCTTTTTGCCCGAGATAGTCGCCCCACATGGTTTACACATCGTTTTATTTGTCACAACGTCAAAGGACAAATGTGTCCATACATCGGCTCTTCTCTTTCTCCCTGCTGACATTGATTACATAACTTAGTTCTATCGGAAGGAACGACCAATCACAGACTAGTTTGTCCGTCAGGGGTTTAGAGCACATTTACGCTACTGTGCGTTTGATTGGATGTTTTCCTAACTCGTCCCGCCCTTTCACAAATTAAATAAGTTCTGATTGGATTTCATCCCTGCCAAGCATTTTCGTCTCATTTTCATTCGTTGACGAAAGTGTCAATTAATTTCGTTTTCGGTTTTATCATTTAAGGTAGTTTTTACTTAGTTATCGTCTCGTTATCGTCATGAAAAAAAGGGTCGTCAACGAAAACTATGACGAAAATATTTTGTCAACGAAATTAACACTGGTTTACACAATGCCACACCAGGAAGAGTCAGGACAGTGAGAATGGGAAAGAAAGGACTCCCCATCCACAGCAGCCAGGTCTGTGAGGTGAGATGTCGAATTAGAGCTTTTCCTGGAGGTGGAGTCATGTTGTTTGAGCCAGATATAGAGTGTAGCTTGCCAGATGGGTTGGAGTTGTTTCCTGCTGTTGTTGACGTGCCGGCTGTTGCCTCTAAAATAGTAAGAATCCCAATCCAGAATTCCACAAAGCACGATATTTTCTTACCTCCAAAACCAGTCTTGGGATTCATCGAGGAAATTGTTGAAAGTACACCTGTGAACATTCATCCAGTTACCCAGAAGTCAACAGAGCCACTCAGTGATCCTCAACTCTGCACTACTTAAGTAAGTTCAAACTGTGATGGATGGGGTGAGGGAAAAGAAAATCACAGGATGGCCCAGGGTGAAGAAAAATGGCACCCTGATGTCAGTTTAGACCATCTGTCTGAGTCTGACCAAAACAGGGTACGGCAATTACTTTATGAGGAATCAGACGTGTTTGCTCGTGATGAAGGAAACACTGGATGCATCCCTGGCTTACAACTAAGAATCAACACAACCGACAATAATCCAGTCCAGAAAAGTTAAAATTCCATCCTGCGGCCACTGTGTAAAGAGGTAAAGTAAACCTCTTAAACAGGGGGTGGATCAGAAAATCTGTGTCGGCCTGTTCCTCACCAGTAGTGTGTGTGCGGAAAAAGGACAACAGTCTGCGCCTTTGTGTTGACTTCCAAGTGCTCAACCATAAGACCATCCCAGACCGCCATCCGCTACCAAGGATCCAGGATCTGTTGGACAGCCTGGGGGGCAATTCATGGTTCTCCATCCTGGATCAAGGGAGTGCGTACCATTAAGGTTTTGTGAGTGAGGAGTCGAGACATTTAACAGCTTTTAGCACCCCGTGGGAACTCTACGAATGGATGCGAATACCCTTTGGATTGACTAATGCCTCAGCCGCCTTTCAGAGGTGCATGGAGGGAGTGGTATTAAGCTTCGTCCTGCCAAGTGTGAACTCTTCAAGAGACAGATTCAATGTTACTGTGTTACTGTCTTTTATACACTCCTGATCAAAATCTTAAGACCAGTTAAAAAATTGCAAGAATTTGCATTTTGTACTATTGGATCTTAAGAAGGTTCTAATTAGAGCTTCACAATGCTAAAAGAAGAAATCAGCACAAGAGACAAAAACCTTTGAGCAGTGAATTTATTGAAAACTGCATTTACACTCAAACATGATTTTTTCAGCTGATCAAAATTTTAAGACCATAGCTCAAAAAACCCTGAAAACCCCCTCAAAACAGAAATCAAAGTGTCAAAAAAAGGACTCAGTAATGAGCAGCTCCACCATTCTTGTTGATCACTTCAAACAATCGTTTTGAAGTGTTGAAGATGGCTTCATGAAGGACATCCACTGTCTGGAACTGATGTCCATTTTTGTAAACTTCCCTTGCCATCCATCCCCAAATGTTCTTAATCGGATTAGATCAGGGGAACATGCAGGATGGTCCAAAAGAGTGATGATGTTCTCCTGGAAGAAGTCCTTTGTCAGGCGTGCATTGTGAACAGCAGCATTGTCCTGTTGAAAAACCCAGTCATTACCACACAGACGAGGGTCCTCAGTCATGAGGGACGCCCGCTGCAACATCTCCACATAGCCAGCTGCTGTTTGATGCCCCTGCACAACCTGGAGCTCCATTGTTCCACTGAAGGAAAACGCATCCCAAACCATGATGCCCCCCCCACTGTGCCGTGTAGAAAACATCTCAGGTGGGATCTTCTTGTCATGCCAGTAACGTTGGAAGCCATCAGGACCATCAAGGTTACATTTTTTCTCATCAGAGAAGACAACTTTCTTCCACCTTTCAGTGTCCCATGTTTGCTGCACCCTTGCAAAGTCCAAACGGGCAGTTTTGTGGCGTTGAAGAAGACGTGGCCTTTGAAGACGTTTTTGTTTCTAAAGCCCTTCCCTCACAGATGCTGTCTGATGGTTATTGGGCTGCAGTCAGCGCCAGTAATGGCCTTAATTTGGGTAGAGGATCGTCCCGTGTCTTGACGGACAGCCAATCGGATCCTGCGGCTCAGCGCAGGTGAAATATTTTTGGGTCTACCACTTGACTTTTTTGTTCCATAACCCTCAGGATCATTTAAAAAATGCAAAATGACTGTCTTACTGCATCCAACCTCAGCAGCGATGGCACGTTGTGAGAGGCCTTGGTTATGCAGCTCAACAATTCTACCACATTCAAAGTCAGTGAGCTTTTTTGCTTTTGCCATCAGGAGGTCTGGACAGTGTAAAGACTTGACAGAAAATGACATGGAATCCAAATTTTTGCACAGATTTTGGCTTTTAAAGGCTGTGGTCTTAAACTTTTGATCAGCTGGAAATATCATGTTTGAGTGTAAATGTAGTTTTCAAAAAATTCACTGCTCTAAAGGTTTTGTCTCTTACGCCGATTTCTTCTTTTAGCATTGTGAAGTTCTACTTAGAACCTTTTTAAGATCCAGCAGTGCAAATAATGCAATAATGCAAATTCTTGCAATTTTTTAACTGGTCTTAAGATTTTGATCATGTAGTTTAAAAGGACTGAGTTAAGAACAACAGTATGAGTGTGTTTGTGTTTATCTTTACAATGAATGAGTTAATTTTTGTACATTGTGATTATAATCTGTTGATGGACTCAAAGACTCTACTGAATAGTTTTAAGAAGTGGTGGAAATGTTTTGTGATTCATAATGTCTTGACTCAGGAGCACTATGACCATGTTTTGTAAAAGAGACTACAGTGAAAGGCCATTGGTTTTTATATTCAGTTTAGTAATACTTGAGGTATGTTTATAGATTTTCTTGTGAAAAATAAACTTTCCTGTTATGAAGCTATGATAGCTCAACGTGTGTGCCTTTTGCCATTCTTTACTACAGCACCACACGTTGTTACAGGGAGCCAGTTGCCCCTCAGACGACAAACCTAGGGAGGCAACAGAAACAACTTTCAGAGCAGAGGTGGAACAGTTAGTGAGCTGGTGTAGTGGCAACAACCTGCCCCTTAATGTCAGCAATAAGAGTTAATTGTGGGCTTTAGAACAAAGGCTGAGCATCACCCACTGCACATCAGTGGCTCCCGTGAGGAGAGGGTCAGCTGCACAAAATTCTTAGGCGTTTACATCACTGAGGATCTTTCCTGGCCTCTCAACACCACACACCTGGTCAAGAAGGCTCAGCAGAGGATGCATGTCCTTTGAGACACTATTGTGAGCATCCTGTTTAGCTGCATCACATTTCGGTATGGTAGCAGTGGTGAGGATGGCTGAGAAGGTCATTGGGGTTTACTCCCTTATTGCAGACCATTTTCATTCATTTTCCAAAACATTTGTTTCATATCCTTGACTATTTTATATTTTTAACTCAGTTATTGGTTGCACTTGATGACTTCAGCACTGTCTTTGTATTGTATTGTGTTATCTTTGTTGTGCGTGGTCCTTCTGGCCCTGAGAAATGCAGTTCTGTCCCACTGTATTTTAAATATGATGGAATGACAAAGTAGACTTGAACTTCTGGTTTCTGTCAGAGTGCATGTACACGGAGCTTCAGCAGCCCTCACTGTGTTATATGGGGTGGGGGTGGGGGGGTGGGGGGTGAATGATATCACATATCGTATCATGGAGTCACTGCAAACTCACACGAGGTGCTCACAACATTTTTAGCTAAGGTTGCTAAAAATGACCATTGGTGCCTGTATGTGGGGATTCTTATGATCAGGGGTGGGCAAACACTTTTCCCCACAGGCACACACGAAAAACTGGGACTGTAGGACTCTACCAACAAGCTAAACTCAATCTGCTCAATATTAATCTGATTACTTTACAAACTGCCACTGCTAAGAGTAAATGTTACAGTCAGTCAATGAAAATGTGAAACATTTTTTCAGTATTTGATCCATTTGCCCGTAAAAAGACTTGTTCATTGTTCACATGGAACCTGTTACAGAAAGACTAGAAACTGACTGGGTTCATTTCATTGAGCACTTTTAAAAGCAAACTGCACTTTCTTGAGGCCAACACCACAACATGCACTTGTTTTTTTTAATTTGTTTGTAAAAATTTAAACCATGTTGTGTTTTGCTTGTGTTTTAACTATGTCATTTTGTAAAGGTGCTTTGCATTTGTATGTGTTGCTGCCTATCTTAGCCGGGACTCCCTTGAAAAAACTGTTCTTAATCTCACTGGAGCTTTCCTGGTTAAATAAAGGTTAAATAAATAAAATAATTTAAGAGCTCTGGAATATCTTTGTATTTCTTCCCACAAAACTGTCAACTTTCTGCTCTTATGTTTGATATTGTAGGGTCTTGAGGTAACTGTTGTTGTGATTTGGCACTATATAAATAAAATTGGGAAAGAGAGAAAGGTCTGATACTCTTCTTAGCACTTTGCCCAGGCTGAGCCATCTGACAGCTGGGTGGTGGTAGCCTATGTTGCCATGTTCAGTCTCATGCTCCTCCACAAGTACAACAAACTGTGATTTAGTGCTCTGATGACATTTTAGTTACAACATCAGCAATATGGTTATTTTTTTAGCACAGGCTTACACAACATCTCCTGGTGTATAATACAGTGCAAAAATACCAATTTCAGTTATGCAGTCATTTCAGTCAGTTTATCCTGCATCCGCTTCAAAAGTCCAACACTTTTCCCTGTCAGAGTTGAACAGCCATTGGTTGTAACACCTGCCAGTTTGTCCCATTTCATATCCAGCCTATCCAAG
Source organism: Archocentrus centrarchus (assembly GCF_007364275.1). NCBI lineage: Eukaryota > Metazoa > Chordata > Actinopteri > Cichliformes > Cichlidae > Archocentrus > Archocentrus centrarchus. The sequence goes on along the minus strand of NC_044352.1, from coordinate 37,161,260 downwards.
TATGCACTTACCCAGCTCCTCCATAATCTCAAACTCTTTTGTTGTCCCACATAGAAAAATGAGTAGCCTGTGTTGTGGACATTGCGGTGCTCATCCAGAACCAAGGAGAAAAAGTCAGATTTGTCCACTTTGTTTTTCAGCTGAAGCTCAGGATTTACCAGAATGTCCCTGATCCATCTTGTTATGGTTTGGCTGGAGAGGGGCATATTAGGGTGGCAGAGTCCACCAAACACTTAGATAAATGTCTTGATGCATGCTCAATCATCCATCTAAGGAAATCCCAGAAAGTTGAATTTGTTCATCTGAACGCAACATTTTTAGTGGGAGAAACTTTTTGTCACTCATCCAAGTGGCTTCTTCAGTCTCAGCTGTTTAATTTTAATGGAAAGAGACAGAATATCAACCAACAATCCATAAAAAACACTTTACATAAAAGTTACAAATTGATTTTCACATCAATGAATTGCATAAGTATTTGGTCCCCTCGAGTCCAGCTAGAATTCATGTGTGTCCATGTGGCACACACATTGCAATCAACTATTCCATTGCAACCTCTCCACCATCATGGACAAAGACCAAAGAGCTGTCAAAGGACATCAGGGACAAGAATGTAGACCTGCACTGCAACTGTTGCTTATTAACCAACTTTATTGGTTGGCTGTGTACCACAGGCCTTCAAGGTGGCTGTAATTAAACCTCTACTTAAAAAGCCATCACTGACCCAGCTGTCTTAGCTAATTATAGGCCAATCTCCAACCTTCCTTTTCTCTCAAAGACTCTTGAAAGAGTAGTTGTAAAACAGCTAACTGATCATCTGCAGAGGAACGGTTTATTTGAAGAGTTTCAGTCAGGTTTCAGAATTCATCACAGTACAGAAACAGCATTAGTGAAGGTTACCAATGATCTTCTTAGAGCCTCTGACAGTGGACTCATCTCTGTTCTTGTCCTGTTGGACCTCAGTGCAGCTTTGATACTGTTGACCATAACATTTTATTACAGAGATTAGAGCATACTATAGGTATTAAAGGTACTGCACTGCAGTGGTTTGAATCATATTTATCTCATAGACTCCAATTTGTTCATGTAAATGGGGAGTCTTCTTCACACACTAAGGTTAATTATGGAGTTCCACAGGGTTCTGTGCTAGGACCAATTTTATTTACATTATACATGCTTCCCTTAGGCAGTATTATTAGAAAGCATTGCATCAGTTTTCATTGTTATGCAGATGATACTCAGCTTTACCTATCAATGAAGCCAGATGACACACATCAGTTAGTTAAACTGCAGGAATGTCTTTAAGACATTAAGGCCTGGATGACCTCTAATTTCCTGCTTCTAAATTCAGATCAAACTGAAGTTCTTGTACTCTGCCCCACAAATCTTAGAAACATGGTATCAAACCAGATACTTACTCTGGATGGCATTACTTTGGCCTCCAGTAACACTGTGAGAAATCTTGGAGTCATTTTTGACCAGGATATGTCCTTCAATGCACATATTAAACAAATATGTAGGACTGATTTTTTGTATTTGCGCAATATTTCTAAAATTAGAAACATCCTTTCTCAGAGTGATGCTAAAAAGCTAATTCATGCATTTATTACTGCTAGGCTGGACTATTGTAATTCATTATTATCAGGCTGTCCTAAAAGCTCCCTGAAAAGCCTTCAGCTGATCCAAAATGCTGCAGCTAGAGTACTGACAGGGACTAGAAAGAGAGAGCAGATTTCTCCCATATTGGCTTCTCTTCATTGGCTCCCTGTTAAATCTAGAATAGAATTTAAAATTCTTCTCCTCACCTACAAGGTCTTGAATAATCAGGCCCCATCTTATCTCAAAGACCTCATAGTCCCATATCACCCCAACAGAGCACTTCACTCTCAGACTGCTGGCTTACTTGTGGTTCCTAGGATACTTAAGAGTAGAATGGGAGGCAGAGCCTTCAGCTTTCAGGCCCCTCTTCTGTGGAACCAGCTCCCAGCTTGGATTCAGGAGACAGACACCCTCTCTATTTTTAAGATTGGCTTAAAACTTTCCTTTATGATCAAGCTTATAGTTAGGGCTGGATCAGGTGACCCTGCTCATAGGGGGGTCATTTTGACTGTTGGGTTTTCTGTGTATTATTGTAGGGTCTTTACCCACAATACAAAGCGCCTTGAGGCGACTGTTTGTTTTGATTTGGTGCTATATAAATAAAATTGAATTGAATTGAACTGTTGTGATTATTAGGAAATGGAAGAAATATAAAATTACCATCAGCTGCCCTCAGTCTGGAGCCATACCTCTTCTTGGGACTTTCTATTAATCACTGAATTCTTTGTTGGTCCTTCAATAAACTGTCTAAATTTTTACTGCTGCATTCTGTGCTTGAGATCTGTTAGTGTGCAACAGGAGGCACTTGTTCACGATCTGAAGGCAGTTGGACCACAGTCACCAAGAACACCGTTGGTAACACACTACGTCATAACGGATTGAAATCTTGCAGCACCACAAGGTCCCCCTGCTCAAGAAGGCACATGTACAGGTCAATCTTATGTTTGCCAGTGAACATATAAATGATTCAGGAAAGACTTGGGAGAAAGTGCCGTGATCAGATGAAACCAAAATTGAGCTCTTTGGCATCAACTGAACCCGCCATGTTTGGAGGAATGGCCCAAAGAACGCCATCCCCACGGTAAAGCACTGCTAAGGGTACAGGACAACTTCACCACACTGAGGGGCCAATGGATGGAGCCATGTACCATAAAATCTTGGACAAGAACCTCCTTCCTTCAGCCAGAACACTGATGATGAGATGTTGATGGGTCTTCCAGCATGATAGTGACCCAAAACATACCACCGAGGCAACAAAGGAGTGGCTAAAGAAGAAGCTCATGGAGCTGACTAACCAGTCTCCAGACCTCAGTCCTCTAGAAAATCTGTGCAGGGAGCTGAAGCTTCGAGTGACCAAGCAGCAGCCAAGAACCCTGAAGGATTTAGAGTTTCTGTGAAGAGTTGGCCAAAATCCCCCCTGAGATGTGTGCAAACCTGATGACCAACTACAAGAAACATCTTATGGCTGTACTCACCAACAAGGGTTTCTCCACCAAGTACTATGTTATGTTTTGCTTGGGTATCAAACACTAATTTCACTCAGTTTTGTGCAAATCAATTTATAACTTTCATGTAATGTCTTTTTTTCTGGATTTTCAGCTGATATTTTGTCTCTCTTCATTAAAACAAAACTACCATCAAAATTAGAGAATGTCTTTGTAAGTGAGCAAACTTACTAATTTAGCAGAGAATCAAATTTTCCTCACTTTATGTGTCAGAAGTATCAGAACAGCTGAGATGCATTTTCTCAACACCGTTAGTCTCTGTGGCTTTCAGACCCCAAACACACTACAAAATAGCACAACAAAGAAGAGGTACCTCGTTAGGCTAAAACTCTGCAGTCTATTTACACCTACAGGCCAGTGGGCTCTCTCTCAATGATGAGGATGTGTACATCCTGGACAGGGAGGGATGCTGGTTTGAATTGGCAATCAACGAGGCCACTTATGTGAAAAGGGAATGGCCATTGCTGAGCTGAGAGTACATCTTTCAATGCCGTGATCAAAGGCAAATCAGAGCACATTGTTTTTTTTTCAGCCACAGTGACTTTTGTTAACAGTGGAGAGATACGGGGGAGGACACATGGGAAACAGTGACAGGCTGGGACTCAAACCTGCGCCACACCACACTGCTACATGGCATATGTATGTGGTTGCTTGCTCAACCTCTGAGCCACCCCAGCACCCAGCTCATGCTTAGTTAATGGTGCTAGTTTCAGTCATTAAGCAAATGTACTAGGGTTGAGGAAACCTGCAGTCAGCTGAGCCTGAAGAGGACATTTGGAGGAAACTCAGGGTCCAGATGAACAGAATCAACTTTCTGGGACTTTTTGATAAACTCCCCATCAGAGAATGGCTGTTTGCTCTTTTTGGTTTTTTGTGATTCATGGGAAATCACAGTGCCGGTCTCCTCCGGCTTTACCCCTCACTTCAATAAATAAATACTTATTCATTTCGTGTTAAAAACTCTATTTTCAGGGTTAACAAACACATTTCTCATAAATGTTGGTTCCAATGCATTTACAGTGAAGCTGCATTCACTGGCACAGGTATGTCAAAAAAAAGTCTCCTTCAAATAAAAGTCACAAAATTGCATTGTTTGGTGACTGAAATAGGACAAACTGCATGATGCCTACTTATTTATACAGGGTTACAGCTGCATTTTAGCACTGACATGAATGTTCCTTAGAGAAAGTTTAGTTCATTGGCGCCACCTTCTGGGAGGATTTGGGGTAACATGTTTGCAAACCTGTTACCAGTAGGAGGACGTTACTGTTGGAGGAAAAGTAAACAATTGTCTTTGCTGTAACTTCTTCAGCTTGAGATGGTTTTGAAAGCATTGTCAGTGTGTAATCTAAATTAATTTTAATAAAGAGCAAATCATGTTGGGTATGTATGAGGACAGTGTTTAGTTAGTGGAAGCATTTGTACAGAAAAAAATTAGCTAGTATTTTCCATCTATCCATCTTTTGCTGCTTATCCAATTCAGAGTCACGGGGGTGGGGTGGGGGTGGAGCCTATTCCAGCTGTCAGGGTGAAAGGCAGGGTACCCGTGGACAGGCTGCCAGTCTATCACAGAGGGACAGACAGACATATCTTCCACACTGCATATGCATGCAGTGTGGAAGATATGCTGGAGTACCCTCACACGCACAGGAAGGACATGCAAACTCCACACAGTGCTAACCACAGCACCACCATGCTGTCCCATTTTTGGGTAGCCAAATTATTTTGCACTGATATTGTATATTTTTATGGCTGTTTATTGCTTGAGTTTTACCTTACTTCAATCGGTCTAAATAAAGAGAGGGAACTTGAACCCTCCTGTCAGCACGATTATTTAAAGAGAGGAAGAGTTTGGTCAGAATGCTGACATCAGCGCGGCGCTGGAGGTGAAGGACATCACAAGTAAATACAGCATTTGGGGAAATGAATAAGAGGCTGGAGCAGTTTTCGTTAACTGTAGTGTCTACACCTACATAGAATACTAGAAAGTGGTGGTGTTGAATGACAGAAATCTAATGTGGTGCAAACTTTCCACAGAATCAGGTTTGCAGTCTTCTTTACAGGCAGGATTAGGCAAAAGCACACCACCAAACTCCGAGACACTTAGGGATCACTTTTCCCTCCGTCTGTCCATCTGTCACGCTTTCAGTGTCTCAGTAACCGTGCAGCAAACTCAGAGGATAGATACATATTGAAGAACCATAACCCCGCCTCCTCTTATACTGATTTCCTCACTGTCATCAGTCTTTCCATCACTCATTTGTTGCTCAGCTGTCTTATGTGTTTCCTCTGTCAGTTATCTTTGTCAGTACTGAATGAAGGAAACTTCATGTATGAAATATAGACAGTTCTATGCAGCACCCACTGAAGAACAATTATTTACTGTAAAAATCTATTTGTAAATATTAACTGCTCAGCTCAGCACTTAATCACTTCCTGTCTTACACATGAATGCACTTTGTGAGAGGCCTTTGAGCAGGCCTCACGTGTTTGCTGGAACACGTGTTTCCTCCCAACGTTATTCTGATCCACGTCAGGAGCACCGGCCCAAACTTCAGCCTCAGCACATCACAACAGCAGAAACAAACACTGGACGTGATTTCTCAGTCAGACTTCAGGTCTTACCTCCGATGTGATGCGTAATTGCCGGTGATGTGTCCACTGCCATCACAGCCTGGAGTGGGACACCTAGGGCCAAGAGCACAGTCACAGATCAGTGCAGTGCTCGTACTGACTTTCCAGGAAAAAGCCTGCCTGTGTTTGTGTCAGTTCTGCTCTGTTTCATCAAAATACCAGGATTATAGTGAATTTCATTTGAATGCTCTCCCAAAAGTCTGCACTCTGAAAGAGAAACTCTTATAAATACATATGCAATAAGGCCAGCTCCAAAAACACCTGTAAATGCCTTCCAGGGAAAAAACTGATGCGATGCCTCTTTTTAGTGCTAAAATGTGGCTTTGTGCTGCCACAGACTAAATCTGCCCTAAATATGTGAATATTGTCTTAGCTCACAGCTTTGAGCTGCTGCAGTTGCTGCAGTCGCTTCTTTGCACACACATCTATATGTACAGTAGCTTGTAAATGGAGCTCAACTGAGCACTCGAAGTGCTTTCTGCTGGAAGTCTCATTCACCCAATCACACACAGAGCTGGGTGAACAGCTATGCCCCTTTCTTCAAAATGTGTAACTCTGTGAAAGTGACGTCTTAGAGTTCCTTAAGTTCTCTCCACTCTTAGTCATCTTTTAATCACAGGCACTCTCTTAAGGACAACGAGACTTTGTGGAAATGATTAGATAATAATTCTAAGAGTTTCTCTCTTTGTTGTCACTGGGAGTGACTCTTAGGATCAGGAAACTTTGACAGTGCAGACCCTGAATCCCTTCACAGTCTTACTGATAAAGACACTCACTGGCCATTACATTAGGTACAGCTTGCTAGTACCAAGTTGGATACTGTTTCTATCTTAATTCTTTGTGGCATAAACTGAAAAAGGTGCTCTGCTGGATTGAGACCTGGTGACTGTGGAGGTCATTTGAGTAAACTTATTGTCATGTTCAACAAACCACCTTGAGATGATTTGAGCTTTGTGACATTGTGAGATTGTGCATAATCCTGTTGGAAGCAGACATCATAAAGAGATGGGCATGGTCAGCAACAACACTCACACAGACTGTGGTGTTTCAACAGTGCTCAGTTGGTAACAAGGAGCCTTCAGCTTTCAGGCCCCTCTTCTGTGGAACCAGCTCCCAGCTTGGATTCAGGAGACAGACACCCTCTCTATTTTTAAGATTAGGCTTAAAACTTTCCTTTATGATCAAGCTTATAGTTAGGGCTGGATCAGGTGACCCTGAACCCTCCCTTAGTTATGCTGCTATAGGCCTAGGCTGCTGGGTTTTTCTTCTTCACTGGATGTTTTTATTCCACTCTGCTTTTAACTACTATTTATTATGAAACTCTGGTTCTCTCCCATAGTGTCACTTTTGTCTTTTGTCCTGTCTCTCTCCCCCCTCAGCAGATGACCCCCCCTCCCTGAGCCTGGTTCTGCTGGAGGTTTCTTCCTGTTAAAGGGAGTTTTTCCTTTCCACTGTCACCAAGTGCTGCTCATAGGGGGTCGTTCTGACTGTTGGGTTTCTCTGTATTATTGTAGGGTCTTTACCTACAATGCAAAGTACCTTGAGGCGACTGTTTGTTGTGATGTTACAAATAAAAGTGAACTGAAGTTGCATGTGTATAAGATGACACGAGTTTGCTCAGTGCTGCACAGTGAGAGATAATAAATGGACTGGTTCATTAAAGCACTTCATACAAGAACTTTTTTCTACATCTGAGTTCTTTCTGTCTAACATTCACACTCTGATGAACACATCAGAGAGCAACTCAGGGTTCAGTATCTTGCCCAAGGATACTTTGGCGTGCAGATTGGAGCAAGCCAAGAATCAAACCACCAACCTTCTGATTAGTAGGTGACCTGCTTTACATCCTCAGCTACAGCCACCCGAGTGTAGAGGGTGAAATCTGATGACAGACTGACTGAATGATAGGCTGAATGAAATGACTCTACTTCATTCATTTCAGGTACCTGTAAATTACAGCTTTGTACGTTAACACAAACATTCTTTCTGCTCCTCACATTTTCAACACGGACTCATTAGTTTAACACATTCAGAGTTGGTCATTCATTATTCCCCTGCACTGACATCAAACCGATTTCAACTTAAATATTGGCAACAGTAACACCTAAAAGACAATCCTATTGACGAATCTATTATCAGTGCTTATGGCACACGACTGATATGAAAGACATAAAAATGACAGAAGCAAAAACCAAAACAAAACAATTTATGCAGCATTAACAGAATGATACACCGTTTTGTGTTTGGGTGGGAGCACTGAGTACATTCAGCTGGAACACTTGATGATAGATGTTGAAATAAAGTTCCTGTTCCCAACATTATTTTGCTACTATATTAATATGACATGAGGTTGAGTTAGCTTCAGATAGCTGCTGTTCTCGGTCAGGATGCTCTTATAGAATGTGTCACTCTTTCAGTTTGACACTAACATGAACAGTTTTTATGCTTTGAAGGCCTCTGATGGTAACTGTAATATATTTCTCTATCAATTTGTAAATAAGGTGATGGACCTGAGATCTAAAATTCTTTATGTTCCTCCCCTTATGAAGACTGCTCTCAGCATCCTGAGTCATTCAGCTCATTCTGCCCAAACACAGTGGTTAGTTACAATGATGGGCAAGATGAAACCCTCCTCATCCTTGTTAGAGGTTTTATCTTCTGTCCAGTTTGAACTCTCACAATCACTAACAGCTCACTGAGATGACTTTGTGTTCCTTCCCACTGTAAACATGCTGAGGTCCTCTCCTTTATGTCATCTACCTCCTCCCACTTTTAGAACACCTGCTATTCATTTTCATTATTCATTATTTCTCCTGGGAATAAAAACCTGGTTCTCACATCGTTTTCTTAAACTAAACAGTGATAAAACAGAAATCCTGCTTGTTGGCACAAAGTTCACTCTTGCCAAATCAAATCATTTTACACTCACCATCGACAGACTCCATCATCCTTCTCTCTTCATAAGTCAAGAGTCTGGGTGTTATCCTGGATAGCACACTTTCCTTTGAGGGCCACTTCAATATCCTCACTCCATCTGCATATTTCCATCTACACAACATCCACCGCCTTCGTCCATCCCCCACACCCATCAGCACCACCATCCTTGTTCATTCCCTGGTCGCGTCTCATATTGATTACTGTAACTCACTTCTTTCCGGTTTACAACTCAAACTCCTCCATAAACTTTAAATGGTCCAGAATTCCCGAACCTCCTCCACTCGACACATCACCTCCATCCTTCAGGAACTCCACTGGCTCCCTATAAGCCATCGTACTGAATATAAGACTCTCCTCCTCACCTACAAGTCTCTTCATAACCTTGCACCCCCATATGCCTCTGCTCTCGTTCATTCTTACACTCCCTCACATACACTTGGTTCCTCTTCTTCCATGCTTCTCAGTGAAACAGTGTTTTTTTCATTTAAGAAACACCTCAAGAATCAAGCCTTTACCTTCATCCAATAATGAGGAACTTTAAATACACACTTTAATTTTCTCCTGTCTCACTTTTTGTAACTCACATTTCACCTGCACAGTCTTCCTCAGCCCATCTTCAGTGGTCTGGGCTGCTGACTAAAACCAGCCGGTGGTCACACATCACCTCTGTTCGTGCTTCCCTTCACTGGATTCCAGTGAAATTCACAGTTCACGTTAAAGTCTTATTAATAACATACAAAGCCCTACACCTGCATGTACAGCAGAGCTCCTGAGATATTATTCCATCTTCTGATCCAGGGTCTGTGAACTGTTCCACGCTTCATGCTTTTGAGGTTGTAACTGTGTGTTTTAAAACTTGCTATACAATTAAAATTATTATTATTGTTACGTGTAGACCCAACACTGATTCATCAGTTTCCACAGAAGATCTTTGAAAGACTTTCATGAAGCTGGAGAACTGGTGCTCAAGAGTACTGTAAAAAATACTGTCTGGAAATAAGTTTGGAAAGAAGGGGTAGCTCAAGACTTTTGCACAAGACTTTTACTGTATCTATTGTGTTTGTGTGTTCTGTTCTTTAAAGAAAAACAAAGACTTACACAAGAAGCTCTTTTTTGCTGTCTTTAGGCTGAAACTTGACCTTGAAGCTGCTGGTGGTGACCTCACCGGGGTATTTCCTGTCCTCCAGGTTCTCCTGGTCCTCTTCCTCACCTTCAGATGAGGTATATGAGGGAGCTGTGTACTCCACCTGCAGACAGGTAAGGCATGCAGTGCTTAACAAATGTATTAGACCACCACACAGTGTAAGGTTTATGCCACAGCTGTCCTAAATGAATAATATTGAAATAAAATCATTTGTTGTGTTTCTGTAATGGTTAATCCACCAGTATGTGTTGGCACTTTCACTGAAAGGACATTTTTAATGCTAAAATATGATTATTGTTGTTATCCATGAATCTGTTCTATAATCAGTACGTAAGCCGTATGGTTCAGTACTGCGTAAAAGATTCTGCAGTCTGCAGTACCTGGAAGAGGGGGAGCCGCTGTCTGCTGTACAGCCTCATTCAGAACGAGTCACGGCTGCACTTTGGGTCAGAATAGATCTGTTAGCAATAATCAGTCTAAAACACGACTTAATCAGTTAATAAATAGCTTTTTCTTTCTCATTTCAAATTGTTTCTGAACCTTTCGTGCTTCTCTCCCCTCTGATATATATATGTGTGTGTGCGTGTGTGTGTGTGTGTGTGTGTGTGTGTGTGTGTACCAGCAAGAATTTCAAACTACTTTCACCTCATCTATAAAACAGTAAAACAGTTATTTTTGATCAGGAGGCCAAATGACAGAAAAATCTGTTTTAGTGGTTGAACTTGATTCGTGTTGTTAAAGTCCAGAGTGCGGCTCAAATCTGGGCATAAACGTGTGAATTCAGTTTATTTGCAGAATAAACAACAGTTTGTTTGTTTTGTTTTAAACAAGTTTTTGAGAGAGTTCTAAAATACTTGTAAATAGGTTTGTTGAGCACTGCAGGTTTCCAGCCTACCTGTCCTCACTCACAGTGGGTGTGCACATACCTCTTCATGGTCTTCTTCTTTGACACCACTCTGTTTGGTGAAGTCAAGCGGCCCCTCCCACTCTTGCTGAGCGTGGCCCTGAGACAAAGTGACTCCCACATGTTGAGAGGAAGAGGACAAAGAGGATGAAGGCTCTGGAGACTGTACGCCCTCCCTCTTGGTCTTCTTCATGCTAAGGTCCAAGGTGCCGTTCTCATCCACCTCAATGTCCGACTCCTTAGCGAGGACACAGTTTGCAAATAAAGAAAATCAAAGAGCATGCACTGTTAGGCTAATTTAAATAAGAGCCGAGAAGCATGCGTCTGAGTGAAAGCCACTGTGCATCACCTTGGTGCAGGGTTCTCTGGTCTTGGTGCTGAGCGTCTCTGGTCTCTCCCAGCAGCGGGTGGACAGGTTGAGGATAGCCGTTGCTGCCATGTGGGCTGCCTCTGCATCTTGGCTATAGTCGTAACCACTGGAGGACAAGGTGCTCATGGAAAAGCTTCCCGACATGCTGTGGCTGGGGGAGGGCTCCTTGGGGAATAATTTAGCTGTGTACAAGTGGAGCACAATGAATTCCTTGAAACATGAATTTGAGAGGCAACTACTGTGTACCCTGACACTATATATACGAGTTCTAGTTCAGGTTTGCTTTTAGCTGTAGCAGAACGTCACACATTGCAGTGTGGAGTTTGGCAGGTGAGAAACAAACAAACTTATATGTACAAATGAATCTGTAATAGAAATTTATAGATTTTAGGTCGATTATTGTTGGGTGGCTGTAGCTCAGGAGGTAGAGCGGGTCACCTACTGATCAGAAGGTCAGCAGTTCGATTCTTGGCTACTCCAGGCTGCATGCCAATGTATCCTTGGGCAAGATACTTAACCCCAAGTTGCTCTCCAACACAAACGAAGTGTGAATGTTAGATAATAAAAAGCACTTTGCTTAGTTAATCATGGAAGCGCTTATATGAATGGGGTGAATGTAAACGTGTTGTATAAGCACTCTGAGTGCTCAGACAGAGTAGAAAAGCACTATATAAGAACTAGTCCATTCACCAATAGTCCACGTGGCTCAGGTGGGAATCTGGTCCTATAATAGAAAGGGTGGAGCTTCAATCTCCTGTTCAGTGTCCTTGGTGAAGACATTGAAGCTTAAGTTGTTTCTAATACCAGTGCATGTGAATGAATAAAAGCCTGTTGACGGTGCTACCCACGGTGATGCAGTGGGTAGCACCATCACCTCACAGTAGGAAGGCTCCTGGTTCAAACCCCAGCTGTGGCTGCAGGGTTTCTTGCAGGTACAATCAGGGGGCCAGACAGGAAGTATAACTAACACCGGACACTGCAGAAATTAAACCTTCAAAATAAAACTGAAAATAACCAAAGAAGATTGATATAGATATGATTACACTTAACAAGATGTGCAAGAAAGGGAAAAAGGAGTTTTCTTTTGTGTCCTGGGTTAGTTTTACTTCCTGTCTGTTCTCACCTGTGTTAATCACCTGCATCTTATTGCCCTCCTGTTTATCATATCCCTCAGCCACAGTGTATCAACAGTCCAGTGTTTCTCTTCGTCAGCCTTTTTTATGATTCTGTGTTTGAGTTGTTTGGATATTGCATGAATGCATGTTTCTAAAAAACAAGAAGATGGTGAAGGAATGTCCTTATGATTCATCAGCTGCATGATGAACGGAGCTTTTTGTCTTCATCATCTCTCAGTGTTAAACATGACTTCAGCTGTTTTCTAACTGTGATGCAATTTATTTCTGAGGCTGAAAGAAGTAGTTTGATAGAATGAATACTGACTGTCAGATGTTGTGTCATTTCAAATATCTCGTATAACCCTTAATCTAGTTGTAATATGAGCATGCTATCAGCAATCCATAAAATATCCAACAGTAGTGGCCTGCAGGGGTGATGCAGTCCACAAACAGAGCCAGTGTAACAAAAAAAGCCACAAAATGCTGCAAAGTTGTTTCAATACAACATAGAAGAAGGGATTGGGAGTGAGGTTGTCTTACATTTGAAGGCTTTGGGTGATGTTTCAGCAGTGCTGGGTGTCTTTGGAATGAGCGTACGCTTTCCAAAAACCTGGCCATCAAAGCTTGCATAGTCAAAAGACACCTTGGAGTATTTCTCCAGCTCTTTGGCCAGGTTTGCTCGAGGTGTAGTGGTCACCGCGTTGGGCCGGTAGCTGCCATACTGAGGGATCTCCAGCTGTTTCACAAAACACATGGGCCTGGGAAAAAAAGCCCTAATTCATGTATTAATGCTTCAAAGCTGTATGTATCATTGATTAGAAAACTTTGTTTGCATGCCTCACCTGAGCACTCTGTCAGAATTGGAAGAGGGTTCGCTGGCTGAAGCCTGCAAATGAACCTGTTTGTCCTGGTTCTTGTTCAGCTTAGCAGCTGCTGCGATGGGGCAGCCGGACAGGCTGATGGGGAGGCACGCACACATGTTTGCATTTAATGAAATAAAATGCTTATCAAGAAAAACTCATTTCATTGTCAGTAAAGCAGTATAAGTAGCAGGATTAGATGAGATTAGCTTTCCTGGCTTTGAGATGTTATGCAATATTCTTTTGCAAATATAAACAATCAACAAAAATATAAACGCACAAACCCAAAAGGTTAAGTTAAAATGACCTATGCCTTAATCTGCACTCCAGGAGGAGCGGGACAACATCCCACAGGACGCCTGACAACCTGATGTCTGTGCGCCGCAGATGTGTGACACACTCAGTACTGAGTGCTGTGATCGCTGACCACGCTGTGTTCACTGATAACACCTGCACTGCTGCATAAAGATCTGAAACAGTGGCTGCTATTGAAGCCTGAAATGATACTCAGTGTACACAATAATTATTGTGCTTATATACTGTTGGAATAGAGAAGCTGATTTGCGTTTATATTTTAGTTGAGTGTTTATGTGTGTGTGTGTGTGTGTGTGTGTGTGTGTGTGTGTGTGTGTGTGTGTGTGTGTGTGTGTGTCATTGAGTGCTTTATTAACCTGCGGTGTGTGTTGCGGTTACTGTTGACGTGGCCTTGGCCTGTGCAGCCAGGAGTAGGACACTTCAGGACGTTCTCATGCATGGCCAGGACTACAGACACACAGCAAGTGCAGACTCAGGTGAGTACAGTTAGTTTTCTTTGGCAGCAGTAATAATAGTACCTGCACAATACAAATATGAGCTGAAAAGCATGAGTGACAAGAACAGCTTATATAAATAAAGATGTAGGATTTATAGCAGTAGTGCGAGTGCTGGTACAGCTGGTGGTCTTTGAGACCACGTACTCGGAGCTGGTGGATATCTGGACCCTGTGAGGCCTGAAGCATGAAATAAATGCCAGAAAATTCACATTGGAGCGCTTATGGAACCTTCTGACAAATAAAAAAGAAATTAAATATCAATTTGCATATATGAGTTTTATTTTGTATCATTTTGGCTTCATCCAGCATTTTATTGTTCACAGTTTGTTATCTTCCTGTATGAGGGTGTTAGGGTTAAAGAAGCCACACTGGTGACACAGAGGTCTCAGATATGATGCGCTTGGCATTACACAGTTAGGAAAAAGGTCAGTATGTTAATAATTCTTATGGTTTTAATGTGTCTATTGGTCGATGCTGTTAATAGTGATGTGTACTCACTCTCTGGAGGGATTCGGTCTTTGTGAGGACATCCAGACAGACTGCGATGGTGAGGATACAGCCCAGTCACATGACCTGTCCCATCGCACCCTGGCGTTGGACACTTTACTTCCTTTTTTTCTGAAAGATATGATTTTATGTCGATGGTGAAAGCCCACTTTCTACAGAAGAAAGTTCACTTTGTGTTCTTTTTTTAGTAGGAGCAGGAAGTCTACCTTTGCTGTAGTGAGAGGTGCGGCGTGCTGCAGCAGCAGCCTCTGAGCTCTTGCTGGAGGAGCTGTACGGCTGGTAGTCCGGCGAGCTGCGGCTCTCCTGGCCTTCCTTCACTTCCTCTGCCTTCAGGGCGATGGCCTGCTCCAGCAGCCCCAGGTTCCCCCGAGTCATATCCCAGTTCTCTGAGTCGTCCGTGATTCCTGAGCCCTCTGAGACACGATCCTGCTCCTCCCCCTCCTCCTCTTCCTCCTCTTCCTCCTCCTCTTCCTCCTCTTCATCTTCCTCATCATCGTCCTCTTCAGAGCGGACTTCTATAACCACTGTTGTTGGAGAGGCTTTGCTGGAGTCTTGGTCCTCCTCTTCCTCCTCCAGGATCTCACCTTCTTCCTTCTCCTGTCTGTCATGCTCCTCCTCTTCTCTCTCCTCTTCTTGCTCTTCCTCCTCTTCCTCTTCCTCCATCATGGGAGTGCTGATCTTTTCTTCCCTGAGTGACATCTCAGTTTCAGATCCCTGAGTGCGTGGACTCAAAGTATAAGGAGTGTCAACCTCTTGTAGGACCTCCCTCTCGATTCCATCCTCCTCCTCTTCCTCTTCCTCCTCCTCCTCCTCTTCCTCTTCTTCCACCTCCTCTTCATCCACATCCCTCTTATGCTGTTTTGACTCTTTGGCCTGATGATTGTAATCTCCACTTGAATACTGATGATCTGAGTTTTTCTGGCTCATCATTTGTCTTTCTTCTACCCTCTCTTCTACAATATTCTCATGACTTTCTTGCTGCTCTTTCACTTCCTGTTCTTCTTCTGCTTCTTGCTCCTCTTTTGTTTCTGTTAGCTCAGTGATGCCTGTTAGCTCTGCAGGTTGCTCTGATGGCTGATCCTTTGCCACTACCTGAGCGTCCTTCACACCCTCTGTCTCTGTTTCTTCCTGCTGAAGGTCCTCAGTGAGTGTCAGAGGCTTCGATTCCTCCCCAGCTTTCTCACTCACAGTTTTGTTCTCAGCTTCTTTATCGATGCTCTTGTTCTTATCAGGGTCAGTCGAAGGACAAGCTGCAGTTTCTTTTGTCACCTGTGAGTCCTCTGCTGTGGAGTTCAAAGTATAGATGAATGTCAGTTTCACAGATTGTTCCGATTTTGTGATTTATATAGCACAAATGAAGTTAGTTCAGGCAGCTGGCTTGTGCCTACACTCGTGCCGTACGCTCCCTGCTATTTTGAAACCCTTCTGTCCCTCATAGTTGCTGAGATGCTGCAGATATTTTAACTTTCTTGCTTTTGTGCAAAGCTCTGTGACATATGTTAGCTTTAATAGGTCTCCATGTGGAAACTTGGACCAGGCACTTACAGTGACTTCAGTTACTGTTGGGTAGTTGTATGTTTATCAGTATTTTTTCCAAGTCAATAATGTTACTCTCACGTAAGTATGCATTACTCTTTATCATCGATTTCATGACTTTGAAAATCATAGTTCAGTACTGTGTCAGCTCCATAGGTATTTGGACTGTAATGTTGTCTCTGTAGTTGTTAAGTCAAACAATGAAGATGGGCTTTAACAGAAGTACAGAGTCCCCCCATTTGCAAAGTCCCAAAGTAACTGGACAATTTACTGACAAGCAGTGTGACATTTCTGAGAGCGCGAGTGTGATAAATGAAGCTGATAAAAGATCTGGAGTTGATTCCAAGTGTTGAACTTGCATTTGGTAGCTTTTCACAGGAACTCTCAATATGAGTGAAGGGGGCATCATTAGGCCACTCCCCCAAACAAACAAACAAACAGACAAACAAACAAACAAACAAACAAACCGAGAGCCAAAACTTCAGTGGCCAAATCAATAATATGATACATTCTTTGCACTGAGCAACGGTCAAAGGTCTGAAAGACCACAGAAGACAACCAAAGTGGATGACTGCAGAATTCTGTCCTTGGTAAAGAGAAACTCTGCAGGAGGCATATCAAGGTCTACAACCAAGAGACACCTTCAGAGCCTGCACATGTCTGAAATAACCTCTGTGGACAGATGAAACCAAGATGAACCTGAAGCAAAATGATGGAAAGAAAGGAACAGAAGAGGCCCAACAGAGAGGAGGAAGCGCAGCATTTGGTAATGACCATGAGTTCTAGACTTAAGGCAGCCACTGACTGCAAAGGATTTTCATCAAAGTCCTAAAAACAATCTTTGTACTTAGAATGATGTTAGCTTGTGAGAATGGGGACAATTCCTAAAAAATGAATGCAAACAGTTTGCAAAATGCCCTGAGTCAAAGCTAAATGTCTGTACTTCAGTCGCATGATGTAAAATCTACTGTGGTTGTGTACAGAGGCAAAAGTACAAAAACTGTGTTTCTGTCCAAAGAGTGTAGTGGTTTACACATTTACCTAACAAGAAGAGCCCTGGTTCAGTCCTGGGAGGAGACACAAATCCCTTTGGGGTTGAATATTTTTAACACCAAAAGCTGGACTAGCAATTCATTCGTATTTTAGTAAAGTAACAGTACTTGCACCTGTGTACAGGAGATATTCAGTTCTGTCTGCTGCATCCTCACAATTATTTGGATGGAAATGGCTTGTTCTTTCAGCTTGGCGCTGTACACTGACTGCTATCCTAAATTTGAAATGTTACTTTGTGAAGGCTTCTTTGCTGTCCTAACAACGTGTCCAACACCGTGGCTGTTTCTCCAGGATGAACCAGTGATCCTGCTGAATCTTCTTCAGCTGTGCATCATTTATAATAATGCTGCCACACAAGCTATACATGACTGTTTAAAATATTAAGAGGCCCTTTACGCTCTTTTGGCCCTACCTGCGTCTCCACACATTTTCATGGCAAGTGTTCCAGTTTGACTTCACTCACGTTTTATCGACTCTGGCCTGCCTTTTGTTTTGGTCTTCTTCTTGTCTTTGTTTTCTTCTTCATCCCCATCCTCCTCTTTATGCTCCTCCTCTTCCTCTTCTGCTGTGTCACTGTCTGCGGTGAACCCTCCATCTGCTGCCTGTTTGGCAGGCTGATTCTTCCTCTTGGGAGCGGATTGGCTCTCCTCTGCCTCGGCCTCCTCCAGCTTCCTTTTCTTCACAATTGGACAACCGAGAATGCTAAAAATAAAGAGTAGGGTGGTTACTGAAGTGAACTGTAACATCTAACAGGTTAACATAAAAAAAATAACAGCTAGTTAATGATCTGTCCCAAACTTGTCCTCTCACAGTCCAGAGACATGCTTGTTACATCAATTAGTGATTCTAATTTGGCTGCAGCTGTAGATGCAAGTTAAACAAAGCTTAAGTGAACAGAACGAAGTGCAGTATGAATGTGTGGAAAAAATGTAAATGCAGCTTGTAATCAAAACACTTTCAGTGGTTAATAAGTGTGGGTGGGGTGGAGGGAGGGAGGAGTTTGGTGGGAAATGTATGACAGCCCCAATTCTAAAATAAATGGAAACAAAAACAGAATATAACGATTCACAAATCTCAAACTCATATTTTATTCACAATTTTAATAAAAATATTAGCTCATTCTCATCAGCAGCGTATCCCAAAATTGGGACAGGGCCGTGTTTCCCACTGTGCAGCATCCCCTTTATCAACAGTCCATAAACATCTGGGAACTGAGGAGAGCAGCTGCTGGACTTTTGGGAACGTTGTCCCATTCTTGTCTGATAGAGGATTCTAGCTGCTGAACAGTCCTGCTCACCTTTGTCATATTTTTTGTCTTGCAGCAAATACACTGCTTAATAAAATTAAAGGAACACTTTGAAAACACATAAGATTCCAGTGGGATAAAAATGCTGATCTCCACACTGATATGGACTGGATAATGTGTTAGGAATGAGAGGATGCCACATACAGAGGCTGAACTCAAACACACCCTGAACATCAGAGTGAAAATGATGCAGCAGCTGGAACATTTAGCTGAAATTTCACTGCAGCAACTCTAAATGGTTCTCAGTAGTTTGTGTGGCCCCCACATGCTTGTATGCTCCTAATGAGATGATGGATGGTGTCCTGGAGGATCTCCTCCCAGATCTGGACCAGGACATCACTGATCTCCTGGACAGTCTGAGGTGCAGCCTGGCAGCATCACATGGACTGAAGCATAATGTCCCAGAGGTGTTCTGCTGGATTTAGGTCAGTGTGGGGGCCAGTCAGTGGTATCAATGCCTTCATCCTCCAGGAACTGCCTGCATGCTCTCACCACATGAGACACCAGGAGGAACCCAGGACCCAGCAGCAGCGTAGGGTCTGACAGGTCCAAGGATTTCATCCTGATACCTGATGGCAGTCAGGGTGCCGTTGTCTAGCCTGTAGAGGTCTGTCCCTCCATGGATATGCCTCCCAGACCATCACTGACCCACCACCAAAGCGGTCATGCTGAACGATGTTACAGGCAGCATAATGTTCTCCACAGCTTCTTCAGACCCTTTCAGGTCTGTCACACATGCTCAGGGTGAACCTGCTCTCATCTGTGAAAAGCACAGGTGGACCTGCTAGTTCTGGTATTTTATGGTAAATGCCAATCAGGCTCCACGGTGCCGGGCAGTGAGCACAGGCCCCCCTAGAGGAGGTCAGGCCCTTAGACCACCCTCATGAAGTCTGTTTCTGATTGTTTGATCAGAGACATTCACACCAGTGTTTCTCCTTGAAAATGGTGTGAGTTTGTAGCATAAGCATATATTAAATAAATGTGTCCATTCTCTGACCTGGGTTGCTGTCCATGGTGCTGATTAACAGCTAGAATGATGTTATTGATATTTTGGATTTTTGTTTTTTGATATTATCTTTGCACTTTGTGGTTGTGTGTGTGTGTGTGTGTGTGTGTGTGTGTGTGTGTGTGTGTGTGTGTGTGTGTGTGTGTGTGTGTGTGTCTGTGTGCACGCACACACAGAGTTATGATAACTGGCTGTTTGCTGTACAGAATGTTTTTGTAAGAATCTCACCTTCTGTGTCGTGAGTATCTTCCACTGACGTGGCCTTTTCCATCACATCCAGGAGTAGGACAGCTGCTACTGACACACAGCAAATCAATTTCACGTTTTATGTACACACTTTGAAGATTATAATGCTCACACGCTGAGATATAAACTAACTTACCTTAAGTCTGGCTTCATCTCTTGTGCCACCAGTTCTGATGATGCTGAGAATGAAGCAGGAATACAGACGTTAGATACAGTAATAAAAATAATTTGGCTTTAATGTAGTAAAAAGGGTAGGGCTATAATTTTGTGAGTTTAACTTATTGGTGTAGACAATGACTGTACTTACTGTAAGACATTCATAACACTTCTTCTAAATTATATTGTAAGTTAGAGCAGAGGGTAGGAGGTCAATGAGAATCTGTGTGCAACAGAGTGACAAGGTGTCCTCTGACTCCAAGTACCAGTACTACACTTTTTACTCATAGTAGGCCTATGCCTTGTTTTCACAGTGCGTCTTTTGGATTGTCTACATGTTAATGAAGCTACAGTACTCATACTGATGACATGGCTCATTCATGCACACATAAACATCCTTTTAACACACACATTAATGGTTTGGAGACAGAACACAACCTTTTGCTGCTTAATCACATTGTTTTAGTGCATGTACACCTTCTGAAAAACATGTCTTTGGCAAGTACTGAGAACTGTTCTGAGAAACGTGCCAAAGCAAACGTGTGTGTGTGTGTGTGTGTGTGTGTGTGTGTGTGTGTGTGTGTGTGTGTGTGTGTGTGTGTGTGTGTGTGTGTGTGTGTGTGTGTGTCTATACTGACCCCGGATGCCTTTGGAGCGGGTTCGCGTTCTTGTCTCTGTAGTGTCTTGACTCATCTGAATAACAAAGAGACATGAGCAACATTCATAAGTGAGAAAGTGCTGCACAGACAGACAGATTGATCGATACAATCATTGAGGCTTATCCTCTCAGGTTGACTGGCTTTCTAATGGTCCACCGCTGCTCAGACTCTGACCTTTGAACTCATTTTTTTGCTGGATAAAACACACAAAACACACAACACCTCCTTACAGTCAGCTAGTAATGAAAGACAATTATTTCACACAATATTAAGCTTCTGCTTCTAGTTCAACCACAGAGTTTTAACTTTTCACTTGTGACTCCCACAGTTCTATGGGATGTGAAAGATGTGAAAACTCTCCTTTTCTACAAGAAAATGTGTATTTGTGGGATAAGTGTGGATGCACAAAGGTGTAAGGTATATTTGACCTGGAGTCTATAGAGATGGAGGCGCTGCTGTTGTTATTCTGTGTTTATATAGCAGGCCAAGTCAAGTAGAAGATTCAAACCCAAAACTCTTTTTGGATTTTCAGGTCAGAAAATATGAAAATCAAATATGGACATTAAAGTTTCTGTAGCTGCCTTCGGAAAGAAACTCTTAGACGATTCAG
The DNA here is from genome assembly GCF_007364275.1 of Archocentrus centrarchus. Classification (NCBI taxonomy): domain Eukaryota; kingdom Metazoa; phylum Chordata; class Actinopteri; order Cichliformes; family Cichlidae; genus Archocentrus; species Archocentrus centrarchus. Next base: position 37,140,304 of record NC_044352.1, on the reverse strand, counting down.
AGGGCTTTCTACAAGAATGTGGCAAACATGACTCAGTCCGTTCTCTTGGATAAAGTCAAATTTTGATAGAGACCTTCTTCATTAGAAGACATCAAAAATACACATAATCATCAGTTAACTGACTTTAACTGCGTGAATAAATAAAGAAGAGAATAAATCCAGCGCCCGATGAGTCATTTTGTGAGGGAGTATCCGTGTAGTCCTGCTCTGAAAGATGGCGATAAACAAACAGTGTATAATACTGATATGCTGTATGTGAACTATAGAAAAATGATCTTTTTTATGACTGGAAAGAGAAGGAATGAGGCCAGCTCAGAAACACAGGTACTTCATTCAGCGCAGTTGGAGCTGGGAACCAGCGCAGCGTCAGTCTGACAGCGGGCAGCTGCGGACGTGACGGTTCGGGTCTTGTCGATCAGAGGCCCCTGAAGTTTTAAGTGACCTCACACCTGCTGGGAGCTTTGCATCGATTTAAAAGTGTGTAAGGGGCTGAATATCACACTGAATATTTCACACAAAAAGAAATGAGAACATAAGTGTGCACAGAGTGAAAGGCAGAGGAAATGTAGGCCGAGCGAGGCCTGCCTCAGCGGCGTTCACGGGCTCACAGCTTCCACTTCAGCGGCTGCATGGGCACCGGGCCGCCATATAACAGCCGGAAACGCCAGCCAACCGATAATAATAATCGGTTTAAAAGCCCGATCTTCAGTGATTCTCTACGAAAGGAAAACACTCGGAAAGCACCCGACTGTCACGGTGGGCTGGCCTAAATATGGCCTCATTATGTCCTCTCTGCTCGCTCCGACATCCAGCGTGACAGTCTGCAGCTCAGGCCTCAGAAAATACCGACAAATAAAACTGCTCTTTGTCACAGAGACGCGCAGGCTTGCCTTACCTTCCGCTCAGACTACTGCCCTCCCCTCCCCCCTCGCAACGACATCTCTGGGTGGCAGACACGTTCCCGGTAACACTCCGACGACAGCGAGTACAATAGACCAGCAGAGCTCAGCGGGAGACGAGGAACCGAATCCGTGTGACAGCAGCCGCCGACTGAGTCCAGCAGCCCCGAGCCGTTCAGCACCCCGGACAGAGACGCCGAATCTTCAGCACCATGGACAGAAACCCCGCTGCACTGCCTCCTGCAGGAGCCCAGGAGAGCTGCAGCCGGCCGCTGCTCGTGAGGGGCCGCCCTGCCGGGGCTGGGCTCCCCCTGGCCCGGTCCGTGGGGTGCTGGAGGCAAACACGATGTCAATATTTAAAGAGCCAGCAGCTGGCTAGCGGGGCAGTTCTTGGTCAAACACAAAGTGGAGAAATAGCTGCACACACAGGTCTGGTGGAAGTACTAAAAGTAGTGACAGTATTTCACACAGCTTAGGCTGTGCTGTTTGTTACCTGATAAGTATACTATTACTCATTATTATCTTGTGTACTTTTACAGTACTGTGCAAAAGTCTTGAGCACTTATTTCTTTTTGTTTTATTAAGAAAGCGGTAACAGCTTACCCCACTTGGGCTAACATGGATACGAGTTACCAGCTAACCTACCCCCCACTGACTGTGTCTCTGGGAGGAAGCCGGAGAACCCACGCAGACACGGGGAGAACATGCAAGCTCCACACAGAAAGGTCCTGGCCAGATGCTGGATTTGAACCCAGGACCTTCTTGCTGTGAAGCAGTAGTGTTAACAGTGGTAACCATGTACAGAAAGTATTAAAACAAACAAGCATGAAAATAAAACACGGTTTGCACAGTTCTAACAAGCGTCAAATTCAGTACTTGGTGTGCCCTCCTTTATTCTCTAGCACGGTGTCAGGTCTCTGCTGGCTTCTTTCCCTGTTCCTTAAGTGCATGAGTTTCAGATACTGTTCATCTGTTGTAGGTAGTTTTTAGGCCTCACACTTTTCCAGTTTTCTCAGAATTTGAAAGGACACACTGACCACCATGCTGAGATATGCCAAGTTTATTAGCTCTTTGGGAATCATCTTGTTGGTGTTAAACTACTTTTTTATGCCTGTAACAAAGTTCCTGAAACTACAGTTTGAAATCAGTCCTTTGCTCGGGCGTGTGTTATGTGCAGACATTACACTGATTCGGTTTGGTGTCTTTTATGCTTGACTGAGTCAGAGGTCAGTGATGAATGATAGCAAACAAAAACCATTCCTGTAAAAATGCTCAGGTACAAGGACTGGAACTGTTGCTCAAGGGCACTTTAAAACCAACAAGAATATCTGACTCCTTGGAAAAAAAATGTAAAGAAATGAGAAGCAGCTCAAGACTTTTGCACATCATTGTATGGATGATGTTCTAACCGATGAAAGTATGCTTACTGTGAGGCTTACTGTGAGGATGTCTGTGACCTGTGACCGCTGGGATAGGCTCCTCCCACTCTGTGAGCAGTTGTGACCCCTGCTGTTTCATATCTTAACAAAACCATCAATTAGTCAGTTTTTATTTATATATTCTTTCAGGTATTTAATTTGATCAGACTTTTAGCCCATCACTGTTTGTGTGTGATTAAAAATGTTCTCCTATCTGTTACATTCACCATTGAGTGTCGTCAATTTTCACCATATCCAAAAATATTGGAAATATAAACATGTCACTAACACTGTTACAGAATGCAAAGTGTATTGTCAGCTGGGCTATAAGTGAGCAGTTTCTGTCACTCGTGTTTAAGTCACAGTGGGCCTCCTCGGTGAGGCGCACGCTGCCTGCTGTTCACTTTTACCCGCTGGGAGAGGATCTGAGAGCAACCACCAGGGGGCAGTAGAGGAGCGCCGGACGTTTTCCTCCGTCTACTTCCCAAAAACGAGGAAGACGGAGAGCACCGGGAGGCTGGTCGGTCCGGCGGCGGCGGTATTTGCTCAGCTTCTACTTTAAGGTCAGCCTGCTGCTAATCCGTTACCGGGTTGTTGGGCTTAGTTAGCGGAGCTAGAACACTTTGTTTCCCGGCTGTTCAAACATGAGCGGGGCTGAAGGCGGCTAGTGGCCGAGGGCAGCTGGATGAAGTGCGGGCAGCTTCTTCAGGCCGGTTCATTACTGCAGAACACGATGTTCACTTTGAAGTTTAGATCCAGTTTCCTGGGAGATATGTGAGGACTAATGAGAAGCTGTGACACGGAGAGGTTTGCAGTCAGTGGGTGATGCAGTCTGCTTTCCTCACTCAGCTCCATCCATCCGTCCATCTTCTTCACCTCATTTAGTTTCTGTGAGAAAGCGTACAAAAACGAGCACAGAGGAATGTTCGGGTGAACACCGCACTTTCACTTTTCCACGCGTGTGCAGGTATTGTGCTGTTCCAGTGTTGTGATACATGTTCATTGTGTGTGTGTGTGTGTGTGTGTGCGCGTGCGCAGGATGGACGTGCCCAGCAGGCTGGAGGTGTGGCAGGAGCTGGCTGAGAGCTGCGGTCTGGTTACGGTGCAGCAAGGCCTGCAGCAGGTCTGGAGGCTGCTGCTTCTCTGCCTCATCTGCAGACTCTGTTTCAGGCTGGGTGAGCTTCACTGACTGCATATCAACAAGTAGGAAACAGGGGGAGCGACCTTTGACAGTGATTGAAGTAAACGGGTCCTCGGGGCCATCAAATTTGTACATTTTCTGCTCGGCTGCCTCTGAAAATGTTCTGGTTTAAAGTTTGGATATGTCTAATGATCACTGTGAAATGATATCTAGGTGCAAATGATACTTTTCTAGATATATTTTGTTTAAAGGCTCATCCACCCACTGGCCTTTTTTTGAGCTAAGAGGGACTAAAAACACAAGTACTGATGCAAAATGTTTCATACATAGAAATAAAAATAGTAAAACATTGACAAAGACAGGGAAGGATCAGTAGCTCATTTCACGAGTAGTCTTGCAAGGCCAAGCTGTTGTGTCCACATGGCACGATCAGTAGATAAAAGAGCCTGACCCCCCCCTTACCCTAATGATCCCACAGGGATCAGTCAGCATGCTGGCTGCCAGAACGAATGCTGCTACAATTGTAATATATATGAAAGTCATTCCGACCGCAGATCCACAGTGAACCTCTTTCTGACCTTCTCTATCCTTCTCAACACTCTCAAAGCAAACATCATATCTGTAGAGCTCTTTCTCAGCACGAAGCCATCCTGTTGCTCACTGATCATCACCTCTCCTCTTAACTCAGCGTCAGCAGCTCTTTTCCACATCTTCATGGTATGACTCATCAGCTTTACCCCTCTGTAGTTACTACAGCTCTGGTACCAGTACACTGCTCCATTCCTCAGGCATCCTCTCACCCTACAAGACTGTGTTAAACACTCTGGTCTAAAAGTCTACTGTCCTCCCTCATAGACACCTCCACAGGTCCTCCAAATATCAGAGCAGTGAGGCCAATTTCTTTATTTTTGTATAGACTGAAAACGTTTGGGTTTGACATCAATATGAGAAAAAAAAATCAGTGTGTCAGCTTTAATTTCCAGGTATTTCCATCTGCATCTCATACACAGTTCAGCACCTTTTGTCTGAACCCACCCATTTTTCTTGTCAGCAAAAGTATTGGATTAGCTAAAATAGATTAAATTGAATAAGACTTCATATTTAGTTGCAGATCCTTTGCTTACAATAACTGCATCAGGCCTGTGACCCACTGACATCACTAAACTTTTTCTTTCTTCTTCTGTGGTTTTTCTAGACTTTGACCACAGCCTGTTGCAGTTGGTGTTGTTGTTGTTTGTTTGTTTGTTTTTTGGGGGGTGTTCCCCCTCCCTTCCCCTCAGTCTCCTGTTTAGCAGCTAAAATGCTCCACAGGGTTTAAGTCTGCAGGTTGCGTGGCCCCTGATGGACTCCGGTGTGTGTTGGGTCGTTATCCTGCTGCATGATGAATCAGTTTGGTTTCATCTTTCTTTAAACTGACAGACAAAATGTTTCTGAAGACTTCATCTGGACCAAGTGCCTGTCCACTCCTCATCCTCTAATAGCTGCCCTCTGCACTTCCTGATTCACAAACTGTCCTCCATCCATCCTACTCTCTCATTTTCTTCCTTTTCTTCCTTTCTTCCTTTTTTTGACATCCACAGCTGTCCTGCAGACTACCATCAGATGCTACTTAGCTACACCAGCTTGCAGAAACAGTACCTCAAATAAAAAAAACAACTCTGCCCACCATCAATAGCAGCCATGATAAATGCGTCAGTCATTGAATATCTTTTGTCACTGACTGAATTCAATCTCAGTCAAAAATAAACTTGTTGGTCTTTTGATATGTTTAGTGTCTCAGTCTAGCTGATAAAATCACATAGACTTGGACCATGTTAGACTTTTTCATGCTTTATAGTCTAAGCAAGAACCACAAGAGAATACTTATGATTATAATACTAAGTGTTTCCTGCTTTTTTGCCCTCAGGTGTGGTGTCCACTATGAAACATGTAGTGTCAGCATTGGCTGGGATGTGTGGCCTCTTCCTGTTCTTTGAGCAGCATATGCAGTGGATTCTGCTGCTCACTGTGCTCTGTTACTTCGTTCTGTGGCTTTGCCAACACTCCAGGAGCCGAGGCCTCTTCCTCTCAGGTGTCATCCTCATCTACCTCCTAACAGGGTGAGCAACACAGAAAAAATCTGTTCTGTGCCTGGAAAACACTCTTCAGTGTTCTCTAAACATTTATGCTGAGAGATGGCTGGCAGGAGTTCTGGAGACTAACATTCATTCACCTGCTGCTGGTTATTTTGAGGCTGTAGTTCATCTGCTCACACTGTTTTATAACAATCGTGTATAAAAAGAGTTTCCTGACCTTCCAAACCAATATTATGTATGTTTTCATAGGTATTCAACTCATGTGTGGATTAGGAATGTGCAGTCAAGGAAAAAAGATTTCATTGGACTGCAATAGAGTCGTCTTAATTCCTATGGAAGCAGTAAGGGTTACTGCTTCCATAGGAATTAAGAGCTGCCGCAGCTACGTCTCAGGCTCTGCAGGCCTCAGGATGCAAGTTGCAGGTTAAAGTTCATGACAGTACAATTAGAGAGACCAAACATGAATGGCTTGTTTGCCAGGAGAAAGCCTCTTCTCACAGCAAACCACAAGACTTCAACAGCATCCTTAGGACAGACAGGACTAAAATGCAAGACCAAGTGGCTGGTAGAGCAGGTCATCTACTAATTGGTTGGTGGTTCGATCCCTGGCTGCTCCAGTCTGCATGCCAAAGTACCCTTGGGCAAGGTACTGAACCCTGAATTGCTCCCGATGCGTTCATCAGGGTGTGAATGTTATATAGATGTAAAAAGTCGTGCGTGTGTGTGAATGGGTGAATGAGACATGCTGTATGAAGTGCTTTGAGTGCTGTAGAGTAGGAAAGTGCTATATAAGAAGCAGCCCATTTACCATCCATTTAGCCTGACAAAGCTAACTCCTAATTCAGAGCAAGCTGATGGCTCATTCACACGAGTTAAAGACAGAAACCGTCCGTCTACAAAAACGTTGCCTGGTGATTGTATTGAATTGTTTGTCATCAGCTGCAACCTGTGGTCTGTGAATGGTTGCTGAGAGTTTGAGGGTGTTGCACACTCGGGACTGCGATTGCACAGGTCGACAGAAAGCAGCCGCTCTGCAAACAGTTCCCACTCTAAATGGGACCGACTGCAGTCACTCTCAGAGAGAGCTCGACTCAGCTGTGTGTGTTCTGGTTATAGTCCTGTAGAGCAGGAAGGTTGCTGAGCACAGACTGAATGTGTGTAGCAGCAGATTTTCAGGGATGTATCAGTTAGTCAGGAACAGACTGACCCCATCTCAACATTTACGGCAGGTTTGAGTGACCGCGACTGCTCGACGAGCTCATTTTACTGAACTAAAACAGATGCTGACAGAGTGCAGTCATTGAGTCGACCATGAACAGTTTTAATTGGTTGCAGACGGCTGTTTAAACCTTTTCATATACTAGTCAGAAGATCCATTACACTATGTAAATGATTCTTCTGTGGTGGTGTTCTTCCTGCATGCCCTCTGTCTTCACATGGATGAATGGGGACGTGTTACAAGCTGAACTGCTTTTAATCCACATTCTTAAAGAATTAAAGGTTATCTACAAAATAATAGTCGCTGTTAAAAGACAGCTGAGACAAATGGGTGTTCATCACATTCAGAGTACCTATTGTAAAATCATTTACAAAAGTTACAACTTTAGAATTACAATGGGAAGTAACATCCACCTTGACTTTGTTGTTAATGTCTCTGTGAGGTCTGGAAGAGATGCCAACTGAAGTTGGAACTGTGGCCCAGATCTATTTTTGTGTAATACCACTTTGTACCTCAGGAGGGGGCAGTCAGGCAGTCATCATGTTCTTCTTCACCAGCACGCATCCAAAAGCCTTTCAGCTCACCCACTGATAAAATGCTGCTTCCAGCTGTTGAGAGTTTACTTGTATTTCACTTAAATGTACGATCTTGGTTTTACATACACATCACTAAAGTCACTGCCTATATAAAACTAGAAATCTTATATGAGAAAGTACAATTGCAGTGCGTGTTGTGATGCCTGAACCCAGAAGCAAAGATCCAGAAGTGAGTCTGTTAGTAGACCAGCTGCTCAGAGGTCGAGTGGGGAGCTGCATTTAATATTTATTCATTCCTCAGAAGTGCATTTAATATTTATTCATTCCTCAGAAGTGCGGCACCTTCTTGCTTCTGGGGCAAAATTGATGGCTTGTAATGTTATTTTTTTGTCCCTTCTTTTTAGCGAGTTGCATTTAATTGACATGGTGACCTGGCATAAAATAAGAGGTAAATATTACATCATTTTGTCATTTTATTCAAAATGAGTTTTTTGTTGATTTTCTGTATTTTTATGAAAAATGTAATTTCGTGTCTTGGAGAAGGACTTCACTATTATTCATTGACATAAAACATGCAGTGCTGACTACAGTAGTTCATGGATTTGTTTAGAAGTATTGAGAGTATGTGTTGAGTTTCTCACATGTGAAGTTAAATGATACAGTTCTGACAGAAATTTGAGTGAACAGTGGGAATGGACTAATGCAGGGAACACAAGGATTCAGGCAAAAAGAATAAAATGAAACTTTTGGAATGTGCACCTGGCATTGTGGAGAATAATTTAAAACAAGGAACAGTAATCCCTCACTTATCCTTACGTTCCAGGACCACCCGCGATAAGTGACAATCCGCGAAGTAGGGACGCTATATTTATTTTAATACTTATACATTATTTTAGTAGTTATACACTATTTCAAGTTTTTATAAACCCTCCCCACACACTTATACACCAAATATATACATTACTGTACAACACGTACTACGCATGTGAAGAACGAGTACCGCAAAAAACCACGAAACAGCGAGTCCGTGAAACACAATTGTGTTTTCCAACAGGACAATGATCCCAAACACACATCAGAACTGGTTTTGGAAAGGATAAAGCAGGCTAACATTAAGTTTCTGGAATTGCCTTCCCAATGCCCCGACCTCAGCACTGTTGAAAATTTGTGGACTGTGCTTAAAATCCAAGCCCATCCCAGGAAACCAACCAATTTAAATGAACCCTGCCAAGAAGAGCAGTCAAATATCCAACCAGAATTATGCCAGAAGTTTGTTGATGGCTACCAAAAGCATCTGGTGGAGGCACAACTTGCTAAGGGACATTTAATATATTTGAGTGTGTATGTGAATTTTTGACCCTGTGTGGATCAGAGAAAATTCAAACTTGCACACAATTCTTGTTTTTTAAAGTCATTAAAAATGTTTGAAATCATTAAAAGCCCCAAATGAACATGACATTCATGCCTGTGATGAGTGTATGTAAACTTTCAACCACCGTACATGCAAATGAAAGCACCAACAAGTCTGTCAGAAAGGTTTGGCAGTACTTATGACTGGGAAAAAAACTGCCATTGTATACTATAGTGTCCATTATATTGTCTATCTAGTAGTCTATTGGTCACTATTCAGGGTAACAATGTTACTGTATATACTGTTTGAAGACAAAGGGTCAGCCCTTTGGGATTTCTGTTGTGCTTCCTCATTAAAGTCACTGTTATAGGCTAATACAGTCTGAATATATTATCACAGTAACGTCACTGTTGAACACAAGAAGTAGCAAGTCAGATGATGTGGTGGACATGACAGTGTCACAATGACGGGAATCAAACTTTAGGGGGAGCACTTGGGTGATGGTTAGAATAGTAGTAATAATTCGAATAAGGATGAGTATACATAAAAAGTGATGTTCTGGAAAATGACTGTGTGTGTGTCTTTGAGGCTCTCAGATGGTGGTGGCCATGAAGGCCATCTCTGTGGCCTTCGACCTGGATCGAGGAGCATTGAGTGGCCTGCCCTCCCCAGCTGAGTTCCTGGGCTATGTTTTCTTTGTGGGTACTGTTGTCTTTGGCCCTTGGATCAGCTTCTCCACTTATAAGAATGCTACCGAAGGCACAAAACTGGTGAGTAATTGGCAGTTCTAGCTTAATCAGTATGTTTTGTAGTCTTGGATGGCACTGTGGTGATAATGAGGGGTTTTGGTTCTCAGAGCTGGCCGTGGCTGCATAATTCCATCGTCAGCCTCCTGAAGAGTCAGATCTGTTTGCTAATCTCCACCTGTGTCGCCCCATACCTTTTCCCGTGGTTCATCCCGATCCATGGAAACTCAGTTACAAAGAAGTAAGAGATTTCCTTTCAGTTGTTGTTGTTTTCCACCCAGAGCAGCTGTTCCAGTCACTGCTTTGACTCTCTACTGTCTGTCTTTCTTTCTCTGCTTCCAAGATACATTTGAGAAAGGTAAGGCTTCCCCTTAGGTATTAAAATTTGATTTCTTTAGTCTGTAGTTTGCCATGCCGGCAATTAATCATTGAATAATTTCCCAGGGAAACAAACTATTTAATCACATTCTGTGAAGATACTTTAGTTTATAGACTTGGCCTGTATTATTTGTCTTCTCCCACCCATGTAATAACTTAGTGTTTCCAGTTCATTTTCAGTGTGTCTTGAAACTGAATCACATCTGCATTGGTTTTCATTAGTATGACTTCAGAGTCCTCTTTGAAACCTTTCTGCTGGTGAATCCAGGCGCTGAAATGAAGGCACACAGCACTGATATAAAATCTAATAAAAACTAGACTGATGGATGTCTTGAAAAAAAGAAGTAAATTTGACAGTGTTATTAAATGATCTATGAAAATGATTTTACTAAAAAGTAAAAAGTGAGGCAGTAGATTCACTGTTGCTTTAAGTCAAACAGTAAGGAAGCAGGAGTTGTTGATGGATGCTGTCAGGATGTGGTGAGGAGCTCTGATGAGGAGACAGTCAGTTTTAGCCCGTGTTTACTGAGGACTCTCATCTCTTAATGTTTAGATCAGAAATAGGGTTGAGAATCATGCAGTAAATAACAACATCACAGTATACTGCCCATTTAAATTGCACTCCAACTTTCCTCTGCTGCTTTCCCCTGTTTGTGTCTTCGTATTCCAAGCTTGCTAATTCCAGTTCACGTGGTCCTCATTCACGTGATGAAGAGTAACTCCGAATTGGTTTAGATTTAAATCAGGTTTAGAAAAATGGCACAGGCGTATCAATAATCGCATTGCAAGAGAAAGCAGTATGAGATCAGCATTATAAGTAGCCCAGTCCATCTGTCTACCTCTTATTTTTAACTTAAATAAATATTTTGCTGAATAAAATGTTGCTGAGTACTTTGGGACAGATCCTTCAGAATATCTAATTACAGGATTTATTTGGCTTTAACATGCACTGGTATAATACTCATGTGACAACAAGAGATTGCATAATGATGATGTGTGTATTTGACTTGCTTGTGCTGTGTTGCGTAGGTGGCTGAATGCTTATGAAAATGCAGTGTCCTTCCACTTCAGTAACTACTTTGTGGGTCACCTTAGTGAAGGTACCAGCATGCTGGCTGGAGCAGGATTCACTGAAGAAAAAGACAACACGAGATGGTAAGTTTAGCTGAGCTGCTCTCACTCGCTCTCTCTTCACCCGGGACATTTTTAATCATCATTAAAGTCATCAGAGCCTCTAAACCTGTAGAACAATCTATTGTAAAACAAGTGTCTCTTAATCTATGTGATATGCCAATGTTTGATAATCTTTATCATAAAAACTTGAGATAATTTGAAATGCTAAGTGAAGTGCTAATTACTTTGTTTGATTTGGTACGGCTCGGGTCTAAACATAGTTTAACAAAGATTCATTAATTATTAATGAGCAAATAATGACGATGCTCTTCACACATAATGTTTCTACCTGAAATAGGTCAAAGTAGTTAAGCTCATCAATTATTCAGCATTTCTGTGCAAGTAGAGGTGAAAAACCAAACATTACTTACATATAATGCAGACGTATAATTATTTCTCTTTTTCCAAATAAGATATGCGAGATCCCTGGCCAAGTTTGCCATATCTTCATGGAACATTTGGGTAGGCATAAGCATTAGGGCATGCATTGGGTTCAGTGGCATATCCACAGCTGGTTTTGGTGCTCTTGTATGTTTCCGGAGTGAGTGACTGGTCAGGGGAACGAAAACGGTTCTCTGCATCAGATTTGGTATACAATTCATTAGGAGCACTCCAGTGCTTTCCAGGTGTGAGTTGAGCATCTCCTTCAGCGTCATTAGGTACTGGTGCAGGGTTTAGAGGCTGACAAACTGGTTGTGATTGGGTACACAGGGGCCTGTGGCTTAGCTAAGCTTGGGGAAATAGTGCAACACATGGCTATGGTTTGTAGCTAGGGAAACCCAGTGTCACAGTGGTGAGAAGATAGGAGACCACAGGGATGGTAAATGGACTAGTTCTTACATAGCGCTTTTCTGCTGTAGCTGAGCACTCAAAGCACTTATACATCACGTTTGCATTCACCCACATTCACTTCTTTCTAAGCTTAAGTGCTTTCTATCTAACATTCACACATATTCATACTCTTGCATCAGAGAGGGTTCAGTACCTTGCCCAAGGATACTTTGGCAGATTGGAGAAGCCAGGGCTCGAACCATCAACCTTTTGATTAGTAGGTGGCCTCCTCTACTTCCTGAGCTACAGCCACCTCCTATCTTGAGGAATGGCCTGGTTACAATATTCCATGCAACAGCGGGAATTGGCTGGGACGTGATGGCCCTTGTCGGGATTGAGAGGGACAGGGTGAGTAATGTCCCCACCTTCCTGGCCTGCCATTGATGCTCTTTTGCCCAACATAAAGCATACATAATTAACAATGTACAGTGACTCAGGGAGTTAGTATTATTGGCTGGGTATTTTACCATTAATAACTATGTACAGCATTACTGGAATGGCATCACATACAATCTTGAAGCCATTACAGGTTTTCCATTGAAACATAGTAGCACGAGTCATGAAGAATCTCATAAAGTTCATGAACTGGGCACGTTTGATGCCGCTGAAGTGGATTGCTGTGACTGACTCACTGTGACGTCTGTGTTCTGGCTTATTCTTACCAGAAACTGGGGTATAACCACCATCCCGGGCAGGATGAGCTGGTCCCCTGGTAGCTTTTTCATAGGGGTTTCTTGAATCACTCTTCGTGTGGTCCCTCAGAACCACTTTGTCTTGGAGACCGTCCCAGGGGCAACTGCCCCACCCAGGCAACGTGGCCTCTGGGTTCATTGGGACACATAACCTTCCACTGTGATGAGGGGCGAATCACAGACAGGCATTAAATTAAATATCATTATTCTGAGATTCATAATAAAATAAATCTGTCAAGTCATAGTTATGTCACACCTCTGTATATAACTGGCACTTGCAACACAAATGTGTCTGTGTGTGCATGGGCATGCACATAAAACAACAGTTAAAATTTTTGAATATTTAAAGGTCTCCAGGAGGTTAAAACATTGAGCATTACCTTCATCCATCCATCCATTCGCTTCCGCACATCCTGTTAAGGGTCCCGGGGGGGCTGGAGCCTATCCCAGCTGTCATAGGGCGAGAGGCAGGGTACACCTTGAACAAGTCGCCAGCCTGTTGCAGGGCCAACACAGAGGGACAGACGACCTTTCACACTCACATTCATGCTCTCATTCACACCTATGGGCAATTTAGATTAGCCAATTAACCTAACCCCAGTAAGTGCATGTCTTTGGAATGTGGGAGGAAACCGGAGTACCCGGAGGAAACCCACGCAAGCATGGGGAGAACATGCAAACTCCACACAGAGAGAGGGAGAGGCCTGGGCCAAGGTGGAATCGAACCCAGGCCTTCCAGATGGTATTCTAACTGTGAGGCAGCAGTGCTAACCACTACGCCGCCGTGCTGCCCTGAGCATTACCTACATAAATCAAAAATGGGATCTCAGAAGAAAACGGGATGCAATACTTTGCTTTTTGAATAGAAGATTTCAAGCTTGGTGTCATGGGGTGTTTATAAGCTTGTTTCCACCACAGCTTGTTTTTTCGAAATTTCGAGTTACGTATCTCAAATTTTCGTGTTAATACCTCGAAATTTCGAGTTACGTATCTCAAATTTTCGTGTTAATACCTCGAAATTTCGACTTAGCCCTGACAATCAGGAAGCTCCGTGATCTGTACATCATTTCCTTGTTAACTGGAAGCAGGAAGCTGAAGGTATCAGCTGTCCAACAGATCAACATGAAAACATTGGTTCCTTACCTTTTATGCAGCTGTTTGTTGCTAGAAGACATTCTGACTGTTGATGGTCAAAAAGATGCTGACAGTTTGTTTATGTTTGCTAGAAACTGCCAGCTCACTGATACTGTCTCTACCCCATTTTGAGTGCGCATGCGCTGGCTGCATCTGCTTCTGCATAACAAGGAAATGACCTCTTTCTCAGAGCTTCATGGTTAGTAGCGCTATGCTGAAGTTTCAAGTTATTAACATGAAAATTTGAGATACGTAACTCAAAATTTCGAGTTACTGATGGTGATTTTTCTTCTTTTTTCAGTGGCAGAAACAAGCTTCCATTAGGTGTTTGTCAGGAAGAGTCTTAGTAGATTTATCACACCTGTCTAAGAGGTCATGCCACTCAGGCTCTTCCAGCTGCTGGAAAAACTGGGTTCTGGGACGTCAGTCAGTATCACATATTCTAGGCTTGTCCAAAAATGAACACTTTATGGCATAAAATTCATACAGAATTAGTGACAGGCAGTGAAATATTGATTTCAACTGGAAACATCTTTTTTATTTTTAAATTATTCACCTGCAAAAATCAAAACAAAAATATTTGGAGTTTAACTTGTGTGTATATATATATATATATATATATATATATATATATATATATATATATATATATATATATATATATATATATATATATTAGGGGTGGGACTCGATTAAAAAAATTAATCGAATTAATTACAAGCTTTGTAATTAATTAATCGAAATTAATCGCATTTTAATCGCATTTCAATATTTGACATGAGAAATATTAATTTAAGTTTAGTTGATGAATAAATCAATATACATAAGCTTAAACTTCAAAATGTTGTTTATTTTCCCACCAGTCTACTACACAGACCAATGAAGGGTGGAAGTGCTCCTGTGATAAGCAAACTCCTGAAATTAAAGTTAAGCATCATAACTGGATAGTTTTATTCAACATTAATGTCTCACTTGTTATAGTTGAAAATTAATCATTCTCTCAGCTGTATTCCTCGATGTTGTTATGCTTGTTTTAACAGCTTATTTTGAATAAAGACTTAAATTAAACCACAAAAAGGAGCAAAAGTTCGTTCTTCGTTTAACCAGCTGCTTTTACACAGCTGTGCTTCACACTCACGTTGCTAGGCGGGATGAGCTACGCTCAGGTGAGGGCAGGTGACGCTGATATGAAGGCTAGCCGCTCACTTCCGGCCTTTGCGATCTTCGTGGGCTGCGAAGGACTCGGTCTACGTGGGCCGGGTCCTTCGAAGGATGCGGCCAGTAAATTTGGACATTGTGCGTCGATATAATCTGTATGCCGGGAACTCGCACTGAGAAACGTTCCACGGTGCAAAGTTAAAATTTTTAATTCGTTATTTTCCCCGTAATTAATTAATCGAAATTAACCCATTAAAGTCCCACCCGTAATGTCTATACTGATATGGACTGGGTAATGTGCTAGGAACCAAATTATTGCCATAATTGTATGATCAAAATTTAATTATCAGACAATGAAAAAATGATGCAGCAGCTGGAAGATTTTACCCAAATTTCACTGCAGCGACTCTAAATGGTTCTCGGTAGTTTGTTTCCCCCCACTTGTATCTGACAACGTCAGGGCTCCTAATGAGATGATGGATGGTGTGGTGGAGGATCGCCTCTCAGATCTGGACCAGGACATCACTGAGGTGTGACCTGGCAGCATCAGATGGACTGAAACATAATGTCCCAGAGGTGTTCTGCTGGATTTAGGTCAGTGTGGGGGCCAGTCAATGGAATCAGGCCCTTTATCCTCCAGGAACTGCCTGCATACTCTGGGATAGGCTCCAGCCCCCCCGCAACCCTGAACAGGATAAGCAGAAGGGAGTGGATGGGTGGAATTCAGTAAGACTCATATGCACTCAATTAAGCTGTCCTGAGACCTGATAATTATGTGTTCTTGAACTTCCAGGGGATTTGTGCCACCTAAAGATGCTACCGTCAGTAGCCTAGTGGGGTAGCACTGACGGCTGATGGTATCTAAACCTTTTCAAGCCCCTTAACAACCACTTCCTGTTTCATGGTGAATTGCCATGCCATCAGGGTGCGCCATTAAATGAAAACTCACAATTTTCACACTGAAGAATCATCAGGGTCCAGTTTTGAGGTCAGTTTTGGAGGAGCAGTATAGCAAAGTATAAAACATGACATTTTCTCTTGGTGGTGCCATATTTTTGCATTCAGGGACAGACCCTTATCACACTTGAGAAGTCTGGGCCAGATTGGGTAATGTAGATGTGAATGACAGCCAATCAAAATTCAACTCAAAAGCTTTGCAGTTTAGATTCACTCAGGTGTGTAGTTCAGGCTGACCTAATATGAAGTTGATCCCATTAAAACCCTAGGAGGAGATCAAAAAAGTACAAGGACTGAAAATTGCAAAAATGGCAGACTTCCTGTTGGCATGTTACATTTGTGTATCAAATTTCATACTTTTGTGTGAAACAAAGCAGTGGGGCTCATCTTTTACAACTTTGTGGGTGGTGCTGCAGAGCCACGCCCATCTCTGAAACATGTAAAGTTTCACCACACCTGATGCTTGTTGAAATTTCATGAGCTTTTTTTGAGTATGTTTACGCCCTCAAAAAGGCAGTTCATTTACCCGAATAATAATAAACAGAGCAGATAGAAACCTTTAGTGCTTGGGGCCTAAAAATACAATAAATAAAGCAAGACATGAACATGGACCGACTTATTCTCCAAATAAGCACTGAATAATTGGATCTCTATTCTGCAGAACTATATATCTATGTGTTTACTGTGCAGGGATATGAGAGTGGTGAAGCCTCTCAATGTGGAAATGCCTCGCTCCATGGTGATGGTGGTTACATCCTGGAACATCCCCATGTCTCGCTGGCTTAAGACCTGTAAGTTGCAACCTTCTCTATCTGTTAAACTCCAGATTGTTGGACTTAAGCAAAGTTGGTTGGACAGATGAAATCAGATAACTCTAAACTCTAAACCTGTAACTGTTCAAGTTTCTGCAGACGGGACCAAATTGGCTACTTAGGCCCCGTTTACACGACACAGTGTAAACGGGGCCTAAGTAGCCAATTTGGTCCCGTCTGCAGAAACTTGAACAGTTACAGGACTGCCTCCTAACTGACCCTCTCAGCATTCATGTTTCCATTGTGGTGTACGAGGTAGATGTGGAAGGACAGGTATTCGAGTAAGTTGGACAGCAGAGAGTAGTTAAAGCACTTAGAAAGCAGGTCTTACCACCACCAGCACTAAATTCAATTCAGAGTAGCTTTCCACCGCTGGAGGCAGCTTTAGATGATTAAGGAAATTAGTCATAATGAGTATGATGCTGAACTGCCATATTTTTAGCCAGAAAGATCAGAGCTCTTAATGCTGATGTTTACCGTGACTAAATGTCTTAAGGTTACTAACAGCACAGAGTTTTTGCCAGAAAAGTTGTTGAGCTGTGAGATGGAGAGCAGCTGTTTGAGAGGTCATACCAATGAGAGAGCAGCGAACCATGGTTACATTTGTTCAGATGAAGCGATGGATGATTTAGCCAGCTGTGGATATAAATGGACAGATATCATCCAAACAGGTGAAACGGCCTTAAAGAATTTTTCATTGTCCCTTATTCCTTTTAATACTTCCTAGTCTCGCTGAGATCGAAATCTCTTTTCCAAGAGAGACCTGGATGCAAAAAACAACCACATAGCACACTGTATGTGATTACATGTTGAGAAAAATGGCTGCCAAATAGATTTTTACCAGAAACTTTGCAACCAAATATCATAGAAACAACTAAACCCACTTTTGTGCATAATTCGAGCACAAGGAATCTATTCCAATATATATTTATATGGTAAAATCAAGCTGCAAAGACTGAAATATGAAGAATACTTTGGACACACGTTAACCTACCCACATGTACATGCAGTGAGCAAACCTGCCAGTAAATAAGCAAGGCATGAACGTCTGTTTTGTACATATTTGGAGCTGTGGTGGAGATAATCCCCACCACCCTCTCATGCCTAATGAAGTAACGCCCTACAATGCAACACGTCTGTCTAGTAGAGAATCTTCTGTTCTCCCTGGTTGAGCTCAGGAGGTAGAGCAGGTCATGTACTAATCAGAAGGTTGGTGGTTCAATCGATGGCTGCTTCAGTGCTCCTGGCTGTGCCAAAGTATCCTTGGGCAAGATACTGAACCCCGAGTGGCCTCAGATGCAAAATTGGAGTGTAGAAAAAATGCTTGCACGAATGTGTGTAAATGGGTGGATAAGACATGTTGGAAAAAGTTTGAGCAGAAAATCGCTATTGACAAAAAGAGAGGAGACTGAGCAGAAGATGTTAAAATTTCCATTGGGAGTGACCAGGATGGACAAGATTATAAAAAAGCCCATCAGAGGGACAGTTCAGGTTGAGTAGATTGGAGACGAAGGTAGAGAGGCAAGGCTGAGATGGTTTGGACATGTGCAGAGGAGGGACACTGGATATATTGGTCAAAGGATGCTGAGGATGGAGCTGTCAGGTAAGACAAAGGTATTTCAGTGAGGGAGGACATGCAGGGGGTCGGTGTGACAGAGGAGGATGCTGGGATAGGGTGAGATGGAGGCAGATGATCCAATGAGCCAAAAGATGATGATGAATTTGTCTGTGCACTACATTGTCATAATGTTGTATGTTCACTGTGTTCTGTCCTCCGTCTTCTTCAGATGTCTTTAAAAACGCAGTGAAACTGGGAACCTTTCCAGCTATCCTGGTGACATACACGGCCAGCGCCTTATTACATGTTAGTATGATGATGCATACTTCCACACTTCTATCCAGAGACCTTTATGGCACAGTGGACTCTTCTTGATATACAGTATACCTGAAGCCATGTTTGAGAGTAGTCCCACCATACATTTGTGCCGCATTCTACTAAACACACGGGCCGCTGGGCTTGGGCGCTATCCACCTTCTGCATTTCACCGAGGTGTTAAAATAATATTATTTTATTATTATTTTATATTATTATATTACGTGTTATTTTAAAATGAAGTCCTGAAAGCTGAGCTGCTGATGATAGAAGCCTTTGTAGCTGTGGTTTGGGGAGATTAGCTGACTGATCAGTTTAGCTTTGCTACCCATGCTTTTTGATCCTGAAATACTGGGTTATTACAGTATCAGTGGGCACAGCTTGCTAACTGCTAACAGCTCCTATGATCAATAAAGGCCACAGGTGTAAAGGTAAAAAAATGGAGCATCTCATAAATCTAGAAAGTCAGTGAGTGGTAATGCTAACCTTATCCATGCCCTTTCCCCCCCCCATACTGTTTGACTATTTAACTAGTTTAAATTCTAATTTCCATTTTATTGATTGGAACTTGAACTCCAGGGACTCAGAAAGGTGAACAGAGATGCAGGTCACCTGTTAGTCCACCTTTATTTGGCCACAACTGTTTAGAGGCAGATAATCTACAAACTGTATCTGTGCAGCTCGCCTTATCAACACCACTTAACCCAAAACAGAGATTAATAGCTGCACTTAGTTCACTGCTTGCAGTCTCCATGTTTCACTGAGAGCTGTAGAGTCTCCTGGAGGCAGGGCACCACAATAAATGGAGATGTATAGACGATGGTGATGACGATGGCGATGGCGAACTAACAGGTGACCTGCATCTGTTTTTCTCGGTTCAGCAGTAACTCTGCATTTGAAGGATGACACTGATGAAAATTTCATGACTTAATTCTGTTTTTTTCTTCAGGGTCTCAGTTTTCACCTGGGAGCTGTTCTGCTTTCTCTTGGCTTCATCACATATGTTGAACATGGTATGTATGACATTACGCTTTGGTTACCTGCTGAAGGTGAGCTTTGATTTTCACCGGCACAAACTGAAGTGCAGAAGTGCCACTTGATGTGGTCTGAGACTGTTGAGCACTCACACACACACTGAAGGAGGACTGGAGCAGATTTTATGAAGGCTGGCTCGTAGGGCTGCACGACCACGGTCAAAATTATTGTCACGATTATTCATTTATTTATTTTCTTTAGTGACAAAAATAGTTTAACCCACTTTCATGGAAACTGAACACTTTAACATTGTGTCTCTATAAATTGAGTGTAACTCTTAGAAGAAAATAAACAGTAAAACTTAATCTAAAATGAAATCAAGAGGGAACAGCTTTCACCTTTTCATTGTTCTACCTTCCTGTTAGTTACAGTAAAAAAAAAAGGTCTTTATTCACCTGACCTGCATTTCCTAGAAGAAAAATATAAAGTCTTGTACCTGCATGATGGACGGGACTAAAAAACTTGTAGCAAAGTACTTGATGGCTGTGAGATCCCTTTCAAATTTCCCCCTCAACGTTTCTGGACAGCGCAGCATGTGAGTAATAAAATGTTATGGTCAACAGTATCAAAGCTGCACTGAGGTCCAACAGGACAAGTACAGAGATGAGTCCACTGTCAGAGGCTCTAAGAAGATCATTGGTAACCTTCACTAATGCTGTTTCTGTACTGTGATGAATTCTGAAACCTGACTGAAACTCTTCAAATAAACCGTTCCTCTGCAGATGATCAGTTAGCTGTTTTACTCTTTCAAGGATTTCCAGCTTACGGGTTATCTGCTTTAAGCTGTGTGTTTGTGAATTATACCATGGAGTCAGGCACTTCTGATTTGAAGCTTTCCTTTTCAGAGGAGCCACAGTATCCAAAGTTATACGCAGTGAGGATGTAAAACTATTGACGAGATAATCGACCTCACTGGGAGCAGAGTTTAGGTAGCTGCTCTGCACTGTGTTGGCACTGAAGAGCATAACAATGAAGGAATTAGATCCTTAAACTTAGTTACAGCACTTTCAGAAAGACTTCTACTGTAATAAAACTTATTCCCCACTGCTGTGTAATCCATTAAAGTAAATGTAAATGTTACTAAGAAATGATCAGACAGGAGGGGGCTTTCAGGGAATACTGTTAAGTCTTCAGTTTCTATGCCATATGTTAGGACAAGATCCAGAGTATGATTAAAGTGGTGGGTGGGCTCCTTTACATTTTGAGAGAAGCCAATTGAATCTAACAATAGATTAAATGCAGTGTTGAGGCTGTCATTCTCAGCATCTACATGGATGTTAAAATCACCCACTATAATGATTTTATCTGAACTGAGCACTAAATCAGATAAAAAGAGAAATCAGACAGAAACTCTGAGTAAGGACCAGGTGGACGATAGATAATAACAAATAAAACAGGTTTTTGATTTTCCCAGTTAGGCACTTGATTTGCTTTTGCTTAGTTTTTTGGCAGAGGACACAAATCACTCCATCATATTCATTTAATTGTATGCAGACAAATTTGATCAATTGTGCAGCCCTACAGTCGAGCTTGTTTCTCACATTTTTCTGGTTCAAGTTCTCAAACCTTTTTTTTTTAATCCTCAGTTCTGAGAAAGAGGCTTGCCTCTATCTTCAGTGCCTGTATCCTGTCCAGGCCGTGTGCTTCTGACTGCAGCCATCAACATAAAAAGGTACGGCTTCATCTCTACTCAGCTGTGGGATGTAGCAGAGGAGAAGTGGTAAATGGTGGGAATGCTTCAGAACATACAGAGCAAAGGTCATTTTAGTTCTGTTGCACCGAAATGCTCCACATAGAGTAAAACTCAACAGCACAAAGAATTTAAGAACAATACAAATGATTCAATAATTCAGACCACTAATAAAGTAACAGTAATCATAATGACATATGACATCATTTTCACCTTCCTTATTGTACTGTGGAAAAGTCTCATCACCTTCATTTCTTCATAGTTTGTCTCCAAGACTTTCTTATAATTTTTAAGTGCTCTTGAGCAACAGTTCTCTGCTTTTTCGCTCCTGTTCAGTCCAGTTCCTGTGTCTGACCATTTGCACACTTATGAATGATTCAGCATAAAAAAACCACCTAAACCAAGGGATGAACCAGTGTTGTGTATCCTGTCACAAAAACACATTTGTTGCCATTTCTTTAGATGAACTGATGAAAATGCCAAAGATAACTCAGATGATTCCCAAAGAGTTATTAGCTGAAAATGTGGCACATCTCAGCATAGGGAGCAGTGTGTCCTTAAAAGGATTTGAGGAAACTGGACAAGTGGAGGACAAAACAGAACCAGCAAAGATTATCTATAATCTTTAGGCCTAAAGATTACCTATAGCAGATGAATAGTATCTGAAAAAATCCAGCAAAGACCTGACACAGGACCTGCAGCCTCATCAGACACACGGTCTCAGTGGGAAGTGAGAACGGGGTGGCTGTGGCTCAGGAGGTAGAGCGGGTCACCTACCAATCGGAAGGTTGGCGGTTCGATTCCTGGCTGCTCCGGGTTGCGTGCCAAAGTATCCTTGGCAAGATACTGAACCCCAAGTTGCTCTCTGACGCAAGTGTTGGTATGAATGTGTGTGAATGTTAGACAATAAAAGCACCATATGTAACTAAGCTAAGTGCTTTTAGCTTAGTTTCATATGGAAGTGCTTGTATGAATGAGGTGTGAATAGGTGAATGCATATACATGCTGTATAAGCGCTTTGAGTGCTCAGATAGAGTAGAGAAGCGCTATATAAGAACTAGTCCATTTACCAAGGAAATGTCAGATTGGCAGCAGCACCACAATGATCCCAAACACTCTGCCAGTGCAGTAAAAGCATCCTTGGATAGAAAACACACAGTCAGTGATGGCTCGGCCTCACGGAGCCCAGGTTCAAGCAGTGTGGGATCATCCTGACAGAACAAAAGGCAGAAACATCCAGAGAGCTTTGGATGTCCTTCAAGAAGCCTGGAGAACCATATTTGAAGACTGCTTAAAGCAGTGACAGGAAACTGCCTCAGAGGGTTCAGGCTGTGCTGTTATTTAGTTATTTGTTAATATTATGGGATTGTGTTAGAACATGCAACTCTTCTCTCTCCCCCTGTGGTCTGTAGGATTATTGGGTGATGCTGTTGAACCTGGTTTTCAGCTTGCTGGTCATCTTCCATCTGACCTACCTAGGCTCCATGTTTGACCCAGGCATTGATGAACAGGAAGTAGAAGAGGTAACACTGGAAATAAAGCCAATGACAAATTTCACATTGGGCTGCCTGTGGCTCAGGAGGTGCATCAGGTCATCTACCAATCGGAAGGTTGGTGGTTTGATTCCTGGCTGCTCCAGTCTGCGTGCCAAAGTATCCTTGCTCTCTGATGCAACCGTCAGAGTATGAATGTGTGTGAATGAGGCACGTTGTATCCTGAAGTGCTCTGAGTGCTCAACATAGAGTAGAAAAGCACTTTATAAGAGCCAGTCCATTTACCATTTACAATAATTACACTGAATGTTCTCATATCAGTAAATCAGTAGTGAGCACCATGTTTGAGTGGATCGATCAGTCTGATTGCTTTAAACCTGCAAATACTGTGGTGGCACACGCTGTAGGATGGCTGCACCATCACTGTATGGATAATCAATAATGGAATACTTTGCACTGACCGTTCATGGTTGAATGTGGACATGAAGGCAGGATGTGAGTGATGCTGATTCATGTGCACACGTTTCCAGCTGCACTGGTTTAAAGAGGCAAAAACCGTCTTTTGGTGCTCGTGTACACCTTTGGTCCTGAGCCCTCCTAACCTGACTGACACTGTGTCCATGTGTGTTCTTGTTTTCAGGATTTCACAGCCATCCACACCATCCAGAGGTGGTCTGAACTGAGCTGGGCCAGCCACTGGGTTGTGTTTGCTTCCTGGATATTCTACTGTTTAATTAAGTAATGTTGGGGCAGGTGAGAAGGTGGAGTCGGTGTAATGACTGGTCTCTGAAGGATCAGTGAAATGAAACACTTGGACATGTCCAAACACATTTCTGCTGCTGAAAATGGAAGTGTGGCTTCTGTGCTTGTACAAAGCTTTCCTGTTACAGGCTCTTATTTTTACTGCTGTACTGATTTTTGTATTTCCATTGGCATTTTGATGAAATGCACCTGTGAATATAAACAAGCTCCTGGTTCATGATTATCTGCTAACATGGTGTCAGACATGTCACTATGAAAAGGATATGTTCTTTTTTTCTCCACGTTATAATTATTGTTTCATCACTTTAAAAAGTATGCACCCACATTTTGTCACTTCATGCCTTGGTGACTGTATTCCTCAAGCTCGGCTGAAGACGTACACCAGAGAAGCAGAGGCCGAGAGAATACGTGGCCTGTTCACAAAGATCCAGCCAGGGTGTACTCGCAGCTACAACGGCACTAGGACAGATCCGCCCAGAGCCGAGACTGAGGAATACTTGAACATCCGGGAGGAAGGGGCGTCACACAGCACCAATGCCAAGTGGCTGGTGGACCTAAGAGCAGACCACAGAAACCTCCCAGAGCAAGAGCCAGTCATGAGCTCCTCAGCCAAGTGTCCAGAGCCACCTCCGTTTGGCAGTTTCTGACCTCAGCATTAGTGAAGAGTGTGGGATCATCCTGACAGAACAGAACCAAAGGCAGCAACATCCGAGGAAGAGGAAGCTGCCTCAGAGAGTTCAGACTGTGCTGAGGAATAAAGGAGGTCATAACAAGTATTGTATAAACTCTGTTTTTGCCTTATATGCTGTATTTCTGTGTATCTTTGCACATTTCAGTAAATGACTGCACCTATTTCCCATTTTCCTAGATATAAAACAGTGAGGTGTGGTTCAATACTTTCACACAGTACTGTTTATTATTATTGGTGGACTGACTGCAGGTTTCTGCAGCTGATTCTGATTCCAGTGTTTTTTCAGCGTTGGCCTGCAGCAGGTTACAGGATCCATGAATGAACTGGAAAAAAGAGCTGTGCTATTAGAAAGAACTGAGTGGGAGTGAGCTGCTGGGCTCCCAGCCTTCCCTCGCCATGTTAGCAGCAGATGTATACAACAAACTAATGTCAGGTACTTACATCATTCAGCATTTTTAGAACTTCAGCAGGTAACAGGCCGTCTCTCTTGCTTTCATCTCCATAAGTTTCCTCATGCCGCCGCTTGTGTCTTGTGCATGTGTAATGCATCCAGTTCACTAAATATCTGTTATCAAATTTCCAAGAGGTTGCAAAGAGTCTATATTCACAGACAGAGCATCAGACCTCCAGCTCACAATGAACACCCACTTACAGAAAACAGATTTATTAAAAAAAAATAAAGACCTTACATATCACAGGGCTTCATTACAGTAATTCCAACCCTGTGTCTGTTTCTTCAGCTCGTTGGTGAATCGTCCTTTCTTTCCTTGTCATTTCCACTCAGCACCTCTCATAAAAGCACAAAGTTCCAAAGACCTTTTTTTCCTGGTCAAAGGGAAGAAGTTTCTGCTGCTCCCTGAAACGGTACAGCACCCAGCATGATGACCATCCAGGCTGAACAGCTCAGTGAAGTCATCGATGAGGAGCATCTGTTGAGGATTATTTGCTGTCCAAGGATTCAACATATTGTCTCTCATGCTTTACATTGTGTTTGACCTTTTGACCCCACATGTAGTGGAGGTGCAGGCATGCAGGACCTCTCTTTTTTTTGTTTTTGTTTTTTTTTAAGCCTGTCATGTCTGGCGCTTTTGGCAATCAGAATGATGATCTGAATACTCTGGTGTACCGAAAATATTGCCTGACAGGCAGGAAGGAAGGGGTAAGAAGAGTGATAAAGAGAGAAAGAAGAAAAGAAAACAAAAGGGGAGAAAACAGAAAAATCCCAGAGGAGGAAGGAGGGAGACCCCAGACAGCCCTCACGGTCAATGGGCAAGAGCCCAGAGAGCCAGAGGCAATGAGCAGCCCACCCCCCCAGCACAAGCCGAGAACGCGACCTCAGGCGCCCGAGAACCACCCGTACATGCGTACACACACACACGGACACTAAGTGTGGGCGAGCGAGTACCAGCACCGAGCCAGTAGCATCCCGGGGAAGCAGCCAACCCAGCCCCGAACCACTAGCCAGTCCCTACCCCAGACAGGGTGCACGAAACCGGGGTGTGGGAAGACCCGCCCACCCCCTTGTCCCACTCAAGGTGGTTGGGGTGATGTGTTGGGTGTATGTAGTGGGAGGAATGTGTATGACTGTGTGAAAGCTACGGTGCTATTAAAATTAGAGGGACAGATGTAACATGAGCACTGAGCAACAGCACCCATCCACCCCCCCCACCCCAAAGCCCTCAATGTCTAAGATGTAAATAAAATTGAGGAGCAGGCAGCAGTGAACAAATAAGTGAGGGCAGCTCCACCCACTAACCACAGCGTGACTCACCTGCCCCCCAAGGCCCTACGTCAGGGATCCTCAAATCCAGGCCTCGAGGCCCGGTGTCCTGCAGGTTTTAGATGTGTCCCTGATCCAACACACCTGAATCAAATGGCTGAATTACCTCCTCAGTATGCAGTCAAGTTCTCCAGAGTCCTGCTAATGACTTATATATTTCACTCAGGTGTGTTGAAGCCCCCAAAAAGACCCTACGTGTGTGTGATGTGTTGTTTGATTGAGTGGGAGGAGGGGAAGGGTCAGGATACATATGACCGGGAGGTAGAAGGCTACCCCTGGAGGGAGAGAGCCAGCTAACTACTGGCTCACTAAACACCCCAGTTCCCTACACCCAGCCGCAGGGCAGGGAAGGGAGGTCCAGGGTCTGAACAATAATTGCCTTGATGTTGCCAGTTTGCCGATAGAAGCACCGAACAGGTCACTGATCAAACATACTGCATTCACAGCAACAAGGTTCTCCCCATGCCTCCAGATTTCTCCCACACTCAGTAATGCTTGTTAGCTTAGCTGATCACTCTGAATCAGTTCTTCATGTGGGGTAGATAGAAAAAGCTTCAGAGTGCACAGAATAAAGTTCTTTGTGAGTCTTTGATGCTCTGAGTGGTCACTGAGGCCAAAACTGTGAAGTCCCAGTAGGGCGGCTGGCAGCTGCTCTGGGGTCTGGAAAGTCCTCCATGGGAAGACTGCTGAGCATCGGCTGCACAAAGTTATTTTTCCTCTTTCATTAAACACCCACAAAAACTCACAATGATCTTCAAGGTTCATGTTTTTTTCACTCTTTCTAGAGCTGAATAAGATGCCAGGGTTAGGAAAACAAACTGCGTGGTTTATTTTTGTATGGTGGACAGTGTAAGTATGTAACCTGTTTTGTTTGCGTAAAGTTTTCCCAGCCTCACTGAGCGAGTCAAAGGTTTCTTTAATGTTCAAGCTCCCCTCCACTGATGTGTGAGTACAGACTGTGTGTGCCTAAGAAAAGCTTCTTTTTGGTTGATGAAATGAACGCCCCTTGGTAGTCAAAGTATATTTGATCCTTAAAAACGATCTAATGGTTCAGAACGGTTACATTTCGAAGGAGCTCTGGCTGTGAAACAAAGTGTTGTCAGTGAGATTGCCGGGCTTGGCCAGCCCGTGTAGGTGTGTCCTATTGCATAAGATCTTCTTCTAGTTGGTCCAAAACAATTACACTAAAGAAGGGAAAATCATTGATCTGGACTCAGGATCCTTCACATATAGCCATGTGATCCCCTGTTTATCAAGAAATATTGATTAGTGGCACGCACAATAAACATCGTAGCTGTGTTTTTAAACCATTTGTTCCTCTCAAATAAACTGTTGGCTATTCAAGATGAACTTGGATCCCACACCTGTCCTCTACCTGTACCTATCAATCATTAACAGACAGGAAGTGCTGAGGACGGGAGAGGCCTGTGGAAATCTTTCTGCAGAACACCACAGCCTCTTCAAGGTACCAAAATCAGTGCCGTGGGATTTAGTTGGCTATGAATTAAGAGAAGTAGCTGACTGTTATAAATATGCACTTTTGTATGCGTTTGTTGTGGATAGGTGGAGAGTAGCATTAGAGTATGAAAAGTAGGGCCAACTGCAGCTGGACTGGGCCTGAGATCCCTCTGTCATCCCAAGTCTTCAGTGGTAAGTAAAGTTCTCTGCTTCCTCAGTTTATTAAAGGCAACCTTTGCATTTATTATCATTGCCTGTTAAGGACCATTAAGGAGTGATGAATTCTCTCTTTGGCATTTTGGATTTTTAGTACTGAACTCCAAAAGAGTTTGATGTTTTACACAGAAAAATGAGAACTATGAACTGTTAGAACTTATTTGTTGCTTGGTGAATCATTTAGCTTCTTTAGCAAATGATGATCACATAATTTACTCAGTGGATTAAATGTTAACCATCGATTTTCTAAAGCTGTAGAAAATGCTGGAAAATTGACAATATAAGGACATTTTTATTGGGCAGCACGCTGAAAGGGACAAAACACTGATGCAGAATGTAATTATCATAAACTAACCACCTGCATCAAAACAGTGTCCGTATACTTTTGGCCATGGTAAATGTACCTTTGTGTTCAAATCAAAACCAAATGTGTTTAGAAAGCTGTTCTACATTATTGTTATTATTGAAGCCATATTTTCCTGGAATAATTGGAATAACTTGCAGTGTGTGCTGGTTTCTCCCAGGCTCCAGCTACCGGGAGCTCTGTGCATTTTTTGTATAAATTTGTGTGTTTGGGTGCTACTGTTTTTGTTGTCAGCCATTAAAGATGAGCTGTGGCTCTTCCTCATCCCGGCCGGCCTGGCTCTCATTTTGCTTGGTGTGTTTCTGGAAGAGATGGGCTTCTTCTTTCGCAGTGCCTCCTCGTCTCGACGTAAACGTCTCTACCTTTGGATATTAGGAATGTACCCGGTACCGTCAGCCTCCTCATTCACACAGCAGACGTTCCTGGTTTCATCTGATGTGTTGCGGTACACAGTGCACTTGAGTTGACTCCTGCTGTTCTTTTCCTGTTTTCTTCAGGTGTTTGCCTTCACTTCCCTCATAGCCCTGTATGTGCCGCGCTCCTCCTCTCTGTGTAATTTCATTGCTTCACTGTAAGTTAACAAGTCTGTCAAGACTCACTGCGCTCACAAATCATATAAATCCTGTCTGAATGAGTATTTTTGGTGCAGGTATCACTCCATCACCTTGCTCAAATTCATGGGATTGATCACAGACTTCTTTGGAGGGAAAGCTCGCATGCTGGCTGTCTTGTCTGGGCAGCGAGTATCTCCAGATCCTTTCCCCTGCTGCTGCTGCTGCTGTCTCCCAATGGTGACCATCAACAGGTACGCAGCAGCAGCTACAAATCTGAGTGAAAAACTACTCCTGAACTGAAATGATTAAGGTTTTATTAGGAGGTATCATCTTGTGGGCTCCTCTCAGGAGATGGAGCAAGATACTGAACCTCTCACTGGAGTGTGACTGTGTGTGTGTGAATGTCATAGAAAGATGGAGAAAGTGCTGGTGTGAGTGAGACATGCTGCATGAAGTGCTCTGGGTGCTCATGTAGAGTAGAAAAGAACCGGTCCATCCACCCTCTGCACAGGCTTTAGACGTGTGATGATGGTTTTTAGGACCTGTGTACACCTGTTGTCTGTTACCTGGACTGCACTTTGTAGATGTATTACAAAGAAGGGCACGCTGCAGCATGCATGTCCTTTCAGCACTGGTCTGATTGTAGAGGGCTCTGTTGTTGCATTAATACATGTAATGTTGTAGACTGTCCCTTCTCTTGTGTGCAGCAGCAGCAGCAGGGCCTGGATGATGGCGGCTGTGCTGCAGCTCTCTGTTGTCCGAAGCATCTTGTTCTTTGTGACTCTGGTGCTGTGGACAGATGAGCAGTACGACTATGGTGATGTGAGTCTTTTATAAAGACTTTGATCTATGCTTATTTTACCAGTGAGGATAATTTAGTCCAGCCTGTGCTGGTGTGATGTGCTGTATTTATAGTAAACAGGAAGTGTGTTTTCCCATTCCTCATTTAACATTTATCCCAAAGCTGGGACAATTGTTACAGCAAGTAAAGATTAAGTTAAATACTCAGTAAAATAAACTGATATCTTAATAAGGTAAAAACTAATCTGGAATTCAAATAAATAGAATAAAGAGAAATAATAATTTCAATCTGTGTGAAGCATTTACATTTACATGTAGTCTCACATGTTCATTCCATTTCAGATGAATTTCTTCTGGATAAGTTTAAGTATAAAATGCATAACAATCATGTTCTTTTTTCCAGGTGGATTCAGTTGACCCCAACCTGTATGTAAATGGCATCATAGGTGTGTCAACATTTGTGTCCTTTTATGGCCACCTGTTGTTTTACAAAGCAACAAAGAGTGCTTTACATGGCTATGGACTGAGAGCCAAGTTTGTCTGCATCATCCTGGTGCTGGTGCTGTGTGGCCTGCAGAGTGGCATCTTAGAGACTATGGGGGCGCTGGAGGTCATCCCCTGCACACCACCTTTCTCTGTCTTGGCCAGGACCCAGTGTAAGTCACAACACATGCAGCCTCCTCTAGTCTTCCAGACCACCTCACAATCCAGTTTGCACAAAATAATTCTGCAGCTGTTCCTGATCTGTTACTTTCTCCAAAAAAAAGGCAGAAGAAAGTTTATATTAAAGTCTGTTTGACTCCTTAACATATATATTATGTTGTACAAGGAAAGACCCATGCAGGGCTGCTCATTGTATGAGCAGGCAGGCTGCAGCCGGGCCCATGATCGTGTTGATCTGTCCATGCTTTTACAGGCGGATTATGTTCACCCTTGGCGTGCGCGCGCACACGCACACGCACACGCACACACACACACACACACACACCATCTTCCTGATGTTGCTGTCTCTTGGTGTTGCAACGTCTATCACTAAGACCTTCCTCCTTTGTTTGTCCACCACTACGATGTCCGGTTGGTTAGCCATTACAAGTTTGTCTGTCTGTATCTGGAAGTCCCACAGGATCTTAGCTCCTTGGGGGCGTATCCCATTTTGACCTCAGGACTTCCAGGTCACAGATGTTCCTGTATACTATGCCGGCCACTTGGTTATGGCGTTCCATGTATGTCCTGCCTGCTAGCATCTTGCACCCTGCTGTTATGTGCTGGATTGTCTCAGGGCCATCTCTGCACAGCCTGCACCTGGGGTCCTGCCTGGTGTGGTAGACCCCAGCCTCTATTGATCTTGTACTCAGAGCTTGTTCCTGTGCTGCCATGATTAGTGCCTCTGTGCTGTCTGTCAGTCCAGCCTTGTCCAGCCATTGGTAGGATTTCTCTATGTCAGCCACTTCTTCTATCTGTTCGTGGTACATGCCGTGCAGAGGCCTGTCCTTCCATGATGGTTCCTGTTCTTCCTCCTCTTCTTTCTCTGGTTTCTGCTGCCTGAGGTACTCACTAAGCACATGATCCTTTGTGGCCATCTTCCTGATGTATTCATGGATCTTTGTTGTTTCATCTAGGACAGTGGTTCTGACACTCACTAGTCCTCGGCCTCCTTCCTTCCTTCCTCTTAGCGTACAGTCTCAGGGTGCTGGATTTGGGATGAAACCCTCCATGCATGGTAAGGAGCTTTCTTGTCTTGTCAAGAAGGCTCTTGACTTCTATCTCCTCCTTTGGCCAGCTTATTATCCCAGCAGGGTATCTGACATTTGGCAGGGTGTAGGTGTTGATTGCTCAGATCTTGTTCTTCCCATTCAGCTGACTCTTTAGGACTTGCCTTACTCTCTACCAAGGGCTCAGAGAAGAGCTAGAAAGGATGTGGAAGATGAAGGTAACAGTGGACCCCATAGTAAGCTGAACACTCGGGGCAGTGACCCCAAACTGGGAGAGTGGATCCAGCAGATTCCTGGAACAACATCTGAAATCTCTGTCCAGAAGAGCGCAGTCCTGGGAACAGCTAAGATACTGAGCAGGACCCTCAAGCTCCCAGGCCTCTGATAGAGGACCCGAGCTTGGAGGGCAAAGACCGCCTGCAGGGCGAGTGGGAACCTTTATATACAGTACCAGTCAAAAGTTTGAAGTACAGTAATCCCTCACTTATCGCGGGCGTTACGTTCCAGGAAAACCCGCGATAAGTGAAAATCCGCAAAGTAGGGACGCTATATTTATTTTAATACTTATACTATATTTTAGTAGTTATACACTATTTAAAGTTTTTATAAACCCTCCCCACACACTTATACACCAAATATATACATTACTGTACAACACGTACTACGCATGTGAAGAATGAGTACTGCAAAAACCCGCGAAACAGCGAAAATACCGCAATAAATATTTTACACTAATATTGATTGAAAACCCGCGAAAAGCGAACCACGAAGTAGCGAGGGATTACTGTATGTCCAAACTTTTGACTGGTACTGTATACTGCAGTGTATGTTACACACTGACATAAGCCAAGACCA
Source organism: Archocentrus centrarchus (assembly GCF_007364275.1). Lineage (NCBI taxonomy): Eukaryota > Metazoa > Chordata > Actinopteri > Cichliformes > Cichlidae > Archocentrus > Archocentrus centrarchus. Next base: position 37,108,500 of record NC_044352.1, on the reverse strand, counting down.
TACAGAATTAGAAAGCCTGTGGCTAACTGCTTTGACTGGCTTTGATGAGAAGAGGGCTCATCAGAGGGTTCAAGGTCACCTGAGCCACCACTACACACTTTATCAAAGAGTTTGAAAGCCCAATCTTAAAATCAGAGAAGCCACCAAACTTGAAGCTGGTTTCTCTAAAGGCTCTATCTCCCTTACAGCTATTGATTGATATCTATAGATATGAATATGGCAACACATCTGAGCATACCACATTACATACCTGCAAACATGGACAGAGTGGCTGTGGATCAGCAGGTAGCACAGGTCATCCAATAATTGGTATGTGAGTGGTTCAATCCACGGCTGCTGCAGTAAGCGTGAGGTGTCCTTGGCCGAGGTAGGACTGTAGTGTAAATGTGCTTTGGGTTCTTAGTAACACCAGATAAGTGCTGTGTAACTTGATGTAAACAAATGGTAAAATTTCAGACTTTACACAAGCACTATGATTCTTTCTGTCCTTCACTCCTCACAATGTTGGCTGAAGTTCATGTTGTGGGTTTGGAGAATTGTACAAGAGAGCATCGTTTGAATTCGAGTGACAGCGTCAAACACCAGCGTTCACTTTCTTCATGTGTAGTTGATGTGTGGTTTCTTACTTCAGCCATCATCTGTTATATATTTCATCACCTATATTTTTGAATGAAAACTGACACTGCCTGTAATATACAGTCTTTGCACCCAAGGCACTCTGCACTGGCTGTTAATATCATGCAATCCTGTACTGTGTGTTTCCTGTCCAATCTCAGCGATCTATCACTACAGTGTGATTGTGGAGATGTTTTGCATTGGCCTGTATGCCCGCCACACATTCCGTAAGGTGGAGCCGAATGAAGTGGAGGGTGCAGAGGGACCATTTGATGTCTGGAGAGTGGAAAAGGCTGTCCAAACGGAAGAAATGAAGGCGACGCATCCCGAGACCGGCGTGCTGTCAGAGGAGTCTCGGCCTGGCCGAGGCCACATCGGCACCTCATTTAGTCCCAGTTACAACAGTGACAGTGAAGACAGCCTGTGCAGGATAGAGCACGCACCCCTGGATGGTTTCCACTTCCCTCGGGCCAAAGGTCAGCACCCAAGCAGTTCAGAGCCAGTGGAGCCTGGTGTAGATCTGACACACATTACTGTCAGGGCTGATATAAATCACAATTCTACAGATGTCACTGTGGTTTGACCAGTGGAATAAAGAACTGCATAAGATTATGCTTAACTACTGAAGATGCTAACACGAGCATTTCAAGCAAAATATACTGCTCAAAGAATGATGTGAACACTTAAATCACAAACCAGATCTTGATGAAATATTCAACTTGAAATTCTTTACTGACCTGCACTGTGTAACAACAGAAGTGAGCTCATTTGGTGGAAACCAAGATCATCAAGCCTCTGAAGGCTCTAAAAATCAAAGCTAAAAAAGCCCTTAATATACGACTCGATACTCTCAGCAAAGTTTCAACTATTCTTTAAAGACTGCGCCCCACACTGCTGTCAGTGTTTGTGCAGATTTGGGATGTGTGAGCTTTACCTTACGCACACTTAGCACTGGGCTTCATTTTGTTCCACAGATACAATTTTGATGACTTTAGTAATTCAATTAATTTTTATTTATATATCCCCAAATCACAACAGTGTGTTTGTACAGTACCATCTAATCTCACAGCGCCACATACGCTTTATTGGATGATGCCTGGTAGTTTCTCCTGTTCTTGTTGTTTAATGCTTACTGGCCAACAGCACTTTCTCCCAGGCCTTCTCTCAATCATTTAGATGTTCACTGGCAAACTTTTGATGGACCTGTGCATGTGCCTTCAGTCCATTGTGGTGTAGTGTGTTAGCAGTGGTGTACTTGGTGTCTGTGCTCCAACTGGCTCCTGATCATTAACAAGCTCCTCCTGTGTAGTTTGGGGCTGATCCACCACCTTTATCATGATCATCTTCACCTCATGAGGCATGGAGCTCCAGACTGAGGGCGATAGGTCATATATTTGTTCCATTTCCACATAATCGCACCAAAAGTTGTCACCTTCTCACCGAGCTTCTTGCTGAGGGTCTTGTAGCCCCGTGCAGGTCTACAGTCTTGTCCCTGTTGTCCTCTGACAGCTCTTTGGTCTTTGTCCACGGTGGTGGAGAGGTTGGAATGGAAGAAGCTGCTTCTGTGGACAGGTGTGCTTTATACACGTAACGAGTTGAGATCAGGAGTATCTATAACCGATTGACTAATCACGTGGACATACAGTCAATCTGTGGGAGACAGTTCTGGCCGAGCTGTAGGGAATAACATACTTCACTCAGTGACATGCAAATCAATTTATGTTTATGTAATTTTTTTTTCTGGTTGATGTCGGTCTCTTCATTAAAATGAAAATACCATCAAAATTAGAGACTATTTCTTTGTGAGCAGAGTTACAAGGTTTCCATTGAAATTCAGCTGAACTTTTGTCTTCTGCCAGGATGCAGCTAATATACTAAATACATCAGAGATATTTACATGTAGGGTCACATTTATTCTAAGCTTTTACACATCAGGACATAAAAAAAGTTAACTGGTCCTTACCAGGCTGTAAACTTCAGTAAATGTCTCAGATGAACACCACACGACAGAATACACGGCATCATTTATTTAGCAGAAACAGCATCCTGGTGTATCAGCGTCCGTGGAGGAATCTTTCAGTTCCTTGATGTTTGCAGCCTTCATTTGTGCACAGCTGTGGATTCTGATAGGCTGGTGCAGCAGCTCGGGATCATTGGGCCATACCCACAAATCTGTGTACAAACGATGTATAATTGTGTGATGCAACACTTCCTACCTGCCTTTGTACTGTATGAAAACTGAACTGCTGCAGTTCATGCACATGAAGAAATGATGCAGGTGTGGCAATGGCTATATGGATTTAAATCTGAGGAGGAAAGGAATTGGAGCAACAACGCCACCCTGGGAATTTCACGCAGGGAAATCTGTCAATATGCATCAGTTACAAAAAAGGCCTTTAGTTATAAGAAAAGTTGTTTTATTGCAAATACTAAAAAGCCAAATCATAAATGTACAAATGAGCAATGAACTGGCGTAGCCGTAGGTGATTGGGATGCCTGAAGAAAGGGCTGAAAGTCAGCATCACACATGTATATCTTGTCCTCTACACAAAAACTAAAGCGCCACACAAAGTGATGCGTAGATAGCCACAGCACACAAAAGCAGATCCCTCCTCCGAGGCACCCAGTCACCTCCACCACAAGCAGTCAGCTCCTAAATAAGAGAAACAAAACAAATGATAAAACTTTCAATAAAATAATCCACAGACTAGATAAAACAAAAATAGTCTTAAAATAACATTTAAGATTGTGTGATCATTCACAACACACACCCACACAACCAAATTCTAAAACCGGGTTCCTATATTAAATCCCCATTAGCCGCTAATCATAACGGGAAGTCTCTCTCTCTAAATAATAATATAGTAGTGACCGGCATAAAACCCAGAGCGTAAAAACGCTCCCTACCAGTCACAGCAGTTACCGGAGTAAAAGAAATGGCCAGTATGAGCTTCTCCTGAGCTACCACTTGTAATTGGGAGCATCAGACTCACTACAGAATAGAATAAAGTACAAGATTAACAAAAGAAATAAATACTCTACCGGAATTTTATGGGCGGGGAGCTTCTAACAAGGTATCCACCAGCGTGCTCTGTAACATGAGGCAGCAACAGCACCAGAAAACCTGACGCAGCGACAATGTAAACACGGCCCTCACCTGCTGCAGCTGGGGGAAAACCCGGAAGTGTGCGTCACTTGTGATGCTCAGGTAGCCACTGCCTTTTATACTATGACCTCCTAACCCTGCTGGCCAGGCAATTAATATCCCTTCTGCTACACAGGCTTGGCTGTGTTAGTAGTATTAGTGCTACAACAACTACTAGTTATTATTTTTGGTCATTATTTCTAGTTTTCCATAAAGCTAAAAATGCTCAGAACTAGAATTAAGTACATGGTGACAACATATGCAAACTTTAAGCTTATTTATAGGCTGATCTCCCTGCTCAGAGCTCAGCTGTGCTGCAGCGACCCTTCCAGTCAACAGTCTGCAGCTCTGAGCCTGCTGTTTGGTACATTATGACACAAAGTGCAATGTGTCATGTCTGAAACTATATTTATGCCACTTAAAGAACAAGGAGCAGATGATTTATAAACCTTTATAAACCTGAGACAGGGTATACTTTCTTTTTCATATGACTGTGTTTTTCATCATTGTGCCCTTTGTCTGCACCTTTGCCTCTCAGGCTGTTAGTCCTCTGTGTAAGATTTGTGTACAGATGAATGATTTAAACAGTGTTTCCATAGAGTACTTAAATGTAGGACAACAGAGACACAACCATCATCTCCTCATGATCACATCCTCATGCATATATATATATATATATATATATATATATATATATATTTTATTTTTGATTAGATTATTTATTTAGTATTTTTCTCTTTATTTTTATTCCTTTCTGGTAGTCTTATTTGTACATCGCTGCTGCAGTTCCTCCAAATTTAACCTGAGCCTATAGCAACGAAATCTGGTTCTAATGTGCACTGTATGGTGCAATTTTGAATGACAAAGTTTGTCTATGTCTATGGATATCGATCGTTGCACCTTCGTGCAGTAGAGGGGATATGCAGAATCACAATACGACAGCTGATCAAGTGGTTTCATCTACCCAAGGCATTTTGTAGACAGTATAGCAGCCGTGGCCGTTATTTAACTTTAAATGACGACTTTAATCTCAAAATAGTTTTTAAGCTTTTTTCTCTAAGTTTTGACTTTATTCTCAGAAAGCACTTTTTTTTCTCACTGTGGCCCTAATACTCCGTCATAGACCTTACCCACAGCGACGATACAAGCGCTGCGGTTTGGCTTTGTTTTCACAGCCAGAGGTTTCCGCTTGTTATCCACGCACGGAGTGGGCGGAAAGGCCGCCAGGTGGCAGACTCTCTGAACAACACTACTTTTGTCGTAACGAGATTTGTTAGCTGTTAGCTGTTGTCTTCCGGTCGACCCGCCGGACTGCTTCTGAACCAATGACAGCGCTCACAGAGGGCGCTCAGCCAATCAGCAGCCGCTTCGGCTTCAGCGTCGCGAGGCGCTCCTAACCAATGCAACTTATCCTATTTTGGCGGCTGTGCGGAAAAGATGGCGGAAATTTTGAAAGGTAACACTTGAGGATTATAATTTGCTTTCATTTTCCACTGTATGTTCAGTCTGTGGGGTTACTGGGCTGCATGTATATCATTTAAATATCCCGAATACGCGCGTTTTTGAATCCTCGCGTTCACACAGCATTAACGGCGCGGCTGTGCTGGAGGTGCGTGTGCAGCTAAAGGCTGTTTCTGTGGAAATGACAGGCCTGCGGCTTCAGAGGAGCTCAGACTCGGCTCAGAGGGGCTCCTGTGGACGCCGGGAAGTGGATTACAGCCGCTCTGTAAACTGAGCTTTGAATGCGCGGCTTAGCGGCAAAACCATCGGTACATCGCAGCCGCAGCGCCACATGTCAGCGTGTGCGCGGCCGTGGGCGCAGCTCCGCGCACTTTAAAGTGCTTCTGGTTCCCCGCGTTTGCTCTCAAACTGAGCAACTCTGCTTCTCAGGGAGCACAAAGCAAACATGCAGCTCGTCCATCTGCACAAACCCCGACGCTGCCCCGTCATCAGAAAGTGCTCAGAGAGAGCGGAGTTTCCTCAGAGCCCAGCGCGCATCAGGCCACTTCACTTTAAAGGGCCATGAAACGCTACATGTATGAAGTTTACAGCATTGAGCTGCTCTAAACACTGTCACAGATTCAGTCTGTGAAGCTGAATTTAAGAAGTAACAGTTGAAAGTTTTACAGCTTGTGTAGCGCCATCTTGTGCCAGCACAGACCGTGACGTCACTGGGTGGTTGCCGCAAACGGACTCACATTAATTAGCTGATATGACCAAACTAGAGACAGAAGCGAAAACACAGTGGAAAGAAAAACTAAAAGCAGCCTGAGGGGTCAGTCTGTGCTGCCCCGACCGCAGCAGTGAGTTTATATTAACTACCCTCTCTCTCTGTTGAGCCAGCAGCTGCTGGCTAGCTGCGCTGAATATAGCTATAGCTATAATAGCTATAATATTCGGGTTTGCAGAGGACTTTATAAATGAAGACTGGAGGCTGGAGAGCCTGCCGGGTGACCGGACCGACCAGCTCGAGTCAGACACGCTGATGTTTTTTTTTTTCCTCGTGGGGTCGATCAGCTGACAAAGCAGATGTCCGCAAAATGCGATCAGCAATATTATGCAACAAACTAGTCTCGTTCCCAAGCACATCCAGCCAGTTTATAACATACAGGTTATAACATACAGCACCTCCCACAAACGCAGATTAGTTTCTTATGAAGCCCGATCGGGAATCCTGACATCCATCAGCAGGTCAGCAGGAGGATAAATCGGTTACTGTCCGCTCACATATGGGCTTCGCTTTTCTTCACTTCCAGTATGAAGGAATCCACTCAGTTAGATTATGTGACATACAAATATCTAAACCAAAACACGGAAATAAGGTCTCCAGAAAGCGTGGCAGCTCTTCCTCGGAGGCTGTTTTTTCCCGTCGCACACATCAGTCTGTTCTCCTGGACCTGCTGATGGATCCATCAGCACGCTGCGTGTACGAAGGCTGGTTTAGAGCATGCTCTAAACCAGCCTTCGTACACCCAGCGTTTCGTGTCCACTTTAACCTCAGCTCAGAACAGCAGGTGTCAGCTGACACCTGCATTGTTAAAGGTGTGTGTGTGTCAGGTTGCAGTGTGCCCTGTAAGATGTCCAGGGATGAGCTGGAAGCCCTGTGCCGTATGAAGAAACTCCAGTGCAGAGAGCTGGGAGTGAGCAGGGCCAACGTCAATGAGTATGAGGTGGAGTTCCTGTGTGACTACAAGAAGACTAAGGTATGGTGCCAGCATCCTAACATCTCTAACAGCTGTGCTCTTTCATGGCACTTTTGTCATTGTGAAATGAGGGAAGTTTTAGTGCTGTTTCTGGACATTGCCAGAAAGAACCTCCTTTAGAAGTATTTGTAATTAAGCATTTTAATTGTTGGACAGGGCATATGTTTGCTGTTAGAAGACATCACCCAGACAGTACTAAAAATAATACAGATAATCCTGTCCACCTGCATTATGGTGAAAGTGAATGAGTCACATATTCTGCAAGTGTGTATTCAGTGTACCGAGGTGAGGCCAACAGTCCTTTTTGCTGTTCGCGTCCGCTTTGGTGAAGCAAACGTTCTAATTTGACACTCCAGGTTTGTACAATGCAACAATTGCTGCATAACCAAAATAGTTTGTAGGAGTGAGATGCTTTGTGCTATGATATAACTTATTTCAGTATTTTGGATAACATAACTGTTTTGATTCTTGTATCAGTTTGTTGAAGCACTGTTATTTGCTGTGTCTTTAACATGCTCATATATGCACAATTTTGTTTGTTTCTCACATCTTAGCCCCAAGTTCTTTAAATGTGTTTGCACATGTGCCTGTAATGAACCTTCTCTTGTATTCCTGTCACAGAACACATTAACAAGAGAATCTCGAGGCGTTTCTAAATGAAATCTAACTCTTCAGTATGTGTGGCGGGAGCCTTCAGCAGGCTCAGTGTGGATGTGCAGCCATTTACCCTCCTACTGAACTGAGAGACAGGTTACTAAGGAAGAGTAACCACTGCCTTTCTAATTTGCGAGATGGCAGTGATTTAGTCATTTCCAGATAATTTGAATCTATGTAATTAGGACTGAAACATTCAACTTGCTGTGCTTGTGATCTCATTGCATTTGAGAAACTTTTTCACTGTTGTTATTTTCAGAAAAGCACTCATGTTTGGGAAAAGTGTGTATAAATGCTAGGGCTGGGCAATATGGACCAAAAGTAATATCTTAATATTTTTTAGCTGAATGGCGATATACAATATAAATCTCTATATTTTTTCCTTCCCAAAGGTATAAACAAAAAGGCCCTTCCGAGTCAAAGCTACATGTCCCAGATGTCACACGGGCACTTTTATTAACCTTCAGCTGTAGATGTACATGAGGAATTGCTCAAAAATCAACTATTGGCATATTTAAATAATAATGCTCCTCAAATAAATTAATGCTTTTTCCTCCATAACAAAAGACTCACAGCTGTGCTGTTAAAATGTAAACAGAAAAGATGCAGAGCAAAAACAGCAAAAGGCTGAGTTATTCTTCAAAAAGCCAGTCTGCAGTGAAGTAGACTTCACCAAAGTACTTCCTCCTGTGTGTACTCCTGTACATCTAGTAGTCTGTGCAAATAACAAAACAGACTGAATGAATAAAACTGCATCCTTCAGTCAGCAGGGTTCTAGCCAGCTCAGTAAATCCACAGACATATGCACTGACGTATCACAGTAACGGGCCCACCCACTCAATGCGGCATCTCCATGCACATGAAAAAGACCCACTTCTTACAGTACAAACCAACTTCCACTATGGAGTTGCAGTATGGTGGGCCCCTCTTGCCTGCAGCCAGGGACTCTTGGGGGTCTGGGCGATGCCAAAGCATACCAACGGATGCAGAACGAAGGCTGTATGTACACAAAGCACAGCAACAGCGGAGGATTTCAGGTTTCCAAAAGTCGCCGACATCACCGGAAAAAGTTGCTAAATTTGTCACTAGTCACTTTTTGGGAAAACAAAAAAACTCGATATCGCCCAGTCCTAATAAATGCAGTACTGTGAAAAGCTCTTGACCCCCTCATTTCTTTATATTTTGCAGGTAAAATGGGAAATAGGTACAGAAATTTATTGAAATGTGCAAGGCAAAAACAGAGTTTATACCATTTCTAACAAGCCTGAAAGTGAATATTTCTTGACCTCCTTTACATACCTGTCAATTTAAAAATACGGGAAATTTTCCGGTGCTGAAAATAGAGGTCACTATATGATGTCATCACCTCATTTGCATCATTGGTCATTTGCATGTAGTTGCAATCGAGGCTGTAGGAGTGAGGAATAAGATCTTTGGAGAGATAAAAAGTGTAGAAAAAACACCCAAAATATATTTAGAACTACAAATGAACTTTATGAAATAAACTTAATAACTTTAATTCTTTGCTTAGACCCACATTACATAGATCAGTTTTGTGCCGTATTGTTTAATGTTAGAATATCAAATTTAACGAAAACACTGTGGGGTGAGACTGCTAACTACGTTCAACCCTCCTCCTTTATCTGGGCCGCTGTTGCCAACTTGCGTAAGAAAACTCGCTGTTGGATATCTCAAAGGTTGATAAAGGCTGAGCCGAGGTCCAGGGATGGGAGCGGATAGGCAGGCTCGGTGTTTAAGTGAGGTTCAGGGGTTGGAGGGTGGAGTCGAAGTGAGGTTTGGGCGATGCCAAAGTGTACGAAGGGACGCAGTAAGAAGGCTTTATGTTCTGGCTGTCGGCACTAACCTCGCAAGAACTGCCACCCAGGCTACTTGTTATTATTACGGGAAAATAATAATACGGGAGGACAGTGGGACAGAGGGGTAAAATACCGGAGTTTCCCGGCCAAAACGGGAGACTTGACAACTCTGCCTTTATTCCTCAGCACAGTTTGAACTCTCTGAGGCAGTTTCCTGTCATTCCTTTAACAGTGAGTGATCACCGCGACGCACCTGTTACCTGCCCTTACCTGCCGTGAACAGCTGGTTCATGTCGAGCGTATCACTGCTGAGACGTCTGATCAAACACACTTTGATTTACCGTAATTACCCGACTGTTTGTCCTATTGGAAAAATTCAAACATACTGATACTGATACCGTACATACTGATGATTTGAGCCAGAAATTTCACATTTGGATTCATCACTCTGTAAAGTGGCATACCTCAGCCTTTTCTCCCTGTTTCCCTTCCTTAAGAATGGTTTCTTGGCAGCTACAGAGATCATGTCTGATGAGGCTTCAGTGACCAGCAGATGGATCAGCTGAAGGTCCAGATGCATCTCTGAGGTCCTCTGTCAGGTCTTTGCTGGATTTTTTTTTCCTGTCTCTTAAAGACATGACTTTCAGATCCTGTTCATCTGCTCTACTTTTTTAGTGCTACTTGTTCTTTTGACTTCCAGTTGTCCAGTTTTGTCAAAGTTTTTTAAAAACATACCGCACACCATGCTAAGATGCCACATTTTCAGCTAATAACTTGTTGAGAATCACCTTGTTGGTGCAAAAATATTATTTTATGCCTGTCATTCTGTGTTATCTTTGGCATTTTTCATAGATTCAACTGAAGAAATCAGAACAAATTACATGTTTTTGCAACAAGCCACATAAAAGTGCCAGATACCACAAGAGCCTAAAGATACAATTTAAAATGGGTTCTCTGCCAAGTTGTCTGTTATGTGTAAACACAGCACAGGTTCATCCCTTGAGTTTAGTTGTACTTTTATGGTTGAACAATTCATAAGTCAGTATCCAGTGGCTTAACAAACAAAAAAAGCATTCCTCTGAAAATGGTCAGGTACAAGAGCTGGACTGAAAGAATGAAAAAGCAGCCAAAGAAAAGACTTGAGAAAAGCCTGGAGAACTATTGCTCAACAGCACTTTACTTTACACTTGAAAAAGTCTGGCTCTTTATGAGAAAAATAAAAAGAAATGAGGGGTGGTTCAAAACTTTTGCACATGCTGTAAATATTGTGTGGTAGCTGTTTGGATATTTAGAACATCTGTTGTCTTTGTGGACATGGCAACAGGGTGAATACATTAAAATTTAGGAACAGCCAATATTTGCCCCAAAAAACTGATGTTATTATGTGTTTTTCAGGTTGAGGAGTTGTACTTAGTGAAATGGAAGGGCTTCCCAGAATCGGATAACACTTGGGAACCCAAGAGAAACCTAAAATGTCCCAAACTGATTAAGCAGTTCCATCTGGACTTGGATCAGGAGCTGAGGCGCCACAAGAGACGCTACATGCCAAAAAAGCTTGATAAAGAAGTTTCCTCATTTCTGGTCCAAAAGGCCAAACTCCGTCAGAGTCTGCAGCGCTGGGAGGACCATTTGAATCAGACTCGCAATCATCCAGGTCGCATTTTTGTCATGAACGAAGTGGACCTAGAGGGTCCTCCAAAAAACTTTACCTACATCAACAACTATAAAGTAGGTCAGGGCATTGTGTTAGATGAGATGGCTGTAGGTTGTGAGTGTAAAAACTGTTTAGAGGAGCCAATGAATGGCTGTTGCCCTGGCGCTTCTCTCCAACGCATGGCCTACAACGACAGGGGACAGGTCCGGATCCGGCCCGGACAGCCCATATACGAGTGTAACTCCCAGTGCAGCTGTGGGCCTGACTGTCCCAACAGAGTTGTGCAAAAAGGAATCCAGTTCGATTTGTGCATCTTTAAGACAGAGAACGGCCGGGGATGGGGAGTCCGCACGCTGCAACATATTAAGAAGAACACATTTGTCATGGAGTACATCGGAGAGGTGAGACCTGATAAAGTCCTTTTCTTGTTGGTTTCCTGTTTCATTTAAAAACATGCCACATCATTCTTCACTGCCATTTGTCACTGCAGAGCAGAGCACAACAAATCAGAAGCAGTTAAAATCTGCATGATGATGGAACAACAGTGTGGTCTCCAAGCTGAGTGGTGTTTTATAGAAAGGTGGTACTCTGGACCAGGGCTGATATTTTACAATTTTTCTCTGCCCTATTATTTTATTTGAAATGTGTAATATAACTAATTGCCGCAGGAGTAAGTAACCTATTTAGAATTATTGTGTCAGTCCTTGAAGACAAAGGAAGAAGCGTCGGGGAGGGAGTGGGAGGGAAGGAAAGGCAGGTGAGATTAGGGACATTAAATGTAGGGTCTATGACTGTAAAGGGAGAGAACTGCTGATATGATGGAGAGAAGGAAGGTAGATATATTGTTGGTGAAGAGCAGGTGGAAGGGATGAGAAGCCAGGAGCATTGGGGGTGGATTCAAGCTGTTCTACCATGGTGTGGATGGAAAGAGAAATGGAGTTGGGGTAAGAGTATGTGAATACTGTTGTGGAGGTGAAGACAGCATCAGACAGGATCATGAGTCTGAAGACAGAAATTGAAGTGGTGATGCTGAATGTTGTCAGTCCGTATGCCCCACAGGTTGAAGGTCAGTTAGAAGAGGAATTCTGGAGTGAGTTGAAGTGGTAGAGAGGGTCCCCAGAAAGAAGAGAGTGGTGATTGGAGCAGACTTCAGTGGACGTGTAGGTGAGGAAACCAAAGGTGATGAGCAGGGTTCTAGCAAGAAATAAATTTCAGCCTGGTGTGGGGGCTAATTAGCATTAGCTTGCTAACGCTAAATGCCATGGCAGCTTGCTAATTCAGTGTTGGTGAAGAGTTGGATATAGGGCTGCAACTATTGATTACTTATTCTATCGATTATTCTATTGATTAATCAAGTGATCAGTTAAAAAATACTTTTTTCGTGTTAACAGTTCATCTACATATTTTAACTTCCGTACTGCAGTTTTTCTCTGTGTGAAACAAACCGGGTGGATGGAGCAGCTACAAAGTTCTGTTTTCTTCATGTTGCTGATCAGCTGGTTGATGAAAGACCTCCAGCTGTTTCCAGTAAAGGTTTAATGGAGGTTACAGGAAAGGCGATATATGGCTAGAAAAATGTTTACTTTCGCTCCACCTGAGCTCACCGTCTCTATAACGGCTCCGCCTCTTTGTGCAGACTGCTGGTAAAACAGCTGACTACTGCTGTTGTGTTATCAGTGTTTTTGTTGAAAAACTGGGGGCTGCATGAGCGCAATGTTGTAATGCTTTGTATTCACAAGCATTCTCCTAAATACGTTTCTACTGCAGGTCTATATTTAGTCACTATTAAAGGGATTAAAGTATAAAAAATATTTTGACGGGGAACAATCGCTAGTGCTAATGGCAGCGCTCACTAGCAATACAGGTACTGGTCATAACTAGGGCTGCAACGATTCATCGATTAAATCGATTCTAAAAATTTATCGACACAAATTTACTGTGTCGATGCTTTGTTTAAACTCTGCAGTGCTCAGCTGTCTCGGTGTAAGCGGCGCTCCTCACTAGCATTAGCAGCATTAGTGCTGACATTTTTTTGTGGGTTTATTGGGGGCTGGCAAACCAACATAGAACTGCATTACCGCCACCTACTGGACTGGAGTGTGAATCACTCACGTATACACAAGCACACATTCTAAAAAGCTCTCCGTCGCTGCGATGGATTTCATTTAACACAGAGTGGATCATCACTAGAGTTGCCACCTGTCTCGTAAAATACAGAACCCCGTATGTTACGGGACTCCGTGGAATACGGCTCCGTAACATGCCGTGTTTCGTACTTTACGGGACGGGTGGCAACTGTCGCTGACATGCATTTCCACGCCTCCACTGCTCTCTGTGTGTCTGTGTGTGTTGTGCTCGCTGAGAATTTCAGCTGCTATTTTTGTCTTTACTTCAGCTGTAGCTACCAGAACTGGTTTGCTAGCGAGCGCGGGCCATTAGCACTAGCGATGGTTCGGTACCGGAAGGCCCGCCCCCCAGGACCGAGGGGCTCCTTCAAAATATTTTTTATACTTTAATCCCTTATTAGTGACTAAATATAGACCTGCAGTAGAAACGTATTTTCGAGAATGCTTGTGAATACAAAGCATTACACCATTACTCACACATGCGCCATGGCTCCCGCAGCCACTAGTTTTTCAAAACACTCATAGCAGGCAGCGGTTTTAACTGCGCAAGCGCAAAGAGGCGAAGCTGTGAGGGTGAGCTCAAGTAGTGAAAAAGGAAACATTTTTCCAGCGTCCAAAACAGCAGCTTTTTCTTTTAGTAACCACCATTAAATCTGTGAAACAGCTGGAGGTCCTTCATCAAGCACCTGATCAGCAAGTGTTAAGGTGAAGAAAAGAGAACTTTGTAGCTGCTCCATTCACCGCTGTTTGTTCACAGGCGAAAAACTGCAGTACGGAAGTTAAAATATGCAGATAAACTGTTAATAAAAAAAGTATTTCTTATCCGATTACTCGATTAATCGCTGGAATAATCGATAGAATACTCGATTACTAAAATAATCGTTTTATGCAGCCCTAGTCATAACATTAAAATATCATTAAAAAGTTGATTTATTTCAGTAATTCCATTCAAAAAGTGAAACTTGTATATTATATTCATTCATTACACACAGACTGATATATTTCAAATGTTTGTTTTTTTTAATTTTGATGATTTTAACTGACAACTAATGAGTCATTGAAGGCACCTGAATCTGATTGGACCGTGTGTAGTCTGTGCTATGAAAATTAAATTCACGTTTACCTGCAGCTACTGTTAATAAGCATTCCTTAAGCAACACATCAGTGTGTTATACTTGTGAGTCTACGAAGACAAGAAACAAGACAAGCTCCTGGGATTTTATGTTTAATAGGAAGCCCAAAATTGTCCTTTGAGCGCCCTTTTTCCTCTACTCCCCCCTCGGTTTCATGATGGTTGCTATTTTGCCCAAAAAAAATCAAGCCTGAACAGGACCGTTGCAAGATCCCGTGTACACATTGTGAACGAAACTGGCCGTGCCCGGTGGCAGGTTGCAAATTGGACAGTTAGTGAATCAGGAAGGAAGTGAGGACAGAGTGGAAAGGTGGTTGGTCTAGATGACATGCCTGTGGAGGTATGGAGGTGTCTACGAGAGAGGACAGTGGCCTTTTAGACCAGATTGTTGAACACAGTCTTGGAGAGTGAGAGGATGCCTGAGGAATGGAGAAGTGTACTGGTACCAGTTTCCCAGAACAAGGCTGATGTGCAGAGCTGTAGTAACTACAGAGGGTTAAAGCTGATACCACGAAGCTCTGGGTAAGAGCTGTTGAAGCTGGGTTAAACAGAGAGGTGGTGGTCAGTGAGCAGCAGTCTGGCTTGATGCTGAGAAAGAGCAGATGGTCTGCTGGCCCACTTCCAGCATGTTTTTTTTTTTTGCACTTCAAAATCTGAGGCAGTGGTTGAACATGAATATATCAATTTTCTCTGGTCTTTCTCACCATACAAATGAACCAGGATCTGTAATCTGGGACAGATGCATCCAAACATGTCTGAATATGGTTTAGTTAAAATATGAAAAATAATACAAGCAGTCCTGCAAAATCCCACATTTGACACACATAAAAAACTTCCCTTTGCAAAAGATGACTAGTGCCAATTTCTGAATGCTATATAGTTGTATTTCACAATAATACTAAATAAAAGATGTAGAACATGAAAAAAAAAACACACCCAAGTAAAAATGGTTTGTCAGTAACTTTATTTTTGTAATCTGTGGATTAAAAATCACTGGTGCTTATACTCAGCAGGTATAATAATACAGTACATCATAGGTACTGTTGACTTTCAGACCATCTATAAATCTATTTGGTTAACAGTTTATTCAGCTTAGCATCACAGGGCTGGTCTGTCCCAGTTATCATGGGGTGGGGGGGGGCACCAGTCTATCACAGGCCAACAGAGAGTGACGCAGAAGCACACACACACACTCATATCCACACCGACGGCTATTTTATTTTATCTTTTGGCCATAACCTAACAAGCATGTCATTGGACTGTGGGAGAATAAACTCCACAGAAAGGCCTCAGCTGAAAAAGATGTTTGAACCCAGCACCGCCTTTCTGCAGCAGTGCCAACTACTACCACCCCAATTTGGGGCAGGTCCTGTAGTTCTTAGAACAGTGTGAGTACACTATCATCCACTGCCACCTAGTGGTGGAAGTTTTAGTTAATTTGTGTGTAATTCTGTTTTTTTCCTCCCAAGAAAGAAAAGAAAAAAAAAAATCCATCTATCCATTTTCTTCCATTTATTCGAAGCCAGGTCACAGGGGCAGCAGCCTAAGCAAAGAAGCCCAGACCTCCCTCTCCCACCTCCTCCAGCTTGTCTGGGGGGACCCCAAGGCGTTCCCAGTCCAGCTGACAGATATAATCTCTCCAGCATGTCCTGGGTCTGCCCTGAGGCCTCCTCCCGGTAGGACATGCCCGGGAACACCTCACTCAAGAGGCGCCCAGAAGACATCCTAGTCAGATACCTGAACCCCGTCAACTGGCTCTTTTCGATGTGGAGGAGAAGCGGCTCTAATTTGAGCCCCTCCTGAATGGCTGCATTCCTCACCCTATCTCTAAGAGAGAGGCCAGCCACACTTCGGAGGAAGCTCATTTCTGCCTCTTGTATTCATGATCTTTTTCTTGGGTAGGGACGTAGATCGACCAGTAAATCAACAGCTCTGCTTTCACGCTCAGCTGCCTCTTCACCACGACAGACCGGTGCAGCGTCCACGTCACTTCAGACGCAGCTCCGCGCCGTCTGTCGATCTCCCGTTCCCTTCTCCCATCACTCCTGAACAAGAGCCCGAGATACTTGAACTCCTCCACCTGGGGCAGCAACTCGTCCCTAAGCCGGGGTGGACACTCCACCCTTTTCCGGCTGAGGACAACTGTGCTGCAAACCCTTCCGCTGAGAGCTGGAGGCCACCACCCGATGAAACCAACAGAACCGCATCATCCGCAAAAAGCAGAGATGAGATTCCATGGTAGATGCCTTCTGCCTTGGCTACACCTAAAAATTGTGTCCATAAAAATCATGAACAGAAGGGGAGACAAAGGGCAGGGCTGTGGGTGCTTTTCCTCCAACATGCTGCACATAGGTGTTTCTAATCGTGTTCATGTTCTGATGTTAATGAAGAGCCTTCATTAATGTTGTGTAACGCTTGATTGCATAATTAGCCTGTAGAAATGTTTGAAAGCACACAGTGTGTAGAACGATCCATACTCCCAGTATTAGTAAGCCCTTTAATAATCCACAGCTTTATGCTTCTATTAGTAACAGTTACACACCTTTCAAGACATTCATCCCTTCAGCCGCTGTATACACAATTGTGGACATCACTTTCTATAGTTATATTTTGTACTATAATATTCATTTTCTGACATCTCCTCCCTAAAAAGTTTATGTAGGCAGATGGTGTATGGTGACTGAAGGGGCTAAGCACTAAACATGAATGCATTGTGCTTGATACTTTACCTTAATGCTACTGAATTAGCTCAGTCTGAAGCCTCACACAGCTCTCTGTGACCCTGTTTTGGTTTCGCTTTTGAAAGTTGGTGAAGTATGAAAAGATCCAACTGAAACCTGCTGACAGCCTAATGAAGGATGTCAGCCCAGACTGCAGACTGAAACACTCACACAGTAGAACAGAAGCACCTTGAGATGACCGCTGTCTTGAATTGGTGCTGTATAAATAAAAGTTCAATAGAAAAAATGACCTACGTTCATTCTTATGTGACTTTAATCCAGCGATGCTCAGTTGCACAATAAATAGAAGAGTGTATCTAGAAAGCAGCAGCAGAGGCCTGGTCTTGGTGAAATGTGTGTTCACTAAGTGACAGCGTTAATGTTTGTCTAACATGTTTGTATATGTTCACCAAACACCCAAGATCCCAGTTCAGAAGTCAGAGTAGATCCATAAGAATGCTGAAAGTGCCTTTTTCCAATCATCTGCTTACAGTGACGTGTTGGAGCCACAGCTGCTTTTTCCTCCACCAGCTGATCTAAAAACCTAAACTGAGTATTGACCATTCATCTTGGCATTTAACTTCAGACAGCTTTTTTTTTTTTTATTCATTTTTTGGGCTTAATGTGACTGAGCTTATGTGCCCACATTAATATTTTTATAAAATAATATTCGCCATCCACTGCTGTCGCTGTGTTTCCACAGATTATCACAACAGATGAAGCAGAGAGAAGGGGGCATGTATATGACTGCCAAGGCTCCACATACCTCTTTGACCTGGACTACGTGGAGGATGTGTACACAGTGGATGCAGCTCACCTAGGAAACATTTCTCACTTTGTCAACCACAGTGTGAGTGCCTCAGTGTGAACATGTCTGTCTGGATCTCCAGACCATTTCTAAATGAGCACACCTTTATAGATTCTGCATTATGTTCCATCAAAACGAAAGCTTTTAATATCGATACTGATGCACAGCCAGACTGTGGCTTTTAAATTTGAAAGCAGAGTCTGAGTGAAAACCTTTTGTTCTGTTTACAGTGTAACCCTAACCTGCAGGTATACAACGTGTTTATCGACAACATTGATGAGAGGCTTCCAAGAATCGCGTTATTTTCAACGCGCGCCATCCGAGCAGGAGAGGAGCTCACCTTCGACTACAAGATGCAAAGTAGGTGTTGTGACTGAGCAGATTTGAGCTATAGTTTCAGTTTCGTCTCGGTGCAAAAACTGACCTAAACCAGACTTTAAGGTGCTGTCAGAAGTCTGCAGAACTGAATACGTTCAGTTCTGTCCCCCCTGGTAAGACATGCATAAAGGAAAGATTGAATAGTAATTATGTTGGTCTCCCCATGCTGTCGTAACCACACTGACCCACTCTGGAACAGGAGAACTCCAGGCGGGTGCTGCAGTGCCTGTAGCTGGGACGTTTGGATCCTGTAGATTGCAGGGTAAATGGACTAGTTCTTATATAGCGCTCTTCTACTCAGTCTGAGCACTCAAAGCGCTTATACAACCTGTTTGCATTCACCCATGCACTCCCATTCATACAAGCACTTCCATTTTTATGAAGCTAAGTGCTTTTTAATTAGCTAACATTCACACGCATTCTTACTCCGACAGAACGGTCGGAGAGCAACTTGGGGTTAAGTATCTTGCCCAAGGATACATTGGCATGTAGCCTGGAGTAGCCAGGAATCGAACCGCTGACCTTCTGATCAGTAGGTGACCTGCTCTACCTACTGAGCTACAGCCACCCTGTGGGGCCTGTATGGATCAGACGTCTTCTGGCACATCCCGAGGATTCATGATCTGAGTTCAGATCTGGAAATCTCGGAGGCCTAGCCTAGGGCTGGGTGATATATCGAGGTTTTAAGAAATATCGATATATTTTCATACGCGATATAAGATGAGACAAGAAGGCCCGGCCTTTCTTCCTCACAGCTTCACCTGTAAATCATGCAGGAAGTGACAGCATGGCAGTGTTACCAACTTAGTGGCTTTTCATACCCCTCCCAGTAACTTTTTTCCAAAAAGTGACTAGCAACAAATGTAGTGACTTTTTCCGGTGATATCAGCGACTTTTGGAGAGTTTTGGAAACCTGAAATCCTCCGCTGTCGCCGTGTTTTGTGTTCATACATCCTTCGTACTGCGTCCGTTGGTACGCTTTAGCATCGCCCGGACCCCCAGGAGTCCCTGGCTGTTGGTTTGTACCATAAGTCACGTGACTTTAATAGCAGAAGTGGGTCTTTTTCGGGATGCAGCCGGTGGATACGTAGACACCGCATTGAGTGGATGGGCCCTTTACTGTGATATGTCAGCACATAAATCTGTGGATTTGCTGAGCTGGCTAGAACCCTGCTGACTGAAGGATGCAGTTTTATTCATTCAGTCTGTTTACATGTTGTTATTTGCACAGAGTACTAGATGTACAGGAGTACACAGAGGAGGAAGTACTTTGGTGAAGTCTACTTCACTGCAGACTGACTTTGTAAAGAATAACTCAGCCTTTTGCTATTTTTGCTCTGTATCTTTTCTGTTTACATTTTAACAGCACAGCTGTGAGTCTTTTGTTATGGGGGAAAAAGCATTAATTTATGTGAGGAGCATTATTATTTAAATATGCCAATAGTTGATTTTTGAACAATTTCTCATGTACATCTACAGCTGAAGGTTGATAAAGGTGCCTGTGACATTTGGGGTATGTAGCTTTGACTCAGAAGGGCCTTTTTGTTTATACTTTTGGGAAGAAAACATATTGAGATATTATTTTTGGTCCATATTGACCATCGCTATAGCTTAGCCATCTTTCACTCTAGCTTGTTTTCTTTGAGCTGTGTTGTGGCGTGGCTGGTAGCACGGTGTGCTAGCTTGATCTGCACTGTTATGAGATCAATGAGATCACTGCACGTGTTTTGACATTAACAGAACATGAAGGCCTGCAATGATAATGAATCTTCTGTTGTTGTTCATCTAAATGGGGTTTGCTGTGGTAAATTCACATGGATGTGAACCAGTCTCACTTCTCTTTCTTTCTAGTTGATCCAGTTGACACAGAAAGCACCAAAATGGATTCCAGTTTCAGTCTAGCTGGGCTTCCTAGCTCTCCAAAGAAGAGGATTCGAGTGGAGTGTCGGTGTGGATCAGACTCGTGTCGAAAATATCTGTTCTGAAGGACTGTGGGAGACACAACACCTATACCTGTGTAAAGATTTGGAAAACTGTACAGATTTTTATGTTTTTAATGTTTATCTTTTATGAAAGACTAAATTCCAACTCCACTTTGTGAACACGGCAAACTCTTAAGATGGAAACCACGGTCTAGTTTTGTGTGTGTGTGTGTGTGTGTGTGTGTGTGTGTGTGCGCGTGTGTGCATGCGCACTTAATTACAAAGAGGTCATTTTGTTTCCTGTCCTCCTGTAACTGCGTGGTAGGTTAAACAGCTGGGCCGTCCCACAGAGTGCAGTGCGTGAGTCCTCTCTGGTGTTCCTGTGACTGCAGCAGGTTTATTGCAGCCACATCACTCAAAAGAAGCGTGATGGGTAGAAAGCCGAGCAGGCAGGCACTCCAGTGTTTTTCAATCTGGATCTTTGTTGGTTGAAGTGATTTATAGGGACAGATGTTGGGGTGATCACTGCAGTGTAATCCCGCCAGGCTGACAGGCTCACACTCAGTTCTCAGTGTCTTTATCCTTCCATGCTTTTGTGTGCTGATGGCAGGTAATCATAACAACATTATTCCACTCAGTGTGCGGCAGGCAGTGCCCGTCTGCAGCAGCATTTTCTGCCCAGGAAGTACTGCTTTGAGTGATGTGAGTGCGATATTAGAACCAAGGTGCAGTATATGTGGTTGCAACTTGGAACAAACGCGGCTCTGATGTTGTTTCAGCACCAGCCGGCAGTTTCACCACACTAACACTGAGCTCAGTTTGTCATCCGTCTGTGTACATAGTTTTGTTGGGCACGCAGTTATGAAGGGTTTTCAAACTCGGACCGGGCTGAAACAACGACATTGAGCTGGAAAGCTCAGGTTGGTTTGGTTGTACTGCAGGTGGCAGGCCCTTCTCCTCTGCCAGGTCCCTCACACTGTCTTTTAGTGTGTATTTAGCTTATTTTAGTTGCGGCTGAGTCATAGGTGCAAAGTGGTATAAAGGCCCAATCTTAATTGGCCTTGCCCTGCTTTGCACTGCTGCTGAGTTAGTGTGGAGGACCAACACCGGAAGCCTGTGCTGGTCCTCCACACTCTGCTACGTGGCCAGCATGGAGTAGTGCTCAGCTGGTGGGTGGGGTCAGAAAGAGAAGTGCAATTGGCTCATGCTGTCAGTTTGCTGAAATAAACAGATTCATGCAGTGTGTCGTCACACTGCCAAATCAAAGTGTGGCTCTTCTGAATGTGTAGACTAGAAGATGTGGCGCTGCTCTGCCTGCACCAACTCTCAACCCTCTCAATGAGAGGAACAGAGGGCACTTCGTGCTTCTCTGATCCTTTGATCAGACAAAATAACACAAGTTTGTAAAGATGACTGTTGTATTCTGTGTAACAGTCTCACCACTACAGAGTAAGCTTAGACCTGCAGGGAGGGGCCGAGCCTCCAGCAGTCTGAGCACACATGCAGGAGCTCCATGCTTCTTTTCACTAACAGCTGCACAGGTGGATGAATGTCTCATTTTTGGATATGATCTATTATTATGCCTGGTTATTTTTTAAGGTATCTTTGTATCAATTCACATATGTCAAAAAAACCCATACCTTTCTACTCTTCCTGCCAAAGAAGTGGATTCTGTGAAGCCGGCGTATGGACTCAGACTTTACTGCAGATACATGAGAACGTTTGTGAACGGCTCCTCTGGGAAGCCCGGCCCATTGTAGTGACTTTTGTCCCTCTCCTGTATTTTTATTTTTATGGTCAGTAGCTGATTATTTTGCAGTTTGAATATTTAAGTTTTAGTAATCAGTAGATGTTTTAATCAATGTGACTTTCTGATAGGTGGAGAACAAAAACTGTGCAAATAAATGCTTCCTTTCTATCCCATGGGAGTGGTTTCTTCCAGATCACTGAATCTTTGAGAAGGTGAATGATGGATGGGACATTCCTGTCACAGCAGCCAGTGAGAAACCACAGCTTAATGGCTGAATGATGAAGAAAAGAGCTCAGTCACACCCAGTGACCAAAATACACTAAAATGGCTTTGAATGGGAAAACTGCACAGTGAGGAGGTGGAGCCGGCCATCCACCAGAGGTCCCTTGGTTTGAGCCCTGGCTCCTGCAGTCAGCATGTCTGAGCTCCCTTGGGTAAGACACTGAGTCCACTGGAGTCGTACATGTCGTACGGGTGAACGTGGCTGCAAGTCTGAACGGAGGTTTAAGAGCTCAGTAAGGGCACAAAAGTCAATGATGTATCTGCTGGTTATCACAGGGACCTCCTGGACGAATGCTGCTCCATGCCTTCACAGCATTTTTAAAACTTGGAGAAGGAATTTGGTTTATTAATGTAGCATGAAAATCATGAAATCAGTTACCTCGAGGTGCTTTGGATTGTAAGGAAAAAACACTCCAATGCTGGAGAGGCAGCCTCGGCCATCAATGATCCCTGTGAGCCGTTGGACACACACAGACCTCTGATCCATGCCAAGGGGCGCTGAACCAGTTCACTCACACACCCACCCACCTATATCTCCAGCAGAGGCCTGGGACAGTCTTCCAGAGAGAGTCCCTTGCTTGGTTTACGCAAACTTTCTTTGCATTGTTCTGCTGCTGTGTGGAGACGTACTCCAGGTCCTGGAGGTACATCTAATATATCCATTATCCAAAGAAAGATTAGCACTTATTGAGAGTGAAATAATGCAGACAAATTGGAACGACAATATAGAAAATAAGTCCTGTGAGAAAGTGTGCAGTGGTCTAATGTTAGCCAGATATATTTAAACAGTCACAGAAATGAAGCCTCAGTTTAATAGTAATCTCTGGGATTTCATGAAAAAAGGGATGCAGTCTTCAGAAAGGATTTGGAATGAGGATTGATTACACTGGTCAACAAAAACCCTTTTTGTCTGCTGCCTGAGGAAAAACACCTGATGTTTACTAATTTGGGTACGCTGATTCCAAATATGCTGATTCCAAATCTGCTGATTCCAAATGTGCTGATTCCAAATCTGCTGATTCCAAATCTGCTGATTCCAAATATGCAAACAGAATTTCTCGAGCACGTCAGGATGTTTAGTTACGTAACTATGCTAATAAATGCTAATCACCAAAGTCGACATCAGTGATTTTATTAGAAAAGTACGGCATGAATACAAAACTGGTGAAAAAAAAAAGACACAAATGGGGCTCCACCATAGCTCAGGGTGTGAGCAGGCGACCATGTATGCTGCTCGGCTGTGTGGCCAGAGCAGGTTCAAGTCCTGGCCTGTTGCCATCTGCCACGTGCCTTGCCCAGTTTCTCTTTCCTGACTATCCAGTGGCGGAGCTAGACTTTTTTTCAAGGCGTGGCCAAAGGGTGAGCAAGGCTTTATCAGAGGGGTCCATATACAAATGATGAATGAAAGGAAACAAATATTTTCTCACACACACTCAAATTAAAATGGTTTATTTAACAAAGATTTTCCATGACCAAACAAGACGTTAAACGGCATCGTGGAACAGTGAACATGTAAATGTAAACTCAGAGCCCAGAATATGACTAAAAACAAATTCTCTCTCTAACCCACTTTTTTCTCTCCTCAGAAGAGGCCGTCTGGTTTGGTGAACCTCGTGTTTAAGATCTTCTAGATCTGACTCAAATGTCTGTCCAAAGGCATACAGTGGTTCCTCTTTCAAGAATAATGGGCTTTATGGGACTAGAGACTGAACCCCTAGCATTATCTCACAATTTTTCTGTGAAAAACACCTCTCAAGTTCAGCTGTGAGACAGTCAAGTATCTGATAAAAGACACCTCTGTTAAAATCCTCATTACTTTGGTCACTGTGCCTCTGTCCTACAGTAGTCATTACCAGTGAGTCCAAAACCTAGAACTGGCCTTAGGCTGTCTCTTGCTGAGTGGCAGGGTGCTGATTTTGCAGCGCTCTACTAGTTGTTGAGTGTCCCTCAGTAGTTCACCAAAGCAAGCTTCACTTCTGTAGCTTTTCAATGTGTCTGTCAGGGAGCCAACTGCAGCTTTTGATAAATCAAGATTGCTAGATTGAAGCATGTCAGACATCCTGTCTGACATCCCCAAGCACTTTAAAAAGTAACTAAAAGTGCTATAAACTGAAAATCAGTCTGAGCCAAAAGACCCTTTGCTTCCACTTTTCTATCCCCACTGATATTTTCAAGGGAAATATCTTGCAGAAGCCTCAAAACCGCTGGAAGCCTGTCTCTCAGATTGCGACATGCCGGGTATCTACGTGCCCACCTAACATCTGTTAGTCTCTGGAGCTCCCTCGGCTTCTCTTGTGGACACAGCTCTTTTTGGACAGCAAGCCGCTTGATGTGAACAGCAGAACCAGTTACAAATTTATAAATATTCTGAAAAAAGTCTTCAGCTTCAGGCACTGACTGAAGAAGAACCACATTCAAACAGTGTGCGTTACAGTGTACATAAAATGCAAACTTCGCATCGTTTTGAATGCGTGCAGCAACACCTGAATGCTTCCCACTCATCACAGAGGCACCGTCATAACCCTGTCCTACAAGGTTGTTTCTGTAGTCCAGACCATGCTTCTCCAGACACCCCACTATCATTTTGGTCAGACCCTCAGCATCCAAGCTTTCTGCCGACTGAAAGTGAAGGAAGCTTTCATGTATGGCACCACTGTAATAGTAAGGAACTACTAAAGATATTTGTTCTTTCTTTTGTAAATCTCTAGTCTCATCTGCCGACACACTGAACACCTCGCTTTGTTTAACTTCAGCTATGATTTCTTTTTGAACCATTTCAGCCAATCCCTGCAGAATCTCATTTGGATTTGGTGGCTAGTATACTTTGCATTGCCACGTGCATCTAACCTTCTCTGCACAAAGGGGTCATGCTTTGCAATTTCATTCAAAATGGCTAAAAAATTGCCTTTACTGTCAGAGTCATCAGACTCCCTGTGACCCCTTTGTGCAATATTTTGAGTTGCTGTTAATAGTAACACCTCAGCAACTGTTATAATGTATTTTTTATTTTCTTCAACTTCCTGTTTCCTACCCTCATTTAAGGCATCAAGAATAGATCTGTTACACTCATTGACCCTTTTGTACTCAGTCCAGGCATACATTGCATTTATGTGCTGCTCTGATTTTGAATGAACTTTAAACCCAGCATCCTTAAACAAGGCTTTTTTCCAGTTGAAAAACTCTGCTTCAGATGTGAAGGATGGTTCTGTGTAACGAGGGAGGGAGAAATGCCTGCATGCGAAACAGTAACTGGCATTTTGAGATACAGAGTACTTTGTACCAAGAGCTGCTGAAAGCCCTCGTTCTTGTTCCATGCTAAGTATTTTAAGAGGATTTTGGGGCAGACATGTCAATAAGTTAAGTTGTAATTAGTTAAGTTTCTCTAGGCCCTATAGCATAACATGGGTAGTGTGTGCCTACTGACTGGTCCTTTTGGTGTGTAATAGGTTCTGCTGGGTGGGGGGAGTTCAGTGCCATTTCCTTCTGGTTCAGTGTCTTCCTCCCCAGAGTCTGACTCTGAATCTATATCACCCTCATCTCTCTCTGAAACTCAACTGTAAAATGCATAAACAGACACAATAAAAAATGCAAAAAGCATCATGCTAACCTTTAGAATTAGGCTTATTGGATTTTACTACTTAATAACTGTCACAGCCTCTAACCTGCTGCTGATACACTTGGGCCTGGTGTCTCCTGGCTGGCTTCTCCAGGCGGGTCACTGCTGCAGGGTTCTGTCTGGTTCTGTCTGGTCCTGGGTTTTGCCTCTTTAAGAAGAAATGGGAGATATTCCCTTTTCTCTTCATTTGGGCTCTACACAAAATAAGACAGCCTGGTATTTATATCCATGACTGTTTGGCAGAGACAACACTATTTTAATTATTATTTAAACTGTAGTTTTTAGTTTTCTGTAGCTAACTAACATAATACTAAATTAAAAACAGATTAATTAATATAACTAGTCAAGTCAAGTTTATTTATAAAGCACATTTAAAACAACAACGTTGACAAAGTGCTGTACAAGATCTATAACCCCAAGGACTATACTAAATAAAAAAAAAATTAAAAAACATAAATAAATAAAAATAAATAAATAAAAACATTAAAAGACAATAAATAACATAAAACAACTAAAAACATTTAAAGCAAATACCATAAAAATACCATAAAGCAATCACCTAAAAGGAGGTAGCACTGCAGCCAAATGCCAAGGAAAAGAAATGTGTTTTTAATAGAGATTTAAATGTGTGTATCGTCTGAGCTGTGCGGATATGGAGAGGTAGATCGTTCCATAGCTTTGGTGCTGCTGCTGCAAAAGCTCCATCACCTCTCTGTTTTAGAACCTCTCTAGTAAGGTTATAATTCAAAGCTTTCATATGACATAGCCTACTTACATTTCAGTCATTATGAAACTAACAACAATGGTTTTTCACATATAATTACCACACACATTTCAAGCAAGAGCTGGGAGATATAGCCTAAATGAATAAAACATTACAGGGCAGCATGTGCACTAAAACATATGCTCAAAGAATCTGTCTAAAACACGATCTATCAGCACTAGCATGGCTAATTTAGATAATAAACGAGGCACTACGGAGGGGTGCACAACCGTTTTTTTTCTTTTTAGAAATGTATGAGAAGTGCCACCTCTCATTAGGAAGGTAATACAGCGGGAAAATGATGTAAATACTTGCTAAACTCCTCAGTGGTGTACTCTAATGCCGCGGGTGTGTTTTGGATCAAGCAGGAACCACATGTCAGCTTAACCAATGAACAGCGTCAGTGAGCAGCATGTACAGGGGTTGGACAATGAAACTGAAACACCTGGTTTTAGACCACAATAATTTATTAGTATGGTGTAGGGCCTCCTTTTGCTGCCAATACAGCGTCAATTCGTCTTGGGAATGACATATACAAGTCCTGCACAGTGGTCAGAGGGATTTTAAGTCATTCTTCTTGCAGGATAGTGGCCAGGTCACGACGTGATGCTGGTGGAGGAAAACGTTTCCTGAGGACACCCCCTGATAAAGCCAACAGGACCACATCATCCACAAAGAGCAGAGACGAGATTCTGAGGCCACCAAAGAAGAAGCCTTCCGCCACCTGATGATGATGACTGTACCTCCATGTTAAAATCCTGAAGTTTGCAGATGACACAACAGTCATTGGTCTCATCAATGACAGTGATGAGTCTGCTTACAGACGGGCGGTTGATCAGGTTGTCCTCTGGAGCAGTCAGAACAATCTGGAGCTGAACACAGCAAAAACAGTGGAGATGACCGTGGACTTCAGGAGGAGCCCCCCAACCCTGCCAGCACTCACTATTCTAGACAGGACTGTGATGGCTGTGGAGTCCTACAAGTTCCTGGGCACAATAACCTCCAAGGACCTGAAGTGGGACAGCAACATCAACTCCATCATCAAGAGGGCACAACAGAGGATGTACTTTCTGTACCAGCTGAGGAAGTTCAACCTACCCAAAGAGCTGATGGTGCAGTTCTACACAGCCATCATAGAGTCCATCATCACCACATCCATCAGTGTGGGGCAGCGCTATCACAAAACATGACACCAAGAGACTGCAGCGTATTATCAAGTCTGCAGAGAGGACCATCGGTGTAAAGCTGCCCACACTGCTGGACCTGCATGCCTCCAGAATCAGGAAGCGTGCAGAGAAGATCATCACTGACCTGTTTCACCCTGGACATCACCTGTTTCGGTGCCTTCCATCAGGCCGACGTTTCAG
The DNA here is from genome assembly GCF_007364275.1 of Archocentrus centrarchus. Classification (NCBI taxonomy): domain Eukaryota; kingdom Metazoa; phylum Chordata; class Actinopteri; order Cichliformes; family Cichlidae; genus Archocentrus; species Archocentrus centrarchus. Next base: position 37,080,548 of record NC_044352.1, on the reverse strand, counting down.
CCACATGAAGACCCGAACGACCAGGCTACAGAGAAGCTTCCATTACTCTCATGAACAATTGAACACTACTGAACTGTTAATACTTGGGACACTTGCATATCAAAAATTACCTATTTAATTTATGTAAGGGCATACACAGGATTCTCACCTTTACTTCAATTTTTTATTTATATATTTTATATTTTCTATAGTTTTTATACTGCACAAACTGCACCTTTTTAAAATTACAAGGTAAATTGCACATGCTAAATGTTTTAAATGTTTTCTAGATTTACGGGTATGAATGTGTGTGTAAGGAGAGAGTGAGCTGTGTGAATAAGACTGTTTTTACTGTATTTTCCATGCACTGCGAGCATCTGTGTAACCAAAAACAAATTCCTTGTATGTCTGAGCGATACTTGGTCAATAAAGCCTGATTCTGATTCTGATTATGAACAGAATCTGTGACAAAGGGCAGCCCTGACGGAGTCCAACACCCACAGGAAACGAGTCTGACTTATTGCCAGCTGTACTGACCAAGCTCTCACTGCAGTTGTACAAAGACTGAATGGCCCACATCAACACGCCAGACACCCCATACTCCCGCAGGACCTCCCACAGGATACCTTGAGGGACACGGTTGAATGCCTTCTCCAAGTCCACAAAGCACATGTAGTCTGGTTGGGCAAACTCCCACGCACACTTGAATATCCTTGAGAGGATAAAGAGCTGGTCCAGCGTTCCATGACCAGGACGAAAACCGCATTGTTCCTCTTGGATCTGAGGTTCAACTAACGGGTGGACCCTCCTTTCCATCACCCTGGCATAGACCTTACTGGGGAGGCCGAGGAGTGTGATCTCCTGAAAGTTGGAGCACACCCTCCGGTCTCCCTTCTTAAAGATGGGGACCACCACCCTGGTCTGCTAATCCAGTGGCACCGCCCCAGACCTCCACGCGATGTTGCAGAAGCGTGTCAACCAAGACAGCCCTACAACATCCAGAGCCTTCAGGAACTCAGGGCGAATCTCATACACCCCAGGGGCCCTGCCACCAAAAAATTGTGTTCCCACCTCAGCGACCTCACCCCCAGTGATGGCCGAATCATCCCCCTTGTCCCCAGACTCTGCTCCCACCTCAGAAGCTGTGTCAGTGGGATTCAGGAGGTCTTCGAAGTATTCCTTCCACCATCCGACTATAGCCTCAGTTGAAGTCAGCAGTGCCCTACCGGCACTATAGACCATGTGTGTGGAGCACCACTTTCCCCTCCTGAGTTGCCTGACGGTTTGCCAGAATCTCTTCGATGCCGTCTGAAAGTCTTTTTCCATAGCCTCACCGAACTCCTCCCACACCCGGGTTTTTGCTTCAGCCACTGCCCGAGCTGCGTTCCACTTGGCCTGCTGATACTTGTCAGCTGCCTCCTGAGTCCCACAGGCTAACCAAGCCCAATAAGACTCCTTCTTCAGCTTAATGTTCGGTTCGGGTTAAGGTTCGGTGGTTACCACCACGACAGGCACCAACCACCTTGCAGCCACAGCTCTGGGCAGCAGCCTCAACAATGGAGGTGCGAAACATGATCCATTCAGACTCAATGTCCTCAGCCTCCCTCAGAATGATGTCAAAGTTCTGCCAGAGGTGGGAGTTGAAGATCTCCCGGACTGGGATTTCTGCCAGTCATTCCCAGTGCACCCTCACAATACGTTTAGGTGCGCCAAGTCTGTCCAGCATCTTCCCCCGCCACCTGATCCAACTCAACAGCAGGTGGTGATCAGTTGACAGCTCAGCTCCTCTCTTCACCCGAGTGTCCAGAACATACGGCCGCAGATCTGGTGGTACGATCACAAAATTGATCATTCCATGTCCCAGTAGCCAGTCTCGATAGCCGGGGATCGGTCCGCCAGGGCCTCTGCCCTTGGCCACCGCCCAACACACACTGGACCCGACCCCTACAACGCCTCCTGCGGGTGGTGGGCCTACAGGAGGGCGGGCCCATGTCATCACTTCGGGCTGCGTCCGGCTGGGCACCCGGCCACCAGGCGCTCTACCTCGAACTCCCTCCCCAGGCGTGGCTCCAGGGTGGGGCCACGGTAACCCTATCACGGGCAGGGTAAACTGTTCCCTTGTTGTTCTTTCCATAAGGGGTCCTATTAAAATCCTTCCTTCAAAATGACATCAGCAGACTTTGGATGAAGGTGGGGAGAGGATTTGGAAAGACAGGCACAGTTTCATCAGTCAGCACCCCATTAGACTCATCGCAGTGAGAAGCATGCTTGAATGGAAACAAAAGCAACAATATAATTAAGAGATTTGTAGGCACGATCAGTTTTCAGCCAGCTGTTGACAGTATCAATATTTAGATATTAAAAAGGCAGCTTGAAAAAGACTATAAAGAAGTTTAAAAAATAATTACAAATCCAGGTAATTGTTATAATTTTATACTGTTTGTTATCCATCCACCTGAGTCCAGTAACTGAGATAGGTATAATTCATGGACACTTCCTCTTTAGGAAAACAGTCCACGGTGTCTTGCTCTCATCTCTCATCCTGGTGGAAACCCTGAAGTGCTGTAAATAAGAATCCTGCATATGCAAAGCAAATTTCCTCACAACTCTGCGTGCTCCTTGAAATAGAACTATTAAAAACGTATCGATATTCTAGACTTTACGAGGATCATGTCCACATAGAACTTACCTGGCATTACAAGGATGCACATTTTTGGTACATCTGGTCTGTAGAACTGAACAGTGAACAAAAGATTATGAAACAATCAAAAGCTATAGCACAGAAGAGCTTGAGAATAAAAACACCTCCATGTTTGACAGGACAGCTAACAGCTACTGACTGCAGGAGGGAAATCCACAGATTATTATCATTAACAGCAGTGGAGCCCAAATCCCAACAAAATACTGTCAACTTCCAACACTACTTTAAAATAGCAATTTAAGTTTTACAGGAGATGTATAAATTATACTTATACTGTCATCTTCATCTTTCAGCTGCTCCCTTTAGGGGGCGCCACAGCATATCATCTGCCTCCATCTCACCCTGTCCCCTACCATCCTCCTCTGTCACACCAACCTGCATCCATGAAGCTTCTCTGAGGTCTTCCTCTTTTCCTCCTGCCTGCAGCTCCTTCTTCATCATCCTTTGTCCAGTGTATCCACTCTCCCTCTTCTGCACGTGTCCAAACCATCTCAGCCTCTCTGACTTTGTCACCCACCTGAGCTGTCCCTCTGATGGACTCATTTCATATCTTGGTCACTTCCAGTAAAATCTTAACATCTTCAGCTCGGCCTCCTGTCTTTGTGTCAGAGTCACCGTCGCCATCTATCACAGCAGGTCTCACTACCATCTTTAAACCTTCCCTGTCACTCTTGCTGCTCTCCTTCTGTCACAGATCACCCCTGACACTCATCTCCACCCTGCTGCACGCTCTTCTTCACCTCTGTCTGTTGCTTTGGATGGTTGACCCCAGGTATTTAAACTCATCCACCCTGACTCCCACTGCTCCTTGCACGTTCACCTTTCCACCTGTCTCCCCTCATTCACATACGTGTATCCTGTCTCACTTCTCTCCAGAGCATGCCTCCATCTGCTCCCTACTCTCGTTACAGATCACAATGTCGTCTGCAAACATCATAGACCAAATTTATGTTTATGCTGAAGTATAAACTAAGTACAAACTTTCATTTCAGTATTTTATATCCTAATAATATTTTAGGTTATTATTAGATGTTATTATCCCTTTATATACTTCCTGTCCCTTTCCACAAGGACACAGAAATTGTTCCAGGTGTGCTGGCTGAGTATAATAATGGAGACAAGAGAGAAATCAGGCACCTACAGATGTAACCATGTAAATGTACCTATCACATGCTCCTTCTTTTAATATGACTTTCTGAGAGGCAGCTGTCCCAAACTCTAATGTCTAAATTTCAATAAATGAAAATATGATTTAAATATGATACAATTTTTTTAATTTGATTGTATTCTGGGTAGCTTTTTTTGTGTGATATTTTTAAAGGGAAGTTTAAATATTCAAATTGATTTTGTGGTTTTGTTGTGAATTCAAGAAGTATATGTCAAAAAAATCTGTCTCACATTGTTGTGTTGTTACTGAAATGAGAAGATTTCTGGCCCATAGGGGGAGCCTTTTTTCAGACACACTCCAAATTTTCACCAACAGGAAAGACAGACTTCCTTTCTTTAATGGCTGCATAGTGAGTACAAGTATTACCGATTTTGAGTTTTGTTTAACTAAATAATGTTTTTTTTAGTGAAATAGGATATGTTTTTATTCATGAACATCTTTTCAAATCTGTGATTGCTAGTCATTTTTAGCCTAGTATTGCTGAGTTACGTTAGAAATGTGTTAAAATTGTTACTACCAAAACAGTCACTACCATAATATGTGGCAAAGTTATGGCTGTGACCTGACTGACTGTTTTGGTAATGACAAAAGTGGATGTCAGTTATTTTTACAGATAAGAATGCATTTAATTTTTTAAAACATACAAATAAATCTTGGTTCTTTTTTGTCATGTATTTTCCAAAGGAAGGAAAAAACATAAAAATACCTACAGAAATAGAAAAAGTGGGACCGAGTGATTGAGGGAGTGCAGGGAACAACTAAAATATGACCCAGGAAAACCAGTCTACAGACTCCAAAACCATCAGGAGCTGAACTGTGAAATTTAGCTTATGTGTTCTTTACCCTTCAAAGATGTGCAGCACAATATTCATATTCTTGGATGTTTACCTTTTGCACTCTTTGGCTGTATTTATCTGAAGTGGAGAGTAAACAACAACAAATGCTACAATAATATATGTTAATGATATGCAGCTTCTTTCTCATGCCTTATTGGCTTAGACTAATCATGTGACCATATTGCAGGGTTCTAGCCGGCAGTTGATTGCCTGGCGTTGTGCCATCTGAGAATTTTGCCGGTTTGCTATCAGAACTGATTGCCATCATCAATTGGCAAGCGGGTGGGACTATTAGCAGTAGCGGTCATCCGATACCCAGGGCGGGCAGCAGGCAGTGGGCTGTAAGAAGATCATTGGTAACCTTCACTAATGCTGTTTCTGTACTGTGATGAATTCTGAAACCTGACTGAAACTCTTCAAATAAACCGTTCCTCTGCAGATGAAGTGGTGGGTGGGCTCCTTTACATTTTGAGAGAAGCCAATTGAATCTAATAATAGATTAAGTGCAGTGCTGAGGCTGTCATTCTCAGCATCTACGTGGATGTTAAAATCACCCACTATAATGATTTTATCTGAACTGAGCACTAAATCAGATAAAAAGTCTGCAAATTCAGACAGAAAGGAAGGGCCAGGTGGGCGATAGATAATATATGCTAATATATATGCCCAACACTAAGACAGTTTATCTGGTAATAATACCTCCATATATTTTGCTCTGTATTCCTGCAGGCGACCACATGCAGCATGACAGACGCAGAACTGGAAACCTGCACCATCATCTCATCTTTGTAGCTCTCTATTTAAAAAGTACCAGTGACACAAAGCTAAAATGCTCTGCTGGATAATTTGTCAGTATATAAAGCTTTGTCTTTTTAACGTACAGGTGTTCCCTGACTGGTTGGCAGTGGTTCTTGGAGGTTGCTGGTTCTCACGGGATGAAATTGTTTGCCAAGAGGATGTTGCACCAATACCCTCTTAGTGATTGCTTTGGTTACCAGCTAATTGCCAGGGTTGCCTGTAGTTTTTCATTTTTGTTTGCACAACTTAAAAAAGTGTGCCACACACTGGAAATGGAGAGGTAAAAGTACAGCTTCAGCTCCAAGAGCAGCTGGACAGTGTTTGTAGACAAATCTGTCATTTACTTTGTCAGAAAACATCTAAAACAGCCTGCAGAGATCTCTAAAAAACAAACAAACCAAGATCATCGTGTAGCAGAATGATGGGAAGAGAAAAATATGGAGAAGGAGAGAAACGCCTCATGATCGGAAGCATACCACATCTCCTGTCAGACATGATGGAAGCAATGCTATGGCATGTGTGGCTGCCAGTGGAACCAGGTAAAGAGTGCTTATTGATGATGTTACTGTTGATAGAAGTATCAGGGTGACTTATATACTCTCTGCTCTGATTCAGCCAAATGCTGCAAAACTGATGGGACAGTCCTTCACTATGCAAATGGATAATGACCCAAAGCATACTGCAATAGCAACTCGAGAGTTTCTCAAGGCAAAGAAAGAGGATATTCTTCAGTGGCCAAGCAGCCAGCTGACCTCAACCAACAGTGCACGCTTTTCAGTTACTAAATAAGTACAATAGTAAATACTACCCCCAGTTCCCAGTTTACTATTGGGAACTGGGAGGACTAATTGCTGTGGTTTAGGAAGTCATATGTTCATTGTTGCTTGACATAGGATTTCAGCAATGGTGTGGAGGCTGCTTTGTCATATTTTCACTTCAAAATGTGACGAATGTTTCCAGTGAGTGACAGGAATGCCACCTTATTACCCAGATTCTTTGTAGAGCCGTGCTGGCAGAACACATACAGAATGTGGTTTGTATTGCTGAAATAAGCAGGACCTTGCCTGAAAAAGATACCTGGATGGCAACATATTTGGTCTCAAACTTGTGTATTTTATTCAGCGTTAACAGGCCTTCACAGTTCTGCAGGTTTTTCTGTGGCATGTCATAACCCCAGTACAATCAATGGATGCTGGTGATATAACTGGTTTTAAATGGGCTCCTTCTTAATCAAGAGGGTGTGTTGTCCATTATTTCCGAGCAGCCCCCCCCCCCAAAAAAAAACCCCCAAAAAACCAACAAAAACTTTGATTAGTCAGACTGTCACCCCTGTGACCTGTCCAAGGTGTACCCTGAATTGGATGGATGGATGATCAGACTACATACAGTCTTTCACTTCACCTCACTTCATCCTAACTTGGCTTGGGACCAGTGAAGCTTGCACAGTTTCTGGCTCTGCATTTTTCTTCTTTGCAAGCTGCAGCAGTGATGAACTGCTGCAGCAGTGTTGGTGAACCTATGCAGTGACTTCCATGTTATTTACGTTGATAGCCATACACTGTACATACACTACAGGAGCTGCTCAGCCATGGAAACCCGTGCCATGAAGCTCCTGGCTGATGTTAATGCCTGAGGAGGAACTGCAGTAACTGAGTCAGTGGTTTTAACATTTGATATGTTGTATTTTTTACTATTTTTGATTAAATAGATTCATTTAGGCTAAGTTATTTGTGAATTATTTAAATGTTTTTGTTTACATTTTGCACAGCAAAATCTTGGGAACAGGACTGTACATGTCTCCATATCAGGGACCATTCACATTTGTTTCCAGGTTTTAACGAACAGCTGAACAAAGAGTAGAACTTAGCTCAAACACACAAATTCTGGACTAATGAAAATAAATATGTTTGTTAGGTATGAGCAGAAGTTTTTATAGTTTGGATGAACTGAATGCACCACTTGGGCTGCCCATCCTGCACTGATCACCACCCTCACCCTTCAGCAGCCAGAACAGCATGAAATGATCATCGGGGGATACCCAACTAGTCAAATTCATAACCATGTTATCATTGTTTCAAGTATAATTTATTTTCATTACAAAACCAAGAACAGAAATCATAAATTGTTGAAGACATGCGTACGGCTCAACCACTTTTTTATAATACAGAACATGGGAAACCACTGTGACTCATAATTTGTGGTGGTTAAAAGAAAATCCTTTCATATATTTTAAGCCATTTGGAAATTTTTTTATTTAACATTTAACTTGAGAATGCATTATTATTGAAATAAATGAAGAAGGACCAATCAGAATAATTTGGTATTATCCTTAAAAGAGAAGAACCTTTGACCTCTTATCTGTAAAAGTGATGCCACGTGTTTCATGGATACTGTATCATTTTATTATAATTTGACATATTTTATTTTGAATGTGACAATCCTCAATTAAGCATTTGGGAAGAGGCCAGTTTGTACAGTCACATTAGGCCTGACTGGATGCTTTAGCTCAAGCTAGATACCCCCCCCTACCTTCCGGTTAATAACATGTTTCAAAAAGGGACTTAGAGTAAAACACTTTCATATCTTTGTGTCAGGAAAAAGGTCAACAGAGAAATACAGGAAGGATTTGCAGGAGCGATATCTTTGAAATGCAGATGTATGGATTTTGCTTGTGACTTTCCTATTACATCCATGTGACCTTACACATACACCCATTCACACCTGCCAATAGAAATATACTCACACACATGGACACACATAGAAAATAAAATAATCAAGAACTTTCCTGTTGCATTTCAAAGTTAGCTGTCAGTATAATACACACAGAATGGTACAGAGGTCAGAGTAGATCTACAACAGATAATCTGTCTGAGGCAACTAAACACACGATGGCTCATGGAACACACTTTCTGTGACTTTGTCTCAAAACTGGAAACAGAACAACAGACAAAAACTATGGCACAAAAATCCAGAGTGGACTTCACTCACGTCAACAGGTTGCAATAGAAAAGTCACTTTTCTGCTTTCCCTGTTCACTACACTTTCTCCAGCTTTAGCTGGAAAGAGTGAGCATGTCAGCAGTGCCCACAGCATTCTGTTTCCTCACGCTGAATGACTTCAGCGCTTACTCCCACTGCGCTTGTCTACTCTGCTGCATTGGTTTGGTGTTTGTATGCAGTAAGGCCATATTTCTAAAAAAAAAAACAAGATCAGCTTTGCTGTGTGCCATGCTGTTATTGTGTATGTCACATGCCATGGCAGAAGGGGCCAACCCCAAACACACTGTTTGCCCTCCCAGTCTTAAGGACACATCATGATTTCAGACATTCACTGACAATATCTGTGCCCTGTGTTCTCCTTCCACCTTTACTCCACAAGTTGCAAATCCCAAAAGTTGCACAAGAAGCACAGCTTAATTGATCTATCGAGATTTGTGCAAAATAAAGCAGTAGCCGTGTCTTCCACTGCACCCTCATCCTTCGGTACTCTCTTGTAATGATGAAAGATGTAAGGATGAATCAGGTCCAACCTGCTTTGCACTAACAACATCAAGTGCATACTGACTTTGTGTTGATCTTGTCATTTTGAGACACTTTAAAGTAACTGCCAAAATGGACAAAGGGATATGAAGTGGTACTGTTTATGTATGTGATGTACTTGCATTTATACAGCACTTTTCATTTAAAGCACTTTAGACTACAAACCACATTTTAACCATACATTCATAAAGCACTTTATCTACCTCACATGCTGTATGTGGGCAATTTAGAGTCACCAATTAACCTAACATTCATGTGTTTGCACTGTGGAAGAAAGAAAGGACCCTGAGGAAACCCAGACAGACACAGGAAGAACATGCCAGCTCCACACGAGAGGCTCAAAGCTGAGAGGCAACAGTGCTACTTCACCACCATGCAGTCCATTTACCTTGCAGCTGTCAAGATTAGTGATACCATAGGCCCTATGCACTTCGTATTTTTCTTGAGTCAGTGCTATGACTTTTTGTCCTGTGTTTAAATGTGCGTTTTTGATGGCTCAACTTAACTAAATGCAACTAAAAATACAGACTTTGTTGTATCATTTTAACTTAACAAGTAATGATTAAAATGTTCATCTCTGTACCTCCTGATTGTGATTTTAACCTTCAAGTGACCGAGTAGGGTAAATGATGAACCCAGGGATACATTTCTGTGACACTGTGATTTTTTTTAATCCTAAAAATGTTGTTGCGTATATCCCACAGGTTGGAGGTCAGTCAGAATTCTGGAGTGAGTGGGATGAAGTGGGAGAGAGTGGTGACTGCAGCAGACTTCAGTGGACATATAGGTGAAAGGAACAGAAGTGATGATGAGGTGTTGGGTAGGTATGGTGTTAAAGAGAGACATGCAGAAGGACAGATGACAGTGGATGTTTTTGAAAAGCATGAAAATGGCTGTGGTGAACACATTTCAAGAAGGGAAAGAATATCGGGTGACGTATAAGAGTGGAAGAAGGTGCACACAGGTGGACTACATCTTATGCAGAAGGTGGAATGTGAAAGAGACAAGGTGGCAGCATCGGATGGTAGTCTGATGGAAACCAAGAAGAGGAAGTGAGTGAAGGCAGAGGCAAAGATTAAGTGCTGGAAGTTGAAGAAGGACGGATGTTGCACAGAGTTCAGGGAGGAGTTGAGACAGGCCATGAGTGGTAGCGAAGAGTTCCCAGAAAACTGGGAAAGTAGAGCTGCAGCGCTCAGGGAAACTACCAAGAAGGTGTTTGGTGTATCCTGGCAGTATGGGAGGATCAGATGACTGGGGTGGGGGTGGGGAGTACCCTGGCTATCACACGAGCGCTTGCTAATGCTAATAGTACTTGCTAATTGTGATAATAGAGAACAGTTCTGAGCCCGTACAGTGCCAGGCAATCAACTGCTGGCTACAGCACTGCAGAGGAAAGAGGACAAGGAGACTTGGTGGTGGAGTGAGGAAGTACAGGAGAGTATTCAAAGGACGAGGTTAGCAAAGGAAAAGTGAGATAGTCAGGGAGAGGAAGAAAGTAGACAGGATTACTGGGAGGCTAGGCGTACAGCAAAGAGAGAGGTGGCAAAGGCTCACAGTGAGCTCTTTGTGAGGCTGGACTCTAAGGAAGGAGAAAAGGACTTGTATCAATTGGCTAGACAGAAAGCTGGAGCTGGAAAGGATGTGCAGCAGGTTAGGGTGATTAAGGACAGAGAGGGAATTGTACTAACAGTGAAGTGTGTTGAGAAGATGGAACAAGCACTTTGAGGAGCTGATAAATGATGAAAATGAGAGAGGAGGACAATTAGTAAATCAGGAAGGGCAGATGATTAGAATGAAGGAAGTGAGGGCAGCTATAAAGAGATGAAGAGTGGAAAGGTGGTTGGTCCAGAGGACACACCTGTATAGGTATGGAGATGTTTAGGAGAGAGGGCAGTGGACTTTTTGACCAGAATGTTTAACACAATCTTGGAGAGTGAGAGGATGCCTGAGGAATCGAGAAGAAGTGTACTGGTATTTTTAAGAACAAGGCTGATGTGCAGAGCTGCAGTAACTACAGAGGGGTAAAGTTGATGAGTCATACCATAAAGCTGTGGGAAAGAGCTGCTGAAGCTGACTTAGGAGGAGAGGTGATGATCAGTGAGCAGCAGGATGGCTTCATGCAGATTAATGGCTCTATAGATACTATGTTGGCTTTACAGAGACGGTCAGAATTAGCTTCTCTGTGCTCTAGCATCAATAGACAAACGCTGCTATCACATGTTGAGCTCCAGAGGCTACAGCACAATGGGAACAACAGTGAGCAGTATGGACATAATGTGACGACCTAAAGGTAAAAAAAAAATAGATGATGCTATGACAGATGCATCTATTCAGCTGAAAATTGTGCCCAGTCACACAACTGAGGACAAGATTCCCTTGGACAAAATCCATTTGGAAGAGGTAAACGTTAACACGGGTCTATTCAACGTTCCCACTGTTAGTGTCACTGAATCGAACGAGCTCATATATGCCACTGCCACAGTAATCTTAGAAACACTTGGTTATAAGATCGAGAAAGCATGTGGAGAAGAAGATTAAAAGCCAATATCAGGGAAGTCTGGAAGGATGTCGGTTGGCTAACAGAGGCGTGGAAGGACGTCATGAGAGGCAGGTCCTTTTGCACTTCTCATCCACAGAGGAAATTCAAAAAGATGTCCATGACTAGAAACTGCCAAACAAAGGCTCACAGCTCTGGCTCCAAGGCTGAAGACATACACCAGAAAAGCAGAGGCCAAGAGAATAAATGGCCTGTTCTCCATCCAGGGTGTACTCTCAGCTGGAGGGGAACAACGGCACCAGGACAGACCGACCCAGAGCACGGACTGAGCTATAAACGGGCTGATAACAGCTCATCCAAAGTAGCAAAACAATCGTGGTCTTGAAGAACCCCCACATTCAGTCTCAAACAGAACAATAAACAGATATCCTGATTATCATGACTTCTGCACTGCCATTCGTTATTGATCACAAGTATTATGGAGTCCCAAGCTCAGTGACATTTTGGTGTTCAAATTGCATTACTATACTGCAATACATCATCCACATAGTTAACTCAAACACGCCTTCAGTTTGAATGTTTTTGGTATTGAAAAAAATAACAGAAGGATTGTTTAAATGTCATTTTGTTTTAACAATTTGTATTTTTTTTTACTCCTTTTTGCATAAAAATGATTAAAAACAATAATTAATGACAGAGCATTTAGAATATCTAACATTGATAAAGGTAACAGTATAGGTATGATATACACAAACAGAACCATAAAAAAGTGTTCCTGATTATATAAATGACCCCACTTAGTCATTTAAATACCCACTAAAATCGCTTGGTCGGTTGAGGGTTAAAATCCTGGGCTGCTATCCTGGTAAAGCTCAGTTTCTCTGCTGTAACATGAAGGGATGGCGCCCCTGTGAAGCTGCTTAAGTAACAGATACAGATATAACTTCGGATTTGTCCTGAGGGAAAAACTAAACATGTAACTTTTTGTCTGCAGCTGCTCAAAGCTTGAGAAGAATTCTGTCCTGCATATGAGCATCAACAAGAATATGTTTAAGCAACGCAGACTGAAGGTTTGTTTTCCTCACTGACAGAGGGTGTTTGAGGAAAGAAAATCCTCCTGTCTGCTATGAGATTCCTCATGAATTCTTCATGTTCTTACATTTACTTTGCAGTACCAGTTTTACTTTGGTTTTTAGTGTTTCTTCAGCCGGGTGCAGCTCCCTCTAGTCTGACAGTTTTCAATTCCTGCTGAAATTCGGGTCCAAAATTCCTCCCTCAATCTGTGATATGTAACAACCACATCATAATAACAACTCTGTGTTGGTAGATTTAAGCCAGAGGACACCATCTTTATGCATCCTCACTGAGGACACAGTCACATAACTGAAACTTGGAAGGGCAGTGTCTGGATGTGAGGATTAGGTAACAATGAAATGCAAATAATTCTCCAGCTGTGAGGAAGTGTGTGTATTCTTGGTTTTTCAGGTCAGTCTAAAGTGTGTCAGTTGTCACTGCTGTTGTAATTGCTGCTGTGACCTGTAATGCAGTCATGTACCTTCAGTTTCAGGTATATGGGTTAACCCACCCACCCACTGGAAGGTGCAAAAAGATGATGGTTCCTCTCTGAGAGCTCTGCTTACCAAACCCCCACAGTGGGGCCATGAGGTGTTTATGATGTCCACTGTGCCTCTGGGTAGTCATACATTAGTAGGAACCAGTCAGTATCTTGCTGATACTTGAACAACAGGACACAATGACAGTTTAAACAGTGGCATTAAAATGCATTAAGCAACTTTCTCCATCCTTCCTGGAACTGAACGTTTAAAGTTTTGAAAACTTTCGGTTGTCAGGTACAAAAAGAAAAGTCATTCTAATAAACCCGATGAGTCCCCCTGAATGCTGGTTTGAATCTGGTTGAGGATATTTCTTTTATTTGTCTCCCTTGTTTGCTCTCATCAACCACTGTTGCTGAACAAATATTATCTGGCCAGTTATTCCAGTATGATGATGAAATTTAGATTTAGACTAAAAGCTGCTTTTTTTACCTTCTTCAGGATTCTATTTGTCACCAAGTCAAACATCCTTTGTATTCAAGACCTTTCTATTTGGCACTTTTTTGAACTCCTTCATGAAGCTTGGTTTCTTGGTGGTTTCTTGTCTGACTTGGTTTCCCCAGTGACTGCATTATTATTTACATATTTTGCTATTACACTATGTTTCTCTTGTTATCAAAAGTCAAGGTCTGACTTCATGTACGCTGTTGAGTCTTGAGTGAAAACTGGTTGACCGATGGAAACACATGCTTACCATTCCAGTGTTTTAACACTACACTCATTAGTTTTCCACGCACTGCTTAAAAGTACCTTGCATTGCATCAAATGCCACAATAACTCAAGCAAACACAATATACATCTATTGGCTGCCCATTGTTTTTTTTTTCCATCATCATCATCTCTAGTTACATGACACAATAAGGCTCTCGTGGCAGATGAGGTTTAGTCCTGCAGCAGGCTGGTAGGTGGGAAAGGAGCCCTTTCTTCAAGTCTTTATTGAGGAAGAAGCAGACAATAGGGTTGACCCCTGCTTGGGCAAAACTCATCCACACAGTGGTGGAGAGGTACCGGTGTGGTATTGTGCAAGCCTTGACAAACACCCTCCAGTAGCAAGCTACTATGTAGGGAGACCAGAGCACCAGGAATAGCAATGTGATCACATAGAACATCCTGCCAAGCTGCTTCTCTGCTTTGAACTCCTCCATGCCTAAGAGCCGCCGATTCTGGTTGTGCAAGTTCTGCCGGATTCCCAGCAAAGTGGGTGGCATTGGGCCCCTACCAAAACCCGCAATCCAGTTAGCAGCTGCTTGACCTGTAGCCCCTGGTCCATGAAAGGTCCAGTTCTGACTGATAGCTGGCACCATCTGGACTGGCTTCATCTTGCGGTGCTTGTACTCAAAGAAGAGTAACTTCATGTAGACAACATGTGTGGCTAGAATGAGCACAGCAAGCATCAGCATGAAGCCCAGCGTATCATTAGCCTTGAAGTAGCGATGCTCAAAAATGCACTGGTCCTCCTCGCGAATGAATTTATAGGTGCCCACATCAAAAACAGGTGGGAATGCCATCGCCACAGACAGTGTCCACACCATGCACACTACCGCCACACATGTCCAGAATGTCATGCGCTTTGAGTAAAACCGGTGGTGTGCAATGGCCATGTAGCGTGTCACGCTGATACAGAAGAGCATGAAGGCAGCATGGAAGCAGAAGAGCACTGCCATAAAGGCTACCACCTTGCAGCTCAGCACACTGTAGGTCCATGCTGAACCATTTTTTATAGACACCAGCACAAAGGGGAAACAGATGGCTGAGCGAATGGTGTCTGCCAGGCACAGGTCCAGCAGGAAGTAGTAAGGTGCCTTATGTAGAGCCCGGTCCCGGAGGACAAGCAGAGAAACCACTAAGTTACCCACCAGACTGATGCAGATGATCAGCCCAAGTAGCACCAGTTTAATATAGGTGGAGATAACTGAGGACGAACTCTCTGCTACCATACCTCCTGCAGTAGCCACCACTGCTGCCATGGGCCCCGCGGGCCCTTCGTTGCTCTCATTTCTGTTTGCCATCCCAAATGCCCCCCCACCCATAGCACCTCTGCTTTAAACAACAAAGCCACCACTCCTCCACCACCTCCCTCGTCTGCTAATTGTTCCTTCGTCCTCGTGGTTGCTTCCTTTGTACGGTTCACACTGAACAGGAACACCTCAATACACATTTCTCCATGTCGAGCAAAGTCCCTCAGTTGGTGTGACTTCTCTCACCTCGTGATCCTCGCAGGGGGCCTGAAAGCAACCAGAAGAGATCCTGAATTAGGTGTTTGAGGATGTATTATCACCCCAGATTAAAAAGACAAAACAATACATGGCTTCTTCTTCTCTAACAAATAAATCACATTTTTGGGGACGACACCAAAACATACTTAAAACATAATTCAGTAAAGTTAAACAGAACTTGGTGTCGTACGCCATGATTTTTTCCATGTTGGTCTAAATGAGCCCTTAAAATCATCACAACTGAGACATTTCATATAAAATCAACCAAATCTGAGAAAAAAAAATCCCACCTTACACCTTCACAGTCAGCAGGTGAGTTTTTTTTTCTGTCAAACAATTTCAGTATATTTAATGAAGGCCTGCAAAGTCCTTTGAGCACAAACAAAAGTCTGAGGATCAATGAGTGTAGTGACAATTTTCTTTTGGTACAAGATGTCATGTCCCTTTTATTTATTTTACTACATTTTACCACTACATCCATTTACTGTGATACCTGTGTTAAGTGCATCTATGGGTGAAGAACAGTAAAAAAAAAAGGTAAAATACTTTATACACAAAAAGATTTTGTATCCTTTAGAATTTTTCTTCAAAAATTCAGACCTTGAAAAGCTAATTCATGCATTTATTACTTCTAGGCTGGACTATTGTAATTCATTATTATCAGGCTGTCCTAAAAGCTCCCTGAAAAGCCTTCAGCTGATCCAAAATGCTGCAGCTAGAGTACTGACAGGGACTAGAAAGAGAGAGCAGATTTCTCCCATATTGGCTTCTCTTCATTGGCTCCCTGTTAAATCTAGAATAGAATTTAAAATCCTTCTCCTCACCTACAAGGTCTTGAATAATCAGGCTCCATCTTATCTCAAAGACCTCATAGTACCATATCACCCCAACAGAGCACTTCACTCTCAGACTGCTGGCTTACTTGTGGTTCCTAGGATACTTAAGAGTAGAATGGGAGGCAGAGCCTTCAGCTTTCAGGCGCCTCTTCTGTGGAACCAGCTCCCAGCTTGGATTCAGGAGACAGACACCCTCTCTATTTTTAAGATTAGGCTTAAAACTTTCCTTTATGATCAAGCTTATAGTTAGGGCTGGATCAGGTGACCCTGAACCCTCCCTTAGTTATGCTGCTATAGGCCTAGGCTGCTGGGGGGTTCCCATGATGCACTGTTTCTTTTCATTCACCTCTTTCACTCTGTTTATACCCCACTCTGCATTTAATCATTAGTTATTATTAATCTCTGGCTCTCCCCCTCTCAGCAGATGACCCCCCCCCCCCCCCCCCCCCCCCCCCCCCCCCCCCCCCCGAGCCTGGTTCTGCTGGAGGTTTCTTCCTGTTAAAGGGAGTTTTTCCTTCCCACTGTCACCAAGTGCTGCTCATAGGGGGTCGTTCTGACTGTTGGGTTTTCTCTGTAATATTGTAGGGTCTTTACCTACAATATAAAGCAGCTTGAGGTGACTGTTGTGATTTGGTGCTATATAAATAAAACTCCCAACAAAGGGTTGGAAAAGTGGTACTAAAAAGAAACAGATGGACAAACATTTTGCAACTAATCAGGTTAATTGGAAACAGGTCAATGATTGGTTATAAAAAGAACATGTTAGAGAAGCAGAGTTTCTTGGAAGTAAAAATGGACCGAGATTCACTAAAAAAAAAACTGCATCTACAAATTGTGGAAACATTTTAGAATAATTTTGCTCAATGTAAAATTGTGAATATCTCATCATCTACAGTGCATAATATCATCAAAGGAGAAATCTCTGTGCTCGGGGACAAAGCAGAACATCAGGCCTGGCTGTGAGCTTCAGGCTCTGAGGCAGCACTGCATTAAACACAGGCCTGATTCTGTGATGGAAATCAGTGCATGGTCTCAGGAATACGTCCATTAATCACTGTACCATCCACAGAGGCAGGTTAAAGCTCCTTCGTGCAAAGAAGCCATGTGTGAACATGAGCCAGAAATACTGCTGTGGGCCAAAGCCCATTTAAAATGGACTGAGGCAAAGTGGAAAACTGTTCTGAGGTCAGATGAATCCAAATTTGAAATTCTTATGGGAAAACATGAACGCTGCATTCTTCAGCTAAAGACGAGAGAGACTGTGTGGCTTGTTATTGGCACTCCATTCAAAAGCCTGCATCTCTGATGGTACGGGGGGTGCATCAGTTGAACTGGCAGCTGGAACATCTGGAAAGGCTCCCATCAGTGGTGAAAGGTATATCCAGGTTTCAGAGCAACATGTGCTCCCATCCAGAAAATGTTTTTCAGGGAAGGCCTTCATATTTCAGCGTGACAGTGCTAAACTGCATCCTGCAGCTTCATAGTGAAGAGTCCGGGTGCTGAACGGGCCTGCAGGCCAGACCTTTACCAGCTGAGAACATCGTTAGCATCATGAAATAAAAAATATGACAAAAATGATCCAGCTAGAATCCTCTATCAGACAGACCGGGACAGCATTCCTCTCCCAAAGTCCAGCAGACCTTTGTCCTCAGTTCCAGATCCCTGCATTCTGTTTTTATTTATATATTAATTTTATTTATATATAAATGTTCTGAAGCTGAGGTCGAGCATTTCTTCCTACAAAGGACCTCAAACATCATCTGATTTTCACACAAACACTAAAAGAAGAACCCAGATTAAATAAACTAAACAAAATGATCAAATTCATGAAACTCATTGAGAAAAATGACCCAATATTACACACGTGGTGGGAAAACTATGTTTCCCTTCAGTATTAGCAGCACATCTGAAGGTGAACTTTTCCTAAAGTCAGTCCTGATATAAAAACTTGTGCTGATGCTCATCAGGCTGGAAAAGGTTTGAGAACGGCCTTTGAAGCGTGCGGGCTCCATCCATCGACCGTCTCACAAACTGCACAAATGGAGAAAATTCAAGAACATGCTTACCCCCCCAGCAGCGTCCTACCAACAGAGATCCCTCAGGGTCACGTCTAACCTCTTCAGTCACCACGTACAGTTAGATACTGTACTGAAATATTCATTTTCTGAAATCTACAAAGATTACGTGGGCAGAAGATACATTTTTCCCCACCAAAGTTCCTGTATGGTGACCTAAGGGCGTAAGCAGCTGTAGACCTCTAACATTAGCTAATGAGGAACACTGAACAGGAAGTGCAGCCATGGCAGGGCTGCCAGGAGAAAGCATTGTTCTGAAAAGGAGCCGTGCTGCAGAGAACACAACAGAAGGGTGTTTAAACATGATTTTGTGGACAGTTGAAACCAAAATGTAACTTTCTGATTTCAATTTGAAATGTTCCACACAGAGAGAGCAGAGCATTGCAGTGTGCGGGGCCTGCTGGCAGCAGTGCCATCATCTGGACCAGTTTTGTTTCTGGTTCTGGATGGCTCACCGTCACTGATAGAACTCTGAATATGGACTTATATCAGCAACTTCTACAGGAAAAATATCAGGATGTCGGATCAATCTAAAAAGAAAACATCCTGACACTTCAGCCTTGCTTAGGACTGCATCAAAAACCGAGGAAGCGGCGGTGGGTGATGCTCCACCCTGTTCATCTGATGAGGCGCTCGGAGCAGAGAGACTGGACGTGCAGGAGGAGCCCAGTTTCAAACCTGTGTATGAGCTGCGGATGCTGGTTTCATGCGTGGCAGCGATCAGCATTCCTGTGACTGTAACTATACTTACACCAGGCACAGAGAGATGACGCTGTATTTGAAAGCAGCAGGTTCACAACCACCGGAAAACATAAGCAAAACTAAAGGAATTCTATTAGGTAAAATTTCAGAATCCACTGAAATGTTGAAGTTAGTACGATGGCATTTAGAAAGAATACAGAGCTGCAGAGCACACTGTCAACACGAGGTGCAGCCCCTGTTACTCCACAGGCTGGGAGCTGTGGGGAACTGTGAGAGAGGCTGTGCATCTTGAAGGAGGGGCTTTGTGGAGCTGAAAGTTGGTTGGCGGTGGATAGCAGAGTCACTGTCAGGAACTGGGTAGCAACAGCAGCCCAATATCTCTAGCTTGACGTTGGTGGGAGGAGGCGACAAAGCTCACTGGATGAGATGTAGACATAGTTGGTTTGTGACAGCTGGGCCCAGCATCAGGCCTCCTCACATGGAGTCTGCAGGTCTGATGAGGACACGGGAGCCACTGGCTGCTACGCTCCAGCTTTAAGAAGGGTGGATGTCTTAAACCTCACACAGCATTGTCTGTATTCCCCCTGGAGTTGGTTCTGTGTTCTCTAACGGGCCCAAACACCAAATGATACTAAATCAGCTGGCTGTCCCAGTGCAGATCAAGGCCACACAGCTGCTGGAAACCCTGTATTATTTCTCATCACCATCACATATGCTGCTGTGAGGCATGCTTCCAACATCAAGCTCCGTATTAAGAAGCCCTCATTAGGTGATCACCCAGTAGAGGCTGGGGCAGACAAAGGGCACCAGTCTTACTGAGCTGCAACTGTCTGGGCCTACAGGAGGCTGCCAGAAAGACGCCAGCACAGGCTGCGGGCAGACAAATACCATACAGGGACACAGAAGCAGGAAGGTGACATTTTGCAGATTAAGGAACTGTAGGTAATATAAATGGTCGTCATGTTGAGCTCTTACCTGCTGTGGGGTGCTTGTCCCACAGACTATGGCAGACTGGACGTCTGTTGCAGTCTACATGAAATATGGGCGATGCACCTGACTGATCCCCCAGAAAAGAAAGAGCTGGAAACAAACAGAAGCTCAGAAACAGAAGCATCTAAGTGTCAGCGATGGAGAAAAGAAGAGTGCTGCAGAGCAGCTTTAAAAAGGAGAAGGTTTAAAGAAGCCGGAGCAGCTTTCCTCTTTTTTCTTGTGCATGTCATGTCTCGGTGCTTTTCACACAGTCTGTGCCGGTGGCCAGTAAATCCCCAGTTCCAGCGACAGCACCCAGTTTGTGTTCCCCACCATTCACACACACACTTTATGGTGCTTGTGCTGTCAGCTCGTATCTCCTGTATTAGAAATGGGAGGCAGCGGTATCCTGTGAAAGCATCCGTAGAGCCATGTTTCCTCGGAGCTGTCAGACAGCAGCAGACGCCCTGTGAAGCCTCAGCTGCTCGCAGTCGTCGCAAAGCCCGGCGCCTCCGTGCGCAGTATCCCGGTCTGCTCGGCTGTGTTGCTCATGAAATCCTTTAGCATGTCGAAACGATCCAGCGGCTTCTGGTTAGAAAAAATCCCGCTTAGCTTGTTAACGCGCTGAGGCCAGAAAGCCCCGGGCTGCGGGACGGCACCGACACCAGTTCTCATTGTGTCCCGCAGCCTGTCAGCAGCTGGGCTTCACGCAGCCTGGATGGAAATATCTCCGACCGTGAGCTGGCAGTGGGAGCGCAGTATGCAAAGCAGGAAGGGTGGCGGGGGTCCGGCTTCGGGAATAAGCGTCAGAACAGGAAACTCCTGCTGGCATCGCAGTGATTTTAATCCCGTTTGTTCCGCGGACAGGGCCGGTCTGAAGCACGGGGCAGGGGCACCCCCACCTCACCTCACCTCAGCTCACCGATGCATGCATTTGAACTAACATGTACACATGCATGCTGGAGGTCCACATGCTCCTGTTTTGTACTCAGTATAATATTACAATTTGGAAACATAAGCCTGCGCAAGCTCATAAATTCTTTGGTGTGTCAGCCTTAGTGACAGTGCAGCTCTAAATGCTTTGTTTAGCAGACACATAAAACCACAACACAAATACAAATTCATCCATTTTCATCAATCACATACAAACATCACAGTCCATGGAGACTCCTGCCAGACCTCATCTGTCAGCCTGTCCATCACCACTGCAAACAATAACGGGCTCCTGATCCCTGATGTAATCCCACCCCCCACCTTGAACTCATCTGTCACTCCTGCCACATGCCTCACCACTGTCTCTCTGTCCTGTTGGACCTCAGTGCAGCTTTTGATACTGTTGACCATAACATTTTATTACAGAGATTAGAGGATGCCATAGGTATTAAAGGTACTGCACTGCAGTGGTCTTGAATAATCAGGCCCCATCTTATCTCAAAGACCTCACAGTACCATATCACCCCAACAGAGCACTTCTCTCTCATGCTACTTTCCCACCGCCGAGGTTCCGGAGCCGGAGCAAGTTCCCGTGCCGATCCCAAGGAACCGGCAATACGATTAAGAACGGGCCCGCATTCCCACCGCGTTTCTGTGAACTGCTCCTTTACGTATGAGCGTGGGCGGGTCCTCGTCTGGACACGGAAGCCGAAGCGCACAAACGTGGGAGAACACGCTCCCCTTTCTGTGCTGCAAATACGTTTTAGGGTCCAAACCAAACTACTGCAGCATCTGTGTGCAGCACAGAGGGAAACACAGACAGAGATTAGAGCAAGACGACAAGTACGCACTTTGTGTCCTTTTATCTGTGATATGAACTGATACAAAGCAGCAAGTTCAGCCTTAGAGCCCAACCTAATTCACAGCCGTGAAAATCGCTTCGCTTCGAATTGAACCCGCTCTTTGGCCGAGCACCGAGTGCTTCGGCGGTGGAAAACCCGCCTATCGGTTCAAATTACGGCATGGGCTCCGGAACCCTGTTGGTGGGAAAGAGGCCTCAGACTGCTGGCTTACTTGTGGTTCCTAGTAGAGGTGGGCGGATCCATCCAAATATCGATAATATCGATACCAACGCTGGTATTGATATTGAGCAATACTCGTGTAAAAAGATCGATACTCAAGCTTTTTTTCTCTCCTGCACGCACTGACTGCTGGCATGCGGATTCATCAAAGTCTACTCTCTGTAAGAGTAGCGCTGAGCTGCGTCACAGAGCGCGCCCCCTCACCCTCATCTTTTGTTGTTGCACCGTCACGTGGCTCAGCAGCGCCAGCCAAACAGCCCTGCAGGCAAGTGCAACAGGCAAGTGCACACAGTGCAAACAAAATTACATAAGGATTGAAAGATCCAAGGAATATTTACACAACCAGAGACTGTAAACATAACTGAGGTAAAAAAACAACAACAAAATATACTAAATATGGTACAGCTCAGACTTACTTTACACTCTTTATTTAAGAAAAAATGTAGAGAAGTGCACTGAAGGGAAGAAATTCCTTATTTGTGTATTATTTTATTGTATTGTTCGACTTGAAAAACTGAATAAGTTTTTCAAGTCGAACAATACAATAAAGGAGACGGAGACTATGCTGTAGTCACGCGAGACTTTGTGAATATCGGCAGTATCGTTAATGGCGGCGTGACTCTATCAGCAAACATTTGCGTGATTAGCCTTTTTTTTTTTCTCGCCAATTTATAACTAGACAGGCTTAAAACTAAAAAAATATAGGTAGTTTCTTAGCCTAACTTAAATTATTTTCAACAATCTGGAGGACGGTGGAGAGGACCTGGATAGTTTGCTGCGGTACATCGACGGGTGTTTTGAGCGAGTCGTCATGGGGAAAACAGACAAGACGCCGACTCCCTCCACCAGCAAAGCAACGCCGTCCACAAAAAGAAGCCGCCCAGAAGATTCCCCAGAGGCAACTTCGCCACCCACCACCAATATTGTGGACATTCTGGAGTCCATTAATAACAAATTGTCCAGCTTTGACGCCCGCTTGGCCCTGGTTGAAATCCTTCACAAGGAGTTTCAGGCCCTGCGGGAGTCAGTCGAGTTCAGCCAGCATCAGGTGGAAACACTGGCTGCTGAAAACGCTGTCCTCAGAGAGTCGGTGAATTCCCTCACCGAGGAAACGACCCGGCTCTCAGAAGAAAATAAGAAAATTAAAGAATCGATTATCGAGCTTCAGGCCCGCAGCATGAGAGAAAATCTTGTGTTTTCAGGTATCCCGGAGAAGGCAGAGGAGGACCCGGAGGCTACAGTGAAGGAATTTATCCAAACTCACCTGAAGCTCCCGGAGGACGCCGTGAAGACCATCGCCTTCCATAGAGTCCACCGCCTGGGAGGGAAGCGACCCGGAGCACGCAGACCCAGACCGATCGTGGCCAAATTCGAACACTTCAAAGAAAAAGAGCTGGTGAAGAGCCGCGGCCGGGAGCTGAGAGGGACGGACTTCAGCGTCAACGACCAGTTTCCAAAGGAGATTCTGGAGCGACGCAAGGCCCTATTCCCCATCCGGAAGAAGCTCATGCAGGAAGGCTCCCGGGCTGTCATCGCCGTGGACAAACTGTATGTAAACGGACAGCTTTACCGAGACAAAAACACCACGCCATGGCTCAGCTGATCGATCAGGTGATCTGTGTCCATATTAACGTTCTTTTCTGAGTTTTTTTTTTTCAACTATCTAAACAGTACCATTAAATAGTCTAAATCTGTCTAAGTAGTACCATTAACGCCGACGAGTCAGCATAGTACCGTGATCGTTTGTTTGTTTGTTTGTTCTGTTTTGTTTTCCCCTCATCTAATTTTATTCTTATGTCACTTAGGTCACTTTTTACACGTCTTTTTTCTTTCTGCACTCAGCAATATGTTTACGTCACTTACAATGCTACAGTTTACTACACTAACATACAGCGCAGATGCACACACACCAACATACAGCGCACATACACACGCACACATCAATATAAAGGGCACACGCCAACATACAGAACATATGTACACACACACACACATCCTTAGTGAGCACACAACAGTCCATCAGTTAGTTTAAATATGAGCACACTCAGATTTGTCTCATGGAATGTGCACGGGGCTGGTTCGAGGGAAAAGAGACTAAAAATTTTTAATCGGTTAAAAGACTTAAAAGCAGATGTTGTTTTTCTACAGGAGACACATGTGTCCAAAACATCTGTGCTCACTCTTTCCTCTCCACAGTTCCCTCACACGTACTCAGCCTGCTATAACTCCAAACAAAGAGGTGTAGCTATATTGATTAACAAGAAGATAAACTTTAACATTAGCAACAGTACAATAGACCCTGAAGGTAGATTTATAATACTTAATTTATCTATACAGAATACAGATTTATGTATTGCTAGTATATATGGACCAAATGTTGATGACCCCTCCTTCTTTCATGCTTTGTTCACTTCACTCTCAGATCACTCTGACACCACACTTGTAATAGGAGGAGACTTCAACCTGGTACTTAATGCAGATATTGACAGGCTCAGTACAGCAGTGAGTCAGAGGAACTGGCAGTCTGCAGACATTCTTAAACAGTACATGAAGGATTTTGGACTTTGCGATGCTTGGCGTTCACATCACCCTACTTTGAGAGATTATAGTTATTTCTCACAAGTACACAAATCTCATTCCCGCTTAGATTACTTTTTAGTTAGCAGCTCCATAATGATGGATATCACAGACACTCAGATTCACCCTATCACTATTAGCGATCATGCACCGGTGTCTATGTCTCTGACACAGAAAAGAGTCACACCACCAATCAGGAACTGGAGATTTAATACATCATTACTTAAAGAAGAAGATTTTATTAATTATTTCAAAAAGGAATGGTCAGCATACTTAGAATATAATGATATTCCAGGAATATCACCATGTGTTCTTTGGGAAGCAGGAAAGGCAGTAATGCGGGGCAAAATAATATCTTACTGCTCGCATAGGAAAAATAAAGAAAAAGCACTTGTGTTAGAATTAGAACAAAAAATTAAATCTTTAGAAACTGCTTATGCCGCTTCACCACAAGAACATACAATTATCAGCCTGAGGAAACTGAAACTGGAGCTAAATGAAATAATTGATAAAAGGACACAATTTATGTTGCAGAGGCTGCGTTTGGAAAACTTTGAGCATGGAAATAAATCTGGAAAATTCCTGGCCAAGCAATTAAAACTGAATAAAGAAAAAACAGCTATTTTTTCTATTAAAGACTCAACTGGTATTATTACTCATGACCCACAACAAATAAATAACTCTTTCAGAGACTTCTATGAAGCCTTATATTCACCACAGATTAACCCATCTGATACTGAAATTGAAGAATTTCTTAATAATATAAATCTACCAAAACTAAATGACAGCCAGGCTGCAGCTCTGGATTTACCTCTTTCATTGTCTGAACTTAGTGAAGCCCTACAGCATCTCCCAAATAATAAAGCCCCAGGCCCAGATGGTTTTCCAGCCGAGTTTTATAAAGAATTTTGGTCTGAGCTAGCTCCCATTTTTTTCAGAATGGTAACTCAGATTCAGAATGACCACATCTTATCTCCAACCTTAAACTCTGCTAACATTAGCCTGCTTCTTAAACCAGGCAAAGACCCCACACTCCCATCCAGCTACAGGCCAATCTCTCTCATTAATGTAGATCTTAAAATAATTTGCAAAGCCCTTGCCAAAAGATTAGAAAGTATTACTCCATTTATTGTACATCCAGATCAAACAGGCGTTATCAAGGGTCGGCACTCAGCCAATAATACACGTCGACTGATAAATATAATAGACTATTGTTCTATTAACAAATTAGAGACGACAATCGTGTCTTTAGATGCAGAGAAAGCATTTGATCGGGTAAATTGGAAATTCTTACTAGCAGTTCTGCAAAAATTTGGATTCGGTTCATCCTTTATAAACTGGATCAGAACACTACACAGCTCTCCGAATGCGCGTGTTAGGACAAATGATCTCATTTCACAAAGTTTCAGTCTGCAGAGGGGCACTAGGCAGGGCTGCCCACTCTCTCCCTCTCTTTTTGTAATTTTCATTGAGCCGCTAGCAGCAGCAATCCGTCAAAATGCAAATATTAAAGGGATTCAAACTGAAAATATGGACCATAAACTTAGCCTTTATGCTGATGATGTATTACTTTTCCTTGGGAATTCACAAGGCTCTCTTTTGAAGACTATCACACTGATAGATAAGTTCTCATCTATATCTGATTACTCTATCAATTGGAGTAAATCAACAGTTTTGCCTCTGAATTGTAATTTCCAGAGAACCTCTAGGACCCCACTAAAGTCAGGAAATATTAGATATTTAGGCATAAATTTTTCCGCCAGGCTCTCAGACTTGGTACGATTAAATCATATCCCCTTATTAAAAACAATAGAGGATGATCTCACACGTTGGAACAGTTTACCTATATCACTTATGGGGAGAGTTGCTGCCATTAAAATGATGGTTTTACCAAAAATTAATTATCTATTTTCATTGATCCCTAATAAACCTTCTATTCCTTGGTTCAAGTCACTAGATTCAAACATCTCAAAATTTTTATGGAAAAACAAACCGTCAAGAATAAGCTTAAAAACTTTACAAAAGCCAAAACACAGTGGAGGTCTAGAATTACCAAACTTTTATTACTATTTCTTAAGCAGTAGATTGCAGTATATTTCAAAGTGGATCAAATCCAATTCATTAGACAACCCATGGCTGGATCTAGAACAGGCGTTTTGTGGAAAAATAAAAATCTCAGATTTACCTTTCATTAGTTCCAGTATTAAACATCATAACTGCTATAAAGTCCTTAGTATAAATACCTCTCTGACAGCCTGGTGGGAATTTTTAAAAATAACTAAGTCTTCACTCATCCCCTGTAAACTAACACCCATTTGGAACAATCCAGATATTTGTCAGAAAAAGAAAATGCTGAATTTTCCGTTATGGCGTGATAAGGGTATAAATAACTTAGAACATATTATCCAAGATGGAAATTTTATCACGTTCCAAGAACTTATATCAAAATATAGAATTGGCAACGGTAGATTTCTGGAATATCAACAAGTTAAGTCCGTCCTACAGGGAAGATTTAACCTTAATCAATTGAATCTAGAAATGCCTACTTGGGTAACAGAATTTCTTAACCTCTGTACCCCAAAATTGCTATCAAAATTATATAAATTATTAATAAAAACTGATGATTCAGTTTCCCTCCCAATTACAAAATGGGAGCGTGATCTTTCTGTCAACCTGGATCAAAATTTATGGACAGAAATATGTTTAAATATCTTCAAAATGACTAAAAGACCCCAAATACAACTTGTACAATATAAGATTCTCCATAGAACATACTACACTGGACAAAGGATGTTCCAAATGGGCCTTACACACTCAAACATATGCACCCACTGTACAAGCAATTCAGAGGATAATCATCTACACGCTCTGTGGTCTTGTGTACCAGTTCAGAGATTTTGGCAGAGGATTTGTGAAGATCTATCCACATGGTTTAGCTGTCATATCCCAACTTCCCCCAGACTATGCATCTTAGGTGATGTCAGTGAATTAATTATGGAGTTAAATATATCACACATAGTTCTTACTGCCTTGTGCATCGCTAAGAAGATGATCCTCATGAACTGGAAGACAAAAAATAAACTATGTATTACTCAGTACAGAAATTTATTAGTAGATCATGTTAGTTTAGAGAGAATGTCTGCTTCTTCTAAAAACAAATTGGAGGAATTTGACTCTCTTTGGTTCCCACTGCTCAGCTCCATTACTTAGTGGGGGTGGTGGGCTGCGGGCTCTGCTCCTGATGTGCTTTGTGGGGGGGTGGGGGGGGACTCCGGGGGCCTGGGTAGCTGGTAGCCTCCTGGGGCTGGGGTCCTGGGGCGACCTTCTGGTGATGTCTGTGTGCCTGTCCTGGTTGATGGTGGTGGGGGCTTGGATGGTGCTGCCTTCGGTCCTGGGGTGTGGGCGGGGTGCTTGGGGGGGTGGTGCCGGCCCTCGGTCGGTTGGCTGGTCTTCCCTGTATGGCTTGGGGGCTGGGGTCTGGGGCCCCGGCACTGGGGCCGCGCCGGCTCCCGGTGGGCCCCCCCTGGCGCGGGGGGGGCCTCTGCTGTCCCGGCCGCGCCGCCGGGTGGGGTGGGTTGGCCTGACGTCGGGATGTCCGGTCTACGCTTTTGGGGCCCTGGGGTGCCTGCATTGCAGGGGGGTGGGGTGGGGGATGGGGCCGCGGTGGGGTGGTTGGGGGGGACTGGGCACTGCATTTCCATGCCCAGGCCAGTATGTCCTGTCGCCTGTTTGTGTCTATTGTTGAGTGAATGGGCATCTAGGAGGAGCGGGCCGCCCTCTGCGGTGGGGGCGAGGGCGCCAACCTCGGGTGCTGCAGTGCTCCGGGATGCTGTCACCGCGGCCCCGGGCTCACCTCCCCCTGCCCTGTGCTGGGGTGTGGGAGGTCGGGGTGCCTATTGAGCCAGCGGCTAGCTGGCTCTCTTCTTCCAGGATTTTTCCTGGTCATATGCCCCCCCCCCCTCCCCCTCCCCATACACAAACACACACACACACACACACAGAATACACATCACTCACAGATGTAGGATGGAGAGGCCACGTGGAGAGCTGCACCACCACTTGCCTCTCCGTTTTAATTGCACTTTAGTCATTATAACTCACAACACATACACACTTACACCCTGATACACATAGGACCTTTGGGGCAGGCATGTTACTCAGAGGTTGATGAGATGGGCCGCTGAGGTGGCCCCACTCGGATCCTCGTCACTGTCTGTCTCCAAATTTTATTTGCACTTTAGACATGGAGGGTTTTGGGGGGGCAGTGTGGGCAAGCGCTGACGACCAACAGTTGGCGCTTGTGGCATAACTGTCCCCTCAATTTTAACTGCACCCTATACACCTCATTCACTCACAAACATTAACACATAGACCTACAAGTTGGGGAGGAGGAGGGGTGGATGGGTCATCTTACACCCCGATTTCTTGCGTCTCGCCCGGGGTAGGGGTCGGGTGGTTCCTTGGGGACCGGGCTGGTGGCGTCCTGGGGTCGCTGTTGGCCCTGGGGTGGTTTCCACTTGCCCCGCCTTCAGAGGGTGGGTAGCTATGGATGAATGTGTGTCTTTGTGTATTTGTCACCGTCTCCGTGAGTATGGGTGGGTGAGTGAATGTGTATGTATGGCATATCTGTGTGTGGGTAAGTATGTATGGGCATGTATGAGTATCTGTGTATAAATGTGTACACGGGTGTCTGGGTGTGTTTGTATGTATGGCTGGACCTGGGTCTGGGCCTTGTGCCTTGCCTCCTGGCCGCTCCTTGCTGGTTGCCTCCCCCCCCCTACCCCCCTGGGATGGGGGTGCCTCGGGGTTCCGGGGTGGGGCTGGGTGTTCTGGCGTGGGTACTGGCCTGCCCCCCTTGGTGGTGCGGTGCGGGGCTGCGTTGGCTTCTTCGGCGTGGGGGGGGGCTCTGTGGAGGGTCGGGCGGTCCTTGGGTGCCGTGGGCCCGGGAGCCCTGCCGCCGGCCAGTGCAGGGGGCTGGCCGCTGGGGGGGGGCTGGCTTCTCATCGCCTTGGGTTCCCTGGAGCCCTCGCTCCTCGCCTGGGGGGCTCCGTCTGAGACCACCCTCTCCCGTCTGCTGGGGTAGGTGTGCGGTTGTCTTTGGACTGAGTGGCCGGGGGTCTTCCTGGCCCTTGGTGGGCTGCTGGTGGCCTGGGGTTCTGGGGGCTTTCCGTACCTGCCTCTGGCTTCTGATGGGTGGAGCTGCAGCGTTTTGCCCTCATTGGTAAGTACGTTCCATGACACAGACACAAACGCCCACTCAATCACAACTCAACAAAATTGTTGGTGTGCGTAACATGCTTTGTTAGTTTTGTTTTTCACACACAAATTTATTTTTGCAAGTATTGATAGTATTTTTTTATATGTTAAAGTGATGAAGTATCTGATTAATAGACTTGTGCTCTTTCCCCTTTTTTTTTTTTTTGCTCCCTTTCTCTCTCCCTTTTTCTTCTCTTTATTTTCCTCTTCTTCAGCCTGTCAGCTCTGGCTGTTACATAGTATGTGGAAAAATAACTCAGATAAATAAAATAAAGGGTTAAAACAACAACAAGAAGAGCCTATTGAGAACCTATAGAGCTCATCTTGAAATAGCAAATATGTTTGGCACAACAACGCATTCAGATCACAGTTCTGCTTGCAAGATCTACCAGACATGACAGGCTAAAAAAAAAAAAAAAAAAAAAAAAAAAAAAAAAAACTGAATAAGTTTGAAACTGTTTACAGTATTTGTTGTGGTGTATTGTGGTTTGTCAGCCCTCTACCTCAGGAGATTTTGTTTTAAGTTGTAATGAGTGAATTTTTTTTTACACTCTGTTTAAGAAAAAACAGGATTGCACTGAAAGGAAGAAAATTCCTTATTTTTTTATTGTTTTTCCTAAGAACAATTCTATTTGAAAAAAGAAACAAAGAAAGAAGGAACTAGAAAAGATGTCCAGTGAGGGGAGAATTTTTATTTTATTTTTGTATTGTGGTTTCTCCTCTTCTACCTCAAAGATTTATTTTCCTAATGTTAAGGCAAACTTTGTTTTGTTACTGTTCCACTGTTCCTAAACAAAAATTTGATTGTGATAGTAAAGTATTTTGTTGTCACGTACAATGTTTGGCGAAATTCTATCCTAGGTATTTTGGAGCCTTTGGATCTATGACGCTTAAATATGAAAAAGTATCGGTATCGAGATCGGCGATACTGGGCCTGCATTTACTTGGTATCGGATCGATACCAAAATTCCCAGTATCGCCCACCTCTAGTTCCTAGGATACTTAAGAGTAGAATGGGAGGCAGAGCCTTCAGCTTTCAGGCCCCCCTCCCTGAGCCTGGTTCTGCTGGAGGTTTCTTCCTGTTAAAGTGAGTTTTTCCTTCCCACTGTCACCAAGTGCTGCCCATAGGGGGTCGTTCTGACTGTTGGGTTTTCTCTGTATTATTGTAGGGTCTTTATCTTACAATATAAAGTGCCTTGAGGCGACTGTTTGTTGTAAATCTTATTAATCTTTTCCTTTGCCTTTGCCACCTCCCTCTTTACTGTACGCCTAGAATACACTTTATCAAGAACTACATCAATTCAATAAGATGGCATGCCTTGTATTAATGACAAATACATTGCATCAGAAGAAAAGGTGACTTCCAGCTGGAGGCACAGACTGCTAACCACATCCTACATCTCAGTACATAACACACGAACATGAGAGCGATTGTTCTAAAAAAAAATGCTGGTGACCCCAAGTCTTTCCATCTTATTTTATTAAATATGAACATTGACTTTGGTCTTTGTCCAGTTTGGATTTTCAGTGGAATGATAACAGACATCTCATCATCACAGCTTCCTGAGGACTGAATGGGTTATAACATTATTCTCTCTGTTCAGACCGTTTTTATTCATTCAGCTTCAGTCAAGTAACGAATAAATATAAAAGCAGAATCATAAAAAAGTTTTAGGATCATACTGGCTAATAATGCTTATAGAACAATAACAACATTGTTGTAAACTTGTAATCAACAGGAAAAAGCGATGTCCTTGGATCTGTAATTATCACTGATGGCCATCAGGGACAGACAAGGACCTTAGACTTTAGTTACCATGGTGGTGTACCCTGTTAAGGCCTGAACAACCTTCATAATTCTGAAAACTTACAGGAAAACCCGAAGTCATAATTCCAAGTCCTGCTTCATGTGCCTCTGAATCAAATACCAGACGCACGAAGACACACAACAATATTCATGAAGTCACGTCCTGCAACTACACAACAAACAAACAAGCACAGCAGTTAAAGTTAAAGCTGCTTTATTTGAAGTATGAAATTTTGTTATGCCGTCTGCAAACAGAACAGCTGAAGCTGCGCACAAGGACAAGCTTCACCGCAGCACCTGCTTCCTTCTCTGGAGTTCAGTTCAACAAAGTGTTTATAAAGAATATCAATATCGAAATAAGAAAAAAATGCAAATGAAACTGCTCTGATCTCGTCTTTCCATGATTCATTCATTCAAATTAGATATTTTAAAAAACACCTAATCGCACTTTCCTTAAGCTTATCACTACATACACACACACACACACACACACACACACACGTGCACACTTTAAACGGATGGTGTTTGCACATGTGGTTCCAACCATGAAGTGTGAAGGAGCGGTTGAGAGATATTAGTAAGAAGTGTATCTGTTTTATACCCACTACTTAAAATGTGTCATTTCATAGTTTAGAAGTCTGCAGTGCAGCAAAAGCCCTTAAAAGAGCCTGCTCCTGTTCTCAGCACAGCTTTAACTGGATGATCATCAGCATCATGAATCTTCTGTATTTGACACAATGTTTGAGCAGCAAGTATTTTTCCTAATGTTCTAGCACACACCTCATTATTGTTGTTGTATGCACAGTCCACAGCAGTGGTCTCAGCAGCTCCATCTTTAGCTTAAGCCTGTTAATGAACACATGATCTCTGGTCTCGTGATTGGATGTTTTATTCTCAATACATGTTGAGAGTTGCATCTGACTTGTAACTATTATCCAAAAGCTTCCACCTCTTGTTCAGGTATTAATATAAAAAATCATCTTTTATAGTCATAAAAAAAATAAAAATCATAGGCATCAATATAAGATCATTTCATTTAATTTATTCATTTATATAGCGTTAACACAACCAACAATGTGACCAAAGCACTTTACAGAAAATTACATTAAATATACAATAACATTACATCACAAAAACACAAAACAAGATCGTTCCACTCCATGGTATTAAAGGCCTGTTTTAACAAATAAGTCTTAAGTTTAGATTTAA
The DNA here is from genome assembly GCF_007364275.1 of Archocentrus centrarchus. Classification (NCBI taxonomy): domain Eukaryota; kingdom Metazoa; phylum Chordata; class Actinopteri; order Cichliformes; family Cichlidae; genus Archocentrus; species Archocentrus centrarchus. The sequence continues at coordinate 37,047,755 of NC_044352.1, read as the reverse complement.
AAATTTTCAGCTCAGAAATAAGTCGAAAATCTAAGGGAAGGCTGTTCCATAGTCGGGGTGCGGCCACTGAAAAGGCCCGATCATCCCAGTGCTTTAACCTGGTTCTCAGGACATCTAGTAAAAGACGATTAGAAGACCTCAAAGATCTCTCATATACAGAAAAACTTAAAAGATCTGATAAGTACAGTGGGGCTAATCCATTCAGCACTTTAAAAACAAACAACAAGATTTTAATATTAATTCTATAACGAACAGGAAGCCAATGGAGATTGAACAAAATAGGTGTAATATGTTCACGTCTAGGAGTGTTAATTAAGAGACAAGCAGCAGCATTTTGGACAAGCTGAAGTCATCTCAAAGAAGACTGGCGAACACCAACATAGAGGCTGTTGCAATAGTCTGGAACTAATAAGAGCGTGAATCGCCCCGTCTAAATCAGTGCGATCTACAGTGACGTGACTTTAGCCAGTAGACACAAATAATAAAAACTAGTTTGGACACAGACATTAATCTGTTTGTCAAAATTGAATTCCTGAGCAAATAATACCCCAAGATTTCTAACTGTAGTGTTTAACTTAAAGGCCAAAACACTGATGTCTATGGCAGCAGCATCACCAAATAAAATACATCAGTTTTTTGATGATTTAAAAACAAAAAGTTATCACATAACCATTTTTTTAACATCAGTTATACAGTCACTAAAAGATCAAATCTGATTAGCCATATGTGGTTTAAGAGTCAGATAAATTTGTAAATCATCTGCATAACAGTGAAAAGATACTTGGCAGCATGTATATGGAAAATAAAAGAAGACCAAGGATAGAACCCTGAGGAACTCCACATAAAAGGGGTGCATACGAAGAAGATACATTATTAATCATAACAGAGGTATAAGATGGTATTGACATAGCCTCCAAGTCTGAAAAGTAACAGGTGATAAACTCCATTCTTCCTCCTGGCCAGCAGGGGTCGCTGCTTTGGTTGGAAAAAGAGAAAACAATCCTGCTTCTTACTCGATTTCTGATCTCAGTGAACATTTGTGCTGTTGTTTGGGGTGGCTGTGGCTCAGGAGGTACAACAGGTCATTATTAATTAGAAGGTTGGCAGTTTGATTCCCAGCTGCTCCAGTCTGAGTGCCAAAGTATCCTTGGGCAAGATGTTGAACCCTGAGTTGCTCCCGATGTGTCCATCAGAGTGTGTTGTATAGGCATAGAATAGAAAAGTGCTCCATTTAATATTTAACAGCCACATTTAGAGTGAGCTAGACAAACGGAGGGATGATAGATAGACTTTATTGTCATTATGCAGTTGATACAACAAAATTTGCTTGTGCAACCACTAAAAGGTCAATGCTCACATCTGCACACTGCAGCCACACTGATGCACTCACACAGAAATATATTAAAAACATCCTCGAGATGACTTTGAGTTCTCAGGCAGATCAGATTGACTCCTCACGTCCACGTAAGAACAATAAGTGCAAGTAAAAGCCTGTGTATGCGGTGCACTGGGCCCCGGTCGGGTCCCTCAGAGCACGGGGACGTGTGTTGGCAAGTGTAAACTGCAGCGTGATGTTCAAACACACTTCAGTTTTAAATGTGATTGAGCTTCACTGAAAAAAAGTGCTTTATGAAGCATTTCACAGCCGCACACGCTCATTGCCTGAAAGGTCACTGATAAAACACAATCGCTTACAGATTCTAGTTTCCTTTATTAAAATATAATTAGTCATGGAACTAATTATTTCATAGATATAATCCAACTTTTTGAATTTGATTTCTTTTTGTTATTTAAAAAAGCAGAAAGCTGCTCTCCTCGCTTTTGCACAGTTCAGTGTGGGCACATTTTCTACAGCTGCAGAGCGTCACTGTGCAGTCATGTTAGAGCATATTCAGATGTCTTAAGGGAAATATTGCTGACTTTCCAGCACTGAATGTCTCTGTTTCTGAAGTTATGGCCACCCACTTTGGCTGTGTTGACTGCTTGAGACTGCTTAGAGTAATCCACATTTGACTGGCTGCAAAGAGGCTGCGCTGTGCAAACAGCAGTGATGATGATGCTGCCGCCAAATCTGTCAGTTTGCTTTGCTGACCCGTGTTTTCTGAAAAAATGCACAACGAACGGCATGCTGAAGATCACGTGTTCAGGTCAGCTCGTGGTGAGCACAAACCTTTTGATTTGCAACTGTAACTTGTGCTCGGTAAGCTGGAAACATGTAAATGTAGGAAGCAGCAGCAGTGGTGGTGATGCTGTGAGTGAATGGTTGCACGGTTGTCTGACCTTCCTCTGCTGGTTTTCAGACACTTCTTCAGGGTCAGCGCAAAGACAGCGCGGCTGTTTTCTCTGTGCTCACCGGGCTCGGTCTCAGGGGGCTGCGTTTCAGTGATGTAGCTGTAACAATGTGATCTGATGAGCAATAAACTCATTTTTTCCTTATTGCCACTAATGAGCTGCATGTGGGTGAAGCAAACAAAGTAGTGCAAAAACTGTGATGCAAGCAACAAATATCGCATATTTATGCAACATGGTAATGTTTGTGCAAAATATTGTTACATACATTGAACGGTTTCAGTTTGTTTCTATGAGCTGTGGGGACTGAGCATGAGTCACGTTGTATCTGGGGCAGCAGCATATTATGTTTAAAGTTACAAAGGACTTAAATGAACTCGCCTCTGGGCTGAAATGCTTTGCAAAGTGAAACTTCAAAAAAAGGTTGAGAAAACTGCAGTAATACTGCATGAGGCATGGATGAAAAACAAAAAACAACTGCATCACATGCGATTTCATTTAGAAAAAACACGCGAGAAAAGCTGCTTCAACCACCTGACAGAGTCCTGGAAACACAGGTTACCTAATAAGGTTAATAATAAAGGCAAAACCTTCTAAAGAAAATAAAGCTTTGAAGGTTCGCAGGCTTCCGGCGTGTCTCAGTGGCATTCTGTTAGGTTAGATGACCTTTGACAACACAAAAAATAACCTCAGAATGAGCTGTTTACACCTGTTAGAATGTCATACAGCAGGTTACTGGGCTTTCCCCCCGCTTACTGCTTTAATGCTTCCTCTTCAGAAAAATGTATTGCTGTACCATTTGAGGTTGTTGATACTGAAATGATTACAGATTTACACAGAACAAGCATTTTGACACCAGGAAATAATCTTTCCGAGCAGTTTTAAACGATCAGGACAGATTCAGATGATTCAAAGAAATTTCATGCAAATGGACCACCAGCAAAAACAATGGCTTTATATTACAGAGAAAAACGAGCATCCAATCACTGATGACCAAAATACCCCCAAGAGAAACAATAACGGGAGCCCAAGTAGAAAATATTCGATACCACGAGCACTGTGTGAGATAACTGTGTGAAAGGTCCGACCTTACAGGGAACAACGTGTTTAACTGGGTTATTATGACATCAATTTAATCATCGACCGCCTCATTAAGATTTAAATTCAGGTGTTTGTGATTGATTATGGTGATGATGGTCTTTTGTCTTTTACTTGCTTCTTTCTGATGTCATACACATCGATCAGCAGGATGTTCTGGCCATCAGCTGTGTTAGGGTCAGCAGTGTAGGCATAAAGTTAAGTACAGATTCATCACCTCTTATTTTATTTATGAGCAGCATGATGCGTATGGCAGGAAGGCAGTCTGTTTGTGTTCGCCCCAGAGGAAGACTTAGCAATAATGACACGATGCTAGCCAAAGCCTAGCTTTGATAGACCGGTCCTGATCCGAGCCTTTAATAATAATAATGCAGTGTTAGTCCCCCCCCCCCCCCCCCCCCCCCCCTCCCCCTCAGCAGATGACCCCCCCTCCCTGAGCCTGGTTCTAAAGGAGGTTTCTTCCTGTTAAAGGGAGTTTTTCCTTCCCACTGTCACCAGGTGCTGCTCATAGGGGGGTCGTTTGGACTGTTGGGTTTGGCTATTAAATCAGAATTGAGTCTTGAGTCCTGGATACATTAGTGATGCTGTTTTCTTTTACTTATGTTTTATTATTTTTTGTTTCCTGTTTTAACTGTCTTCTCATCTTGTGTTTTATGTTAGTTTATTTATTCTAATTGTACAGGACTTTGGTCAACTGCTGTTTTTAAATTTGACTTGACTATTGTAGGGTCTTTAGCTACAATATAAAGCACCCTGAGGTGACTGTTTGTTGTGATTTGGCGCTATATAAATAAAATTGAACTGAATTGTTATAATCAGCTCCAGCTTTCATCGATGGCAGGAATGAGTGAGGAACCTGGACGAGTCTGCCGGCTCTGTTTGAGGACTCGGGGATTTATTCTCACGGAAACAGTTCATTTTATTGATCAGTGACTTTAATCACTGCAGCCACTGCGCTCCTGCACAGAGGCACACAGCAACGTTCCAACAATGTTGCCAAAAGAATTCACTAACATAACATGAAAACATGAATAACACTTTGAGACATTACCTCATATGAGTAGATGATTCCTGCCTGAGTCCGATCGAAATCAGATTTCATTGGCAGTGACAGTGAAGACTGCGCTGTGCTGCTTCCTGACATGCTGAGAGGGAGAACTGGCACTAAAGGCAGTGATGCAGCTTCATGGTACTTTAAGGGACATGTTATTTCCAGCTGTGTTCACATTCAGGGCCCGACGATACTGAGCTGAAAATCAGAGCTCCTGTCAGGGTGGAGGCTCATCCAGCATGACCCCCACATGCACAATAATACATGCAGCTTCACTGGGAAAGTCCCACTGCAGTTCACTGGTATTAACACACACACACACACACACACACACACACACACACACACACACACACACACACACACACACACACACACACACACACACACACAGTTATAGCTTGAAACTAAGAAGATGCTGATTGGTTAAAGTGTTTAACGGTGACACTCACAGCATTAATAATCCATAAACGAGCGCTGCTGCTGTATCTGTTATTGGAAGAAATCAAAGTGATGCAACAGCAGTGTTTAATATTCTGCACGGAGGCTTTCTAAAGGAACATCTGCACGTGGGGACCACATCAAATAAATTACTCCAAAAAGTTAAGGGAGCCTTTTGCTGCCACCTCAGATCTGATGAGCTGAAAAGCTTCAGTGTGATTTCTCGAGAACAGAATGATGGAAACCAAAATCATCAACATGATTAACCCAAACCAAAAGATTAAAGTTTAAATTGCTCAGTTGTTTTCTTTCTTTCTTTGAGAGGTGTAGATCTGGAATGAGCAAATACTTATTCTATTTATACATTTCCATAAGTCATTTGAGTAAAGCTTTAACCGCAGGAGATAATATCCAGAGTCAGATTTCTTTGAAATTCTGAATTCAAGACTTTCACTATAAAATGTCATCTGCACTGGTAGGATTGACCTCTCACCCCCGCTCGGGACTGAATCAGCTGAATAAGCCTTCAGATCCAACACCTTTGTGAGGGAAAAACTGAATCACTAACATATACTAACAATATTTTTCAGATTTTCACTCTGAATCATACAGACGCATCATCATTTACAGTACACACTAATCTCCCAGAACCTCGTCAGCAAGACTGAAAACTGAATTTTCACCTCATCACTGTGACATGTGTGGAATGAGAAAGTACAGTCATCAAAGCTTTCTTTTCTCGCACCGCCGATATTCACACGAGAACATTACTCACAGACCGAGAGACGGAATTGACTTCTTTATTTGAGCTCAGGTATTTCTGAGCTGCAGCGTCAGGTTCACGTGCAAAACCAAAGCTTCCAGGGCAGATCTGCACCGCTCGGCACAGACGGTGAGAGTGTCACACCGAAGGTGCCGACGAGCCCTCACGTATCTGTCATCTGTCTGCAGTTTCTCGATCGACCAGAAGAAACGGCCTCAGATTCAGTGTGAAAATCAGTGGAAACAAGAAAAAGCTGTGAAGCAGAAACTGTGCGCTCTGCAACCTGAACTGCTTTCCTTGCAGGGAAGCATGAGAACAGAGGAACATGCCTGCATTTCAGGATACTTCTGATTTCACACGCATGTAAATATTCAGATTAATGATTTCCAGGTTTCACGTAGCAGCTTCACTTTACTGTCACTGTAGATTTAATGGGACAGCTCTGCTTTCACTGCTGATGCTACAGACACGGAGCTGTGAGAGAAAGGCCTCATGAGAGCATCAACCAGCCAGCTCACAGCAGATACACACACACACACACACACACACACACACACACATATATATATATATATATATATATATATATATATATATATATATATATATATATAGATAGATAGATAGATAGATAGATAGATAGATAGATAGATAGATACATACATATGCACACACAAACACCAGGGCCATTTTTCTCTTTGCAGGACATTTTTCTAAATTCAAGCCCAAACTGAAAATCCACAGATGTGTGTGTGGCTGTTAAAGACTTAAAGACTTGTGCTTTATGGAGCCTCCATCCACTGAGTGCTGCAGGCCGTATGACTGTCACACTGTCCTGGATGGAGAACATAATCACGCTCAGTTATCAGTTCTTTTCAGCTGCATTTTGATTTCGTGGTGTGCGTCTGTGTGATTTTTGTATCAGAGGTTCTCAGAGTTTGGATGACTGAGTGACAGCAGCCATGCTGGGATCGTGCACACGTGAAAAAAATTCTTTGTTTTCTGTTTGAGTTGTTGCTGCTCGGTTCAAACACTGATGAATTTTTCTGCACAGCCAGGAGTTGATGTAAATCCTGCCTCAGACTCACTGAATATCCAGAGTGCAGAAACACAGCAGAGGCTTAATGAAATCACACAGTCCATTGAGAAGGAGAGACGCGCTTCTTTTTCCCCATTTCATTCACACCTCAGAGTGACACATTTCCATCAAAAAACACTTTTTAATGCCATCTGTGTGCACTTGTAATGGAGCTGTGGAGACAGATTCAATTGAAGGCTTCTGATGCTCTGTTATTGGCAGGTGAATAAAGGCATAACCTGTGTGACATAATGCTGCCGCTGGCAGGAGAACATTTGGACAGAAGGAGCTGAGAAAAGCTGTTATTCTGTCAAAACTATCGAAACGTCTGCGCAAATGTGTTTGTTCTTCTTGCTCAGGTATAAAATGACTTACTTTCCAGCAAACAGGTTTTTGAGGTTGTCAGAGCGGAGTTTGGAAATGTTTTTGTTGCACTTCTGTTGTGTTGTGATTTGCTGAGCACATGAGCGTTAATGCGCGCCGTCTCCTGCTGTGGGTATAAATGTGAGCTGATGTCTTTGTGCTTTAGTGTGCCTGCTTGCTCTCAGATGGTCAGGTGAGTGCTGAACATGTGCCTTTTATTCTGCCGTTAGTACTACCATAATATCATAAATCTTTCTTTTCATATCAAGATGCTAAAAGTTTATATTTAAACAACTGGAATGAAACTCAACCTTAATTTGCACCAAAAAAGCACACCTGATATAAGAGCTCTGTTTTCTGTGAAGCGTAGCCTCAGTTTTTGAGCTTTTTACTGACTTTTTCTGCTGTTGCCAAGCACATTTTGCAGTCTTCCTCAAAATAAGGTGTATCTGTCATACCTCTTAGTCTTGGTTGCTGAAAACCATATTTCCTGTGGAATTACTCCCCCTTGAATCATTTCAAAGTATCTTCCTCGAAGAACCTGAGAAAAGGAAGACTGTGGCAAGCAGAAGGTTCTGCATACGGTTCTCCGGTAAGCACAGATCTTACTGTTTTATACTAAAAGTCATGTAATCAGGTTCAGAACATGTAAAAAAATGAATATGTATGGAATTAGAGTTGGGATGAAGAGGATGAGTGGCTCAAAAAGTTTTAAGCGATGTAAGACTATCTTGAGATTTATCAGAGGTGTCGGGCTGCATGCTGCAAAGCATTTAAATGAAATATGTAAACATGCAGACGGTTAAGAAGCCACACGAAGCCTCGGTGCTGTCAGAGCTGCTGATGGGAGCGATGAAATGGCGATGCAGAGCGGGGCGGCACGTGTGGCAGAGGGCTCACTCTTTAAACACTTGGACAATTTAGGGAAATTTCACTCAGCGTTTCTCTCAAAAGATCAAATTTAGTAAAAAAATTATAATATTGATTATTTTGATTGGTTCAGTTGAAATTAAATTTGATTTTTTTGATCTGGAGAACACGTTTCTGGGAAGGTTTTATGGTCATTTTTCATGTGCAGTTTTGCAGGTGGAATTATCGTGGATGGAAAAAGCACTTTATCATTTTTAAATATATTCATGTACCAATGAGAATTAAAGGAAGATCTGAAGACTTAAAATATTTATTTAAAATATAACAAACCCAGCTTGAAGTGGAGGCGAGTTTAATGTTTTTGTGGTTGTTTGTTTTCTCCTGAGCTTCATTATGACGACGCTGTAATGGAGCTGGAATTGTTTTTGTATGTTTTTCCATAAACTGGTATTATTGCATTGAGGGGGGTGCAGAGAGAAGGTTTTCTTTGACAGGACAAAAACCGAGAAGCGCTCAGCTGGACTTTAACCGTCCTGCTGCTCACTGATTAAAGACAAAGATGGACTCAGCCAGGAGTTTTAGAACAGAGCGCTGCCTCATTCACTGTGTCAGGTACCTGCAGAGCTGCTGCACGGTCGGTGAAAAGAAGCGTTCTGGTTTCCACTCCTGTGCAGAGCTGGAAGTCTGGATGAGGAGAGTTACAGAATCACTGCCACAGAAAGTTCCTTTTCAGGCTTTCAGCAACCACTTTTAGAAAAGCTGCAGCCATCTTGTGCTGCAGGGAGGAAATAAGTAGTAAACAGAGTACTGCCACTGCTTAGAGCAAGTCCTCAGTCACTAATCTGACCTCTGCTCTCCTGTCTCAGTCTCATATTTGAATGACTGAGGACCAGCACTGATGAAACTCACAAGTTCCTGTTAGCAAGTCAAAAAGGGTAAAAGCTGGAATCTGGGAAAAGTCAAACACCAGCGAAGCTTTCAGGGAATCTTCTCCTCAGCACTTAAATATAAAAAAATAATTTTAATATTTACATATGAAAGCAAAAACTGACCAATAAAGGCTGTAGAAGCTCAGCAGCTGATGATGAAACCAAATGATGCATTAAGTACTCTGCCAATTATAATTATTTCACATAATTATGTATGTACATAATCAAATATTCCAAACAAGGAAACAGCAGCTGATTGGCTGTTTGGGAGATGGGATATTTGGTGTTCCCAGATATCTGCTCCACTGAGTCAGTGTAATTCAGTTGGTGTCACTATGCAAAGGTATAGTTACAATAAAATAAGAACAATATTCATGAATTTTAAAAACTGATTCCCTGAGAAATGATTTAAGGTGCTTGATCTTATAATAAGGTTATGTAATACTCTTCACTGTGAAATGGTGCCAGAGCAGCGACTGCTGTACAAATATCATACTTGGTGGATACATGATAGCAGTGGGGGGTCCCTGTGGGCCTGGATGGGTGCTCACCGCAGGCCTGAGAACAGCTGGAACCTGCCTGTAAAGATTCAGTGCAGCCTCTGATAACATGTAAATCCTAACGTGACATTCAAACCCTCACCTCGCCGCTGCCGTCGCTCCGATGAGGCCATCGCCGCCGTTGTGTGATATCATTAGTAAAAACTAGAGCTTTCATGACAATAATATTCTGTGTAGGCTAACTTCCTTTTCCTCCTGTCAGTTTAAATTTGTCTGTCTGCATTCACGCCTCTGGGTCTGAAGGCTGAGAGGAACAAGAAAACCCACTCTTACAGACGTGTCTCATAGAAACCTGAAAGAAAGATGAGATAATGGGCCTGTCATAATACTGCAGCTGTAGGGCAAAGGTCAAACGGATTATTCCTTTAATGCTACAAAGAGCTGCTTTTATTTATTTTGTTTTGGTTTTGAATGTCCTGTTTTTTTGGATCCAGCGCGCGGCGTCAGGCCTGCAGAGAAACTTTCTTTACAGCAGTTCACTTTAACAGGCCTGGAAATTTGAATCCATTAAAGCAAACTTAAAACAGGTGGAGCTAATTCAGCGTAATATTCTCACTCATACTAATACACACGATTAAACATTTAGCAGCTGCTTCATGTTAGGATGTGAAAACAACAGTCTCACTGATTTCAATGTATCAATGTAATTGAGAGGTTTTATTTGAGATATGGAAGAATGAGAATAGTAAACCCACACATTCATAGTAGTACCAGTATGAGGCATCTGCAACTTTCCATACTATAATGTGGCCAAATGCAAACAGGAAATAGCAAATATGAAGCATCATATCTCTTTAATTTTAGTGTGGGGTTATGACTAAAATTCTCCTGACTGTGACAGAACACATGCAGACTTTCACGGGCTTCTCCAAGTAAGATGAAGCTGAAAGAGACACTGAGAAGCCACAAAGCTGCTGCTCTTACTTTCTACTGAATTCCTGTCCTTGTGGGTGTGCATTTGCATCACACAGTCAGTGTGTGCTGTTTTGGCTTGTTGTACAGACACTTCCTTCAAAGTTTGATGCAAAAGCTGAAAGAACTCTAACAAATGCACTTGCATTATTTCCATGTTGAGTTTAATTGTTACTTCCTTCATAGACAGACGTCATTTCGTCAGCTTTCATAAAAGCTTCGTGCCGCCGCGGTTCATTAAGATTTCCTGTAGTGTCACATTTCAAAGTATGGAAGAAGCTGAAACCAAAGACAGAAACGTGAATGTGGACGAAGTTGAAACGAGCAGCTTCGCACATAAACTGACCCAAAACTGAACGCAGAGCATGGAGGCAAGAAGAGCAAAGAAGCACTTTAATCTGAAGATTATATATTTATACAACACGTCAGCATTGACACACACACTGTGCTTTCTGTCTGACATTCACACACAGACGCTCCATCGGGAGAGTAACTCGGGGTTCAGTATCTTGCCCAAGGATACTTTGGCACGCAGACTGGAGCAGCCAGGAATCAAACCACCAACCTTCTGATTAATAGATGACCTGCTCTCTACCTCCTGAGCCACAGCCACCCCAAGAGTTTAGCAAAACTTTGATCTGGGAGCCTGGGATTGACAGTGACAGGGATTGACTTGAAATGAGCCCAGAGAAGAACAAAGAGGTCAAAACTGTAACAGGATGTGGAGAAAATGTGTTTGTCCTGTGGCTTTCATCGCAAAATGAGTTACAGACATTTCTGTGACTCAGGAAGCGGAGCGGGTCATCTACTGATCAGAAGGCTGGTGTTCGATCTTTTAGTGTGATGAAAAATCAACCAAACACATGAGAAAGAGTTCAGTAGCAGATCCACGATGCAGACATTACACTCAGTACAGCTGCAGCTCTGCTGTGGGCAGAACTACACAGCAAGACATGTTAGTCAGCAAATTCCATTAAAATGCATTAAAAGACACGAGCTGCACCAACGAGAGGGCCTGAGCTGCACCGACGGGGAAACTGTGGAGCCAGCCCCGTTAGGGGTTCAGCCGTGGGGAACATCTGTGGGCCGCCTGACCGCTGGGCTCATGGTTCAGTTGAAAACAAATTTGGATTCATTGTTATCGTCACTTTGTTTACAGTAGCCTGCATATTTCACAGCTCTGTGACACTATAACATCTGAACTGCAAACACCCCTCGTCCCAAATCGTTATCCTTGGCTGGGCTCCTTGAGGCGACTGTTTGCTGTGATCTGGGCTACAGAAATAAAATGAATTGAAATTTGACTCAAATTAAATTGAATTGGTACTAAAACAGCAGGATGAGCAGTTTCATCACTGATGCCCTTCCAAAAAGCACTGGCAATGCACTGCTGCACATCCTGCAGTCATTACTGAATTTGTGACATGTTAATATTTGCATGTTTTTATCCAGTCAGCATATCTGTGCAGCACATTCAGCTATGATAACACCCCAAAACCACAGCTGTTTAGGTTCAGAACTAAACAGCCTTCATTTTCATGAAAGAAGCAGAGAAGGAAATCGGGGGGGGGGGGGGGGGGCTTTAAAGTGCAGACCAATATTCAGCACGAACATTTCCAAGTATGTGTCACTGTAACTATGACAACAAAGACTTTAGAAAAGTCCAAGTTCGGGGTTAAAGTAACGAGGGTATTCTGCTACACTGATCTGAAACAGTTTCATAGATGAGAAGCAGGAGCTTTAAATCCTGCATTTGTGTTTGGACTACAAACTTTTACACTGACGAAGTTTGAAGTGTGGTGTGATGAAGCGCTGCTCCAGGAAAAATACCACCTGATTTGAAAACAGCAGGTCCCGCTGCTTGCAGGTGATATGTCACCATGCTGCACAAAAGTAGAACAGCTTCCCACTCATTCTGTAGAGCTTTGTTGATGTTATCTGTGTGTGTGTGTGTGTGTGTGTGAACACCTGTGAACAACCACAGCCTCTCTGTGAGAAGGCCTGCTACAGGAAAGCATTCATGTATGTTTTGAACCGCTTGAGTCTTTAATGTGTTTCTGGCTGTACTGAATGTTGGATTCTGATTGGCTGGTGACGTATTTTCACACAACCACACACCTCTGATATTACACTTAAAATTATTCCACATTTCTAGATGTTTCTACTTAATGGAGAAATAGGCAGGTATTCTTAATTACTAAACATAGTTTGCATTGTCCAAAGTAAAATATATTTACAAAGTCATTGATACAGGAAATTTTTACCTCCTCATACCACAGTACCTACAATAATTTTATCTTTATGCCCCATATTGTATCACTTTAATTTTGATTTATGAAGGTGTTTTTTGTAGTTTCTATTTAATTGGCTGCTGTAACACAGAGATTTCCAACTTCAGGGATAAATAAAATATTTCCTATTTTATCAGATGGACTTTTGACCTAACCTCCTGAGACCGGAGCTCCAGTTTGCATTTTTAATTTCTCTCAGATATTTGTGATTAGTTGAACCTGATAAACTGATATAAACTGAGCTTATTTTTCAAACACTAAGTTAGATTTTGTTACATGGTTGTTACATACTTCTGTTAAAAAAAAAAAATTCCTCAGATTGGGACAATGGGTTTATTTTATAGCATAACACAAAAAAGCTGATATGGCTTAACAAAGTATCAAATCCTACTGAGGAGAATAAAGCATAAGGTGCTGCAAAGCCTAAAGGTAATGTCCCCATATGAAGATCGAGGTCTCAGGAGGTTATGGTCCTTATTTTCAAACATGGTGTGTGTGGCTGTCCTATGCTTTCAATAACAAAACACAGGCTATTCTTCTCAGGTGTCTCCATCACTGTCCACATGATTGACATCTCCTATGAAGTTCCCACATGGAACCACTTCCAGGATCAATTCAATTCAATTCAATTCAATTCAATTCAATTCAATTCAATTCAATTCAATTCAATTCAATTCAATTCAATTCAATTCAATTCAATTCAATTCAATTCAATTTAATTCAATTCAATTCAATTTTATTTATGTAGCATCAAATCCCAGCAAACAGTTGCCTCAAGGCACTTTGTATTGTAGGTAAAGACCCTACAATAATACAGAGAAAACCCAACAGTCAGAACGACCCCCTATGAGCAGCACTTGGTGACAGTGGGAAGGAAACACTCCCTTTAACAGGAAGAAACCTCCAGCACACCATCAGATACTACTTACAGGTTACATACTTACAAATTAATTGTCTGTTACTAATGAAAGATAAATGAATGACACATGGAAGAGGCTTCTATATAGCTGTATGCAAAAGTGTTTTTGAAATATGAGATCTGCAGTAAACAGACACCAACACTTGAAGTATGGCTAATTTGATTTATTTATTTGTATTTATTTATGTAAGCTTTGTGTGTATTTTGACATTTTAACAGTCACCAAAATATGTAATTTCCTGTGTGGCTGGTTGGAGAACTTGTACATCAAACCTTAAATCAAATATAGGGGAACTGAGGTATAATGGGTAAAATAAGTTCAACAAAACACATATTAAAACACATCCCATGAATAAAATATTTGTACTACAGTGGGATATGGTGAAAAAGCATTGTAAGTGTATAACAGAATAGTGTGTGTGGAATAGTACCACACTCTTCCAAAGTAAGTACTAAACTCTTGAAGTAAACGTTCCTCTGCAGATGATCAGCTGCTTTACGTCCACTCTTTGAAGGACTTGGGAGAGAAAAGGAAGGTTGGAGATTGGCCTATAATTAGCTAAGACAGCTGGATCAGGGGATTTTTCAAAGTTTCTTTCCTGAGGGCTGGTACGTCTGTCTTCCTTGAGCTCGGGTTTCCTGACAGAGGCCTGAGAGTTTGAGGGTCCTGTGCAGTATATTAGCTGTTCATATAGACCTCTGATGTTGTGCCTGGAATCTTACCACTGGAACCACTTTACTTTCACATCTGCTTCAGTTGTTCTTTCAGCACCTGGTACTGCTCCATTTTCTCCTGCTCCTTCTTCGTTGTGTTAATGTTGCACAGTGTGCAGCTTGGGTCTCCTCTGCTGTGGTAGACTCCTGCCTCTATGGATCTGGTGCTTAGGCCTGCTGCCATGATCAGAGCCTCTGTGCTGTCCTTTAAGCTGGCTTTTCTGGCAGGATTTCTTAATGTAACCCACTACATAACGTAGAAGGGCTTGGTCTTCCACGATACTTCTTCCTGCTGTTCCTTATCTTTCTTGGACTGCCTGAGGTACTCTTGTAGCAGCTCATCTCATCTCTTATATTCTCGGATGCTCCTGGTATCATCTTGGATCATGGCTCTGACAGTCACTAATCCTCACCCTCCCTCTTGTCATTATCTGTCACCCCAAAGTGTAGCTCCTCAGGGTGCTGGACTTTGGGTGGAACCCTCCACACATTGTGAAGAGTTTTCATGTTTTGGCATTCGTGGCATCTGTTTCCTGATGTGGCCACTTTTTTGCCCAATTTCCTGCCTTCTGAGGACTTTGTCAGTGAGTTGCAAGGTGCATGCTTGGTTGTGTGGCTGTCTTGTGTCTGGCCAAAAGGTGGATGGGCACCTTGTAGCAGGATCAGCTCATGATGTCCATACTGCTTATGCTGTTCCCACTTTGCTATAGTCTCTGTATCCCCAGCTTTGATAGCAGCTTAATGTCACAGCACTGCGCTTCCAGGGGCTTCTTGGTCAGTGTGGATGTTGGTCTTCAGCTCATCCATAGTTCCCACATGTGCCCCCCCCCCCCCCCCCCCCCCCCCCACCCCCCCACCCCCCACAGGCTTTGCCTTTTGCCAGGCTGCAGTTGTGAATAAGAAATTGGTCTTAATCTTTTTGCCTGGTTAAATAAAAGTTTAAATAAAATAAATGTGTTCTATGTAAC
This sequence comes from Archocentrus centrarchus, assembly GCF_007364275.1. NCBI lineage: Eukaryota > Metazoa > Chordata > Actinopteri > Cichliformes > Cichlidae > Archocentrus > Archocentrus centrarchus. The sequence continues at coordinate 37,032,509 of NC_044352.1, read as the reverse complement.
CTTTCTCATTTGGTATAATCTTATAGTAGCACTCTTGTTTCAGTAGTCCACTTCTCATCAGTATGTCCTGGTTCCCCCACAGTTGTAACAGACCTCATTAAACCGGGCAGTGTCTGAGTCAGCATCATGTGTTTCCTGTTCATATAGCCTGGGGACCATGTCTAAAAATGGTTAAATAATAATTAACTTGTTACACAGCTATTAATAAACGTTGGTGTTGCTGAATAGTGACAAATCTGTTTGACCAGTTGACCCTTTGGTCACTTGTACAGTTTAAACTAAAATAACTTTCTTAGCATCCCGAGAGCAACTTCCAACAACAGGCTTCATCCATAGATAACTACCACATAAATGGACTGGTTCTTATATGGTGCTTTTTACTCTACTGGGACATTCAAAGCACTTTATATATAAGATAAGATAAGATAAGATAAGATAGTGTTTATTTGTCACATGCACAGTTATACACAGTACAATGCACAGTGAAATGTATTTTGTACCTGCAACCTTATATACACACACATATAAATAAGAAGAATAAAAATAAAAAAAAGTAATTCACACTATACACTATAATATATATGACATATATATGACATATATGTCGTTATTCACCCATTCTGACAAGCACTTTTTTCTACTACACCTAAGACAGAACTTTACTGTGATTTAAAGCTCGTTTTTATTATCTGTTAACTCTACATAAGCCTACTCAGCGCCACAGCTTGTTTATATGTCAGTTCAGTTCAGTTTTATTTATAGAGCTCCAAACCACAACAAACAGTCGCCTCAAGGCGCTTTATATTGTAAGGTACAATACATTTGAATATGTTTTTTCTTTCAGATTTATTAAAGTTAGAGAGCATTTTGGGACACAGCTTACCTACCCTGGGAAGACATCATATGAATTGGTCTTCAAGTCTCTGTAGTGAAGCATGAATGTGTCTTCTGTCACTTCAGAAATGCCAGAGACTTCTGATGAGCACATAAGATTTGGACAGCACAAAGGTGAAGGACAACTGGACAGCATCAAACAGCTGGAGGAGCCGGTCATGTCTGGGTCTGGAAGTCAGGTATGTACCAGATGAAGAACTCCAAACTGGAACAAACGTCTTCACTTCCTAAACAGCTTCTGCAAACAGGTCTTTAAGTGTCTCACTGTTACCACCCCCACTTTATCAAAGTTCAGATAAACCTCATATAATGATTTTCAAATCATTTAACAACTGTATAACTTAAACAATAATAAGATGAAAATTCAAGTGTTGAAACTAGGAAATGTGATCAAAGTTCTGTCAAATATACAAGACGGCCATTTTGAATTTGACTGCAGTGAAATGTTGTGTTAGTGTTTAGATTTTGTTCCGACTCTGGAGGATTCATAAAATGTGTTATTGTAGCAGCATTTCATCTGCAGTCTGACATAAACAAGAGCAGATTCAGTTTAACACACAGCTCTCAGTCTGACTCAGCTGCACCCGAGTCACTCATTATAATATTTTATCATAACATTTAATGCATGTGCAGCATGTCTCTCTTCTTAAACAATGACTGTAAATTATGACATTTGTATTAAATATAAATTAACTTTTTATTGTTAAAGTGTGACTGATATACATTTTTTTAAATGAAATGTATATCAATCACAAATAGAAACATGGTCTAATTATTAGACCATGTTTCTATTTGGCCCTACAGAAAAAGGCTTTGACCTGATCAAACTTATGATTTAATATTTGGATACATGGAAGAAAATGGATGGATACTACATAGCATTTATATAGCTATGTAGTAACTTTCAATACAGGCAGTAATAAATAAAGCAGGTCAGTGATCATGCTTAACAGATTTATGAGCCCACCACTCAAAATACGGTGTCTGCCACAGCTGCCCTGATTTAACAGTATGTCTGTGACGGTTAATCCAGCCATACACACAAGCTCTTTCACTGAGATATTTTTAATACCAAATTATGGTTACTGTTGCTATCTATGAATATTCTGATTTATTGTAAAGCACGTGTTTATTTGATTAAGAGGCCAAATTACAGTTTTTTACTTGCATTCCTGAACAGAAAAATTGGTTTTAGTGCTTGAATGTCCACTATGATTCATTTCTGCCTGCTCCAGTGTGCCGGCTCATATAAAAGCATGAATTTGTTTTTTAGTTGTAAACTTTAGTTGTTTTTAGTGACAGGTGCTCTAACAAATTTGTGAAGCACTGTAGTGTTAACTAACATATGAATAAAATACACAAGTTTCATCTGTCAGGATTGACTGACTTGTTGGACAGTCTGTGAAATAAAATAAGTGATATTGTTTCTCAGATGAATCCAAAAGCCACAAACAGCAGAGTAAAGTGACTCCAGGTACCTGAGGTGAAGTGAGCTGATGGCATCCGCCCATCACTGAAAGTGGCCACACCTCTAAAAATCAATAGTTTAAAGTCACCTGAGCATTTGAACATGACTGACAGGTGTTTGGAGCCACGCTTTGGCGGCCACTCAGGCAGCTGCTGTTTTTTGCTTGTTGGCTTTGTGTCTCCATTCCAGATTTTGCCACTAGGAAGATTCCCATTGCAGAGCCGGGATCCATACCTTTGGCAGCTGAACTGCTGGCCTGGTGTTTTAGTCATAAACCAGATGGGTAATTTAATCTATGGAGAAAAACTGAAAGAATAATGAAAAACTAATGAGAATTTCTTCCACTTTATCCACAGTTCAATAACTCTGATATGCGTGCATGGTGGGGCAGTATTGTCCTCTGTTCACTAACACTATGTCAGCATTTACATCTCCTGTACCTTCTATAATTTTAAGAGTGCTGACTGACTGTGATGATATCTCAGATTGGACACCTCCAGATGAACAGGTGGCCCCCAAAAATAAAAGAGTAAAGTAAATCAACTTGGAACGAAGGAAACTGACACAAAAAGCAAGAGTTAGGGATAAGAGCACCTCACAGATTGATACCTCTGCTGACTTTGGTGATATAGGTGTGGCTGTAGCTCGGGAAATAGACTACTTGGAAGGTTGGTGGTTCAATTCCAGTCTGCATTCCAAAGTGTCCTTGTTGCTCTCTGATGTGTTCACTGAAGTCTGAATGAAAGCACTTGGGTGAATGAAGCCATGTTAAAGCACTTTGAGTGCTCAGAAAAGGCAGAAACGTGCTCTATAAGAAGCAGTGTGTTTACCAGAGGACACGAGTACATCGTATTAGTGAGACAAATTCAGTAAACTATCAAATGTGAAACATGTTCACAGTCCAAGCTTCTGTTTCTGAGTTATAGTGAGGAATTATTGACAGAAAAGTTTGTAAAATATGTCACAGTGAAGTTTGAACTTGATCTTTATGAAATAAAAACATCACTTCATCATTTAAACCTAATATATAGAATAATATCAAAAGGTTCTTGATCAGTGACTTAAATGAAACTGTAAATTGTTACACTGCATGAACCAATGATGCTTTTTCTCTGCAGTGTTGGAGCAGTGTGGAGGGCATCAGACAGAAGCAGCAGAGACCATCAGTTCTGCGTCAGCTGTCCCCCCTCACTTACAGGCAACGGCACGGTACACACACATTTAAACGTCTTCTGCTTTAACAGTGTCATGCATGCAAATCATCTTCCAAACCTTCTCTGAAACGATAACAAAGTTTTTAAAATAAAGTCAAATACAGAATGCAATGAATTTCAGAACTTGCAAATTTATTTTAAAAAATCACAACATGTCAAATACTTCGTTTGTTTTGGTAAAGTACTATATACTCATTTTGAAACTAGTCATAGCATTTTTATCTTTTGTGTTTGTAATGACATTTCGAGGAATGCTTTAATTCTGTATTTTGTTGAGTGCAACATGCTGGTGCTTGATATTACTTCTTAAGTATTTTTTGTATAGTAATATAGCAGTTTGTTAATACAGAACCAGCAGCATACAGTATTGTGTTTCATACAGTCTAGCAAGAGCCTGAATCAATCTTCTCTTCCCCCGGTGCATCCAGAAAGCAGTGCAGCTGCCTCTGTTTGCAAAAAAGAGGTGGATGCAGGCCACGTTCCCCAGGAATCTTCACCTCACTTGGGCTCTTCTCCCAGACCGAGCCATCATTTCCTCCCCTTGAGGAGAGACGGTCCAAAGCAGACCTCTCTTGATGCCAGGCTTCATGATGGGTAACTGTTTCACAATTAATTCAATTTTGTTTATGTAGCACCAAATCACAGCAGTCGCCTCAAGGTGCTTGATATCGTAATCATTCACACTCAGATTCGCACCTGCAGCCCATTTAGAATTACAAATTAACCAGGCAACTTTACTAACCTCCACACATCCACGCTGCCCCCAGTTTCGTTAGCATTTCCCTTTTCTCATCTTGCTCTGGAGGGAAGAAACTGATTTTCGTTTTTTTGCCTGTCAGAGCTCTTCTTGGCATCACAAGTATCAATTTCACATCAAAGAAGGAATTACACATGCTACTGAAAAGCCAGTATATACATGTAATATGCGTTTAATATGCATGTACATTAGCAAGAGTGAAGCTCTGGTTTACTAGAGCGAGCTGTGGGTGCAAAATGAGCCCAAGGGCTCGGAGTAAATTGAGCTGTGGCTGCATCATGACTGACATTATATTTTGTTTTAGATGTAGCATAAGAGTATGCACTCTGAAGGTGTGTTGTAACGCTTAGTTTTTTTTTCTGTATTGTGTCTTTAGCTATAAGACAGTTTAAGTAAAAAAAAAAAAACTCTCCACACATCTGAGCAGGAACAGCAGCCCTTTGCATCGGCACATTGCAGTTAGCACATTTGATGGATCTCACAGCAGTGCGATGCAGAAATCCTCCATATACAGGTTTTCATATCAAACATCAGAATGGGAAAGAAATGCTTTCTAAGTTTTTGTTTTGGTGCATTATTTTTTTGCATTCTTGACTCTTAAGCTGTTGCAGGAAGAGGCAAATGGGGACTTGTTCTGAACTGCCCCCCCGCTCATGTAATACACTGCAGCTGGGTTCCCACTACTAGTAATACTTGGGTAAGGGTGGTGTCTACAGGACAGATACAGGACACGTGGGAAAATAACAAACTCTATTGTTTAATAGGTGCAGTCAGACTTTACACAGATTTTGGGAGGTATTTAGTGTCCAATCCAGCTGAGACAGATGTTTTGCTCTCACATGCTGCTCCACTGGGAAATGTTCAGGGCGGTGGTGCATGCATGTAAACATCTTGTGACTGCTGTGGTTTGACAGCTGGGCCTTTATTTTATGATTTTCTGTGCAAATGCAAATCAATATAGGAAAAATGTGGGCCAGTATTGATTTAAGTATATGACACAGTCCCAGTAAGCATTCATTCTGCTACAGAAAATGATTTCCTTTGCTGAGGTTTTAAAGCACACACCCTTTCACGCTCACATCACTGCTGCATACTTTCACTGACACGCTTCTGTTTCCTGCAGCATCCCCGAGGGGACCAATGTTCTGTTCATGAGTGGCCTCTGCCGATGGCCCGGCTGTGATGCAGTGTCTGAAGACTTCTCTAGTTTCTTGAAGTAAGAACTGTGCACTGATTCATCAAATACTATGTCACCAAATCCCTTTTCATTGTGTAGCATGGCTGGAAAAGGGTATTTCCTCCCTTTAGGCCATAATCTCACAATAACGCACAATAACAAAACCATTATTATTTATTCATTGATAGCAACAGTTTTTTAAATCCATGTACTGTGGACATTTAAAGAGAACATCAATATTTAATTAATATGAATACCAGGCCTTCCCTGTGCAGGCCCAGAGTGGGGGAAGTGTGGGGAGGGTAAACCTACACTTATCCCATGTAGGCCCCAAGAGGGTGTGCCTACACAGGGCCCACGGAAACTTTGCACTTTTGTGCACACACATGGATTTTCCATGGGCAGGGCCAAACCCCATGTGGGGCCCATAGTTTTGCCGTTTTGGACCCCCCAAGACGGAATTTTGTGGGCACGACACAGGTGGGGCCCCAGTAGGGGCCTAGAGTGTTGGAATGTGGGTACACTACAGGTTTGCAATTTGCCCTTCTGTGGGCCCCTCTCTGCTTAGTGTAGACAGTCCACAGTCAGCTCACGCTATGGGCTGCCCCACGGGGGCCATCTGGGCTACTCACTGTGGGGCCTTACATTTAATGCTGGTACTGGGGTCCGTCCACAGTGGCCCCACACAAGCCTCAAGGGGGCATGTTGGCTGGGCTTCTGCTTCCAGGATATTTTATTAGACATTTGCAGAGTTTTAAAATTGAGTAAAGGCCCAGTGACCATTTTGGATTTTCCAGATTTGAACATCCAAATTTCACCAAAATATGCTAAAGTCATCCCAGTCCCATGGCAGAATGTGTTGATTTTGGTGCACATTTATTAAAATGCTATGTTTTTATTTTGTTTTTGTTTTTATTTATAATTTTTATGCTTCTCCAGTTTAGTTTCAGTTGCATTTTTTAAAAAATGTAATATCTAATTTTTAAAATTTTGAATGTTTTTTAAATTATTGATCTTTTGCTAACTAAGTTTTTCATTTACACCTTGTTTAATACATGTCATTCAGTACTTCAGGCAGTGACCACAAGTACAGAAGTATTTTTTTTAAATAGAGATATGTCTGTTTGGAATAAAATCTCTGTCCATCTGAATCAAAACTGGTAACAGGAGGTGGTTAGTTTGTAATATTACTCTGACCTAAATCTACTGCTCTTGTATTGAAGTTTGTGTCACAGTAGCAGGTGGGTTGGCATTAGCACTCTACATATGACTGGGTAGCATTTTCAAGGAACATTTTCAAGGAAATCCATCACTTCATCATATTTAAGATCAAAAGAAAATTGAAAGAATTAAAAGAAGGACTTCTTTGAACAGTTTAGTGGGGTCCAATAAACACATTGATGGTTTGGAGGAAGCAACAAAGGAAGTTAACTCAGAAAGATCAATCAGACAGTATCTAAACAAATACCAGCAGTGCTGAAAGCAGCCAAACATGAAACACATCTGTGAGATGGTTGTGAATAATTTTTTTTTCCAATGGTTACAATTTTATTTGTGAAGAAATTCATGAAGTCCTTACTAGTTAGAGTTAAAGGAATACTTGGTTCAACAGAGCTCTCAGAACACCACTGAGACATTGGTTCAGTCATGTGGATGATAATCAAATCTCAGGGTGTGCCACAATTAATTAATCACATTTAATCTAATAATAGATTAAATGCAGTGTTGAGGCTGTCATTCTCAGCATCTACATGGATGTTAAAATCACCCACTATAATGATTTTATCTGAACTGAGCACTAAATCAGATAAAAAGTCTGAGAAATCAGACAGAAACTCTGAGTAGGGACCAGGTGGACGATAGATAATAACAAATAAAACAGGTTTTTGATTTTCCCAATTAGGATGGACAAGACTAAGAGTCAGGCTTTCAAAAGAATTAAAACTTTGTCTGGGTCTCTGATTAATTAATAAGCTGGAATTGAAGATTGCAGCTAATCCTCCTCCTCGACCTGTGCTTCGAGCATTCTGACAGTTACTGTGACTCGGGGGTGTTGATTCATTTAAACTAACATATTCATCCTGCTGTAACCAGGTTTCTGTAAGGCAGAATAAATCAATATGTTGATCAATTATTAAATCATTTACCAATAGGGACTTGGAAGAGAGAGACCTAATGTTTAACAATCCACATTTAATTGTTTTATTTTTTGGGGCAGTTGATGAAGCTGTATTATTTATTGTTTTTGAATTTTTATGCTTAAATAGTTTTTTGTTTGTTTGTTTTTGGTGGTCTGGGAGCAGGCACCGTTTCTATGGGGATGGGGTTTTGGGGGGATGGCAAGAAGTTTTTCAAAAACTCCATTTACCAAAATACCAGCATGCGTGTGGACAGGGCCTCAGTATAAGCAGCAAAAAAACCCATAAATGATGTTCTTGAGATTAGAAAAGTATAACATTCTGAATGATGGTACATATAAATAAACATTTTGAAATGGGCTGTATCTGATGGGACCAGAGTAACAGATGTCAGGACTTAATTTCACATGAGGCTGTGTTTAGGTATGGCAAAGATGGCGAGCTAGGTTTTGGACAAAGTTTGACTTTTGGTGTAGGTAGGAGCTCTGAAAACTGATTGGTAACAAATCAGCACCAGAGATGTCTCTGTACAAAAGCCCAAAATACTGGAACTTCTCATTTCATTTCATTTCATTGCCATTGTGAGTTTATTTCAAACCATGCTGGACAATTAACCCCGTCTGAATTTGTCTTCTAGGCATCTTCATTCTGAACACGGACACGGTGACAGAAGTATTGCTCAGTGGAGGGTTCAGCAGGATATTGTTCAGTACATGGAAAGTCAGGTAGGAACCAGACAACTGAAGCTACAGCTGCACTGTGAATGCTCATGTGTTAAGATGTCCAAAAATAGATGCAAGCTTTTTCCTTCAGGCTCACTTGATCCTGCAGTAACTGTACGTTTAAAAAGTAAAGTTTCAGGCCTAATCTTAAAAGGTGAGGGTGCCTCCTGGCCCGAAACTGGGAGATGGTTCCACAGGAGAAGGGTCTGATAAATGAGCACTCTGTCTCCCATTCTACTTTTAGAAAATCTAGGAACCACAAGTAAGCCTGCAGATATGATCAGGGCTGATAATTCAGGACTCTGTGTTTGAGAAGAAGAATGTTTAATTGAATTCTGCATTTTAACATGTATGAGTAGCCAGCACAAGAGAAATATGACCTCAAATATGATATCACTTCCTACTCCCCCTGAGTTTTTTTGTTTGTTTGTTGTTTTGGAGAGGACCTGAAAAGGAAATGAAATCACAGAATCCAGTGATGCATTCTCTCTTTTTTCAGCTCATTCTGGAAAAACAGAAACTCCTTGCAATGCAGCTTCATCTCTCTGAAGATAAATATTCCAACTTGGTATGTTGATCTAGTTCATGCTGACACGCTAACACGGCAACATGAATTTCCTTGAAATATATTTTCCTCCCTGGAAATAAATGATATGTCTGTGTGTGTGCACGTCCACCTTTACCACTGTATGCAGAAGACAGCTTCTGAGTGGCAATACAGCCTTCCCCTGTTCCTGCCCCAGCCTCAGGTTACCAGCGGAGACAGAGTGCAACAGTGGGCCACTAAACATCTGGAGGAGTTGGCCCAGCATGGCAGCAGACCTTCTGCTTCTGACCATGTTCTCCCAGGTAACACTGAACTTCACCAAAAGGATTCACACACAGTTTGACTTTTCTGTTTTATACCTATTACTTTTTCACCATAACACATATTCTTTCAAACAAAAAGCTGAGGACCGTTGAAATGTGTTAAGGAAATCTGAAATAAAGGGAGCTGCACAAAGAGGTTGTCTTTGTGAGATTTTAATTTGCCTTTGCAAAGGGGTCACACAACAATACAAAGTTAACAGAAGTCTTTGACTGGCTTTTGATTAAGAACAACAAGCATAGAATCATTTATAGAAACAAGTTATCTACCCGCCGCATTAAAAGGTTATATAAATATAAATCACGATCCTATTTCATTCAGCAAGGGCAGCTTAACACAGAGAAGCGCAGAATCTAATAATTTTCCATCACATTCCTGCCTTTGAATCATTTATTGATCACACAGGTACATCATATTGTCACGTGGTGCTCTGGCAGGCAGGGCAGAGGACCCCAATGCAGGACTCAGAGGCGAGAGCTAAATTTAAACTTCAGCTTTATTAGTGAGCGTACTACATAAAGCAGGGCTGGTCGGGAGCCAGCAGAACAAAACTATAAACTTGCTAAAACTACGAACTTGAACTATGAACAGAGGGCACACAGTAACAATGACGGCAACAGTGACGAGGACACAAGGAGGAACAAGGGAAACACAGACAACGTATACGCGTAGACATACACAATGAGGGAAGTGGAAACATCTGGGGAGAACAGGTGAACACAATATACGAATGAGACACAGGAAGCAAGACCAAACACAAAGCACACAGGACAAGCGCCTATCAAAATAAAACAGGATGTGACCAAACATGGCAATGCATACTTTACATATAGGGAGGCTAGCACACAGAGAGAATCTTTTTTTTTGGCCATAGCAGCTTTTTGTGAACAGTGGAGAGAGACAGGAATACAGGGGAAGACACGCGGGCAAATTGGTTATGGGCCGGGACGCGAACCCGTGCCGCAACATGGCATGTGTATGTGGTCGCCGGCTTCACCACTAAGCCACCCATGCGCCCCCACACAGAGGGCATCTAAACATAAGACTAAACAGAAACCTAAACACAACACAGGCATCAAGACTAGGACACATGAACTGGATAAGGAAGCAACTAAACCAGGAAGACTCAGACATCTGAAACACAAACACTGGAGACTAGACACAGGAGGGAGAACACAGACACCAGAACACAAGAACATGGGGAAGACGAGAACAAGAGCTAAATACAAATAACCATAATAACAGAAAACTCTAACAAACTAAGAATCTCAACTGTAAGCAAACTTGGAAGCAGAACTAGAGAAATTAAACAACAACAGACTTCAATTACAAAAACAGAGAACACTGGGCAAAAGGCCCAGGACCATCACACATATTCACGAGACAAACAGACCCCAAAAAAATCTAACCAGGTTCTACCTCGGTCATCTCTGTGTGTCATACAGAGAGCATGCTGCTGCGCTCATGTGGAACAGGCACCGTTAGTCAGAAACAAAGCAGAGACAAAACAACCATTTTAAATGGAAACATCTGATTCTTCATCATACGTTAGATGAGACGTTGGGTCAGGAGTGAAATACAAGCCAGGCTATCGCCAGAGTCCGATGTACACTGAGCCAGCTGTGCTGGCCGAGAGCGATCAGCCAACCTCAGCAGCATTCGTCTAAGACACAGAACTACACAACAGAGAAAAATAATGAGACAGAACACATATTCAGCTCACAGTGGTGGTTGGGATTGCTCACATCAGATCCTTATTCTGTAAGTCGAGACAGACATTATCCCTCCACAATTCAGTAATTCTCCCTGGCTTCCCTTTATTATAAACCAGTCTCTTTTAGCTCACTGCAATACAGATTACTTCAAAAGAGCTAGCATCTTTCCTCGTCTTAAAAAATCCTACTTTTATCCCACTGTTTCAGATAATTACAGAACAATTTCCAGACTGATGTCCATTTCTAAAATCCTTGAGAAAGTTGTTGCTCATCAGCTCCGTCAGTTAGAAGGAAACAGTATCTCTGATAAATTCCAATCTAGTTACCAACAAAACCACAGCATTGGAACAGCTTTATTAAAAATGAGTATAGATAAAGGTGAACATCCATCCCATATGGTTTTTATCACACTCATCAAGAGTAGAATTCATACTGATCATATGTGCAGTCTCTTTAACCAATCCTGTTTTATTTATATCTTCTTAACGGTCTCAAAGAAATCTCCAAACATTTCTATACAGATGATACACAGCTGTACTTTTCTGTTAAGACCAAGAACCTCAACAGCCTCTCCTGCATCAGTGAATGCTTTGTCTGCTATTACTGTATTCAAATTTCCTCCATCTCAGTTCCAATAAAATTGAGGTTCTTGTGTTCGGTCCTGACAGTTTCTCAAAGATCAGTCAGTACATCATCCCTCTGTAACATCCTGTAACATCAAATTATGGTAAATGGACTAGTTCTTATATAGCGCTTTTCTACTCAGTCAGAGGACTCAAAGCGCTATTACAACATGTTTACATTCACCCATGCACTCCCATTCATACAAGCACTTCCATATTTACTAAGCTAAGTGCTTTAATTAACTATCATTCACACACATTCATACTCCGACGGGACGGTCGGAGAGCAACTTGGGGTTAAGTATCTTGCCCAAGGATACATTGGCATGTAGCCTGGAGTAGCCAGGAATCGAACCGCTGACCTTCTGATCAGTAGGTGACCTGCTCTACCTACTGAGCTACAGCCACCCCACATTATCTGCTAACAACCTTGGTGTCATCTTTGACCAACATCTAAATTTTGAATCTCGTGTTTCAAAGCTCTTCCAGTTGTGTGTCCTTCAGTATTGCAAAAATCTAACCTTTACTGTCATTCAATCATCTGGAACTTTTAGTGCACACTTTAATCTTCTCCCGCCTTCATTATTGTAACTTCTCTTCTTCTCTAACATCTACTGTGCATCTCTCAGTCCTCCATAGCCCATTTCCAATTGGTGCAGAATGCAGAAGTTCCAAAGTTTGGGTGTCACAACCTCAAAAGTACAATTGCCTCTGGTTTTACTTCAGAGCATAGGACAGTTAGGAGACCCTGGTTAGAAGATTGGAGAGGCCAGTGGTGGAGGCTCTGCTATATAAGCTGGGGGTTAGGGTTAGGGGCGACCATAGGATTTTAAAGTGGATTCTGAATTACACTGGAAGCCAATGAAGGGATGCAAGAATAGAGGTGCTGGTCATAAAATTAGAATATCATGAAAAAGTTGAGATACTGAATTTGGGGTTTTCATTAGTTGTCAGTTATAATCATCAAAATTAAAAGAAATAAACATTTGAAATGTATCAGTCTGTGTGTAATGAATGAATATAATATACAAGTTTCACTTTTTGAATGGAATTACTGAAATAAATCAACTTTTTCATGATATTCTAATTTTATGACCAGCACCTGTAGGTGTTATATATTAGCACTGCCTAGTTTCTGTCAACAGCCTTCCTCAGCCTATCAGGTAAATAACTGCTGAAAACTACATTTACAGGTTATCTTTCTCCTAATCTTTTCTCCTTTATTTTGGGCCATAGTTTGTGTGTATGGAAGTGTGTATGTTGGAATGAATGTCTGACTGTATGGTTGATTGTGTCTGTTTATGTGTGCTATGTCCAAACTTCTCTTTACTGTGTAGCTTTTATTTGAACTGAGAAGCACTTTGTAACTCTTTGTTTTGAAAAGTGCTAAACAAATAAAGCAATTATTATAAAATATATTTGAAAAGGACATTAACCAATAGAAGTGTGTTTGATGAGATAAACTGATGACAAATAATCACTTCTTTGTTACAGATTTGGTTCCCAGCATTGAGTGTTACAAATACAACAACATCCGGCCTCCTTACACCTATGCTTACTTGATAAGATGGGTGAGTTTGTCTCGTCATGTTGTTTCATTTTCCCTTGTGAAGTTGGTCTGATGTGAATTGGTCCCAGATGTTTCTCCAGTGTAGACATCACACTGTTTGGATGTGTTTTACAGAAAACAGTGCAGCTGATTTGATTTTCAAGTCACTGAAATATTTTACTTCACAGAATACCGTACAAACACTTGGTACTTTTTAAAATTATTATTAAAAAAGTGTCCTTGCTGAAAATCTTAGGTTTGATTTAGACCACCACCAGTCCCTCCCTTAGTTTTTCTGTCTTTGTACTGCTGCACTAGATGTGTTAAACAGCTGTAAATGTGAGAAACAGTTGTATAAGTCATTCCAACAATGACAGCTACAATTGTTTTAGGCATGAGGAAAGTTGTGTACAGTAGATACTGTGCAAAAGTCTTTTGCTACCCCTCATTTCTCATTTCCAAGCAGCCAAACTTTCTTGTAATTTTTTTCTTGAGCAGTAGTTCTCCAGCCATCCTCTCAATGTTTTTCATGAGACACTGGCTGATTTTTCACTCATTTTCAGTGCAGTTCTTGTACCTGACCATTTTCAGAGGAATGTTTTTTTGTTAGGCCACTGAGTTATGAATTATTCAGTCATAAAGCGCCTTGAGGCGACTGTTTGTTGTGATTTGACACTATATAAATAATATTGAATTGAATTCAAGCATAGAAAGGCACCTAAATCAGGGCATGAGCCAGTGTTGTGTCTGCACATAGCAGACAACTTAACAAAGAACCAGTTTTAAATTGTATCTTTAGGCACTTTGTTGCTATGAGCCTGTTGCAAAAACACTTTCTTTAGTTGAAGTGATAAAAACACCAAAGATAACAGGTTGATAGCATTAAATAGTTTTTTTACACCAAGAAAGGGATTCTCAAACAGCTATTTGCCAAAAACCTGGCATGGTGTGATTTGATAAAAAATTGTGTGTGTAAATAAGTGGAGGACAGAAGAGGAAGGCCTTAAAAAAACTGAATGTCAAGTCCTTAAAATATAGTAAAAAATCAACAAAGACCTGACACAGGACCTGTTCGCCAAAGCCTCATCAAAAATGGTCTCAGCAGAATGGTGGCTATCAAGAAGTCCTTCTTAAGCAAGGAACCAGGAAGAAAGGCAGAGATATGCTAAAGTGCACAAGAACTGCACTGAAAAATCAGTGGAACCAGGTCTTATGGAGTGATGGATCTAAAATTGACATTTTTGTTGAAATTATTATCAGTGTACAGACGAGGTCAGGAGAGAGGTACTAGAGGTGCAGCCAGCTGTATTGGAAATCTTGTCAAAACTGATGAAATTATGAACACAGAAAATTACTGTCAGATTTTGATCCACCAGTGCCAATACAGTAAAAGCATACCTGCATAGAAAAACACACATTGGAACACTATCAGCCATGGATTGGCCTCCCCAGAGCCTGGACAGCAACTTTATTAAAGCAGTGCGTGATCATCCTGACAGAGAACAAAAGGCAGAAACATCCAAAGAGGAGCTTTGAATGTCCTTCAGGAAGCCTGGAGAACTGTTCCTGAAGACTGCTTAAAGAAATGACAGGAAGATGCCTCAGAGGGTTCAGAATAAAGGGGGTCACACCACATATTGAAGTTTGTTACAATAGAATAAATTCTGTTGTTTCCTTATATGCTGTTTTTCCATGTATGTTTGCACATGTTTCACATATTTCCCATCTTCCTAGCAAAATATAAAGAAATGAGGGGTGGCTCAAGAGTTTTGCTCAGTACTGTATATAAGTCTTCTCCCAAGGTCAGAGTGGGAATCATGTTTAGTCTGTAAACTGTTGCGATTATGGCTAATTTGTCAGTTTTTGTCACCACTTGTCATTCCATGTTGTTCCACGGTCTGACTGGTTGTAGTCTATCCTGGAGTCTCCAGACAAACAGCGGACTCTGAATGAGATTTACAACTGGTTCACTACCATGTTCTTCTACTTCAGACATAACACTGCCACCTGGAAGGTTTGAACTATTTGGCCTGTGATGCCTATTTACATGTGCTTTTTTAATGTAATTAATATGGTAATTTTGCAGTCAGTTTAACACAGAAGAAACATCAGCAACCAAGGCATCTCACATGTAGTATTTTCAGTCCAAAAGAGCACATTTTGCTTCCATGTCAAAAGAATTTTCCTGTACCTCTGTCCTCTACCCAGAATGCAGTGCGTCACAACCTCAGCCTTCACAAGTGTTTTGTGCGAGTGGAGGGAGGAAAGGGAGCTGTGTGGACAGTAGATGAAATGGAGTACCAAAGGAGGAAGGGGCAGAAGTATCAGAGGTACAAACATCCTCAACACAAGCAAACAGGACCTGGGCCATGTACGATACCATTCTGTTATCTGGCTTCACTTACCCCAACATCAGCAATCGCACTGATTGGTCAACTTGAAAAGCCAGTCCAGGCTTTCCCAGTGTACAGTCATAGTACAAAGAAAGTACAGCTTCTTTTCACACATTTTACACATCAGGACACAATAAAATTAGCTGGTCATTAGCACTTCCTAAAATTATTTAAATACAACTGCAGTAATGACATACTACACAATGGCATTATATATTTTATTAAAACTGTTGAAATCCAAAGTACACCCTTGCTGCTTCCATAGGAATTAGGAGGGTAATTAGCAGCCAGTTGCAGCTAATACTTAATTACTTGATTAATTAATCATTTGGAGGAGTGATACTTTGAGCTTGAGGACCTGAGCACCTTGCAGTCATTGAGTTGTGTCATGGCTGGAAGACCAATAGTTACTCCTTTGGACCCAAAGGCAGCACCACCACAAACACAAAAGGTCGTTTAAGTAGTTTTATTTTACTCATAGGGTTCAGGAGGTAACCATGGGGCACAGGAGGAATAGGGGGGTTCTTTTCTGAGCCAGGTAAGCGGGTGTCCACAGAGAAGGAGATGAGATAGAGGTTAGTCCTGCAGTCCAGCTTCCTTTCTTAAACAGTTTTATGCAGTATGCAGGTAAGTTTGCTTGTGTTCCATGAAAAGGCGTCCAGGGAGAAGTAGCAATGCACGGTTTTGTCCAGGAGAGATTTACCATTGGAGGGTGAGCAGGCAAGCAGCAGGTAAGCAAAAGTTTCCAGCAAGGGTCCAGAGAGAGGGTCTGGAGATCCAGCTTATGGGACAGGAGATCAGTGAGAGTGGCTGAGAGCTCTTCAGACAGCGAGGTATTTCTGAGAACACAGGAAACAGCAATTAACACTGGGAATCAAGGTGACCACACAGAGCCAAGGGTGAGTCTCATTACCACTCTTGGGCAGCAGACAGTCTGGCAGAGAGCAGAAGCTGGTGTCTTTATAAGGTGACTGATGAGGCTAATGACGCACAGGTGGTCTGGCTGAAGAGTGGAAGACAGGCACTCCAACCCAAAGGGGCGTTGCAGCTTGGAGGGGGGAGGACCAACAGCCATGCACACTATGACAAGTCAACCACGAACTCCTCTGCACACCAAAGTATTCTAAAGTTACATGTGAGGCTATCTCTGTAAAGCTTGGCTTAAAGTGAGTCATGCAACAGAACAATGATTATGAGCAACTCTAGAAAACAAGGGTTGAAAAAGAAAAGAATCAAATCTATTCAATTATATCATTTATAGCGCCAAATCACAACACCTCAAGGCACTTTATATTGTAAAGACCCTACCATGATTACAAGGTGTGGCAATGGCCCAAAGTCCAGCTGTTCTTTTTGAAGTGGAGGAGCAGCGGCTCTACTCTGAGCCCCTCTCGAATGACCGCACTCCTCACCCCATCTCTAAGGCAGAGGCCAGCCACCCTTTGGTGGGAGCTCATTTCTGCTGCTTGTATCCGTGATCTGGTTCTTTCAGTCTCTACCCAAAGCTCGTGAGAGTAGGTGAGAGTAGGGATGAGAGAGCAGATTTCTCCCATATTGGCTTCTCTTCATTGGCTCCCTGTTAAATCTAGAATAGAATTTAAAATCCTTCTCCTCACCTACAAGGTCTTGAATAATCAGGCCCCATCTTATCTCAAAGACCTCATAGTACCATATCACCCCAACAGAGCACTTCACTCTCAGACTGCTGGCTTACTTGTAGTTCCTAGGATACTTAAGAGTAGAATGGGAGGCAGAGCCTTCAGCTTTCAGGCCCCTCCCTGAGCCTGGTTCTGATGGAGGTTTCTTCCTGTTAAAGGGTTAAAGTTTTTCCTTCCCACTGTCACCAAGTGCTGCTCATAGGGGGTCGTTCTGACTGTTGGGTTTTCTCTGTATTATTATTATAGGGTCTTTACCCACAATACAAAGCACCTTGGGGTGACTGTTTGTTGTGATTTAGAGCTATATGAATAAAATTGAATTGAACTGAATTAAACTCTACCACTTAGGACAGCAACTAGTCCCTGACTTGGAATGGGCACTTCACTCTTTTCTGGCTGAGGATCATGGCCTCAGAATTGCAGATGCTAATTGTGATATACGTTTAAGTAACCCTGGTCTATACAGCATCCTCCTCCACCCACCTGATCAGTTGACAGCTCAGCTCCTCTTCACCCTCTTGTCCACCAGTGAAAACTCCAATGTACAGGCACCAAGTTGAGGGGATACAAGGATACCTACCCCCAGCCCACCACCTCTCACCAAAGGCAATTCCAGATTGGAACAGAGTCCAGCCCCTCTCCAGAAGACTGGTTTCAGAGCCCAAGCTGTGCATTGAGGTGAGCCATATCTAACTGATATCTCTCAACCTCATGCACTAGTTCAGGCTTCTTCCCCACCAGAATATCCCAATAGCCAGCCTTGCTAGCTGGGGATCTGTCTGCCAGGGCCTCCACCCTTGGCTGCTGCCTGACAGTGCACGTCCTGTGGGTGGTGGGCCTACAGGAGAGCGGGTGCATGTCTCTTCTTTGGGTTGCACCTGGCTGGGCCCCATGGGCTAAGGCCCAGCGACCAGGCACTCTCCCTTGCACATCCGTCCTAGGCCTGGCTCCAGGGTGGGGCCCTGGTAAAGCTGTCCCAGACAGGGTGAACTGTTCCCTTGATCTTTCTCTCATAGGGGTCATCTGAATTGCTCTGTGTCTGGCCCCCTCACCCAGGACCAATTTGCCTTGGGCGACCCTACCAGGGGGCAAAAGCTCCTGGACAACGGCTCTTGGGATCCCCGGGGCACACAAACCCCTCCACCACAGTTTTTAAAACTTCCTTCAGCTCCTGCCCAAATTTGAAAAAGGCTGACTCCGCACAAAAGGATGCTGGGACAACTCCACTCAGTTTAAGCGCTTTATTGTCTTTTTGTTGGAGTTGCAAGCATTCGGTGCAGTGGCAAATGAGCAGGTGGATTAATGGATGAGTAGGTTGATAACCTTTGAACAGATAATAGACATGTACATGTCAAGATAAACTAGGATAAGATTCAAAATAGGTTTACTACCCACCCGTATGCAGTGCGCCTCACGCTGAAGCAAGCGCTCCTGCACTGAATGCTTGCAACTCCAACAAAAAGACAATGAAACACTTAAACTGAGTTGAGTTGTCCCAGCATCCTTTTGTGTGGAGTCAGCCTTTTTCATGTTTGGGCAGGAGCTGAAGGAAGTTTTAAAAAACTTGACATCCACGATAAGGTAGTGATTTGTGGAGGGGAGACTGAAAATCATACAGAAAAATTATTGCCTCAAGTCATTTTCTGCTAAAGGTGGTGGCCCAACAAGCTACTGTATCATATGGTGTACTTAGGTTATCACACACTTTGGTTTAGTAGTGTTGTTGCTCCATCTCAGCTTGTATTTACCTAATCTTATCCAGCTACAAACACATTCACATGAATCAGGTGGCACTGGTAGAATATGAACACAAACACGGTGGGTCTATTTTAGTGTCATTTGATAGAGAAATATGAAAAGGTTAAACACAAAATAAAAACTGAAAGCAACACAACTACTACAACTGTGGTCCGACTGTGTGTGATTAGCATTAAAAACTTAGTAAACCTGGAAAAGAAATATTATATTAATAAAGACCAGCCTATTTAAAGCCAGGAAGGAACCCCATCAAAAATGGGATCTGTCCAACTTTTCAGTATTACAGCTCTATCATAAAGACATGGGGCATCTGATGGAATTTAATTATTATTCCATTAATTTAGTGTAGCACATGGCAAGTTATGCCTAACAATAATTATTACTGATACTCATTAGGGAAATACAAAGAATTTTCAGAAATGATTAAAGATCTCAGTCTCCTCATTATCTACGCATGCAGGTCTGAGGCTGCTTCCAGGAATGTGATGCTACTGATTGGTCAAAAAGTGGTAATTTCATACTTGGTGATCTCTAATCTGGAACACAGCCTGCATCAGTTACCGTACCCACGTGCAAATAGAAGACGTGAAACCACCTTCGATTTACGGAAAACCCAGGATTCTCAGTGTTAAAGTGAAGTTCCCCGGATAATCCCAAATCCTGCTTTGTAATACAGGCGTGTGAAATCAGGCACTGAATCGTGTTCACTGTGTTCACTGGTTCTTTAGTAACAGTTTCCCAACTGTTAAGATGTGTGAGGACAAGGACCAAAATATGGGAGTCCAGCAGACAAGAACAACAAAAATCAAACTAAAAGACCGACGACAACATCCCCACAGGGAGAAATCCTAAAAATCACAAGGACCAGGAAAAAGAAGGGGTCGGACAGGCCTACATATGCACAAAGTCAGGATGCAGCAAGATGCAGCTGAACATAACTCACACAGGTGAGAACAATCAGGAAATGAGGGGGAAACACACAAGTCAAAAGATACAAAAGATCCTTAACCTTTAAAGTAAAAGAGGGTGTAACCAAAAGACACACACCGACACATTCCCACTGAGCATGAAGACAGACGCTCTCTCGCTGAGTGTGGATAGTAAGAGAGTCTAAAGCTGATAAGACATTGCTGATGACCATCAATAACAAAATCAGTTCTTAGAAATAACTTTAAGATAAGATAAGATAAAACTTTAATGATCCCACGAAGGGGAAATTTGTGCATTACAGCAGCTCAGTACAGAGAAAAAATGAAAAGGATGAGTAAGAACAAATGAACTAAACTAAAACTAAAATAGAATAGAATAAAATAAAATAGCAAAAAAACTATACACATATACATAAGCACTATATACATAAATATATATATCAGTGTCAATACACACATTTACATATACACACACATCAAAACACTATATACAGATATCAAAACATTATATACATTTGTAGCCAGTAAGGTACACAGCATACACGGTATGCATTATATGGGTGAGTGTAATAAATAAAATGTATCTGGACTGTAAGGATAAAGTGATGCAGAGGAGGTAAAGTGTCCAAGTGACTCAAGACATCATGATGTGTTGTACAGTCTAACTGCTGTTGGGATGAATGACTGTGAAAGCGCTCCTTCCTGCAGTGAGGATGTTTCAGTCTCTGACTGAAGGAGCTGCTCAGTTCCCCCACGGTCTCATGCAGAGGGTGATGGGGTTTGTTCATGATGGATGTCAGCTTGGCTAACATCCTCCTCTCACCCACCACCATCACAGACTCCAGAGGACATCCCAACACAGAGCTGGACCTCTGCACCAGTTTGTCGATCCTGCTCCTGTCCCTTTCGGTGCATCCACCCCCCCAGCAGGCCACTGCATAGAAAAGGGCAGATGCTACCACTGTGTCATAAAAGGTCTTTAGCCCCCCCCGGCGCTGCCACTGATTTACAGGAAAAACAGCTACAATCCGTCAGATTCCCCGTGCTCTATCTTAGTGAGACAGCTGTGATATTGATAACTTGCACAGTTTTTGACAGCTTTCTTTCCTGAATCAGGACTTCAGAAATAAAAAGAGTACGTTGAACTTGCTTTATGGTACCCGGGCCAGGCAGACAAAAGTGAGAGAGCCAAACACGAGAACAAAATCAGAGCAGGAAGAACTCAAAACACTGCACAGTAAACCATCGTGAAAGGCATCAACGTCCATGAAACCCAAACATTGACAAGAACTCGTGATACAATAAAGTGAGGCTCAGCATCACTGCGATGAGACATGAAAACAGGACCCCAACCCTGAACCCACAGACAGAGCAAATCCACAGTGGCACACACAAAGAGGGTGGCTGGTGGGAGTGTGCAGTTCCTTCAGTGTATACATGTTTGACACTGACTGTGTTTGTTGTAGGGACTGCCCTGTGAAGTGGCTCACAGCCTACTCCCATTACTCTCCTGGAAACCCCTAAGCTGCTGAAGAGCAGCAGGAAGAAGGTGTGGAGGAGGAAGAAGGGTCTGAAACGTCTGTATGCTGCATTCAGATTAAAGACTTGTTGAGTGTGATTCGGCTGTTACAGTAAGATAGCTGTGCCCATACCTGACAAGTGTGTTTGTACTCAGTTATTCTGAAAAATAAATGAATAAATGAATCTGGGGTTTCTGGGTGTTTCATCATTGTTCTCATGACCTGAAAGTTTGCTCCAGTCAGCAGGTGAGGGGTCACATCTCTCCTGCAAACATTGTTCACGTCCTTTCACATTTTTCTGTCTCAGTGCCAAACACAGACGTTCTCTGTTCCTCTCATCAGTTATTTTTTATCAAATATATGTCACAGAATTTATGTTTGCTTTCCTTTCCTGCACAGCAGTGTATTATTACTGTACAATGTTGCATGTGGGGACACACAGTCCCTCCAGCATCACTGTCTTATTCAATAAAAAGTGTACTTGGACTGTTTTTACTGGCTGATTAATATGAGGCACGCTAGTGAGGACATTATGTGTGGGACAGAGCCAAAAATACACTACTGTGTGTGTGTGTGTGTGTGTGTGCATTATGCCTCCATCACAGTTCACTTACACCTCTGTTGTGTTAAAGAAGTGAGCCAGTGCCAGTGGACAGTCTACAGAGGGCTGCATCAGACTTTGACAAACACATAAGACTTGTTGACACGATGGTAAATAAAGAATTCAGTCTACACGTGTTCAAGCTGTTACTCCACCATCACAGTCAGCGTCCAACGTTTTATACAGCTCAACAAACACGACCGAAAGCACAAACTGTTTCTGTGCAGTTTACCACAAAAGCTGATGAACAGCTGCTGTATTTCCCAGAAAGAGATGAAATGTTAATACACGACACTCTCAGAGATGGAGACGGAGGAAAGAAAGAGAGGAGAGATTTGTTTTCAACGGTCAGGACAGTTCAGCAAGTCACATTTGATAAACTGGGAATTTAAAGCTTATGTTTTATGTCCTGATTCTTTTTAGTTTTAAAATCTGATATCAGCTATTTACATGAAACATTGCTGAATCATGTTTTTGTGAATCATTTTGCAAAATAAACTTAAGTGTACTAATTTTGTGTTATTGACAGGTTCAGTGAACGTGCCAGGCAGTTAGTGCAGACAGCACTGGTTAGTCTGCAGTACTGTGAGGGCGTTTACAGTGATTCAGCCTGTTCATGGTCAGTGGCAGGTTACAACAGTTATCATTATTATATAAATGACATATTACCAATAGTATATTCAAGGTGATGGTGCTGATTAGCGCCACTCACCCAATTTTATTGTTTATAGCATTATTTAAGTGCCTTGAGGCGACTGATGTTGTGATTTGATGCAAATTAAATAAAAGTGAACTGAATTATACGGTGCAGCAGTTAAAAATCTGCCATACAGGTTGTGAAACATCTGCTTATATCTTGTTGAATTCATTGCAGCCCTAAATCCATAAAGAACTGCAGGATGATTCATTATTTTGGTTCATTGTTACATTTATTATATACATATTTATATTTCTAGTATTCTGGCACTCCGGACCAGCAGGTGGCGGTAATGGAACAGCGGCATGCTCTTTTCACTCAAGAGCAACGAGGAAGCGGCGCAGCTGTTCCGTGGGTGCTAAATGTTTTTAGCCGTGTGGAGGGACTCCTGAAGAGCAGGAAGAATGGCAGACGAAGCCCCGTTCCAGCTCCTACACAGCGAGCTGATTCACTACATTTACAAGTCAGCTGACGGAGAGGCGGTAAGGAGCGCTCAGCTCGCCGGTTCTCCGGGAAAGTGGAAAAGCTGATGTTAATCTGTCTCTTCATCCTGTATTTAGGAGAATGGGAGAAATATCACCAAACTGGAGAACATGGGGTTCCGAGTGGGACAAGGCTTGATAGAGAGGTAATAACCAGAGCACGACACTTCCCGTCAGGTTAGTTACAGCTTTAACGCTGAACAGTGCAGTGGAAAGGCTCAGGTTCAAGGTTTTTTAAGGTCTCTCGTTTATGAAATACAGCTGCCTGTTTGAAAATATTTTACTGCAGAAGTGTTCAGATTGACTGACACTGACAGACAGCACAGGATGGAGCTGAGCCAGGCTCTGGGTGGAGGGAAGAGTTACCAGATGCCTGGATAATACAGCTGAAGTGCTGCCAAGGAGGTGTTTGGTTTATCCTCTGGGCAGAGGAAAGAGCACAAGGAGACTTAGTGAAGGAATGAGGACGTACAGGAAAGTATTCAAAGAGGCAGCACGGTGGTTAGCATTATTGTCTCACAGCAAGAAGGTTCTGGGTTCAAATTCACCATCTGGTCTGGGAGTTTGCAGGTTCTCTGGCTTCCTCCCACGGTCCACAGACAGTTAAATTAATTGGTGGCTCTAAGTTGCCCATAAGTGTGAATGGTTGTCTGTCTCTCAGCATCAGCCCTGCGGCAGTGCGGTGACCTGCTCACAGTGTACCCTGCCTCTCGCCCTATGGCAGCTGGGATGGGCACCAGCCTTTCTTTAGCGAAGAAAAAGTGGGATCGTCAGGGAGAAAGTAGACAGCAGTAGTTGGAGGTCAGGAGTGCAGCAAAGGAAAAGGCTCATAGCTGTATGTGAGGGTGGTGCACGGCATGTATGAGGACAGTGAGACAGTAGTGAGGTGTGCAGTAGGAGTGACAGATGGGTTCAAGGTGGGGGTGTCATTACATCAGGGATCTGATCTGAGCTTCGTCTATGATGCTTGCAGATGGCACTGATCTGCAGTCAGTGTAGGGAGCAGGTGGAAGAGATCCTGGAGAGGTGGACAAAGAATGTTGAATATGGACCTTACACGAAAAACATTGTTGATCGCAGCGGGACTTTTTAATTGTCTTCTAGCCTGTGGGTTACTTATGAGAACAGGGCCCCGTAAAGGCCGTAGGTACGTAGCCCAGTGACAGGACTTCTTTGAGCAGTCTTGTAGGAATGGGTTCTAATAACAGTAAAACGCAAGACTATTGCAAATAAGACAGAAGATTTATGTTGTAGAATATAGTTAATCTGATCATTTAGTACACAGAGCAGTAAAATAAACATGTTAATTCAGGTATTTTATGTGCACTCTCAGTGCTGCTGCTTATTTCTAAGAGGACGGTTGCACATTTGAGCTCTGAAACTTTAAATTGAATAAATGTTCACATTAAAGGTTACTGTCCTACAGCCTATAAAGGACAGCTCAAAGGGAAATTATTATTCACTGATTCTTGGTGTGTCCTGTGTTATAATAGCTGCAATTTCAACAGTGCAAAAGAGCTCTAGCAGCAGATTAGAATTAAGTATAACACCATTCTACATTTTCTGCATCACCAAATTAATACTTGCACATTTCAGTGGCTTCATTCAGTGGTTTTAGTAAGGTACAGCTGCACATATGAAACATATTCCATTAGCAGAGGGGAAACTAGAGATCTATAATCTATACCTAAAATATGCTGTAAATAAAACATGTGGCACTTTGAGCCAATTTTAAACTGAAACTCCCAACATAACCTGTTCAGCATAGGTTACCATGGTGACTGGTTCTTATAGAGTGCTTTTCTACTCAAAGTACTTTATACAACACGTTTGCATTCACCCATTGACACATACATTCATACATTCATACAAGCACTTTTTTTTCCCTACATCTAAGTTTTTTCTGTCTAACATTCGTGCACACGTTCATACTCCAGTGAATACACTGGGAGCAGTTCAGGGCAGTATCTTTCAATTCAATTCAATTTTATTTATATAGCACCAAATCACAACAGTCGCCTCAATGCACTTTGTATTGTAGGTAAAGACCCTACAATAACTTGTGGCATGGCATGCATACTGGAGCAGCCAGGAATCAAACCTTAGTAGGTGACCTGCTCTACCTCCTGAGCTGCAGCCACCCCTTACCTGTAGCCAGGTGAAAAGAGCCACTCCTGTGACGCAGAACACTCTGTCTTTAAGCTTGACACCAAAACATAAATGTCACTTCACAGCACACCCCTCAGACAAATTCTTCATGTCCTTGTTCCTTACTGCAGGGGCAGCTAAGAGTTTCCCATAAAACAGCCACCTAGTGGTGAAATTTTAAATAAAAATGTTCAAATTCTGATTACAAATAGTTTCTAATGAGTGGTGTTAAATATGTTGAGCATTCTGTTAAAAGATGTTTGCATTTTTAAGAGGCGGGGCCCTCCCTTTTTGCATGTACACATAGTCTCAGATGATTAAAAATCAATCCCAGATTTATGGGTGAAGAGTTCCTGTCATATTACTGTCTGTGGTGCATGTGCACAGTTTGTGAACGAGCTCCATTCTCCTGTAATACGGCAGATGAACGATGTTCGCTTTGTTTGTCTCTTTTCTTTTCTTTAGACTGACTAAAGACACGGCCCGCTTTAAGGATGAGCTGGACATCATGAAGTTTGTATGTAAAGACTTCTGGACCTGCGTATTCAAGAAGCAGATTGACAACCTTAGAACCAATCACCAGGT
The DNA here is from genome assembly GCF_007364275.1 of Archocentrus centrarchus. Taxonomy (NCBI): domain Eukaryota; kingdom Metazoa; phylum Chordata; class Actinopteri; order Cichliformes; family Cichlidae; genus Archocentrus; species Archocentrus centrarchus. The sequence continues at coordinate 37,006,613 of NC_044352.1, read as the reverse complement.
AGGTGGGAAATCTCTCTGTCTTCTTTCTGTTATGCTGACATCACCACAGAACGCACTCTGAGTCAGTAGGCTCAGTCTCGAACAACTGAAAGAATTCATTTTTTGTCATACATATCTATAATGTATAATATATATATGCTTTTTGTTCTGTTGATGTGTGTCATTGATGGTGTCATCATGTGTTTTAGGGCATCTATGTTCTGCAGGACAATAAGTTCAGATTTCTGAGTCATCTGTCAGTGGGAAAACAGTACCTGGATCACGCCCCAAAGGTGCTCTTCATTCTTCTGTTGATGCTGTCTCACTTTACTGATCTGTTTTAAAAGGCTTCCCATCCTTTCTCACACTGCCTCTTTTCCTGAGTACCACATTAGACGCCCTTTCATACGTCATACATTTCATACATTTATAAACTTGGTGCATCTTGGTGTGAGTCCTCAAAGACGTTTACACCAAAAGTTGGGATTAAGTTGAAGGGAGGACCTGCAGGGGTCTATGTGTGCAAACATTCTGGAGAAACTCCAAACTGGTGACACAGTTGGGGTGAATTAAGCCTGGACTGTAAAGAAATTACATTCTCACTTCATATAACATGTTACTGTAGCGTATGAGCAGGCTGCCTTTCCCAAGGAAGCTGAGTGCAACAAAATGAGGAAGATTGTCACTCAGCTGTGGTGAGTTCACGGTACCTTGCTGTGGGCTGCTGGGGCAGCAGCCTCAGAGTCGGTGACACAAACAGACTGAATAAAGCGTTCAGGAAGGCGGACTCTGCGACCGGCTGCAAGCCGTTATCCATCACGGATAATCCCGTCCACCCTCTGCACTGACAGCCTGATTCAGCTCTGCTGGTACAGATTACTTTAGTTCCTCTTTATCATTAATGTTCCAATCAGCAGTTTTCTTTAAGCCAAGTCAAATCTCAGAATAAACTTTGCTCAGTGGTTCATAGTCTCTCCATCACATTTCACTCCCCTTAAGCACAGAGAGCAGAGCTGAGCTTGATGCTGCTCAGACTTGAACCTGTCTTATCAAAGTTAACAGAGAAAAAACTGGTAGAAGTCCAAGATGACATCAAGGAGGATTGAAGAGTTTCAGAACAGAGAATTCCCTTGTTTTCCATCCATCCATTTCCTTCCGCTTATCCGGGGCGGGTCGCGGGGCAGCGGTCTAAGCAGAGCAGCCCAGGCCTCCCTCTTCCCAACCACCTCCACCAGCTCATCCAGGGGTGACACCGAGGTGTTCCCAGGCCAGCCGAGAGCTGTAGTCTCTCCAACGTGTCCTGCGGTCTACCTGGGGCTTCCTCCCAGTAGGACGTGCCCCTCCCGCATGACCGCACTCCTCCGTGAATCACCACCATGATGTGGTGGAGGGGTTTGTGTGTCCCAGTGATGTTAAGTTGCATCAGTCTTGTTGCTGTAAACACACGAGTACTCAGCAGAATGGCACGTTACATTTAAATTCAGCTCCTGGCTGCTCGAGTCTGCATGCCAGTGTATGCAGAGACGGGACTAAACCCCTCAGTGCTCTTTGATGAATGTGTGTGAATGTGTGTGTGAGGCATGCTGTGTAGAGTAGAAAAGCACTCTATAAGAACCAGTTCATTTACCATTTAAAGGACATTTAGAGGTTGAATGTGGATGTTTATCTGCATGCAGTCCCTCTCCTCAAACTGTTCAGTACTGAGTGTCCACAGATTGCTCGCTGATACTTGATTGATGCAGACTAAAGCTTGGACCAATGCCACAGGCCGCCCTTACTAGATGGGCCTTTAAAATACAGCAATATGATACACACAGAACCAGCCATTTGAAAACAGTCATTGTACGATGATACAGTAGAGTACCATGAAGTCACAAGCATCAGTTGAAATGTTTAGTTATGAGTTCTGTTTCCACAAAGATCTCTGTCTGAATGAGGATTAGAAACGTTCCTGTTCCTCATGCCAAAACCCTGGGAGCACCTCCACGAGCTCTTCACTTACTCAGAAGTAAAAACATGCCTGGGTAGAAAAACACTGGTTTGTGGATCGGCCTCCCCACACTACAGGCCTCAGCATTATTGAAGCAGTGTGGGGTCCTCCTGGCAGAGAACAGAACCAAAGGCAGAAACATCCAAAGAGCAGCTTTGAAGGTCCTTCAGGAATCTGGAGAGCCGTTCCTGAAGACTTAAAGGAGTGACAGGAAGCTGCCTCAGAGAGTTCAGGCTGAGCTCATAAAGGAGGTCACAACAAGCTGGTCAGAAGTGTACACTCTGTTTTTACCTTACATATTTCCATTTATTTTCACACGTTTTCATTGAATTGTTTTCCCAGCAAAACATAAAGAAAAGAGGGTGGCTCAAGACTTTTACACAGTACTGTATGAAATACATAATGCTTGACTCATAAAATCATTTTTATTTTACAAACTGACAAACATACACAGTAACACACTGTTATATAATGATTAGTAATTGTTCTGCACTTAATGAACATGTTTGTCATTTCTGAGCTTGGCTGATAACTAAGACACATTAATAACCGTCTCTGCTGTTTGGTTGGAGCTCAAGTGGTTTAATAGCAGTTGTGGTGCCATGTTTGAAGACCTTTCACTCCCACCACATGACATAAACACCTGTTTTCCTCCCTGCAGTATCTGGCCTTCACATGTGGTTTGGTGAGAGGAGGTCTGTCCGGTCTGGGAGTGAAGAGTATTGTCACTGCTGAGGTGTCCGTCATGCCTTCGTGTAAGGATTCATCATTTAAAAATAATTTTTATTCACCCACATTTGTCTGCCATCATCTGCACACTGAGGTTTGGGGGTTTGTTTTCTGAGGAAATAACATAAAATATCATTGAACGGTTCAGAGACGGTTTGTCACCCACATACAGGGTAAAATGCGCTTCAGATATTTTAAAGGAGAAATGCTTGTGTGATTTTATTTGCATGAATCCGACTTGCAGTTAAGGTATAGTTTTTGATTTTTACCAACGGAGTCACGGAGTATGTGAACAGTGCTGTGAAGAGAGCCTCGGACAGGATCGCGAGTTTGAAGCTGGAGATCGAAGTGGTGACAATGAATGTTGTCAGAGGAAGAAAGCAGGAGGCTGCGTGTCCGGCACAGAGAGGTGGCAAAAGAAAAGGCTTGCAGTGAGCTGTGTGTGAGGATGGACACCAAGGAAGGAGAAGAGGACTGAAAGGAGGTGCAGCAGGTTAGAGTGATGAAGAGTTTAATGTGTGCTGAGAAGGTGGAAGGAGTACTTTGAGGAGCGGATGAACGTAGAAAATGAAAGAGAGGAGGACGGATGGAGAAGTGCAGAGGATTGGTGTGAAGAAAGTGAGCACAGCTGTAAAGAGGATGAAGAGTGGAAAGGCAGATGGTCCAGATGTCATACCTGTGGAGGTATGGAGATGTCTGGAAGAGAGGGCAGAATCATGGAGGATGGCTGAGGGATGAAGAAGTGCACTCGTACTGATTTTCCAAGAACAAGGCTGATGTGCAGAGCTGCAGTAACTACAGAGGGGTGAAGGGAATGAGCCATACTATGAAGCTGTGGGAAAGAGCTGTTGAAGAGAGGTGATCGGTGAGCAGCAGGATGGCTTCATGCTGAGTAAGAGCACGACAGATGTGATGTTGGCTTTGAGAGTGCTGATGGAGAAGGTCAGAAGGAGCTTCACTGTGTCTTTGTGGATCCAGACAGAGCAGATGATGGGTAGTACTGCATGAAGAAGTCAGGAGTGGCAGAGAGGTATGTGAGGGTGGTGCTGGCAGCTAGTGCTAATAGCTGTGCCCACTTGTTAATTGTGGTAATAGTGAACTGTTCCAATAGCGACCCGCTGAAATTCTCAACCGCTTGCTCGAACCCTGAAATGAGAGGAGATAAAACGGCAGAGGGAGTGAAGGTAGATGAGCTTAGATACCTGGGTCCCACCATCCAAAGAAACAGACAGTACACAAGAGAGGTGAAGAAGAGCGTGCAGGCAGGGTGGAGCAGGTGGAAACGAGTGAAGGGTGATCTGTGACAGAAGGAGAGCAGCAAGAGTGAAAGGGACAGTTTACAAGATGGCAGTGAGACCTGCTGCGATGGATGGTTTGGAGACGGTGGCTCTGAGACAAAGACAGCTGAGGATGTTCAGATCGTCATTGGCGTGACCAGGATGGACAGGATTAAAAACGAGTCCATCAGAGGGATGGCTCAGGTCGAGTAGTTTGGAGACAAAGTCAGAGAGGCTGAGGTGGTTTGGACATGTGCAGAGGAGGGACAGTGGACACACTGGACAAAGGATGATGAAGATGGAGCTGCAGGCAGGAGGAGAAGAGGAGGACCTCAGAGAAGCTTCATGGATGCAGTGAAGGAGAACATGCAGAGGGCTGGTGTGACAGAGGAAGGTGCTGGGATAGGGTGAGATGGAGGCAGCTGATCTACTGAGGCGCCCCCTGAAGGGAGCAGCAACTGTTGGTCATACCATGTATGCCTTTAAGTGTTGTTTATCAGACTCAAGGTTTATTGGTCACATGCACAGCTATTAACAGTACAGCGCACAGTGAAATGTATTTTGTACCAGCGGCCGATACGTAGTAAAGAAATATATAAATAAGAGAATGAAAATAATTCACATTATACAGAGTTCTTCCCTGTAGAAGGTCATTTGTAATGACTGGTTACATTAGTTTGAAATACTTGAAACACTAACGGAGGTGAGGTGATTGTTGCTAATATGCACACTGACTTTCCTCTGACGGTTGAATGAAGCTCAAATATTGTTTTTTAAGTTTGAGTGAAACAAACTGAGCAGATGGGAGATTGTTTTTCTCACCACTGTCACCACATGTGTCCATTCATAGGGAATTAGGTTTCACTCTATAATACTGTATGCTGCCTGGCTTAGCCTGCATCAAAATGAACAAAGACCTTTGAAAAGGACATTTTTTTTCTGGGTTTTTCTTTTTGTGTCGACTAACATGCTTTCTTCTGTCTTTTTGGCTCTGTAGGTAAATTCCAGGTCATGATCCAGAAAATGTAGGACCAGCAGAGGTTACTCATCAAGCAGCACTCTTCCCTGGTGTCACGTTGCCTTGAATATTTGTTAGAAAGGGAAATATCACGAATACTAATAAGTAAAACTTTATCTTGACACTTGAGGGATCACAGTGGGATTAGCAGGCTGTGGATGTGCCACACTCACATTGTCATGTGTGTAAAAATACTGTCCGATAACATTACCATTATTTCTGCTAACAGATGCATAATACTGTAATCTCTTTGAGGTAGTCTGTGCTGCTAAATGAACGTTTGGCTTAATGGGAGCGCTTTGGCACCACCTGGTGGTACAAAGTGTACTGCACGTGTGGTCTGATCGCTATAAAAACTAAAAACAGGCTTCACAAATTATTAGACCACCTGTCATAAAAACAGGAAAACAGAAATATTTTTGGAAATTTGGCAAAAATGTTTTTAAAATTAAAAATTATATTGTTATTGATTTATTAAGCAAATTAATTCACATTTTATACTCAAATTTAAGCCAGGCACTAGAAGTCATTTTTCTGTGAAGGAATGCAAATAAATAACTAATTTGGTGTTTTAATCAAAAAATAATGTGCTTTACTTTTTTCCAGCCTTATTGTAAAACAGAAAATTCATGGATAACAATGATATTTTAGCATTAAAAATATAATTTTGATTAAAGAGCTTGCACAGACTGATGAATTAACCTTTAGAGAAGCATAAAAAATGATTTAGGTAATTATTAATGCTGTTAATTTAGGGCAGCTGTGGCATAAATGTCACAGTGGGTGGTGGGCTAATAAATCTGTTAATAACTCGTCTGTTGTTCCAGCCCTGCCTGTGAAGCTGTCAAAAATAACAAAAATAAACAGCAGATTATTGGAGGACACGTGCCCCCCCCCCATCAGCTCCCCAAACACTGCTCTTTGAAAACCCCGTGCTCAGAAAACTTTGGCTGCGTCCACACAAACATTTTTCAAAAATGTGGATTTGTCCAAGTTTGTGCTGAAAAATATCTCCGTCCCAGCAGCAGGTGGCGCTATAACCCTAACAGTCAAAACAGTCAAAAGCAGACAAACAGTAACACAACGCAGTGACGCTGTGAAACAAAATCTGTTTTCCCAGAAATCTCCAAAATGCCGTTTACATGCTGACAAAGAAAATGTTGCGTTTACCAAAGTCCCCGTGCCTGTGTCGATACATCCTCAGAAGAAGAGAAAGTGTGTGTGTGTCTTTATTTAAAGGCTGACCTCAGTGTAACCAAATACAAGCCAATGAATGAGGATGTTTGCAGTGCAGTTTGCTGCAGGGCAGCAGTCCTGTGAACACGTGGAAATGATACAGCATAAGTGTACTTTATGTCCTGCCCTTCAGGTTGCAATAAATTTCAGTGTGAAAACCTCTGAGTCTCTCACTGGGTTGTTCACTGTTCTGCCAAACGTGTCAGTCAGGATCAGACCACCACATCCAAGCACACAGTGAGCTCTGCTGCTGGGCTCTAACACATTGGGCCTTGTGTATAAAGTTTTCCCATTCAAACACAACCCTGCAGTAGAGACGGCAGCAAACAGAACAGCAGCTGAGGGCCAGTGAGACCAGCAGGAAATGGTCCTGATGTTGTGAAAGCAGCTCAGATTAGGAGGAGTCACTTCACTTTGCTGGGAACTACTGACAGTTAACATTAGAAAACCCCTGAAGGACCTCACAGCTGGGTACCAGCACCACAGAAGGGGAGCTGTCACAAAGTGGATAAGGATCAATATGTTTTGGAGCTAGGTGAACAGAATCTTGTCAAACAGCTTTTGAAATGATCATTGATAAGATCATTGTGTTGGGTTTTGCTGAGCCAAAGTTGCCATGTATCTAATATCTACAGATGCAGCACATCTGGGTTAGGAGCAGTGCTCTATGAAGAGCTGCTGGAGAGGTGCATGTAAGGCAGAGCTATCCTGTCCTATCCCCGACTGACTGATGCTTCACTGAACCCTCTCAGCAGACAGGAAGAGCCAGGGACAAACACAAGATTACTGCCCTAAAATGAAAATATTATAGTAACATACATTTCCCCTGCACACACAAACCTTAATCTGCACAATATCAGATTTGACGTAAATACTTTAAGCATGCATCCTTTCATGTCTCAGCTACTGTCAGGGTCCTGGGCCGTGTGCCCAGCGTTTTGTGTTCTGTTTTCACTGACTTTTGTTATGTCCTAGTTTGTTTTGGTCTTGATTATTGATCTTAGTTTCCTGTCTCGGTAGCTTTGCTTTGGTTCCTTTTGTTCCTGTCTCCTCTGCATCTCTGTCCTGTGTTTCATGTTTTACCGTATTTTTCAGACTATAAGTCGCTCCAGAGTATAAGTCGCACCAGCCAGAAAATGCATAATAAAGAAGAAAAAAATATATAAGTCGCATTTTTTTTTGAGGGGGGGGGGGGGTTGATAGAATCTGAGACCCAGAGCAGACATTTCATCTTAAAAGGCAATTTAAAATAATAATGGATTAAAGAACAGGCCGAACACGGTTACGCCTACATTATGCTAACGTAACACATTCAGCTTCATGACGCATAGACAACAAACTAAGGACATGTTCGGTATGTTAATGTAACATTAACAGTTATTCAGATAACCTGAGCATAAAGAACATGCTAACAAGTTCACCAAACCATCAATCCATTGAATTCTTCATCCTCGGTGTCACTTCTAAACAACTCCGTAGGTAGACGACGCACTGCTTCCTCTTCTGTGTCGCTTTCATCAGACTCGTCGTCAGTTGCAGTTCCAATTATTCCGGCCTTTCTGAATCCCGACAGGATGGTTTCGGTTGTCACTGAAGCCCACGCTTTGTTGATCCATCCAATGACTTCCAGGAAAGTTGGGTGGCGCATTCTCCCAGTTGCCGTGAAGCTGTGCTCTCCATCCATCATCCACTGCTCCTACAGGTTATGCAAGACTGCCTTAATGTCAAGTGTCTGAGTATTTTGGTTAATGTGTTAATAATTTCACATATAAGTCGCTCCGGAGTATAAGTCGCACCCCTGGCCCCGACTTATAGTCCAGAAATTACGGTACTCTCATAGTCCTGTGTTCCTGGTGCTAAAAACTGACTACCCAGGGTTGAGACCAGGAAGCAGAGTTGCAGTCTTACACGCCTCTCTGCACCTTCTCTCCTCCTGCCATCCCCCCAAAACCCCATCCCCATAGAGTCAGTGCCTGCTCCCAGACCACCAAAAACCAAAGCTAAAATCAGCAAAAAGCTATTTAAGCATAAAAATTCAAAAACAATAAATAATACAGCTTCATCAACTGCACCAAAGAATAAAACAATTAAATGTGGATTGTTAAACATTAGGTCTCTCTCTTCCAAGTCCCTATTAGTAAATGATTTAATAATTGATCAACATATTGATTTATTCTGCCTTACAGAAACCTGGTTACAGCAGGATGAATATGTTAGTTTAAATGAATCAACACCCCCGAGTCACAGTAACTGTCAGAATGCTCGAAGCACAGGTCGAGGAGGAGGATTAGCTGCAATCTTCAATTCCAGCTTATTAATTAATCAGAGACCCAGACAAAGTTTTCATTCTTTTGAAAGCCTGACTCTTAGTCTTGTCCATCCTAATTGGGAAAATCAAAAACCTGTTTTATTTGTTATTATCTATAGTCCACCTGGTCCTTACTCAGAGTTTCTGTCTGATTTCTCAGACTTTTTATCTGATTTAGTGCTCAGTTCAGATAAAATAATTATAGTGGGTGATTTTAACATCCATGTAGATGCTGAGAATGACAGCCTCAACACTGCATTTAATCTATTGTTAGATTCAATTGGCTTCTCTCAAAATGTAAAGGAGCCCACCCACCACTTTAATCATACTCTGGATCTTGTCCTAACATATGGCATAGAAACTGAAGACTTAACAGTACTCCCTGAAAGCCCCCTCCTGTCTGATCATTTCTTAGTAACATTTACATTTACTTTAATGGATTACACAGCAGTGGGGAATAAGTTTAATTACAGTAGAAGTCTTTCTGAAAGTGCTGTAACTAAGTTTAAGGATCTAATTCCTTCATTATTATGCTCTTCAGTGCCAACACAGTGCAGAGCAGCTACCTAAACTCTGCTCCCAGTGAGGTCGATTATCTCGTCAATAGTTTTACATCCTCACTGCGTATAACTTTGGATACTGTGGCTCCTCTGAAAAGGAAAGCTTCAAATCAGAAGTGCCTGACTCCGTGGTATAATTCACAAACACACAGCTTAAAGCAGATAACCCGAAAGCTGGAGAGGGAATGGCGTCTCACTAAATTAGAAGATGCTCATTTAGCCTGGAAAAAGAGTTTGTTGCTCTATAAAAAAGCCCTCCGTAAAGCTAGGACATCTTACTATTCATCATTAATTGAAGAAAATAAGAACAACCCCAGGTTTGTTTTCAGCACTGTAGCCAGGCTGACAAAGAGTCAGAGCTCTGTAGAGCCGAGTATTCCTTTCACGTTAACTAGTAGTGACTTCATGGATTTCTTTACAAATAAAATTTTAGACATTAGAGAAAAAATTATTCATAACCATCTCAAAGATTATTCTTCATGTTCGGCTGCTTTCAGCACTGCTGGTATTTGTTTAGACTCTTTTGCTCCAGTTGATCTTTCAGAGTTAACTTCAATAGTTACTTCCTCCAAACCAGCAACATGTTTGTTAGATCCCATTCCTACTAGACTGTTCAAAGAAGTCTTTCCAATTATTGATGCTTCAATCTTAAAAATGATCAATCAGTCTTTATTAGTTGGCTATGAACCACAGACCTTCAAGGTGGCTGTAATTAAACCTCTACTTAAAAAGCCATCACTGACCCAGCTGTCTTAGCTAATTATAGGCCAATCTCCAACCTTCCTTTTCTCTCAAAGACTCTTGAAAGAGTAGTTGTAAAACAGCTAACTGATCATCTGCAGAGGAACGGTTTATTTGAAGAGTTTCAGTCAGGTTTCAGAATTCATCACAGTACAGAAACAGCATTAGTGAAGGTTACAAATGATCTTCTTACAGCCTCTGACAGTGGACTCATCTCTGTTCTTGTCCTGTTGGACCTCAGTGCAGCTTTGATACTGTTGACCATAACATTTTATTACAGAGATTAGAGCATACTATAGGTATTAAAGGTACTGCACTGCAGTGGTTTGAATCATATTTATCTCATAGACTCCAATTTGTTCATGTAAATGGGGAGTCTTCTTCACACACTAAGTTTAATTATGGAGTTCCACAGGGTTCTGTGCTAGGACCAATTTTATTTACATTATACATGCTTCCCTTAGGCAGTATTATTAGAAAGCACTGCATCAATTTTCATTGTTATGCAGATGATACTCAGCTTTACCTATCAATGAAGCCAGATGACACACATCAATGAGTTAAACTGCAGGAATGTCTTAAAGACATTAAGGCCTGGATGACCTCTAATTTCCTGCTTCTAAATTCAGATAAAACTGAAGTTCTTGTTCTCGGCCCCACAAATCTTAGAAACATGGTGTCTAACCAGATACTTACTCTGGATGGCATTACTTTGGCCTCCAGTAACACTGTGAGAAATCTTGGAGTCATTTTTGACCAGGATATGTCCTTCAATGCACATATTAAACAAATATGTAGGACCGCTTTTTTGCATTTGTGCAATATTTCTAAAATTAGAAACATCCTTTCTCAGAGTGATGCTGAAAAGCTCATTCATGCATTTATTACTTCTAGGCTGGATTATTGTAATTCATTATTATCAGGCTGTCCTAAAAGCTCCCTGAAAAGCCTTCAGCTGATCCAAAATGCTGCAGCTAGAGTACTGACAGGGACTAGAAAGAGAGAGCAGATTTCTCCCATATTGGCTTCTCTTCATTGGCTCCCTGTTAAATCTAGAATAGAATTTAAAATCCTTCTCCTCACATACAAGGTCTTGAATAATCAGGCACCATCTTATCTCAAAGACCTCATAGTACCATATCACCCCAACAGAGCACTTCTCTCTCAGACTGCTGGCTTACTTGTGGTTCCTAGGATACTTAAGAGTAGAATGGGAGGCAGAGCCTTCAGCTTTCAGGCGCCTCTTCTGTGGAACCAGCTTCCAGCTTGGATTCAGGAGACAGACACCCTCTCTATTTTTAAGATTAGGCTTAAAACTTTCCTTTATGATGAAGCTTATAGTTAGGGCTGGATCAGGTGACCCTGAACCATCCCTTAGTTATGCTGCTATAGGCCTAGTCTGCTGGGGGGTTCACATAATGCACTGTTTCTCATTCACCTTATTTACTTTGTTTATACTCCACTCTGCATTTAATCATTAATTTATATTAATCTCTGGCTCTCTTCCACAGCATGTCTTTTCTCTCCCATCAGCCCAACCGGTCGCGGCAGATGACCCCCCCTCCCTGAGCCTGGTTCTGATGGAGGTTTCTTCCTGTTAAAAGGGAGTTTTTCCTTTCCACTGTCGCCAAGTGCTGCTCATAGGGGGTCGTTTGACTGTTGGGTTTTCTCTGTATTATTGTAGGGTCTTTACCCACAATACAAAGCGCCTTGAGGCGACTGTTTGTTGTGATTTGGCGCTATATAAATAAAATTGAATTGAAATTGAATTGTGTTTAGTTTTCCTTCCTCTCAGGTGTTCCTCATCGCCTCATTACCTAGTGTGTATTTATTGTCTGCATTTTAGTCGGTTTATTGTCAGGTTGTTGGTGTTGTTGTGGTGGAGTGTTCGTGTGTTCCTGTGTTGCCTCGTCTTGTTTTGGTTTATGCTCTTTGCCTGGCTCCAAGAGGATTTTTGTATGTTCTGTTCTGTGACTCATTAAATACTTTTTAGTTATGTCTGTCTGCAGAGGCCTGCAGTTGGTGCATCTCTGCCTGTCACACTGCCCACTATCACAGCTACTATATAACAGATCAAAATGACAAAATGAAAATATGATGATGTCAGAACTACAGCGCAGCTTATTCACTACAGTAGCTTACCAAAACACAAACTATCAAACAACATTATGATTCCATGTAACTTATATGAAAATAAATGTTTACAAACTTCTGAACATAAGCTATGATCATATTTTCTCTGCTTAAGGCACTCTTTAAAATTCATGTGAATATTTTGTGCAATAAGATATATTTCGAACTCGCCTGTTCTTAATGCAGCCGTTCACGCTGACCGCGTAATTATGCAGGATGGATTTAAGGTATTCACTTTTTTTGGATCAATGAACTGACCAATCAGACCGCTGCATTTGGCAACGCGCGCATTCTTAGGTCTCACACACACCAGTACTGAACACACCGTGATACAGGAACGGTAACGACGCTGCTCCGGGATTTCTCTGCCTCCTCAGATGTTTTCCCAACTCTGCCAACAAGAGCTCAAACTGTCCCCCTGACATCCTGAAATATGTACGAAAGCTTCAACTCCAAACCGTGAACTTCTCCCTGCTGCTGCTTTCTGAACCCAGAATCTCCGTTTCTTCCATCTTGCTTATTTTCCTCATGATGCCGTTAACACAGCCTGTGTGAAACACCTCACACAGGCTGTTTCACACAGGCTCCATTTCCCCTTCCTATCTAAGCTAAAGCTGTTCCACATGGCTTTGGGCATTATGATGGGTTTCCTGTCATTCCCAACATTTCAGAGGACGAACTGAAACAAGAACGTTGAAATTACCGTCCTATGAATGAAGCCATTAACTACCTGGAAACAGGAGAAAGGTCTCCTCCTGCTGTGAGGAGAGAAATCAGAGAACTTTCCATCCTTCTGAGAGAGTTTAACAAACTTCAGCTGCAAAATGAGATCCTGTACTGCAGGTTGGTGCAGAAACTCATTACCAGATGGTCCCCCAGGGAGCCTGAGAGACATGGTCATGAAGAACGGGGCATTACAGGTCATTTAGGTACTGAGTGGACCCCTGAGTTCCCTTGAGCCAGATTTTTGGGCCCAAAATGGCTGCTGAAAGAGAGATTAGGACTTGCTGTGTTTGACACTGCCGGAGGAGGCGGTGCCTCTGGTAAACATCCAGGTCACCTGACCTCCTGAGTTAGTCTTTATAGACCTTCTCTTGATAGTTCCAGACTAAAGCAGAAGATGGCTTGTTATCACCGACCTCTTCCTAATCAAAAAGTGTCTTTGGGAGAATTTCAGAATTCACTATGGCATTCCTGATGTTTTCCTTTTATTCTCTACATTTTACATCTGGACTTTCTCCTCCTCACATTTTCCAAACAGGAAACTCTGTTACTCTGGGCTCAAGACATTTGAGGTGAGTAATTTTCCAGCACTGCAGGCCTTCAAACATCAAACAGTAACACATTAAAGACGCATCACCAGGACTTATGGAAAGAGGCAAAAACATATCATTTATGCATCACTTATAGTGCTATAGTCAGGATAAAATGGGCCACAGCCATCTGAAAGAGAGTTTTTTGGTGCATGTCAGTAAGTTGTGGTCGTGGTACTTCAGCATGTGGTACTTCAGTGGTAGGTAATTTCAAATGCAGCTTTTCCAACTGCTCATCAAATATCAGCAAACACAAACTGAGCAGCAGCTCAGAGCAGCTGTGGAGTTCATGATCAGAGTTAAGTTAGATCAGCAGAGTTGAATGTGAATATTAACTGATGATCAATGTCAGTGTAGGGAGTGGAAATCAGCCAGGATAGTTTGTGAAACATCTGCTTCCATCTTGTTGACTTCAGTTGTGTAACTCCCATCGGAGCAGCAGAGGTCAGCTGATCACAGCTGATCACTGCTGATCACTGCTGATCACTGCCTGACACAAAGAAGATCTACTGGATCATTGTTAGCTGTGATTCTTCTCCCCACACTGAATCCTACTCTAACCCCTGACTGCACTCATTTTTCTGTTAAGGTGTGGAAAAGTAAAAAAATATTTAAAATTCTGATGTATTGCTATTATTTTATTATTATACTTATATAGCACGGGATTCAGTTAGCTTGGCCTAAAAATAGCTGGTAGAAATGCGTGTCTTCTTTCTTCCTCTGAGGACTTTAAAAGACTGTACATTTTCACTTTTACTCGAGTAAAAATGTTGAATCAGTGCTTCAACTTTTATCAGAGTATTTTATCAACACAAGCATCTATACTTCTGCTTAAGTACAGAACGTCTGTATTTTTGCCACCTCTGGTGAGATTCAAGGTATCCAAAAGGTTCAAACCACACCTCATCACCCCCGCAGACTTGGTACACTGAAGGACACAGACAAAACACTGTTTATGCCTTTAACTGTACAAGACAGGAACCTTCAGGTCTTAGGTTACATGAACCACAGATGCCGTGGCTGTTAAAGCCCTGCAAAGGGATTTGCACAGGTTTAAAGTGGGAGGCTGTAACCCAGGCTAATATGACCCAACTGAACTCTGTGATGCACCCGTCAGAGTATGAATGAGGCATGTTGTATAAAAGGCTTTGAGGGCTCAAAGTGGAGTAGAAAAGCGCTATAAAAGAACCAGTCCATTTATATTGTATCTAATGATTAATAATCCTAATATGAAATTGAAATAATGTAATTTTCATGCTTTGTCAGAAACCAGCAGATCTGCAGTTGTGTAACGTGTTTATAATCTGAGTCTGGGATGAATGGTACACATGAAAGGATTTCCTGATAAATTCCAAGAACAAAGTGTGTGAGATCTGCACAAAAACTGGGCTGATCGGTCTCCAGAACCTTTAAACAATTTTCTATACTTCTGCATAAACATGACCTGAAACATGGTTAGATTTTCACAAGCTGTAAATAAGCAAAAGAAAATAGATGATGTGCCATTTTTTCCACAATTGAAAGGCATCAAAACAATGCATTCTGCTATGACCAATTTTATTTACATTATACATGCTTCCCTTAGGCAGTATTATTAGAAAGCACTGCATCAATTTTCATTGTTATGCAGATGATACTCAGCTTTACCTATCAATGAAGCCAGATGACACACATCAATTAGTTAAACTGCAGGAATGTCTTAAATACATTAAGGCCTGGATGACCTCTAATTTCCTGCTTCTAAATTCAGATCAAACTGAAGTTCTTGTTCTCGGCCCCACAAATCTTAGAAACATGGTGTCAAACCAGATACTTACTCTGGATGGCATTACTTTGGCCTCCAGTAACACTGTGAGAAATCTTGGAGTCATTTTTGACCAGGATATGTCCTTCAATGCACATATTAAACAAATATGCAGGACCGCTTTTTTGCATTTGTGCAATATTTCTAAAATTAGAAACATCCTTTCTCAGAGTGATGCTGAAAAGCTCATTCATGCATTTATTACTTCTAGGCTGGATTATTGTAATTCATTATTATCAGGCTGTCCTAAAAGCTCCCTGAAAAGCCTTCAGCTGATCCAAAATGCTGCAGCTAGAGTACTGACAGGGACTAGAAAGAGAGAGCAGATTTCTCCCATATTGGCTTCTCTTCATTGGCTCCCTGTTAAACCTAGAATAGAATTTAAAATCCTTCTCCTCACATACAAGGTCTTGAATAATCAGGCCCCATCTTATCTCAAAGACCTCATAGTACCATATCACCCCAACAGAGCACTTCGCTCTCAGACTGCTGGCTTACTTGTGGTTCCTAGGATACTTAAGAGTAGAATGGGAGGCAGAGCCTTCAGCTTTCAGGCCCCTCTTCTGTGGAACCAGCTCCCAGCTTGGATTCAGGAGACAGACACCCTCTCTATTTTTAAGATTAGGCTTAAAACTTTCCTTTATGATGAAGCTTATAGTTAGGGCTGGATCAGGTGACCCTGAACCCTCCCTTAGTTATGCTGCTATAGGCCTAGTCTGCTGGGGGGTTCCCATAATGCACTGTTTCTTATTCACCTTATTTACTTTGTTTATACTCCACTCTGCATTTAATCATTAATTGATATTAATCTCTGGCTCTCTTCCACAGCATGTCTTTTCTCTCCCATCAGCCCAACCGGTCGCGGCAGATGACCCCCCCCTCCCTGAGCCTGGTTCTGATGGAGGTTTCTTCCTGTTAAAGGGAGTTTTTCCTTCCCACTGTCACCAAGTGCTGCTCATAGGGGGTCGTTTTGACTGTTGGGTTTTCTCTGTATTATTGTAGGGTCTTTACCCACAATGCAAAGTGCCTTGAGGTGACAGTTTGTTGTGATTTGGCGCTATATAAATAAAATTGAATTGAATTGAATTTAATTGAATTGAATTTAAGAGTTAATAGTTAATACGCAAGCCATGAAGCTCATGCATGCATCACAGTTTTGCAAATCTGAACAAAAATTGCATCATTTTGCATACTGTGTACAGGTGTTATTCAAGAAGATGAAGAAGACCACAGAGGAAGAGTCAGAGGAAGAGGAGGCAGCAGAAACCTTCTGACAGACTCAGGCAGTTCAGCTGAACACTGCCATGGTCCTTATGCCCAGTGTTTTGTGTTTTCACTCTTATTGTTCTGTTTCATGATGTTTCTTAGTTTTTTATTTAGAGTCTTAGTTTGTTTAATGTTCTATATTTGTTAGTTGTAGTTATTCATAGTGGTCCTCTGTTCCCTGCCGTACCCTGTGTCTGTCCTGTCCCTCTGTCATGTCTCTGGTCTGATGTGTTTTGTTGTGCTGTTTATTTCCTGTGCAGTGTGTCAAGTCTGCGTTTCTGTCTTCATCTAGTTGTTTCCTGTTTTAGTTTGACAGTCCCTGGTCCCAGGTGCTTTATGTTTACTTTTGCTTCTCTTGTCTGATCTGAGTAATCAGTTTCAGCTGTGCCCTCACCTGTTGCCCAGTTATCCCTCTGTGTATTTATGGTCTCAGTCTTCCCCTTGTTGGATTCTTGTTTCCATGGCTGTGTTCTGCTCTCTGCTGTTTCTAGTTTACCTCCCAGTTTAGGTTTAGTTGTCAGTTTGTTTTGTTACCTGGGTTCGTTTTGCCACTTCACGTTCAGCCTCAGTCAATTCTTACCTGCCGTCTCCTGAGTCCTGCCTTTGGGTCCTCACCTCCTTACACAGCCCGCTCACACACTGTGACACACTCTGTGTTACAGCATCAAATAATATTTATTTTCTTACATGTTGCACTCATTCTTGTGGTTTTTCTCATTGAACTAATACAGTAAAATTATTGAGGTTTTTTACATACAACATGAAAAATGTTTGTTGCATGCACATGTAGCACTCTCCCATTTCCCATTTCATCACTGAAACATTTTCCAACAGCTTTGACTAAGGTCCAGATTAACAGCTTCTTTTAATGGGATGGCTCTTACCTGAGTCCAGTTGATAGGACTAACTCCTGTAAGACAGAGTGACCACTTTATGTGGGACTGCACAGTATTTCACATATTCCAGTGTGCCACATTTTGACTGATTTGGCCCTAATTCATGGTAGGCTGTCATGGTAGGGTATACCCTGGAGAGGCTGTCAGTCTGTCACGGGCAGTCACACCTACAGCCAATTTAGCATCACCAATTAACCTAGCATGTATGTGAATGGTCAGTGGGCTGCTGCTTGTATAGTACATTTCTGTGAGCACTCAAACACTTTCTGCAACAAGCCTCATTCACCCAATTAGATGTTAGAGCTGGTTAGTATTAGACCTAAGTGCTTTTTTTCAGTCTAACATTCACACAGGCACACAAACATACACACACATGCACACATGCACAGACACACACACACGGACACACTTTGATGGATGCATGAGGGGCAGCACATAATGCAATCAAAAACACTGATCTATAAGGTGTTTCAGTCAATGAATCTTGATAGGCCCATTTGGACAAAACAAAGATGGGAGGCAGAGACGGCCACAACCATTTCTGATGAAACATGGGAGGGAGTCTGGACTGAGGCACATCGGGCCACAAGCTCAAATACGTGGCGGGAATATAAATGGAAAATTATTAGTAGGTATTTCAGGACCCCAGATGTAGTTGCTAAGATAGATCCTAACACACCAAGTTTGTGCTGGAGAAATTGTGGCTCTACGGTGCCCAATCATTGGTCATGCCCTAAACTGCAAAACCTTTGGGATGAGGTATATAAGGCCATAAACCAGATTTTTCAGGAGGTCATACCAAAGGATGTAACAGTCGCAGTACTTGGTATTATACCTGCAGGTGTGCAAGGACGAGCTAAATCATATCTTTTAAATATCCTTTTTACAGCTGCCCTGAAATGTATCACAATTAGGTGGAGGCAATTAGAACCACCCTCCTAATGTCTGGGTTCAAAAAGTAAGGGAATTGTACCTAATGGAATAGATAACATATTTATTAAGACTTCAAAAATCTTTTTTAGCTTACGGTGGGGGCCAGCAGAAGCCCTACTCATGTAAAGGTCCTCTCTCCTTCCCCTTCTTTCTAGTATTGTATGATGCTAAACCCACATAAAACTGTTAAATGTTATGCTGAGGTGTTTAATTGTTGAAAGATTCTACATTATTAACATGTATGTGAATTGTTGCTGATGCTGCTGTGTAACCGCTCTGTTAAAAAGTTAATAAAAAATTTTAAGTTAAAAAAAAAAAAAACACTGATCAAACATTTGAGCTCATCATGGAGAATGACTGAAGAGCTCCTTGTATGCCATCCTGTCCTTAACAATGCTTTGCAGACCTTGTCTGGATATTAGATCTTTCCCCAATAACATAACAATTACATGGGCTTTGAAATGCATTAATCCATTATGTGTAACTAGTACATACACAGTAACTCAACATTTATTGTCACCCCAGAAGAAATCTTTCTTTCCTTACCGGCTGTTATGTTCATCAGTGCTGACCGTGACTTATTTCAGCTGCTCATCCCTCAGTAGACAAAAATTGTTTAGACCACCTTATGAGAAAAGTCCTGTGGTGCTAAAGTTCTTTAAATGATGAAGTATATGGAGGAAACCCAGGCAGGTACAGGAAGAACATGCAAACTCCACACTGAAAGGCCCCACCAGAAGATCTGAAGCACAGTGAGGAACAGTGCTAACCACTGCATCACCATGCTGCCCAAATCAATGGGTCTGTGGGCAAGAGACAAGGTTTTTTGGTTCTTGAAAACTTCTGGTTTCCTAATTGTAATCTGAGTAGGCCCAGTAAATCTGGATTACCTTTGACTGCATATGGATAAACTGTTTTAAGAGCAAAAAGTGGACCATTTTAGTGCCCTTGATGAAGATATTGATTAGCATTTCTTCAGTTTATCTCCATTTACAGTCAATAACCAGCACACTGAACTGGATCTCCATATTTTGTAATCAGGAGTTTGCACCCTGAAATCCTGGCCGGTATTAAACACTGTTGCAATGGACTCTCAGATTGTTTTTGTCCTTGTTTGTGTTTATGCTGTAACTTTGTTGTGCTTTGTAAATTTTGGGATATGTCCTCAGGGTAACTATGTGTGAAAAACTTTCATGGACATACATATTTGTGTTTTCATTGAAGAACACATCATGCTTGACAATTTTATTTAACATATTCTTTTATTTTACTTGCAACATATTTACATTCTTCCCTAGTGGAACAGAATCTGACCACACTGCAGGCACTCTACGGGTAAAAAAAGATGCTGCAACACTGTGCAGGAACAAAAATGGACACAGTACTGTTAGTTTTGCTTTGCTATTGCCAGAAATTTGGTAGGAGGATAATTTTCAAAGATCAATTTGAATTTACAAGACTAAAAGGTAAAATCTGTTATGAATAGAAGATTAACCAGTAAATAATAAAACACAGTCCTGATTAATATTTGCTTTGTAAAAGACAGTCTTGACGCCAGTGGTGACTTTGCAATTCAGCTGATCACTCTTCATAACATTCTGGAGTATACACAAATTGCCATCATGAAAACTGAAGTAGTAAATTTTGTGAAAACCAATACTTCATTCTCAAAGCTTTTGGCCATGCCTGTTTCTCACAGCATATCTCATTGATAAAATCTCCAGTTACAGTGATGGACTTGTTCAAAGTTAAATTCCAGTCTTTATGAGGTAAAATATGGTCTGCCGGCTATCCTGGTCATCCTGTATGTGTTGAGTCCTGGGGAGTCAAACCCTGGTGACACACCTTTCTTGTTGAAAGGATAAAAGTTGAAAAGCTGTCTGTCCTGTGCCTCCAGGGAGACAGGGACATTGTTAACCTTCAACTTGCAAGGGTATGGCCTCTCAAACACCACCCTAAAAACTCTGTCCTGCAGGTAATCCAGCCTAATAGTTCGATACTTGGAGGGCACAGTTGTGTCAACCTGTGGCCCAAACTGCTGCATGACAAGCACCCCATCGGAATCCGCCTTGATCTCATAGAATGTCATATTCCTATAAGTGAAAAATCCCAAATATGGAGCTGGGTCAGGTGGTGGTCTCAGAGTTTGTTGAGCTTCCCTGAAAGCATTCTCCAGTGCTGGGATTAGGTAGCTATATGCCTGGCTCACAAGGTCCTCATCTGTAGGCCGAACTCCTGCCATCAAGATCACCAGTCCCAGCTTGAGCTGGGGTACAAGGGAGAGGGTGGCACCAAACCCATCCAGGTCACCATCTTTTCTCACCACACTGTAGCCAAGCTGTTCATTGATCTCCCAAGGCGTACCAGTGAAGTTGGCAAAGTAGCCTCTGTGGCATCGGATGATTGGGGTCATCATTGTGTTCAGGGTGTCCTGGTGGAGCAGAGTGACACCATACGTACCCAGAAGAGCCATCATAAGTTTGGCCATGTCAGCTGCTGTGGAATACATCTGACCCGCAGGCCGATACCAGCCAAGGTTGTAAAGGGGAGCTCGCTTTCCATTGCTGTACACACCCACAGCCATTTGCTTCTGAATGGCTAGAGTAAAGTTAAAACCAGTGTCGTCCATGCTGAGTTGCTTGAGAATGTTGTTTGAAACCCAGCTCTCAAAGTCTATGCCAGTCACCTTCTGGGCCAAGATGTTGGCCAATAAAGAAAAAGCAACATTGCTGTAGTGGCATCTGAGGGGAAACAGAAAATCACATCTCAAATGTTGGCAAATTCTCTTTGGATGGTGTTAAAAAACAAAACAAACATTGGTCTATACTCTATATACTGCATCTAGATCTCCTCTGGCCATGCACATAAAAAAAATTAATCTTACAAAAACAGTACAACAAAGAAGGAAACTTACTTAGTGCCTGGGTCTGCCACAAGGACATCATCTTGTAACAAATTAAGGGCTTCCTGCGTATCTCCACTCCAGAGAAGGTTAGTTGATCTTAATCTTCTGGGTAAACCTGCACAAATGTCAATACCGCAAAGTGATAGTGCATGACAATATTTGACCAATGTATGTGTATGAACCCTTCACTTGACTTACAACTTGAATTAAAAATATTAATTAAAAACATGAATTAAAACAGTGTACACAATTTATCTTGAATTGGCACATTTTTTAAAAAAAAGCAGAAAGACTTTTTTCCCCTGCTCCTGGGATTAGTTGTTGGGGGCCTTTTGCCCCCTGGTAGGGTTCTCCCAAAGCAAATTGGTCCTGAGTGAGGGACCAGACAAAGAGCAATTCAGACAATCCCTATGAGAGGAAAATCAAAAGAACAGCTTAACCTGCCTGGGGTAGGATTACCAGGTGCCCCACCATAGGCCTGAGGAAGGTGCTTGAGGGAGAGCGCCTGGTGGTAGGCCTCAGCCCAGCTGGGCACAACCAGAAGGGGAAACTTGGGTCATGGGACATGGCAGACTAATCCCCAGCTATTGAGGCTGGTGACTGGGACATGGATCATCACCTTTCTGGTAGGGAAGAAGCCTGAGCTAGTGCATGAGGTTGACAGATACCGACTAGATATGGTTGGGCTCACCCTGATGCATGGCTTATGCCCTGGGACCAGACTCCTGGAGAGAGAGGCTGGGTCTGTTCCACTCTGGAAGGCTAGGATGGGTAACCTTGTATCCCTTGTTGCCTGTATATTGGGTTTTTTGCCGATGGATAACAGGATTGCTTCCCTGTGCCTTTGTTTCAGGGAACTCCTCCTGACTGTTGTTTGCACTTGTGTGCCAAATGACACTTTAGAATACCCAGCCTTCTTGGAGTCACTGGGCAGGGTGCTAGAGGATGCTCCATCTAGGTGATGCCATTGTTCTACTGAAAGACTTTAACACTCACGTGGACAATGCCAGTGAGATCTGGAGGGGTGTGATTGGGAGGAATGGCCTGCCTGATCTGAACCCGAATGTTGTTTTGTTATTGGACGTCGGTGCAAACAGAGTTTGTCCGTAACAAACACTAAATTTGAACAAAGGGTGTCCATAAGTGCACGTGGCACCAGGACACCCTAGCTCGCAGGTTGATTTTGTAATCGTATCATCAGATCTATGTTCTGGACACCCGGGTGAAGAGGGAGCTGAGCTGTCAACTGATCACCACCTGGTGGTGAGTTGGATCAGGTAGCGGGGAAGGACGATGGACAGATCCGGCGCACCTAAACGTATTGTGAGGGTGCGCTGGAAATGTCTGGCTGAGGCCCCAGTCCACAAGATCTTCAACTCCCACCTCCAGCAGAACTTCAACAGCATTCTATGGGAGGCTGAGGACGCGGACCATATTCCACATGTTATATGTTCAGGCCACTGCATGGAGCTGCGGCTGCCAGGTGGTTGGTAATCCCCGAACCAGATGGTGGACACCGGAGGTGAAGGGGGCCATCAAGTTGAAAAAGGAATCGTATCAGGCTTGGTTAGCCTGTGGGACTCTGGAAGCAGCTGATGGGTACTGGCAGCCTAAGCAGAGTCTGGGAGTGAGGGAGACAACTCACCTATTACTGGGGGAGAGGTCGCAGGGATAGTTAAACAACTCTTTGGTGGCAGGCCCCCTGGGGTGGATGCAATTCACCCTGCGTTCCTGATGGTTCTGGATGTTGTAGGGCTGTCTTGGTTGACACACATCTGTTTTTTGTTTGGTGATCTAGGGTGGTGGTACTGGACTGGCAGACTGGTGAATAACATCCTCAAGACCAGAGGATGTGCTCCAGTTATGGAAAGGAGAGTTCATCCATTAGTCAAACCTTGGATTCAAGAGGAACAACACGGTTTCCACCCTGGTCACAGAACAGTGGACCAGCTCATTATCCATCCAGTCTACATGTTTTTTGTGGACTTGGAGATGGCAATCAACCCTGTCCCTCAGGGTATCCTGTTGGGGATGCTTTTAGAGTATGGGGTGTCTGGCCTGTTTTACAACCTGTACAACCCAGTGAAACTTCCAGTGAGTGTTGGACTCCACCAGGACTGGCCGTTGTCACCAGTTCTGTTCATAATTTTTATTGAAAGAATTTCTAGGTGTAGCCAAGTGGTGGAAGACTTCCACCTGTGTTAATTTTGACAGCAAATTTTGATTTAGTTTAAGTCATAGTCTTTTGATGAAAATGTAATTCAGTTTTAGTCATAATTTAGTCATCTGACTAATTATCAACTAATTATCGTAGGAATATAGTCGACTAAATCTACAGTTGATTCAGTCGACTAAAATATAAAGGGTGTAAAATCTAAATGCTTTTTATTCACTTCCCTTGAATTAGTCATTATACACACTTACACAAAATTAAACACTTATTAGAAGTTATGGAATATTATTAATGCTTGAAAGACCAATACACACAAACATATTGAACAAACAACATCTTTGTTTACCTGACCCTTGTTTATTGAGCATAACAATAAAATATTGATGAGTAGGCCTGCTCTGCCTGAAAAATTCACAGGCTAGTTTGGCCTTCAGGGTTTAGATCAAATTTGTGCATCTGTGCGTTTGATTGGATGTTTTCCTAACTTGTCCCGCCCTGTCACAAAATTAAATAAGTTCTGTTGTTGTGATTTGGTATATAGTTAAAACCGAACTGATATTGAAAGCTTACTGATTATGTACAAGTATGTCATGTGGTGGGGTTTCTGTCAGTATTGGCCCACTTAAACAGAGTCATCACTGGATATTATTTAAAGCAGAAGTTCTTTGGCTCTACACATACATATGGGTACATTCATCTATCAGCTTTGTTTGTGGCCTGTCATCAAATAAATGGAAGTCTACACTCAGTGTCCTCATTTGTTAATCCTTGTTTTTCCATTGTGGGAGAACAGAGCTGATTAGTTCTATCTCTGGACACAGCTCAGTGTAATTATAGCTTCTTTCCCCTGATTTCAAGTTAGCTAAGGTGCTGTAGTGGGTGGCAGGTGTGTGCTTACATTATGAATTACATTATGTCACATATTAGACCTATATTTGACCACTATTGTTTACTGAGCTGTTTGACTATGTTGTAATGGTCTGCCCTTCAGAAAGATTCTGCTTCCTGAGGGCATCATCCTCATCAATCATCTTTACCTATGACGGGAACTGTCTTTCTGCCAAAAATGAACCCATTGTTAGAGCCAGTAGTTTGTTACTCCTGTCCATCCATCAGTTTTCTGTACAACTCATCCAATTCCAGGCTTATCCCAGATGCAATAGGGCAAGGTACACCCTGCACATCTTGCCAATCTATTGCAGAACCAAAACGCAGAGACAGACAATTATTCACATGTACAGACAAGTTCACAAAGAGACGTCAGGGGTGGGGTGTCCCACTTGGAGATGTGGTACGAGAGCTCTATGTACACAGTGACGGCGGAGGGTTTTGGCTTTCGTGCCTGTCTCCAAAAATCGCTGAAGTCACCAGAAAAATTCAGCTAGCTGCTGTACTAATGTAAGCAAGGGAATTTTCTTTGTTGCTGAAAATTATTCCGATGTTAAACATTAGTTCCACGTGACGTTTCTACCAGGTCGCTTGCACCCCAGCTGTCATGACCCTGTGCCCCACCACACACTTGAGAACCGCAGCCTAAATTTAACCAGAAGGTGACTGAAAATAAAACCTTAAACCTTAAAATGGAACAGCAGTCTTCTGGTCTGAAGCGAGATGCATTTATACCACC
This sequence comes from Archocentrus centrarchus, assembly GCF_007364275.1. Taxonomy (NCBI): domain Eukaryota; kingdom Metazoa; phylum Chordata; class Actinopteri; order Cichliformes; family Cichlidae; genus Archocentrus; species Archocentrus centrarchus. The sequence continues at coordinate 36,981,725 of NC_044352.1, read as the reverse complement.
ACCAACATGCATGTCACTTATTACAAACTTTGTCGCCCTCCCATATGTTTTATTGGTATGGTCTTCCTGACCACTCAAAGCACTTTAGGCTACAAGTCACATTTTAAGCAGACATTCATAGAGCACTTTTTTCTATACACTTCAAGCACAGTTGTTTGATGTGTGTTGCTTCAATGTATCAGAGATGGTTAAAACAGGCTGTGGGGTTACCAGAGAGATGACTGGCCATCCTGCGCAGGGTGAGTTCAGGGGTGTTGCTGCCCAGGGTCCTTACTGGTGAGGATGCTGGTTGCCTGCCCTTCCCCAGTGGGTTCTTGATGGTGAAGTTGTCTAAATACTTCTCCAGAGGGTCATCCAGAGAGTCCACCAGACCATCCTCCCATAGTTTGTATAGCATCAGTGTGGGAAAGATCTTAGAGAGGCTTGCAATTCTGCAGTCACAGTAATTCAAGTAAGTGCACCACATTGATATGGTGGTGTAAATAAATGTATCCTGGTTCAATGCATATAGTATTTCCACTGAACAGATTCAAGCACCTATCATGGTGAGGTTTAGTGTCATAGATCACACAACCATGGTCTAATCCCTAACTCCAACTCTGAGCCTCACATCACAGAGAAGACTCACACTGCTGGTTACAGCATGCATGGTAGTAAATATTGTTCAAATGAAGGTGTTAGTATTATGGAGTGAAAGAACACCTGTATGATACATTGTGCAGAAGAGTAAGTCTCACCTGTACACTGTGTACTCGTTGGGTGCAGGTGAGGAGGGGTCACTTGTGTTCTTCTTGCCAAAGTGTCCATTCCACAGAACTGAGTCATTTAAAACCACGATGGCTGACATCGAAGGTAGCTTGGTGGTGTGAATTCTTGACCTCAAGAGTACATCTATCTGTTAGGAGAAGCTTCATTAAGACCAAAGGTAAAATGCTGCATGAGAACATTTCAATATATATACTCCATATTTGCTGAAAGGATTCACTTTTTCTAATGCCACCCTCAGTGATGTGATGGGATGCTTGAGCGGCACAGGCTCCGGAAAGCGAGGACACATTTCTTCTGCTGTCACTGTTTTGGTCCATCCATCTGTGAACAGGGGAGAAAAGGCAGGCTCATCATGTCTGAAGCACGCAGACAAATCTATCTGTAACAGCAGGGTTTATTTTTAATATCTTTTACATCATATTTATGGAGAAGGGCACGTCAAAAATGTATGTATTACCAATCATCATCATATCTAAAGATTCTGACCTTTTAGGGAATGTGGCAGTTCCCAAGTATTGTATGTTGTACATGTAAACAAAACGTAAGGAAATGTGTTTGGTTGATTATTTCTTTTTTGCAATCAATAAATCTTAAGATCTTAAAGCCTGTTGATTTCCCTTACATGGAGCCACATTGATAAGGAACATGTATCTGTGGGCTGAGCAGCAGAGTCCAGTCGGTGGGTTGTGAGAAATAATCAACCAAACACATTTCCTTCCTTTTTGTGTTTATATTTATGCAGTTAACAGAGCTGCAGCGTGACCAGCTGCACTGATGGTTTCAGAGAAGAAAAGCAGCTGCTGTTGGTATGACACATGAAGATATGGAGTTATGTGTTTTCAGTGTTTTTATTGACCCTTTAGGTAACAGTAAATGAATATCCCAAAGGTGAGAAAACACCTGTGTATTTGGATGGTTGATGGATGACACACCTTTAATTGAACTAGGCCTGTTATTAAATATGGGCATGTATTAATATGATATTGGAAATACACTATTAATAATTGCAGTTTTAATTAAGAAAGTGTTCTGCAGTTTGTAATCTCTGCTAAAGTGACAGGACAGACTGTAACGTGTGCTGATAAAAATGCACAAGCCATAAAACAATTACAGTGTTCATTATTAAGTGCCATAAATATGTTATACTTTAGCTGTCCCAGGGCCACAAGGTTACAAAGCTGGGTAGTTTATTGTATGTCATCAGTGCCAGTGTGTTTGGCACCATCAGACAGCACACTGCTGTCTCTCAGGAGGAGTTAAGTCTGCTTGAACACCCTGCTGATCCCTCTGCTACTATTTCCAGCTTTGTGTAATCCTGTTGCAGCTCCTGCAAATGAGCAGTTACACAAAGAGGCTAAGAAAGGCCTCGTTCCAAAAGCGGTCCCAGGCTAGAAAATACTGTGCATGCTGTGTGAGTGTAAGCCAGTGCTGGCTAGCAAATCTTTACCTGTCTTCAGTTTTGGCTTCCTATACTGCCATATGAAGCAGCAGGTCATGACCACAGAGAGCAAGAAGAAGACAATCATGCCGAGCATGGTCCATTTCACCTTCATCGTGCTTAATGCTTCTTATAGGCAGCAACCAAAGTCTACAAAAAAGTTGCACAAAATGTTTTTGTGAAATGCACACTGTGCAAAGCTCACAGGCACGCTGACAAGTTCTTTCTTTTTCTGCTGACGTGCAAGAACATCAGTTCTGTTAGAGATCAGTTAGCTTACCAACGAAGTGCAAAGAAGCCTCTCAGAAGCCTTTCGTTATCTCTGTGGTATTCTCCATCATCAGACAAGAAAAATCCACAAATTAATTTCCTATAAGGTCCACAGAAGATTCCAGCTCTGCTGCTCATGAACCGTCACTGGCCGTCTACTACATGCAGTTAATCCTGACTGCGATCCCTGGCTCCAGAGGAAGAGTTCAGTCTATTCCCACTCAACATGACATCATAATCTGCTGGGACACTCAGCTGCACCACCAAATGTAAGGAGGGCAGGAGAATGGAAACCTCCTGAGGAATCACACTTCCTGTGGGGCTAATTTGACACATGCATCATTGTATCAGAAGCAAAGGGACAGTCTTATGGAAAATAATAAATAGTGATGTGAATGAACACAGGTTTGAAAGCTGCATGGAGATGAAGGACCACACAGAGTTTTTAAGAGCTTAAATCATTTTTGCACATAAAATTTCTTCTAAGTTCAAGTTACCAACATCTCTGTGATACTAAGACTGGACGTCCACAGTGCCTCTCCTTCAGCACATGGAACCATATACAGAATATATGCAGGAATTTTCCAAACACATTAAGTTAAATAGAAAGTGAAGATGCAGAGATGTTGTGTCAGGTAACAACAACAACAACAACAACATTTAGACCATGTAGAACATGTACATGTTTTAACTTACACATATACTCATATTTATTTAGCATAAAATCCAAATTTGTGACTACAGCATCAAATAATGTAAATATCACAGAAATCAATCAGAATGCTTCAATGTGCTCAAGCCAGTGTGGTGCCTCTCTGAGCCACTAGAGGGCACTCTAGATTTTAAATGAACAGATTTACAGACCAATGCAGACCTATAGATAGATAGATAGATAGTTTAAACATTTGATATGTTTTCTATGTTCTTTTCTGAATAAAAGATTTATGAGATTTATTTATATTTTATACAGCATCTTTGGGTTTGTATTTGAATGGGAGAGGCAGTCATGTGTGCTGCAGCAGTTCTCTGCTGTGTCTAAATCTGTACCCACGGATGCTGATTTAAGTTGTTCTCAGCTGCTTAATTCCTGAATGGCAGAACTCTTCAGGCTGTAACTTCTAAACAGAAAGAAAATTTCCTGTTCTTCGTTAGCATTAGCAACATTTACTTTATTGACTAGAGGTGTTGCCATATACTGACACTGATAATAATTTTGAAATTAAATATTAATATTATTGATGTACATATGATAGTATTACACCTTATTGCTGGCTGATATCACAGTGATGACAGTTTTAGCTACTGGATTTATTTGTCTTTGGCATGGAAACAAATGATTCAGTTTCATGGTTTTACTTTGTATTATTATATCATTGTGTAAGTCATCACTTTCAGAATAGTAGTTCAGCTGATTCTCAACATCTGTTGTGAACAAAAAGTTTTTTTCTGATACAATATTAGTGAAAATAATGTTGTACGAGACTGTTAGAAGATAAGTCTCTGAACACCCTGGATTACAGTGTCAAAGGAACTTTTCATTTTGCTTGCAGTGACCTATTTATCAACTTCATATTTACACTGGAATTAAATGTAGCAGCTTTTTGTAGAGTAACTTCAGTGTTTTGCTACATGTACTGAGCAGCTTTGGCTCAGGTGGTACAGGGTTGGTTGAAGGTTGGTGGATCGATCCCTGGCTCCTCCATGCTGATGCGTCTATGTGAGAGTGCAGGACAGAGTTTTTAGGCATTGATAAATGTGTTGTGTGAATGACAGATCAGCATTTTTAACTATAACTGCACTCAGGCTGATGCTGTGGAGCCTGACTGGTATTTACCACAGAATACCAGAACTGGCAGGTCCACCACTGGTGCCCTGTGCTTTTCACAGATGACAGCAGGTTCACCCTGAGCACATGTGACAGATGTGAAAGGGTCTGGAGAAGTCGTGGAGAACGTTATGCTGCCTGTAACATCATTCAGCATGACCGCTTTGATGATGACTCAGTGATGGTCTGGGAGGCACATCCATGGAGGGACACACAGACCTCTGCAGGATAGGCAAAGGCAGCCTGCCTGCAGAGGATCCTGGGTTCCTCCTGGTGGACAACAATGCCTGGACTCAGACTGTCCAGGAGCTCCACAATGTCCTGGTCCAGGACACCATCTGTTGTCTAATTAGGAGCACCGTCTAATTTATATATATATATATATATATATATATATATATATATATATATATATATATATATATATGCACACTTTAAAAAAAGAGGAGAAACTTGCAAATTAGTAGAATATCTCTGGTGGGGATAGTGTTAGCTGTGGCTAATTTAAGCTTCATTGACCCCCACAACCCTGAAAAGGATAAATGGATGAATGGATAACTTAACTTTGATAAACCACCACAGAGAATGAATCCGCTGTAGCTCCATCATCATCTTTTCATATATTCATTTGAATTCATTTCTTATATAGTGCCTAATCACAACAGTTGCCTGATGGTGCTTTGTATTGTAGGTAAAGACTGTATTACTGAGGATTTCTTTTTAGCAATTTCTACCTAAACCTTACTCCCACAGAAGGTAATTATCTTGTTAACAGTGCTCCTCACTGCGTACAACACTGACCACTAAGAATGGTAACTGGTAAATGGAAAGTTCTTATATAGTGCTTTTCTACTCTAGCTGAGCACTCAAAGCGTTTATGAAGGTGAAATCAGAAAGGTTTACCTCTGCGGTATAATCCACAAACCGGTGCCTTAAAGCAGAGAACTCATAAGCTGGAGAGGAAACAGCATTCAGCTCAGCACCGTCAACCACACGACTCTGCCGAGTACATGTGACTGTCTGTGCTGGGACCATATGTATTTACATTATACATGCTTCCCTTTGATAATATTATCAGAAAACATTGCATATATTTTCGTTATATACTGCATATATCTGCTATGCAGATGATACTCAGTCATATTCATCTATGAAGCCAGATGACATAACTCAGTTAGTTAAACTATAGGCATGTCTTAAACACATAAAGGCCTGGATGGCTTTTTATTTTCTGCTTCTAAATTCAGACAAAACTGAGGTCACTGTATTTTATCCTAAATATGTCATGTCTAATGAAATACTGACTCTTGGTGGCATTACCCCGGCCTCCAATAACACTGTAAGGATTATTGGAGTTGTTTTTTGACCAGGATGTGTCCTTCAGTGTGCACATTAAAGAAATATGCTTTCCTTCTTTCAGTAGAGCCCTTCGCTCCCAGACTGCAGGCCTACTTGTGGTCTTTAAAAGTAGAATGGGAGGCAGAGCCTTCAGTTATCAGCCTCCAGCTCACAATTTGGATTCAAGACACACAAACCTTCTCTGCTTTTAAAATGATGCTTAAACTTTACCTTTTTGCTAAAGCTTATACCCTGAAGCATCCCCTACTTGATGCTGTGGGGTCAGGCTGCTGGGGAACATTGTGTTTCTGCCACTGCTACATGTCATTAAGTTTTTTGTTTTGTCCTCATCTGTGTTTGCTCTCTTTGTTTCCCATCACCTACCAATCACAGATGGTCACACCTCCCTGAGCCTGGTTCTGACAGAGGTTTCTTCCAACCATCACCAAGTGTTTGCTCATAGGGCATTTTCCGATTGTTGGGATTTACCTTACAACATAAAGCACCTTGAGAGGGCTGCTGCTGTGAATCGTGGGCTTTGGGTTTACATATATAAACTGAACTGAATTCAATGGTTTGCAAATGGCTGCCGCTTGTTCTTGTTTGTAAATCTTTTAGAAAGAAGGGTTTTCTATCACCACACTTCCTCTTGAGCCACAGCCAGGCTCAAGTTTTTCTGGCCTTGTTTTGAAATATGATGCACCGCTCACACCTTCTGCACTGCTCTGTTCTGCTGGCTGGGACCCCGACAGTGAGAGCAGCCAAAGAAAGGCACCAGCTTTACTGTGCAATCTATGACCCATAAGTCAAGACAGATTATGTCTGATTGGATCGCTGATGGCGCGTCTGACCTACAATCTGCTGCATTCTCATTGCTGTCTCCCTGGGCATAGGTTTCCATGGGAACAAGCCGTAGGCTCCTCTAATCTGTTGTTTTGCAGCTCTCACTCATCTGGAGGCAGGCTGGATTCCTTTTTGTCATACCCATATTCTTCTGCTCTATTTCCTCACTGAGCTCTCTCTCTTTCCCCTCTTCCTGTACTGGCAGCACTGCTCTTTCTCACTCTGTTTTTCCCTCTCCCTCATTCTCTTTCATCCACTCCAGTCTTATCTTAGGGAACGGCTCAGACAGGTCAGCTGCACCATCTCTGTGGACATGCTAACAGTGCAGCTTGCACGAAAACTCAGCTATTATTAACTTCTCAGTGACAAAAAGACCAAATAAAACATGTAGTCACATGGCAGGTTATTCATTTTTTTTGTATATATATTTTCTCTTCCTGTCCACATAAAATGTCAGAAATGTAAAATGTAAAATGTAATTTTTGCAGTCATAAGATTTCACGGATTTACAAATCTAATATCAAAAGCATTCATGTGTTGGTACAGTACAACAGCCCACAGTCTTTCAGTTCAGTTCAATGTTTTTACTGCCAGTTCACAACAACAAGGTGCTTCATGTAGTAAGGAAGAGAGGCTGCAATATTAGAGACAGAACCCCAACAAGCACTTGGCAATGGTAGGAAGGAAGAACCCCCAGGTAGGAACGGGCTCAGGGAGGAGCACCTCGCTGGGGGTCGGGGGGCAATAAAAGAAGGAAAAGAGGGACAAGGAGAAATGACAACAAACAGGGGGGATTGCTGCAGTAGGGCTGGCAGCAAGAAATAATAATATAAAATAACAATAAGCAGGCAAGACTAAGTTAGAGCAACCTTCAACTAGTAACCTGCAATAACAGGGTTGTTATTTGAGTTCCTAGTTGAAGCTGATGTTTGGATGATGACATCTGTCTCTGAAATAACTGTTGCTCCATATGTTCCCCAGAAAAACAGGCAAAATAAATAAAAAGCTGTCAAGAACCACCCACCCACCCACAAAACAAACAACACTGCACACTGATGGTTCTCCAGGCTTCCTGTAGGACATTCAAAGCTGCTCTGCCTTTGGCTCTGTTCTCTGTCAGGATGATCTCACACTGCTTCAGTGATGCTGGGGTCCGGGCTCTGGGAGGCCGATCCGTGACTGAGTGTTCACCTGTGTGTGCGTTTCTATCCAGATCCACTGTGACTGCATTGACAGTGTGTTTGGGATCATTGTCCTGCTGAAACATGAAGTTGTTGAAGGTCAGATGTTTCCAGATGGTTTTGCATGGTGGATTAAAAGCTGACAGTACTTTTCTGTGTTCATAATTCCATCAGTTTTGATGAGATCTGCAACACCAGCGGCTGAAGTGCAGTCTGAACCATGACGCAGCCTCCACCGTGTTTCACAGATGGCTGCAGACACTCACTGTTGGACCTGATCTCCTCTGTACATACTGATGATCTGAGCCAGAAATTTCACATTTGGATTCATCACTCTGTAAAGTGGCATACCTCAGCCTTTTCTCCCTGTTTCCCTTCCTTAAGAATGGATTCTTGGCAGCTACAGAGATCATGTCTGATGAGGCTTCAGTGACAGCAGCTGGATCAGCTGAAGGTCCAGATGCATCTCTGAGGTCTTCTGTCAGGATTGTTTTCCATCTCTTAAGGAACGACTTTCAGATCCTGTTCATCCCCTGTAGTTTTGTAGTGCTACTTCTCCTTCTGTCCTCAACTTGTCCAGTTTTCTCAAATTTTTAAAGAACATACTGCACACCATGCCGATATATGTGAGGTCTTCAGCTAATAACACCCTGAGAATCACCTTGTTAGTGTTAAAACACTATTTTAGGCCTGTCATGCTGCGTTATCTTTGGCATTTTTTTTTCTTTTTACAAACCCAATTCTGAAAAGTTGGAACGTGTGTGAACTGTAAATAAAAACAGAATGCAGTGATTTGAAAATTTCATAAACCCATATTTTACTCGGAGAACAGAGAAAACATTAAATGCTTCAACTGAGAAAATGAACAATTAATAAATATATTAGCTCAATATGAATATGATGGCAACAACACTTTAAAAGAGTTGAGAGAGGGGGAACAAAAAGCTGGAAAAGTAAGTGATGCTAAAAAGAAATGACTTATGAACATTTGGAAATTAACTGGGTTAATTGGCAACATGTCAGTAACACAACTGAATCTCCAAAAAGTATCTTAGAGAAGTGAAATCTCTCCAGAGTAAAAATGGACAGAGGTTCAGCAGTCTGCAAAAAACTGTCTCCAAATTGTGAAATAATTTCAAAATAATGTTCTTCAAGGTAAAATTGTGAAGACTTTTAATATCTCATCATCTTCAGTGCATAATATCATCAAAGGACTCCACAATCTCTGCGTAAGAGAGACAAGGTCAAAAATCAGTATTTGGGCTCATTAAAAACAAGCAGGAAATCAGTGCATGAGCTCAGGAACACTTAGAACAAACACTGTGAGCACAGCTCACTGTGCCAGCCGCAAACACGGGCTAAAACTCTACAAAGAAGTCAAAAAGAAGCCATATGAGAACATGATCCAGAACCACAACCTCGTCTCCGGACCAAACCTCATTTAATTCAGTTCAATTTTATTTGCGCCAAATCACAACAGTCGCCTCAAGGCCATTTAAAATGGACTGCAGCAAAGTGGGAAACTGTTCTGTGGTCAGCTTGCAAATCTGGAAATCACCATTTATGCTGCATATACAGGTTTCAGAGCAACACGTGCTCCTATCCAGATGATGGGTTTTTGGCCTCAGCAAGACACAGCAGCAACTGTAACAACAGCATGGCTCTGTAGCAGAAGAGTCCCAGCCTTCCAACATGGACTGCTGAGCAGCTAGAATCCTCTAACATATAAGACCAGGAGTCCAGCTGCTCTCCTCAGTTCCCAGATGTTTCCCACCACTTCCCACCTTTTGTTGCCCTCTCCCAACACTCCCAAAGTGTTCCTGCCACCAAATTCTAAATGAGATGTTCTTCCTTAAAATGGTACATTTTCTCAGTTTGAACATTTGTTTTCTATGTTCTGTTGTGAATAAAATATAAATGTGAAAATCATTACATTGTTTTTCTTTACATTTTCCACAGTGTCCCAAGTGTTTGGGGCTGCTTTGTGATTGGTTCTCTGCTGTCTGTCAGGAGGAGTCAGTGAGTTCGTAGATCAGTGTTAAGAAACAAGGATGGACTGAAAATGAGCGAACAAGCAGCCAGTGTCCAAAGAAAAGCCTGGAGAATATTGCTCAAGAGCACTTTGACAACAAACTCTGGCTCTCTGGATCAAAATGTAAAGAAGAATTTTGCACATTGTTTTTATGAATTATGAAGTCAAATTTTGGTTAAAAATTAAAAATGGCAACAGTGACAGTAAATTTGGGTAAAGGCGCTTTCTTTAACTGGTGATGCATATTAATAACTCCTCTGATTATTTGGATGATCAGCTGAAACTGTTGATTAAGAACGTGAATCTGGATTTTGGGCTGCAGGACGGACCCCGGTGGCCTCCTTTAAAGCCCGCGGCGGGACGCCGGTGTTCTTCTCCGCCCCCTCCTTTTTGGTTTCGCCCAAACTGGCGTGAGCAGCGGCGCTTCAGCCTTTATCTCCGTGCTGCCGCTGCCGCTGCTGCTGCTGATGGTGATGATGATGCGGATGCTTCCCTCCATCTCTAAATGATTGCACAGTCAATGGACCACTGCTGTACAGCTGCGCGATGAATGCACTGGCTTTTAACGGGCATATGCCTGGAATATCTATGATTATGGATCTCTTGTACTTTCTATGGATGCTGCCATCGGTATGGGCTGTCGAAGGTAAGCTGGAGTTCAACTCTTTCTGAATGTAAATGCTTGAATGGAGCCGAACTGTGAGCGAAGGAAGCGCCATCATTAGTTTAAAAATACCGACTGTGTGTTTTAACGTGATTTAAGGAGCAGGCTGCTGTTTGGCTGCAGCTCAGTGTGCTGAGAAAGGCTGAAGCTGCAAATATGCTGGAGACACAAATTAATCAGCGTCTCTGGCTTTGACTCTTTATCATTAACGGCCATCAAGACAGCTGCATTGCCTCCATTCCTTTTCCTTTTTATCATTATTAGTAATAAGTAATCACTTTGACCTTTATAGCCACTGCAGCCTCTGTCTATGACTATCTATACGTGTAAATGTTAGTCTCCTGAAGCTCAAGGAGGTGTAGGAACAGCTGTGATGACGAAAGATACAGACTGTGGAATTTATCGATTCATTGCTGCAACAACAACAACAACAACAATAAATACTATCTTTGCATGTGTGTTAAATGAACTATGTTGTTAAATTCGGTTGAGCTGATTTTCCTTTTGTTTGCAGGGAGTCAAACATTCTCCAATCACACATCACTTCCGTTTCTAGTTTCCACATTTATAAGAATAATAAGAGTAAGAATAAGAAATACTCAAATATGTGAAAGTGGTACAGGGCTTAATTACATAACTACCAGCCTGTCCCATAAAAAGCTTATTGAAAGGGGCAAACAGGTAAATCAAACGTTTAGAGGCTGACAATGACTCTAAATGCATGTGGCAGGACAGCATAACTGACTTCAGATCAGTTATCAGGTGACTGAAAAGGTGTTTGGCTTTAGCTTTAAAATCTATAAATATAAAGCCTATTTAGAACATTTGTAAAAACAGGGAAAAAAAATAGCAAATAAATTGCAAACATAAAGCTTCTTAAAGGGCGTCCTGGGTTATCTGAGGAGGGGCGTACTGGCCTTTCAGTTCTTACAATTCTTCTAGAAAATTTCATTAAACTCAGTTTGTCAGATTGTTTGATAATAAAAAAAATTCAGTCTAGCCTGAGATAAGACAAGGTTGATAAATACAGACTGTCTAGTCCTATAAACATCTTCATGTTGGCATGGAAAATATTTTGAACGTGTAAAAGAACAGTGAGCGTCCATCTGAGACGACTCAGCGCTTCATACGAAAGCCTGGATCCTTTGACGCTGGCAAGAAACTGCTTGATGTTATTTATGGGGGCAGTATCACTGCAGGAGATTAAAACAGGATCAATTATTAAATTCAGTTCAGTTTCCAACAATCTTAGAGAGAGAACGGCAGCGATCCAGAGGAAGACCTTCAGCAGAACCAGGATCAGGCAGGACAGTGACTTTCTTTGGGAGATGAGACGAAGACATAAAAGTGGCATATAGAAGAACGGCAAACCAAACTGTGCCCACCAGAAATATTTGTCAGGTTAGTGAGACACCACGGACCAGACCAGCCAGAGACAGCCCTGCAGAAGAGCATCATGGGAGTCCTAGCACCCTGAGCCTGTAGCAATATTACTAAGGGATGGTTCAGGATCAGCTGATCCAGCTCTGGCTGTAAGCTTTATCAAAAAGTGTCTTCTCCCAAACATAAACTGGGAGCTGACTTCACAAGTATTTTCGAGCACAGACATGAATCCAGTGTAATAGGTGAATGACCGGACAGTAGCTTGATGTTACTGCAGGAATTTTAATAAGGAAGACTGCACTTTGAAGGCCTTCCATCATGCAGCGACTTTAATGGATTTAAACTCTCACTCAGTTTGTAGTACTGGACATGATAACTCAAAGCTATTTGTCCCTACGCCACCCGCTTCAGATGTTATCAGTTCATTAAATGCACGTTATTAACAGCTATCAGCCCCATAGTTAAGGGCCAGGAGGGGCCGTCTCCACCTCCTAGCCGGTCAAAAAGGTTGTTATCATCGTTCTAATTGAGGACCACTGTTCTGGTGTGATGTGGACTGGAGTGGATTTCTGGAGTGGATCTGGATTCATCGTAGTCCCTCCCAGCAGCCAGCTCTAATTAGTGATAACGGCCTACTGAGATGGCTAGCAGGTGCAGCAGGCCCAGTCTGAACTACACTTGTGGGACTGATAACTGTTAATAACGTGCATTTAATGGACTGATAACATTCGAATCAGCTGCCCTACAATGCTCAGAATATTTTTAAGAAGGATTTCACTGGTAATCATGTCTCAGGTGGCCTTCTGTGGCTAATTTATTAGCCTTAACATTTTGAATATAATGTCATGAAATGGAAATGGGTTCCATATCTTGCCCAAGGATACTTTGGCACGAAGACTAGAGCAGCTGGGAATCAAACCACCAACCTTCTGATTAGGAGATGCCCTGGTCTACCTCCTGAGCCACAGCCACACTCAACCTAACTGCAAAACTACAATAACTAAGAATCAAACAGTGACATTACATAAAAATAAGAAGTCCAATGAAAACGCTGGGTCACAGATGCAGCATCGTGAAACTATCAGTACAAGTGTGTTCATCAAAGTGCAGTGAGCAAAACACTGCATGAATTTATGAATGGTTCAATGTGACTAATAGAATAAAAGCACTTTGTGTGGTCTATTAGAGTATTCAATTCAATTCAACTCAGTTTTATTTAAATAGCACCAAAGCACAACAAACAGTCACCTCAAGGATTTTAAATTCTATTCTAGATTGAGTAAATAACTTTTTCCTTTATGCTATTTTAATATGGATGGAATAATTCCATCACTTGATTTTAAATACCCAAAGAACCACAAGTAAGCCAGCAGTCTGAGAGTGAAGTGCTCTGTTGGGGTGATATGGGACTATGAGGTCTTTGAGGTAAGATGGGGCCTGATTATTCAAGACCTTGTAGGTGAGGAGAAGGATTTTAAATTCTATTCTAGATTTAACAGGGAGCCAATGAAGAGAAGCCAATATGGGAGAAATCTGCTCTCTCTTTCTAGTCCCTGTCAGTACTCTAGCTGTAGCATTTTGGATCAGCTGAAGGCTTTTCAGGGAGCTTTTAGGACAGCCTGATAATAATGAATTACAATAGTCCACCCTAGAAGTAATAAATGCATGAATTAGCTTTTCAGTATCACTCTGAGAAAGGATGTTTCTAATTTTAGAAATATTGCACAAATGCAAAAAAGTGGTCCTACATATTTGTTTAATATGTACATTGAAGGACATATTGCCCATGTATGGCGAGGTGGGGGAGTGGTTAGCACTCTTACCTCACACCAAGAAAGTTCCTTGTTCAGATCTTAGCAGGGGCCTTTCTGTGTGGAGTTTGCATGTTCTCCCTGTGCCTACATGAGGTTCTTTCAGGTGTTCCAGCTTCTACCCACAGTCCAAAGATATGCTTGTTAAGGTCGGTGGTTTGGTGCAGCTTCACTGTATTGCAGTTTTAAAAAAAAACAAAACAATTCTGTATGGCGGAGTTTTTGCTATATCATGGGATTTTGCAGGTATCATCAGCAGATGAATACCGTACTGTACACAATGGAAACGCAGGACTGTACGTCACTACCACTTCCTCGAGTTTTTTCCCACCATCATACAGGCACCTGCACCATAACCATAAACACGACTTACATCTGAGTTGTTTTCCCATCTTCCCACACCCCCACAGAGGCCCACAGAAGTTATTTGAGTTGAAACACAAATTGTAGCTTGTCTGCTGGACCAGACCACACAGGCCAGCCTTCTCTGCCCACCCATGACCCTGTCGCTGGTTCACCGCTGTTCCTTCCTTGGACCACACTTAAAGGGCACATATCCTGTTTTTAAATCCTTCCTTTTCATATATAAATCATTCATTGTGGTCTATATAAAGCAGAACTGCAATTATTTGTTCCGAATTCCTCGTTATTGGAGCTCCACAGACCCCTCGTTTACCCCTTTTCTGAGGCGTCTTAGAGCAGCTCGTTTTGGTGCGGTCTCTTTAAATGTGAATGAGACATTTTACGCTCCGCCCCCCTCCAGATTACAAAGTGTTCCACTCCACCCCGTTCGGCCATTTTTGTAGTTTAATAGCAGCGATACTACCAGCAGAGAAACAACCACTTTGAAGAGGCTCTGATGCCGGGGTGGGGGTGGGGTGTAAGGAATCGTGTGGGTTAATACACCAACAACCGAACATTTGGACTTGTCTACTTGCAACTTCGGCATAACTGAACTTGGACTACAAAATTGCTGCAAGAAAAAAAATGGCGGATTCACGAGATTGTTTAGCCAGAAGTCCATGACCTTGTTTATCAGTTCCACAGCAAATAATAGACAAGAAAACGTAACTGGGAATAGAGAAAACTGAACAGACAAAAAATATGATCCAAAAAGAATATAAAGGTATCTACGCAGAGAGAATATATTAAAATTTTCTGCACTCCTACACACTCAAAGTACACAACAAAATGTATTTAAGGGCTAAAAAAGTGGATTTTGCATGATATGTCCCCGTTAATAGATACTGACCACTCAGTATGTCAAATGTTCTTCAGCCTCTTCAAGGACTACTTGTAATAAATGCAGCTTTTTCATAGCCTTGGAGGTCAGGCTCAGTGAATTGGAGACCATGCTCTGCACCACTGAAAATAATCCAGTTTATGTGGGCCAAAGTAGCTTAGCCCCAGTTAGCTGTCCCCTAGCAGGTCCTCCCGAGCAGCTGAGAAATCAGTCTGGCTCAGTAACTGTGAGGAGCAAGTGCAGTCTGAAACAGAAGTCCCTGGTACACCACCAACCTGTTCACTGTTCCAGCTGATTTTCCCCAGGAGGCGACACAGTGGCCGAGGAAAATGTCTGGTTACTGGTGCCACTGTTCTCAGAAACGTGACGCTAGAGACTCCAGCAGCCGTAGATGGTTGTAGATGACTGCCCCTCTCTCAGCCTGTTTCCATCAGAGTGTTCTTCCTGTTAAAAGAGGGGTTTTCATTCCCACGAGTGCTTAAGAGGTTGTGTTGTTGTTGCGGTTGCTTTCTAATATTGTGGGTGTTTACCTTACAATGTAAAGCACCTCAAGGCAGCTGTTGTTGTGAATTGGTGCTATATAAATAAAACTGAATTGAACTGATACAATACATTTTTTTATTTTCTCATTGCATTTATCCTGCGCCTGGGCCAGCTTATTATTAATTCAAGCCTGATATTGCATTGGTGGATATTCACAACCAAGATATTGTTATTTGATTGAACTGGAAAAGGCTGGATTTGTCCATCCCTAGTTGTGACATCACTTTTGGTGCGATGCCACAAGGGTGAAAGTGGCCTGCATAAACCAAGTGTAAAACATGGCCAAAAATGGGTCATGCAGCAGGACAGTGATCCCAAGCACAGCAGCAAATCTATGGCAGAAAAGCTGAAAACGTTAGTTATTTGAGTCTAGTCAGAATTTTCTAAGGCTGGAAGTCAGTTTGTTTATCTGCTGTCAGGAGAGAACCAGCTGTTCGAGTAATGAATCACTGGAGGGCTGGAAAGTAATCTCAGTCTTTTGCAGCCAGTCAGTGTCCTTTTATAGTACTGCAAACAGTGTTGAAGGAGCCAGTTATGGTATTGTTTGAAAAGGTTTCGTGTCATCCCAAAAACTAGAGTCTCTTCTCTGTCAGCAGCATGTCCTTAAGACAGAGCCCAATCTCACGTTCAGCCCATCAGATTTTTACCAATTTAATGTATTGTGTGCAGTTTTCCACTTGTGGTCTCCCAGCTGTGTGCAGTGTTGTTGGCTACCATTTATCCCATCTCCATATGCAAAAGCTTTTGTTCTTTTAAGCAGGAATATTTGCTCTTCTATTACTGCTGCATCAAGGCACAATTACCAAAGAATATCTTATGCAAATGTCAGACACAGAGATTTTGTAGTGGTAAAAATAATGGGTTGGCAAGGATCATACGCTCTAATATGATCATACGCTCATGCATACAGTGAGTGTTTTCCACTCTAGTGCCTGATTCAGAACCTTTAGAGTTTGATGGAGCATAATGTCTTTCTGAAAGTGCCTAACTAAGTTTCAGGATACCTCTTAATACCTACTTTATACCTCCTTCATTATGCTCTTCAGTGCCAACACAGTGCAGAGCAGCTACCTAAACTCTGCTCCCAGTGAGGTCGATTATCTCGTCAATAGTTTTACATCCTCACTGCGTATAACTTTGGATACTGTGGCTCCTCTGAAAAGGAAAGCTTCAAATCAGAAGTGCCTGACTCCGTGGTATAATTCACAAATGCACAGCTTAAAGCAGATAACCCGAAAGCTGGAGAGTGAATGGTGTCTCACTAAATTAGAAGATGCTCATTTAGCCTGGAAAAAGAGTTTGTTGCTCTATAAAAAAGGCCCTCCGTAAAGCTAGGACATCTTACTATTCATCATTAATTGAAGAAAATAAGAACAACCCCAGGTTAGTTTTCAGCACTGTAGCCAGGCTGACAAAGAGTCAGAGCTCTGTAGAGCCGAGTATTCCTTTCACTTTAACTGGTAGTGACTTCATGGATTTCTTTACATATAAAATTTTAGACATTAGAGAAAAAATTATTCATACTTACTTAAAAAGCCATCACTTGACCCAGCTGTCTTAGCTAATTATAGGCCAATCTCCAACCTTCCTTTTCTCTCAAAGACTCTTGAAAGAGTAGTTGTAAAACAGCTAACTGATCATCTGCAGAGGAATGATTTATTTGAAGAGTTTCAGTCAGGTTTCAGAATTCATCACAGTACAGAAACAGCATTAGTGAAGGTTACAAATGATCTTCTTACAGCCTCTGACAGTGGACTCATCTCTGTTCTTGTCCTGTTGGACCTCAGTGCAGCTTTGATACTGTTGACCATAACATTTTATTACAGAGATTAGAGCATAATATTGGTATTAAAGGTACTGCACTGCAGTGGTTTGAATCATATTTATCTCATAGACTCCAATTTGTTCATGTAAATGGGGAGTCTTCTCCACACACTAAGGTTAATTATGGAGTTCCACAGGGTTCTGTGCTAGGACCAATTTTATTTACATTATACACACTTCCCTTAGGCAGTATTATTAGAAAGCACTGCATCAATTTTCATTGTTATGCAGATGATACTCAGCTTTACCTATCAATGAAGCCAGATGACACACATCAATTAGTTAAACTGCAGGAATGTCTTAAAAAGGCCTGGATGACCTCTAATTTCCTGCTTCTAAATTTAGATCAAACTGTGCTGAATAATCTGCAACCTTATTACCCAACACCAGTTTTGGACCTTGCTAATTCATTAAGTTGTGTCTGAATGGAAGCAGATCGCTGCAGTAGGTTCCAGCATCTAGTAGAATAGTGTAAAGTGTTGCAACAGTATATTATTGCTTATCATGAGGAAATACTGTGTATGTACACTGTATGGCTAGAATGTTTAGATGTCAGCATACTTGTGGTCATTCTGTACGTCACTTTAATGATGAGATAGAGCAAAATAGGCTAGATGGGTGTTTTGCTACCGCATATCTGTCAAGTTACAAAAATACTCAAAGGTTATCTAAACTGCTTTATTTGGAGGTCCTACTTTAAAAGCAAGTACATCTGAATTATTGCTTTTAGTCTGGCATTGTTCAGGAAAATTAATTTAAAACAATCCATTCTTCTGCATCAATGAATAAAAATCCCATATTAATATTATCAGATATAAATTATGAACAAATACACAGTCATACTCTCGAATGTGAATTAACCTAAACTGTTTTCTATTATTGTTATTATATGTGTGACTTCACCTGTTTTAAATGTGTAGCATTAGATAGGTAAGGTGATCAATAAAGAGTAGAATAATGTAATAAGTGGAGCTTACTTATCACACATTTATGAAGATGAGGAACAGGTTATGAGAGGTGAGCAGGCTGACAGATGGCAGCGGAGAGCAGGCAGGCAGGTGATACGGGTGAGCCCGGTGAGTGTTTGACCTTTGCAGGAGAAGTTCTTTCTGAGAATCCAAATAGAGACTTTTGGGAGACCCAGTGGAAGCATGAAAAACAGGGAAACAACATTATTTAATGCTGCAGGAACATTCACAGGAAACTTGTGGAAACGCCATCATAAAAACACAAACTGGAAAAATTCAAACTGGATGCAAACAGGCACAGCAATGACATATTGCACTAAGCCTTTATTTTTTCACAAAAATGAAGCCATACCACTGTGACTGTATATGATGACACTCACTCTGAAACAAGGACAGTGCAAATACATTTGATTAGGGCTGCAACGATTCATCGACGTAATCGATGATGTCGACTACAAAAATTAGTCGACGTGGAATTTCATCATCAAAGCATCGTATTGTATCTATTTTCTTCCGCTTATCATGTGATTTTGTAATTGCAATACACTACAGGAAGATATGGGGCAGTATTGCCTCCATTGTCTGCCAATAACAACAATACCAATGAAGAAGAACATAACAGAACAATGTAAGAGAGGAGGGTGGAGAAGATGAAGGAAAATGGGGACAGACTGTCAAAGGTGTGGGAGCATTTGACAGAAACCAAAAATAAAGCTGAATGCAGAGCAGAGCTTTCCCTCCACAGCAGCATCACTGCAGTGCTGAGAGTTTAAAACGCCGGCACCCTGGAGCTGTGACGGCAGCTCTGGATGGGTACTTTTCAATTCAATTCAACTTTATTTATATAGCACCAAATCACAACAAACAGTCCCCTCAAGGCGCTTTATACTGTAATATAAAGACCCTACAATAATACAGGGAAAACCCAACAGTCCAAACGACCCCCTATGAGCAGCACTTGGTGACAGTGGGAAGGAAAAACTCCCTTTTAACAGGAAGAAACCTCCAGCAGAACCAGGCTCAGGGAGGGGGGGTCATCTGCTGAGGGGGGGGAGAGACAGAGATTAATAATAACTAACGATTAAATGCAGAGTGGAGTACAACGAGAGTAAAAAGAGGTGATTGAAAAGAAGCAGTGCATTATGGGAACCCCCCCAGCAGCCTAGGCCTATAGCAGCATAACTAAGGGAGGGTTCAGGGACACCTGATCCAGCCCTAACTATAAGCTTTAACATAAAGTTGTAGTAGCATTCAGTTTAAAGATGTGTTAATACATTTTCTAAGACAGCCTTCATCGTTTGTTCCACAGCAGTTCTAAATTTCTCCAGTATGAAGAAGATACTAATGAATGACTGAATGAGAAACATCTGAGCCCAGCCGTAGCTTTCAGTCACATGGCCTCATATTTGACTCTAGAACACTTTGGTATGCAGAGGAGTTCGTGGTTGAGTCAGTGACTGTAAGGTACCCAGTTCTTGTGGCTGCAAAACAAGCCCACATCAGCCCTCCACCACTATGCAGACAGGGGGTGGCTGTGGATCAGGAGGTAGAGCAGGTCATCTACTAATTTGAAGGTTGGTGGTTTGATTCCTGGCTGCTCCTGTATCCGAAGTATCCTTTTGCAAGATGCTAAACCCCAGGTTGCTCTCCAATGTAACCATCGGAGTATGAGCGTGTGTGAATGATAGATAGTAAGCATTTAGCTGCAGAAGGAAGTGCTGGTGTGAATGGGTAAATGCAAATGTGTTGCATGAAGTGCTTTGAGTGCTCAGCTAGAGTAGAAAAGTGCTACAGTATATAAGAACTAGTCCATTTACAGCTTGTATGAGGTGCTTGTGCTTGATATGCTTTTTTGTTTTCACCCACATGCTGTGGCCAAAAACATCTCTACTTTGTCTGGTCTGCCCAAAGGACATTTTTCCTGAAGTCTTGTGTTTTGTTCAGATACAACTTTGCTAAATTAAGAAGTGCTACCAAGTTCTTCTTAGAGAGAAGAAGTTTTATTCTGGTAAGCATACTTGTTCAGTTACCATGTTAACATTTAACATGCTAACCCCCCGGGAAGATTGTGACATTGGCCTGAATGCTCTGCTTTCTCAGAGGTGCCTCACACTTGCTGATGATCAGTTATTCAAGTGCATTTGATTAGCAGCATTTGATTGGCTGCTAGCCTCTTAATTCCTATGGAAGCAAAGAGTGACTGCATAGAGTCCTGTGAAAAATTTCTTTTTCACACAACTGTATATAATATCTGAACTAGCTGAAAATATTAGAAAAAAAATATCCACCCACCCATTTTCCTTTGCTTATCCAACTCGCAGGTTCGCGGTGGGACTAGAACCTATCCGGGCTGTCAGAGCTGAGAGCTGGGGTACACAGTGGGGCAGGTCCATCACAGAATAAACCACACATACCAGGAGGTCAGCACTCATTTACCTGTATTAGCCCTAGAATTGCCACAGTTATCCAAGAAATGTAAGATATTAAAATTACAAGTTTTAAATATAGCTTCATATGGCAATAAAAAAGTGTAACAGCCACCTCATTAATGATTATAAAATTAATATAACCAAACTTTAACACTCCACAAACTGACTGAATGCTGACTGCTCAGTCCATCCCTGGCATGATGGAAGAAAGGGCCATTTCTCACTCCTGCATTTATTACATACTGGACTATTTTAACAGAACAACAGGTCTGTCAGGTTAGAAATGCAACAACATTTTTCACCTGTGATGCTGTTAAATATGATTGGTTTTGGAATTACTTGCTTTGAGATGTGCATTTTTTCTTGTGCAGCCCTCAGCCGTATGCTGCTTCCTGAAATGGGCACTCAGTAAACTAAACCCTGAGGACTCCTGCCCAGAAATCTTTGTGTTAACATTATAGACTCACTCTTTCTTTAAGTCCATACAGTATATAGCATATTAACTAATATTAACCCTGTTGAATCAAAAATAATGTAGGAATACTTGAAAATAAAACAAGACCCAGCTATATCAAAGTTTGTTGTTATGAAGAATTTAAGTTAAATGGAATGCATATAATTGGGTATCTTGGTAAATTAGTATAGCTAGTATACCAAGAATAATAATCATTAGTTATCATTAATCTCTGCCCCCCCCCCCCCCCCAGCAGATGACCCCCCCTCCCTGAGCCTGGTTCTGATGGAGGTTTCTTCCTGTTAAAAAGGGAGATTTCCTTCCCACTGTCACCAAGTGCTTGCTCATAGGGGGTCGTTCTGACTGCTGGGTTTTCTCTGTATTATTGTAGGGTCTTTACCTACAATACAAAGCTCCTTGAGGCGACTGTTGTTGTGATTTGGTGCTATATAAATCGAATTGAATTGAATATGCTCTGATAAGTAATTTTGTCTTCTTAAACCTAGAGAGATGTCTGCAGTGTATACTTGCATATTTACAAAATTATACCTCTTTCAGTGCTGAGAAGTGGTGACTGTACTCTGGTCACCTCCTAAATGACAGAGGTCCTCAGTTATAAGGCTTCTCTGCCTTAGAGATAAGGCGATATTCTACAGTTAACAGCATTTCATTGAAGTTAAGCAAAATCATCTTCAGTCAATTAATCTCCCAAATTTGTTGAATGAGGTTTTATGTTTTAATTTTCTAAATTCCAACAAATGGCAGTGTAATTGTAGTATTCTCACAATTCCTATTTCCATATACTGAAAGTGAGAAAATGTTTAAAACTGTACGTTTGACCTTAAAACTTTAATTTAAACTTATTTAACTCAGTGATTGTCCTCATTTCTCAGGGGCAACTTCTTTTCTTTTTTCTTGGTTAGAAGCCAACTTGGCCTCAGTGCTCTTTGCTGACATTTCAGAGTAGAAGTGACTTATCTAAGCCAATCAATATTCAGTGTTAGGAGCAGCACAGTGCTCTTTCGCCTCCGGGAGCAATGACAGAAAACACTGAGCATCATGACCTAGTTCTTCACTGGCGCATAATCAGTCTGTTGCTTTAAATCGAACAGGAACGCCTGCTGCACCCGCCCCTTTCAGGAAGAGGTCTGTGATTGACAGAGAGAAGCAGCCAAAAGGAGCAGCGCAGCCTATTTAGTGTAGTCTGTGTGAGGCTGTTCACAGACCTGAATGAGACACTGCATAGCTTCTTTTTCTGTGTGATCGCTTTTCTTCTAAATGCTTCTGAATAATCAGCAGTGTCTTTGTTTTTAACATATATCAGACTGTGTCTGATCACGTGGTTACTAAAATCTAGATGTTAGTGGAGCAGTGGCTTGGTAGATATGGTAGTGGGTCTTCCTGGTCTCAATAGCTCTTCTGGTGTTTGACAACAGGAGCAGAGAAATGTGTTTAAGAACAGATTTATTGTGAATTAGGTTGTATTACAGTGCAGTGTAAATTAGTGTAGAGTATCATGGAAGCAAACAGAGGTAAATGGCTAACAGAAAGTCAGCTGAGTTTAAATATACTGAAGCACATAAAGCAACATGAAAACAGTAACACATGCCCACTACTTCTATGAATCCCTCTTTAAAGTTACCACAATTCACTCTCATCCCTCAGCATTTCATTTCAGACCTCTGGCCTGTAGGCATGCGATCAAAGCTAATAATGACGTTACGCACATGAGCCACACTAGGCAGCAACAGGTTATCCTTTTCCTGCAGGGTCATTGTCACATTTTTATTTTATCAGAGCTGTTACATTTCTCTCATTAAGAGACCAGTACGCTGGACACACACAGAGCCTACACACAATTTTGTGGACTGTTTATATGTTGCAGCTGTTTACTGTCATTAGGGGCAGTCACAGAAATATGTGGAGCAACAGGTCTGTGAGCTCCTCTTGCGTGTGCTGTTGTTGGTCCTTCAGCCAACCACAGAGAAGATATGTTAGACCATAGAAAGACGTGAAATAAAATCCATCCATCCATTCCCTTCCGCACATCCTGTTAAGGGTCGCGGGGGGGCTGGAGCCTATCCCAGCTGTCATAGGGCGAGAGGCAGGGTACACCCTGAACAGGTCGCCAGCCTGTCACAGGGCCAACACAGAGAGACAAACAACCTTTCACACTCACATTCACTCCTATGGGCAATTTAGAGTAGCCAATTAACCTAACCCCAGTAAGTGCATGTCTTTGGAATGTGGGAGGAAACCGGAGTACCCGGAGGAAACCCACACAAGCATGGGGAGAACATGCAAACTCCACACAGAGAGAGGGAGAGGCCTGGGCCAAGGTGGAATCGAACCCAGGCCTTCCAGATGGTATTCTAACTGTGAGGCAGCAGTGCTAACCACTACGCCACCGTGCTGCCCGTGAAATAAAATCAAGTGTTAAAAATAATGAGAGCTGTCCACTGCAGCCACCGTTTGTGGTTTTCATGCAGATTTTTTTTTTTTTTTTTAAATCTTAGCTTCTCTCTCTCTATGTCAGGGATCCTCAAATCCAGGCCTCGAGGTCCGGTGTCCTGCAGCTTTTAGACGTGTCCCTGATCCAACACACCTGAATCAAATGGCTGAAGTACCTCCTCAGTATGCAGTCAAGTTCTTCAGAGTCCTGCTAATGACTTCTATATTTGACTCAGGTGTGTTGAAGCAGAGACACATTTAAAACCTGCAGGACACCAGCTCTCAAGGCCTGGATTTGATGATCCCTGCTCTATGTGGTGAACTCAGCTTTTCCTGTACAGGCAAACTTTTCAACCAATCACCAATCAATCTATGCAAAACCCTCTTGGGCTACACACTGCTGGATTTCTATTTTTTATTTTTGAGGACTGCACACAAACATGTTTGCATAGGTTCCATATCCATAATCCTTAAATCAGTGTATCCAAATGCCTGCATAAACAGATACAAACACAGTACCAGTTCAATGAGGAGAGATAATCAGGAAGAGTTGAATGTAATTTATTGATATACAGAATTCAATTAAGCTATTAGGCGATTAGACTCCAATGGCCCATCGAAGCAGAACAGAATCCCAGCGATGATAGGAATTAGACAGCATGGAAAAGCAGACAGGATGTGAAGAATAAACCAAATAACCAGAAAGCAGAGTGAATACAAACCTTCCTTACTGAGCTCACGCATAAGCTTCATTACCATGAATTAATTCCACCAGATTCCAAAAACAAAAAGCAAAACAAACAAAAAAAACACTAACCTTACCTCAAAGACCCCCCCCCTCCACAAGCAGTCTGGTTTGACCAAGGAAGAAGCTTCAGTTTCTCTTTCTTGATGTCCGACACAAGTTTAGACCTTGCCAGTATATATTTGAAATACAGCCCACAGTCATCAGTCTTGTTGAGAAAAATATGCTTTGCTGCTGACTGTCCACAGGAGTACATTTAGCTTCATGCTATGATACTCCAGCTGTGTCCAAATTCAGGGGCTGCATCCTTCGAAGCACCCGGCCTACATAGACCGGATTCTTCAAATCCCACAAAGGCTGGAAGTGAGCGGCTGTGACACTGGACGGTCTAGCCTTCATATCTGCGTCGCCTGCCTTCATCTCAGCATAGCTCATGTCACCTAGCAACTGTGACAGTGTGAAACACCGCTGTGGAAAAGCAGCTGTTAAAATGGAGCCGAACATTTTCACCTTTTCTTGTTTGTTTATTTAATGTCAGCTGTTAACACATTTCTACATCGAGGAATACAGATGAACGAATGATTCATTTCCAAATATATTAACAGCTCTCTAGAAAGACATTAATGTTAAATAAAACTATCCTGTTATGAAGCTTAACTGTAATTTCAGCCAAACTGATTTGCTCAGGAACAAATGAAACACTGAAATAAACCAAACACCAGCCATCAGAGATCATCTGAGTGAGTTATATCTGTGTTTAACTTCCACTCAGTGGCGAAAGGATGTGCCAGGAGTCGGGCGTTCTCTCCGGGTATAGCGAACCTTGACTGCCCGGTCAGCTGACAGCTGGTGAGTCGAGCTGTTAGCGAAAAGCGCTCCAAAAATGTTGAAGTGCTTTTGCAATTATGTGATGTCTTGACAAATCAAGCAAATAATTGAGGTTTACACATCTACATTCTTGCATGAAAACATCTTAAAAGTTTATTTTGTATCACAGAAATGGTAATTTCAAACTTTTTGGCAGCTGTCCTCCACCATTGTCGCATTTGAGTTTTGCCGTGCAATGAATTATGGGATATGGTAGGCCACACAGAATACACCGGACCCATCCTTCAAATCCGGGAAAAAGAAGGACACATTCATCAACCGCATTTGGAGCCTAATCGGCCTACAAATGTCGAAGGATGCAGACCCTGAACTTGGACACAGCTTCTGCTTAGCACAGACTAGTGTTGTAGTGCTCGAGACCGGTCTTGGTCTCGAGACCAGTTTTTCATGGTCTTGGTCTTGTCATGTACTCGACCGCATTTGTACTCTGTCTTGTCTCGGTCTCGGACATTGAGATCTTGGGATTTCATTTCAAGACCAGTCAAGACCACAATGGTGGAAATATCACTAAATTGCCAGAGTATTGTCCAATTTATTTGTTAACATCTTTGCTTTTATTGGATGCAAAAGGAGTGCACCCCGCGGAATCCGCCCCCGGCTAGGTTGATGCTATTATTGCCTCTTGCGCCTGTATCATTTCACCGCAATTTGAAACTACCACAGGGCACGGGCAGTTTTATTCACAATGTGCACATTTGAGCTCGCTACGGTCATGCGTGCACTTGATTTTGCGGGCTACAGAAATCGAAATGACAACTAGCATGAACGCGAGAAGTAAAAGGAAAAAAGGAAGATCACATGAAAATTTCAGGCTTCCAATTCAACAAAAAAAATCCCAGAATTAAAGGTAAATACCAACCTTCATGAATTTTGATACACAAATTGAAAATTTAATGAAAATTTTAGGGCTGCAACGATTCCTCAAGTAACTCAATTTGATTATTAAAAACAACAAATATGTTTCAATGTTTTGTTTTAACTCTGCAGCTCAGATGTCTCTGTGTAAGCGGAGCATTTCATCCACGTTAGCAGCATTGAAGTTCTCTGTCACTGCGATGGATTTCCATCATTTGGAAAAAAACGACCCTTTAACAGGAGTGGATCATTGCTGACAATTTTTTACACACCCCCACTGCTCTGTGCTGTGAGTGTGCATGTGTGTGGG
Organism: Archocentrus centrarchus; assembly: GCF_007364275.1. NCBI lineage: Eukaryota > Metazoa > Chordata > Actinopteri > Cichliformes > Cichlidae > Archocentrus > Archocentrus centrarchus. The sequence goes on along the minus strand of NC_044352.1, from coordinate 36,955,462 downwards.
TGTGTGCGTTGTGCAGAGAATGTCTGCTGTTATTTTTTCTTTACTTCAGCTGTAGCCACCAGAACAGACCTATAATCACAGTTTGCTAGCAGGGGCTGCCATTAGCACTAGCGATCATTTGGTGATGGAAGGCCCCCTCTCCACCCCCCTTCAGTACAGAGGGGCTCCGTCAAAATGTTTTCTATGCTTTAATCTCTGATTACCACCTAAAAATAGAGCTGCAGTAGAAACGTAATTTGGAGGATGCGTGTGAATAAAAAGCATTACAGCATTAAGCTCATGCAGCCCCCAGTTTTTCAACAAAAACACAACAGCAGCTGTTTTACACGCAGTCTGTCTGCACACGCGCAGCAAGCGCAAAGAGGCGGAGCTGTTACTGAGACGGTGAGCTCAGGTGGAGTGAAAGGAGACATTTTTCTAGCATCCAAAGCAGCAGCTCTTGTTCCTGTAACCAGCTTAAACCTTTACTGGGAAACAGCTGGAGGTCCTTCATCAACCACCTGATCAGCAACATGAGGAAAAGAGAACTTTGTAGCTGCTCCATCCACCCTGTTTGTTTCACACAGAGAAAAAATGCAGTAAGGAAGTCAAAATATGTAGATGAATTGTTAAATTATTTCTTATTCAATTATTTGAATAATGGATGGAGTAATCGATAGAATACTCAATTACTAAAATAATTGATAGTTGCAGCCCTGCTTGTATTCAAAAAGCCATAGTCAAACATTAGTTTTCAGCACCAGTAGAGCTGTGAAAGGCCTTCAAGAAAAAACTACAGTTCCCAGCAAGATGATGTCACTTCCTGTTGTTGCATTAAAAACGTGATAGTTTATGCTCACAACATGGTGGCTGATATTCAAATGTAGGAAATGCTTTTAGCAGCTGATTGTTAAAATATTCAATTCAATTCAATTCATTTCATTTCAATTAAATTTTATTTATATAGCGCCAAATCACAACAAACAGTCGCCTCAAGGCACTTTGTATTGTGGGTAAAGACCCTACAATAATACAGAGAAAACCCAACAGTCAGAACAACCCCCTATGAGCAGCACTTGGCGACAGTGGAAAGGAAAAACTCCCTTTTAACAGGAAGAAACCTCCAGCAGAACCAGGCTCAGGGAGGGGGGGTCATCTGCTGAGACTGGTTGGGCTGAGGGGAGAGAAAGACATGCTGTGGAAGAGAGCCAGAGATTAATATCAATTAATGATTAAATGCAGAGTGGAGTATAAACAAAGTAAATAAGGTGAATGAAAAGAAACAGTGCATTATGGGAACCCCCCAGCAGCCTAGGCCTATAGCAGCATAACTAAGGGAGGGTTCAGGGTCACCTGATCCAGCCCTAACTATAAGCTTGATCATAAAGGAAAGTTTTAAGCCTAATCTTAAAAATAGAGAGGGTGTCTGTCTCCTGAATCCAAGTTGGGAGCTGGTTCCACAGAAGAGGCGCCTGAAAGCTGAAGGCTCTGCCTCCCATTCTACTCTTAAGTATCCTAGGAACCACAAGTAAGCCAGCAGTCTGAGAGCGAAGTGCTCTGTTGGGGTGATATGGTACTATGAGGTCTTTGAGATAAGATGGGGCCGGATTATATGTAAAAATTATCACTCTAATGATCTAATAAGGCCTGATTTAGAGTTCTGCATTGGTCCTGCGTACATAACTGAAAATCTCTCTGAACCTAACCTGACATGCACCTCGAGAAATGTAACTACACGTCCACAAAGACTGTGATTGAAGCCTAGGCAGTAATCACAGTCTTTGTGGACGTGTAGTTACATTTATCAAGGCCCCGCCACTCAATTAACAAGCGGGAGAGGCATTTAGCGGTTAGTATTAGCTTACTAATTAGCATTAGCATTAACGCTGGGCAGAAAAAAATTTCTGGCTAGAACCCTGTAGTTAGCATGGCCACCAATGACGACAGATAAGTAAGTTTCTCCGCCATTAGTACACTGAGAAGCGCCTACACGAGGAGTGATTGACAGTGCTAAGACCCTCCTCCTGGCTCTGATTGGTTGTTTTTGACCAGGAGAGCTGCATTTCTGCAGATGGCAATAGTAGCTCAGGGAGGAGGTGGAGGAGCTCGATTTTTTTTTTTATTTACAGATTATCGGTCTCATACTGTCGCGACATGGTGACAGTTTTAACAAATATGTAAAAAAAAAGATTTTTATAAAAGTTACATAGTGCAGCCTTAATCTGTATAAGAGAGAAACTCTTACCGTTGATGATTGTTTGCCTTTTTTTCAGTTTTACACATTTAGCTATGTGTTTTTGAATAACACCCATTTTCACAGAGATTGTTGTTGGTTTATGTATAACTTTATGTATTGTTCATGAAAGGCAGAGAAAAGTGAAGGCTATTGTGATGAACTATGAATAATTGTTTTACATTCTGTGATAAATGATGGAAGTCACCCAAAGATGGTTATATTTATTTGAGCTGTGAGTGTTTAATATCTAGGTGTTTTAATGGCAATGTGGATCTTTCAGATCAATTTGAGAAGTGATTTTGATCATGTTTCACATTTTATTGGGTCATGTAGCCTCAGGCACTGGTCTTGGTCTCAACTCGGTCTCAGACCCTAAAAGTCTTGGTCTTGTCTCGGTCTCGATACACTCTGGTCTTGGTCTTGTCTTGGTCTCGGGTTAGGTGGTCTTGACTACAACACTGGCACAGACCCAAGAAAAAAGTGAGCAGAAATTCTTAGTGGCTTGTAAAGACGTGACTGTCTTGTTGCAGATTGGGGGGCTGGAAGAATGCTGGTTCTAAGGCACATAAAATTTTTACAGCTCATAATTAACACAGGAAAGCGTTGCCATTGCTTCAGTATTTACTTACTCACTGCCATAGTCTATTAAAGATTACAAATCTGGTCACATTCCATCCTTCGTCTACCTGGCATTATATTTCCCTAAAGGTCAAAGTCATGATCTCCCAACATGACACTAAGACTGCAAATCCACTGAAGCATAACTTTTATCAGGGAGAGTTTCATGGTTTGATCCCAGAGTTGAAGCTGCATCACAGCCGCTTTCACACATATTTCAGGATATCAGTGGGCAGTTTGAGCTCTTCTTGGAAGAGTTGGGATCACATCTGAGGAGACAGAGAATAATTTCAGAGAGCCAACTGACCCGGAGCAGTGTGTCGCTGTGTTTGAGGTGAAATTGTATTATTTTACTGTTCCCACATCACTGTATATTCAGTGCATCAGTGCGCATTTTGCACTATAAGCTCACATGTTGCTAAATGCAGTGCTGTGATTGGTCAGATCCGTTTGTTCGTTTGTGAAAGTCAGAAAAATTGAACTTGATCCGAAAAAAAAATTGCTGCAAATTCGTCCTGTGAAATGCCGCAGTTGCTGTGAATGGCTGCATTAAGAACAGGAGAGTCCAAAAAATATTTTTTTAACGCACGAAATCTAGGTGTCCGGTGTGTAAAGGCCTTTCAACAGGTACTGAAACCACTGAAGCTTGTGGGTTTAATTTTAGTGGTAATGTATCTCATGACCGAGACAAGCGTCGTGTAACACGTCAAGAGTGAGTCATAGACAGATGCAATGGAGAGAATCAGCCCATTTTTCAAAATAAAGCATTGTTCAGACTCATAATAAATAAAACAGAAATAATGTAAGTAATTTATTCTTTCAGTGCAGTCCGGTAACAAATGACCTACAGACTGGTACCTGGGACCTCTGATTTAAATAACATGAGAAATGGTTGTCTTAATTGGAAGGGAAAATTAAATTTAAAAAAGTAACTTAAAGGGCCAAATTGTGTTATACTATTGATATCAATTTGCAGGCTGGAAGCAGGGGGGCGTGGGCTGGAAGTGGCCCGCGGGCTGGGAGTTTGAGACCCCTGCTTTAGGTCCCTTTGGTATGTACGTTGATGTTGGAGCTTCTGGAGTAATGGTAGTATAGTAATGATACACAAGTTCTTGGCTCCCTTTTTTGGTGCTTTTTAGTTAGTATTGCATGCATGCTGCTGTATGAAAGTGTTTCTGTGAGTGGTCTTAAACTCTCCTACACCCTAGCCGAACTGAAAATTCTAGGAATTACATGCCGTACAGTAGTTACAAACAAGTTTCTACAGTCCCACAACATTCTGGAGGACATCGCCATTACATCGGGCTCTCCCTGGCTAGTTTTTGGATCCGTTAGGCAGAGACGGTGGCGGAGGCATCATAAACAGATGTGGGGATGCAGAGTGGGCCTCATAGCAAGGCTACCACGTCAGCCACATAAGCCGCCGATTCCAAGCATCTTCCTGACCAACGCCAGATCCATTGTCCACAAAACAGACGAACTGGAACTACTACAGGCAAGTAGCAACAAGATTCGGGACTGCTGTGTGATTATTATCACGGAATCCTGGCTACACCCGCTCATCCCGGACACTGCTGTTTAGCTAACAGGCCACAGCCCTCATTGCTACAACTGCAACACTGAGTCTGATAAGAGCAGAGGAGAGGGACTTTGCATCTACACACACAATGACTGGTGCACTAACTGCAGAATAATTTACACCCACTGCTGTCCAAATCTAGAATCTAGGCCATCTCAGTCGTGTGTAGACCCTTCAACTTGCCTAGAGAGCTCACTGTAGTGGTTATAACAGTAGTGTATGCACCACCCGATGCTAACGTTAGCGTAGCCACGTAGCCACGTAGCTCCTGCATGATAACATCAACAAGCTAATGCAGGTCTTCCCAGCAGGAGCCTTTGTTGTTGCGAAGGACTTTAACAAAGCCTGCTTAAAAACCGTGCTCCCTAGATTTGTACAGTATGTACATTAGACTGGATCTATTCCAACCTGAAGCAGGCATGCAAAGCTGTTCCGCTCCCCCACCTGGACATGTCTTATCACCTGTCTCTGCTCCTTGTACCTGCATACACCACCCTCAAGAGGAAAACCAAACCTGTGACAAAGACTGTCAATTCCTGGCCTGAGGGTTCCCTCAATCAGCTGCAGGACTGCTTTCAGAGTACAGCATGGGCTGTATTCGATCACCTGGAGCTAGAGGAGTACGCAGATGCTGTGTTATCATACATCAGATGCTGCACAGACACTGTCACTGTGAATAAGTGGACCTGGGTCTATCCTAATCAAAAATCCTGGATGACCTGGTGAAAGCATTTTTGAGGGCCCGGAACTCCACCTTCAAGTCAGGTGACAGAGCTCCTTACAGTACGGCTAGATCTGACCTCAGGAGAGGTACAGTATTAAGGCTGCTAAGGAGGACTACAGGAGGAAAGTGGAGTTGCACCTAGAGAACTCTCGGTGGGTGTGGCAAGGAATCCAGCATCTGACAAGCCACAAAAGTCAACCCATCAGCAGATGTCAATGCAGATGCCTCGTTAGCAGATGAACTCAACCACTTCTTCGCCCACTTCGAGTCATCCAGACCAGCCACACCCCTGGTGCCCTGCCAATCCCCCAGCCTACAACCTGTCACTCTCCAGGAACACCAGGTGAGGCGCAGACTAAAGGCTGTTAAATCACAGAAGGCTGCTGGACTGGATGGGGTCCTGGGCAAAGTGCCCCGTGCCTGTGCAGATCAGTTGGCAGGAGTACTAACCAGGATATTCAACACGTCCTTGACGCTGGCTGAAGTCCCATCCTGTCTAAAGGCAGCCACCATCATCCCGGTTCCTAAGAAAACAGCCATAAAAGACCTTAACCACTACAGACCAGTGGCATTGACGTCTGTAGTCATGAAATGTTTTGAAAGGCTTGTCTTCGAGCACCTCAAAGCCCGCCACCACCAGAACTTTGACCCACACCAGTTTGCCTACATTGCTAACCAGTCCACGGAGGATGCCATCTCCACTGTTCTCCACACAGCCTTGGAACACTGGGACCACTCAGTAACCTACGTCCACTATAGTTCGGTGTTCAACACTATCAGCCCTGACATCCTGGTGGAAAAGTTGGCTGACATGGACTAACCCCCCTCACCTGGACTGCCAACATAACAGCACTGGTAAAAAAGGCCCAGCAGAGACTCCACTTCCCGTGTGTCCTGCGGAGGAATCACCTGGAGGAGAAGCTGCAGGTGTCCTTCTACTGAGCCACCATAGAGCCAGTGCTGATGTACTGTGTGTCTGTCTGTCTTGCTACCTGCTCTGCTGCAGACAGGAGGGCTCTGCAGATGTTCACGAAGTCTGCTGAAAAAAATCATCCGCTGCCCCCTGCCTCGATTGGAGAACATCGCTGCATTAGCAGAACAAAGAAAATCTTGGCAGGCGACTCCCACCCTGGTCAACTCAGGTCCCACAAAGGCAGGACGAACAGGATGAAGAACAGTTTTTACCCCTGGGCCATCAGACTCTTAAACGCTACACAATAATACACAATAGCTTCACGGACACATTGCTCAGTTGTTCTCTCCTATCTCACTGTACTGTTCCGCATCTGCTTGGTAGTGGATTCATATTCAATGCATGTCGGTATCAGCACAGTGGACAGGGGTAGGGTATCCTTACGGCAGAAAATCCCATGCGCTGAGCGGACTTTAAAGTGAGCGTCATAGCATTCTCAACACCAAGGGAGTGATGCCACATCCCAGGAGTATTTTGCTTGTTGTAGTCCAACACCACACTCAATGCATTTCTCTGTAATGGCGATAACACAGAGCCCTTTTATTTTAATCTTCAAAAGTGCATAAGCATGCAAGCATCTAGACAGTCTAGTCTAGATAGTCTAGTGGTGATTTAGTTGTGATGCTGAGTGTGCCACTAGGCCAGGGGTCGGCAACCCGTGGCTCCGGAGCCGCATGCAGCTCTTTCAGACTCAAGCTGCGGCTCTGTGTGGCTCGCGGAAGTAAATTATAAGTATCCAATTGAAGTGCATTTTATTTTTGTCAGTTCGGTTTTTGTTGTAGTTTTAAATTGGAACATTATTGTGATCTTGAAATATTAAATTAAAATCATTTTATTTATTTATTTATTTTTGTTTCTCAATATATGCGTCACTCGCGTAGGCCGCTACCGGCTTCCTCTAGTATTTGCGGCTCTCGGTGTCTTGTTTTCCGTGGGAACCGGGTTCAAATGGCTCTTTCCGTATTAAAGGTTCCCGACCCCTGCACTAGGCAATATCCGCCGCCCATGGAGAATTAAGCCTAGGTGGCAGGGTGTTTCATGGACTTATGGTAGGTGCCTTTCTGGGAAAGAATGCACCATAAGTCATCAACCCTCCCACTAGAACAATTGGATCTATCATCTGGAACCACAGCAACACCATAGCAAAACTGAAAAAACTGAAAAACTAGCCCAAGCCAACCCCCCTGAGCTCCGAGCCACACCCTCTTCCTCTGTCTTGCAATCCCAAAGCAAAAGTGAGCAGATAGGACATCAGGAATATATACATCAGTGTTTTGCAGATGACACTGAATATCTTCAGTGGATTAAAATAGTGAAGCCAGATCAAGACTCATCCATAATATAATTACTGCACCTTGAAAGAAACCTCTACAGCTTGTATGGCCATTCTCTGTTGCAGTAATAAAAAAAGGCACAAGGCTAGAAGAAGCCAAAATTCCACTGCACTCACTCTTATTGGTGTAGCTGACTAAGTCATGTGGTATTGTCTACCATGGTTGTTGAATCAAGACGGCGGTCTGTATTAATTAACTCCTGGGAAATTCAGCCTTGGTGATACTGTTCTGTGGTGTTGTGGTGCTGGATGTAGTCTACCACTCTTTTACATCTTGTCTTGAATACTGATCCCACTGACTCATCAAATCAGTTAAACTTGTAGAAGTTCTATTGTCCCATTCAATATATACATCCCTGGACTCTGTAGTCACACAAATTTTCCCACTCTGTGGTTTCGAAACAGTTCCTCAAAGCCTCTTCAGCTTCTTCAGACCATTTCTTCACAGTGCGGGTGACAGCAGGTTCTCTATGTACAAGCGGTTTGTACACATTTGTACAGGAGATGAACCAGGTTGTGATCTGATCTTCCGAGGGGGGTGGGGATGAGTTGTATGCCTCCTTTGCATTGGCATAAAACAGGTCCAATATTTTATTATCTCTTGTGTGGCAAGCCACATACTGAGTGAAAGTGGACAGGATGGAAGATGGGGAGACATGGTTAAAATCTCCAGAGATCAGAAGATCAGAACATCACAAGCAGCGTCAGCGTTAGCCGAGGGGGAGCATGCACTGCTATCTCGATAATGTGCAAGAATTCCCTCAGAAGGTTATATATATATATATATATATATATATATATATATATATATATATATATATATATATATATATATATATATATATATGTGTGTGTGTGTGTGTGTGTGTGTGTGTGTGTCCAATTTTGTGAAACTTTTACAATGTTGCACAGAATCTTAACTTTACCGCTCAGGTTATATTAAGCTGACTGGTGTCTGGTTCTTAATCAAGAGTAATAAATAAATCAGGAGACTGTGTCTGAGTATGAAAGCTGGTGCTGAATGCAGCATGGCAGACAGCGCTGTGACAAAAAGCAAAGTGAATTTCACTGAGGTATCCCTGTGGGTTTAATCCAGCGGGGCGTTGTGCAGCCTACAAGGATTATGTGTGCTGGACTTAGTTGCCCCACTCTCTCCTCCTCTTTGCCCTACTTTTCATTGATTCATGAAGGAAAGGCAGAACAAGAGCTCTCTCTATATATGTGCTGCAGGACTGCAGGGACAGATGAAGCCAGTGGGATGAGGAGGGAGTCAATAATGTACAGAAATACAGTGAGCTCTACAATGAATAATAAGAAACTGTAGCACAACCAGGGTTTAGTTAAACAAAAATTCCAGCTTAATGAAAATAATTCATAGAGAGTCCAGAGAAAACCATTAGGTGCCCTTAGTTCTACTTTGAATAAAATGTCACTAGAGTCAATAAGTAGTAGGTCCAGCAGCATATTGTGGTTCCTCAGTCACTCAGCTGTGTTCAAACTGCAGGGACTGAGTAGCTGCCGTGACAAATGTCTAGTCACAAAACGAGGGCAACATATACTAATGCACCCCCACCCTTGCAAACCCATGCTGTCCCCATTTCCCTTGTCCAATTCTCATCTGTAGCTCAAGCCAATGCCAGCCTGCAACACTGCTCTTCACAATTAAACAGATTAATTTGTGACTTCAGAGCTGCTTTCTCCCTAAGTATTAAAGACAGTTTGTTGGTTAGTCACAAAACTGGCTGTCAGATTGGCTAAATTTGTCCTGATTCAAGCAGGAGATATTACGGCAATTTAAAAGAGCCAGTTTAACTCAAACAGCCTAATGCAGAAAAATAGACAGTACTGTGCCAAGTAGATGTTTAGATGACCTTCGTCTCTTTTTCAGTTCAGTTTAAGTCATGTCTGTGTAATTATTATTGTAAGGTTAAGAATAGAGACAGAACAATCCTGTTTTCCAAGGTCTGTGACAGTTTTTTGGGACTAAAAATATTCTACTGAACCAGGTTTTTGAGATTTCTGATTATATAATTAGCTCAGTAGTGGCTGTAGCTCAGTAGGTAGAGCAGGTCACCTACTGATCGGAAGGTCAGCGGTTCGATTCCTGGCTACTCCAGGCTACATGCCAATGTATCCTTGGGCAAGATACTTAACCCCAAGTTGCTCTCCGACCATCCTGTCGGAGTATGAATGTGTGTGAATGTTAGTTAATTAAAAGCACTTAGCTTAGTATAAAACATGGAAGTGCTTGTATGAATGTGAGTGCATGGGTAAATGTAAACATGTTGTGTAAGCGCTTTGAGTGCTCTGACTGAGTAGAAAGCGCTATATAAGAGCTAGTCCATTTACCATAATTATACATTTTCCACTGTAATCTCAAGTAGATTAAAGTCTTTCTCCTATTATCTAATTTTTCAGTAATCGTTATTATTATTATGTTAGCTATGGTGCCCTGTGGTGTAGAGCTGAGGGGAATTACAGCTTTGTTATAAGTCAAATTCATTGCTGTGAGTAACAGCAGTCGTCGTTAAGCATCGTTCAGAGAATACAGATTTGTTCACCAGCTTCAGACCATACACAGACATCCTGTAACATATTTTCAGTGTGTGTGTGTATAGACATTTACTGCGACATTGAAAAACATTTTGGTTATTTATTTGGTTTTGTAAAAAAAGGGGTTTCATATAGTTTTTTGTCAAAGTAGATTATTAAAGGAAAGGAGCTCAAAGAAAGGTGTTGGATCAACATTTTCTGCTCCTGTTTTATAAAAGGATGGAAGCTGACTCAAGTCAGAAAAAATCTGAATGAAAATGTCTCTGAAGAGACTTTGTATTTAGAAACAAATGAAACAGCATTTAAGCGAAACACATACAGTTGGTTTCTTGGTGATTAAATCTTCAACATTGCAGGTCGTATCAGTGCTGCAACACAGAGATACATTCAGAGCTTTAGTCTCCTCCATCCCTCCTGCTTCCTTCTTGGCTGAGTCTGTGGGAATTGGTTGCAGGTCAGTGCTCATGGCCTCTTTATTCCTATTAAGTGGTGGCTGTGACACCTGGGTTGCAGCTCCTTCCCAACTCCTCATTAATAGCTGCTGATACTAATAGGAAGCGAGCAGCCAGAAAAATGGGCCATTTGAGTGCAACACTGGGTGCTTACATTTTACCCTGACTCTGGACCAATACAAGACTGACAAGACTCTGCTTTTAACAACAGTCCCTAAACATCTGTGATCTGAGGAGACCAGCTGTTGGACTTTTGGGAGAGGAATGATGTCCTGTTCTTATCTGTTACAGGATTCTAGCTGACAGCCTGGGATCTTTTCCCTTTGCCAAGGAGGTTATGTGTGTCATCATTCTGTCTGTAAACACGATAGCTTGAAAAGCTTTGAATGAATTCTTATAAAACTTTGTAGGGGTGTAGAGTGGGGTCATTTTAGCAATTCATTAAAAATCCACCAAGACCTCTAAGGTCAACTTAATGATTTATTGGTTGAAAATTGACAAAATGCCTTATAACTTAGAAACTATGATTCTTACAAGTGTGGTGTGTATTGTCAACATATGGAAAGTAAATGAGCTTGTTCTTATGTAGCACTTTTCCACTCTACATGAGCACTCAAAGTATTGTTTCTGCTGTGTAGTGGAGGGATGGCATAGGGATTATGAACCTCACTCAGAGGCTTTAGATATAGTGACAGAGAGAGCAGATATCTGAAGGCAGGTGAGCTAGCAGAGTGTGCTGGCACTTGGAATAAAATGAACACAGTAGAAAAACAGTGTGAGTGGCTTTGTTAACATGGATGTGTTTCTTTAAGAACCAGTGTGAGCCAAAAAAAAAAATACCACCTTTGCAAAGTACAGTGTGCTCTTCCAGAAAGATGCTTAGCCAAAACTGTGACAGCTTTTTGACATGATTGGAACAAATGTTGTGCTCAGCAGTTTTAAGTCCAAATAACAAAGTCCACACTCAAAAACACAAAACAGAAATGCTAAAGCTTCCAGGTAATACAGAGCAAACATCAAGGGAGACATGCAGCTGCTGGAACAAAGACCAAGGAAAGGAAAGGACTTTATACTCACTGTGGGATAATTTGGGGATTGAGAGCATTAGTGAAACTGGACAAGATTGAAACTAATCAACACAGTCACAAGAGAGGAGTAACACTCAAGAGACAGCTAACAAAGTAAACCAGGAAATTAACAAAGTAACCAAACTAATGGGAAAACTCACACTGAGAATGAGACTAAGAAGCCCTGGAGGGGCTAGAATATAAAGCCAAGACAGAAACCAAAATGCATCCCAAAACTGAAAGAATAATAAAACTAAGGACACAAAATTAAACCAGTGCAAAGGTCATGTCATTCATTTTCTATGGTTGCTCCATTGCAACATCCCCCCAGCAGCCTAGGCCTATAGCAGCATAACTAAGGGAGGGTTCATGGTCACCTGATCCAGCCCTAACTATAAGCTGTCTGAGAGAGAAGTGCTCTGTTGGGGTGATATGGGACTATGAGGTCTTTGAGATGAGGCCCAATTATTGTATACTGTCATTGTAATTTTAACTCCCACTTGTTTTGTTTTGTCCATCTTCAGAGGTACTAATGGATTCAACAACTGCGACGGCAGAACTGGGCTGGAATACCTACCCATCTCAAGGGGTGAGTAGTAGAATCAAGACACTAGGATCAGTACAGGCAGTGTATAAACAACCATTGTATATTGTCTTATAGTTTTTATACTTATTTGTTTTTTCTGTAAGCACGAAGTACCGCAGCAATTTCCTAATGCTGTGAACCTGTTCACCCATATGGCAATAAAAACCTTCTGATTCTGATTCTGATTGTACAGATGTGCTTCCGTAGCATAGCATCACCGGGAAAATATGCTCATGGTGGAACACACAACTCTATATTGATTTCTATACTTTAAATGTGGGTGTCAAACATGTGGCCCATGGTCCAGAACAGCCTTCTCAAAGATCTAGTTCAGCCCATTGGATAACCTTGTAATGTATGGTCAATTAATTAATTATTTAATGTTTTTCAATAAAATGGATTAATATTCCAGGTGTGATGGTGCGATGCCAACATTGCTACACCAGAGTGAAACTGCAGAGAAACTTAGATTAGCACTTGATCATTTGTTTAAATGATGAAGACAGAATACTATTGTTGCTCACAGTAACTAATTTACAGTGCAATGAAAAAGTATTTGCCCCATTCCAGATTTCTTAGTTTTTTTGGCATATTTGTCACACACTTCAGATCATCAGACAAACTTTAATATTAAATAAAGATAACCTGAGTAAATACAAAATAAGATTTCCCTTTTCTTAAGGGATAAAACACTATTCAAACCCACCTGTTCATGTGAGAAAGTAAATACCCCCCCCCCCCCCCCCCCCCCACACACACACACACACACACACACACACTCTCTGGAATGAGCTGTGATCAGTTTTTAGAAAGCTGAATTCAGTTTTAATAGCCACACCCAGGCCTGATCACTGCCAGAGCTCTTGAATCAAGAAATCTCTTTGTCTGACACAGCGAAGTAACAAATGTAAAAGCAACACATCATGCCACAATCTGAAGAAACAACTGAGAATAAAGTCTTTGACATCTGTCAGTCTGGAAAGGTTGCAAAGCCATTTCTGTGGTTTTGGGACTCCAGCAGACTAAGGTGAGAGCCATTGTCCACAAATGGAGAAAACTTGGAACAGTGCAGTTCTTAAGTAGAAGTTCTTGATGCCAAGGGTGGCACAACCAGGGGGCTGGATAACTTTTTCCCTTAATAAATGAAATCATCATTTAAAAACTGCATTTTATATTTACTCAGGTTATCTTTGTCTAATATTGAAATTTTTTTGATGATCCGGAACGTTTAAATGTGAAAAATATCCAAAAAGCTAAGCAAACAGGAAGGGGACAAATAACTTTTTCACAGCACTTAAGCGCTTTGAGTGCTCTGATTGAGTAGAAAAGCGCTATATAAGAACTAGTCCATTTACCATTTACCATTTACCACTGTATAGAGCACCTGTGGTCTGTAAATGGTCATTACATGTACATTACATGTAACAACACTAGACCCACTGAATGTGGGAAAATAGACATATTGTTGAAATATATTTAGATTTGCTTATTAAGAAATTTCAAGCTGTTTGTTATATTTTTGGTGATGGATGGCTCATTAAACAAAACTGAATGTTTTTAGAATTTTTAGCATTATTTTTTTGTGGTCCAGACCAATAGAAATCAAACTGGGCTGCATGTGGCCATGAACTAAATTGAGCTTGGCACATCTACTTTATGCAATCAACCTAAATTAATCAGCATGACTCTTACACCACTGTATTTCACAGATGATGAACGAGGCGTTGGATTAGAAGCCAGTCAGTGTTCTCCATATACTCTTTGTCCCAGCACCATTCTATTAAAGATTAATATTAGTTTCATCTGTCCAAAGAGTTTTATTGCTGCTCACACTTTGCCTTTGCTGTCAAAGTCAAAACCAAGCCTTTCTATTTTTGAGGTTCATTAATTGTTTACACCTCTTGTGTTTTTTCTTATATATGTCCTCTTTATGGAGGACTCTATAGATATGATAGATGTGTCTGCCGCTGATCTCTGCTTGGCTGTTGTAAAGGGGGACTTCTTAACCATGGAAAGGCCCACAGCTGCTGTCTTCTGTTTATGTTACCACGCTCAGCATTTTATCAAACAGTTGAGGTGGACACTTTTCATTTTCCTGCTATTTCTCTGATTGACTTGTTTTATTTCTGCAGCCTATGGATGGCTTGTTTCACTTTCATTAGGAGATAGCTGTGAGTTCAAGATTTCCAAAAACACAAATGGCACACTTGTCCAATATTAATATGGCATCATTTTTAGACCTATTTTTTTGTGTAACACCATGCCATTGTCCAAAGTGCAGTGCACTGCTCTCAGAGCTCCTGCTGCTCCTGGACTGCTTCCAGTTGCCTTCACTGTTTTAGTTTGCACATGTGTCACTTTATCAGTATTTCTTTTTCTTGGCTCTCTTCTAGTGGGAAGAAGTTAGTGGCTATGATGAAAATATGAACACCATCCGAACATACCAGGTGTGCAATATCTTCAATACCAGCCAGAACAACTGGGTCCGCACCAAATACATCCGTCGCCGTGGTGCTCAGCGCATCCATGTTCAGATGAAGTTCTCTGTGCGTGACTGTAGTTCCATACCCAATGTCCCTGGCTCCTGCAAGGAGACCTTCAACCTCTATTTTTTTGAGTCTGACTCAGATCTGGCCACTAAATCATACCCACCCTGGATGGAAAACCCTTGGGTGAAAGTGGACACTATAGCAGCTGATGAAAGCTTCTCTCAGGTTGATCTGGGTGGCCGCATCATGAAAATCAACAGTGAAGTTCGAAGCTTTGGACCTGTTTCCCGCAATGGGTTCTATCTTGCTTTCCAGGATTATGGCGCCTGCATGTCACTGATTGCTGTCCGAGTCTTCTACAGGAAATGTCCCCGTGTTATCCAGAATGGAGCCGTTTTCTCTGAGACACTGTCCGGAGCAGAGAGCACCTCTCTTGTGGCAGCCAGAGGAGTGTGTGTTCCCAATGGTGAGGAGGTGGATGTACCCATCAAGCTGTACTGCAATGGCGATGGGGAGTGGATGGTACCTATTGGCCGCTGCATGTGCAAAGCCGGATATGAGGCTGTGGAGAATGGTACAGTCTGCAAAGGTAAGGAGCACATCAGTGCTACACCCCTGTTTTCTAGATTTTTCCTGAAATTGTGCTGCACAGATCCAGTGATTGTTTATTTTTGGACAGTTGCTCATCCTTCCTTCTTGAAGAGAGTTTTCAGTGTTTTCCAGTGAATGTGTTATTATGAGCTGTGGCTCACTACTCTGACTCTGTTCTAGAGCTGTGCTAAATCTCGCTTGAGATAATAGCGATATAAATTTTTGCTTGATATAAAAATGTTATATTGCAATATCATTGTATAGCAATGCCATGTATTTACCTAGACAAGCCCAGCCATGTCTAGGAGCAAGAGTCACGTGTCAGCCTCTGATGACGATTTAGTGCCTAAAAAGGGAGCAAAGCAGAGAAACTGTTACAGCTGAAGGTGGAAACGACAAACGTGTTAAACCTGAGACAAAAACACACCGCTGAGTCCAACTATGCTATGAAAGAAGAGATACTAGCAACTGGCAAATGGCTCAAACAGGCATCACTGGAGCACTCACTAGTTGTGCTCCCTATGACAGGAAGAGCATACAGGGCATGGAAATGACCAAAGTGGTTACACGGTGGAAATGTGGGGCTTTAAGAAACTGATTAAAAAGCTCGACCCAAGGTAGAAAATATTTCTCAGTTTTATTATTATTATTATTATTATTAGGCTCCTGAAGATTTAAAAAGTTACTTTAGGTGTTGTTAAATTAAACTTTCACTTGAAATTTCCCAGGAAAACACTTCCTAGGATACTTTTGTGCTTACATCTGACTTATGATGTGTTGGTGGACATAATGCTGGGTCACTGCTATTGTACCATAATGCTGCTGCTGCTGCTGCTGGCATCTTGTTTCAGTAGATTCACACTTCAAATTAGGATGTGTGTCTTCAATGACAGTAGCTCATTGGAAAAGAAGGATGGAAAATGACCTTCATTTACTTGCACTTAAATGATGCTGCCTCCAAGTATCAATAAAACATTCAGTTTTTTTTACATTGTCAGAAATCATCGACAAATTTTCTTGAAGTAGATATCAAAATGCAGCTAATAATGGTGTTGTGTTAGTGTGTTACTGCCATGGTCCTGGGTCATTTTGACCCAGTGTGTTTTGTTTATTGCATTTATCTTTTCTGGGGTTCGTTTATTGTGGGGCCTGGTTATGTTTTGATTTCTAGTTCCTTGTGTTTCCTCAGTGTTCAGTGTCTAGTCCACGTCTTTGTTCTCTCGTCTGACTTCCTGTTTTATTTTGATAGTCTTCTGGTCCCTGTGTGTGATGTTCTGTTTTGCTTCCCCCTTGTCATTAGTGTTATGTGGTTCACCTGTGTTCCCAGCTGTCCTCACTCCCCTCATCAGCCCTCTTGTGTATTTAAGTCCTGTGTTTCCTCTGCTTGTTGTCGTGTCCTCATCGTTGACTTTCCCGCTGTGTGCCTCTGTGTCTGAGTCCGGTTTTGAGTTCATGCTGGTGTCCGTCCAGCCCTTCCTGTGTTTGACTCAGCAAATAAAGCTTTAATTTACAGTAAGCTTTTTGTCTTGTGTATCCTGTGTTGGGGTCCTCTATCCTGCCTGCCACAGCGTTTCATGACAGTTAGAATAATGTCTGAATGTTACAGTATGTTAGAATTACCGTATTTTCCGGACTATAAGTCGCTCTGGAGTATAAGTCGCAACAGCCAAAAAATGCACAGTAAAGAAGAAAAAAACATATACAAGTCGCACCGGAGTATAAGTCGCGGGGGGGGGGGTTATTTAATAAAATCCAAGTTAAGGTAACATGAACAGTTATTCAGATACCTAACATAAAGAACATGCTTACAAGTTTATCAAACCATTTTTATCAAAGTTTATCTCACTCCAAATCATCAAATCCATTGAACTCTTCATCCTCTGTGTCACTTATGAACAACTCCGCCAACTCCGGAGGTGGACGAAGCGCCACTTCCTCTTCTTTGTCGCTTTCGTCAGTCTCGTCCTCAGTTACATTTGCAATTATTCCAGCCTTTTTGAATCCCAGCAGGATGCTTTCGGTTTTCACTGAAGCCCATGCTTTGCTGATCCATTCAATGACTTCCGAGAACGTTGCGTGGCGCATTCTCCCGGTTGCCGTGAAGCTGTGCTCTCCATCCATCATCCACTGCTCCCACAGGTGACGCAATACTGCCTTAAAGCTGCGGTTCACAGAGATGTCAAGTGGCTGGAGTATTTTAGTTAAGCCTCCAGGGATGATGGCAGGTATGGTGTTGAAAACTTTTAATTTATCTTTGAACTGTGGCGTGATGTGCGCTCGCATGCTGTCCATCACAAGCAGGGGTTTGCATGTTCTAAAGAAGCCATCCGGACGCTTAGTGTAGCACTTCGTAAGCCATAAGTTCATCATTTCTTGATCCATCCACCCTTTCTCATTCACGGCGACGGCAACTGAGGGGGACTGGATTTTTGGCATGGTTTTTCGTTTGAAAATGACCATTGGTGGCAGTTTTGATCCATCTCCACAACATGCCAGCACCACTGTGAAGTGTGACCAGTTGTTACTATATTCACACTCTTTTGCCCTTTCTCCGCGACACTTCGGCCCATGGGAATGTCAAACGTGAGGGGGACCTCATCCATGTTAATAATATGATCTGGAGTCACGTTGTGCTCAGTTACATGCTTTTCAACAAACTCACGGAAACTGTCGACCTTGGCTTGGAAGTCTGCTGGCAGTTTTTGGGACATTGTTGTCCTTGCTCTGATAGAGAGGCGGTTGCGTTGCATGAAGCGGTAACACCAAGAAGGTCCTCCCGCAAAGTCATTTATATTAATTTCCTTGGCAACTACCTGGGCGTGGAGACGCAACTGCACTGTTGACAAGCCTCTCCCGGCTGCACGTTGTTCAAGCACCCATGTGCGAACTCGTTCCTCTAGCTGTGGCCACCTAGCTTTTAGCCCGCGATTAGCTTTTTTAGTTTTCTTCATTGCAGTAAGAGTAACTTCCGCTTTTCGCCAGTCCCTCACAAGTTTCTCGCTCACTCCGAACTTTCTTTCTGCTGCTCGATTACCATTTTCGGCTGCATATTTCACTACTTGCAGCTTGTAATCTGCAGAATATGATTTTCTTTTCTGTGGCATTTTTTTTTCCAGCCCTTCTCAGTTGTCTTTATAAGTTATCGGTAATGTTGAAACTTTAAATTTTCAGTGGTACAAATGTAGCAGGTACCGTACACAAGCCTAGAGCGCCCTCTTGCGGTTTTCAGTGTAAAAATAACGAACATGTGAAATTACCATATCTAACATTCCGGGTTTTTTTTTTTTGTCAAAAACGCCTAAAAATGTACCGTATTTTTCGGACTATAAGTCGCTCCGGAGTATAGGTCGCACCCCCAGCCAAACTATGAAAAAAAGTGCGACTTATACTCCGGAAAATACGGTAGTTAAATTAATATTTGCAATATTCCCAGTCTCACATGCTCCTCTTCAGACACTCAAACACAACAGTACAAATGGTTTAACATTCCAGAATTAAATCCCCCTCTCTACTGTAGTGGCCGTGGCTCAGGAGGTAGAACAGGTCACCTACTAATTGGAAGGTTGGTGGTTTGATTCCTGGTTGTTCCGGTCTGCATGCCAAAGTATCCTTGAACCTGAGTTGCTCCTGATGCATTGAATGGTAGATACAAAACACTTAGATGTAGAAAAAGGTGCTTCCATCAATGTGTTTTGAGTGCTCAGGTAGAGTAGAAAAAGTGCAATTTACCATTTACTGTGTTTACCACCTGTGCCACTTAATTTCAGTATTTAATATGAAATAATGTCAAAATGCAGAAAGTGCTGTCAGTTTAAAGAAAGAATTAATCATTATTACCACTACAGAATATTCCTAACAGAATGGTCTGCTTTGATGGGTTTTTTCTGCTTTCCTCCAGAGCGCCATCTGCAGCACATATTTTCTTTACATCTGTAAATTTTCATACAGGGAGGGAAACATCATCCTGTTCCATTTACTGACAGTGGACCTTAGGAGTGTTAATAAATATGTGACAGTGACTCGGCTCTGCAACATGCTTCAGAGTATGTGAATAATGCAGTGAACGGCTTTCAGGTTAGGGATGATCTTAGAGCTGATACTCTATCCCCATAACAGCAGCTACACCATCAGTTCCAACAAACCGTGCAGGTAACGTTTCTTCAGACACCATCACAGAAAGGCATTTTAACGTGAGAGAGCAGGCCCCAACACAGAGCTCCAATTCGGTTTCATACACTGCAGAAAAACCAGGATGTGGCACAATAACAGTCTCATCACTAACACACAGAGGGTTTGGAGTCTTACAGTAAATAATGTTTTGTACACATCATACATATTACACACAGATTTCATTTTTATAAGGAGGAGTTGTGTGTGATGAAGCAGCTCTCAGGATAAATCCTGCTCTTCAGGCTCAGTCTTCAGGACATTTACACACCCCAGCAGCAGACGGCTTCATCCTCTGATGCTGGCTCTTCTTCAGCCTCCTCTCATTCAGCTGAACTGATACGCTGTTTTCATCATCGCCCTCTTAAAATAATGGCCCGAGTCATTTGTTTCAGGTTTTTCAGAAAAACAAAAAACTGAACCAAACACTGAAAATATGTTTTAGGCAAAAATAAAACTTTCATTTCTTTTGTCATTATTTTAAGAGGGTGACGACATGCTTACACTGTATTACAGTACTGTGCAAGTCCCGAGCCATGCCTCATTCGTTTATATTTTGCTAGGAAAATGGGAATAAGGTCATGTTAGTTATTCCCAGCCGCGTGCCCACCTGCTTCCCATCCAAGTGTATTTATTGTGTCAGTTTCCCTTGGTGCCTTGTCACATTCTCCCTCATGTTGGGTGTTTCTTGCATAGAGTTTTCTGTTCTTTAGTTTGTATCCCTGGTTGATGCAAAAAATATAATTTTATGCCTGTCAGTGTTATCGTTGGCATTTATTTGTAGATTCAACTAAAGAAAAGTTTTTTATAGCAGCCTGCTAGTACCATAAGTGCAAATCTGTGTAATTTGTCAGTGCATTACTTGCACCCTCATTGTTAATCTGCAAATTTGTACATTGGGGACTCCACCCCTAGCTGTGGTGCAGCACTACATGTCTGATGTAGACAGCAACAGGTCTGAGGTCTGTCACAGTTAATCATAGTGTTATCACAAACAGACTGTAAGTTCCAGCTTGACCCAGTTCAATCAAAAACTGATAGCAGACTGATTCCATCTTATTGCTGTTTTATCCCTTTTTTATTACCATCTTTTCACACCAAAGTCTGTTTGAAGATGTCGGTTCACTGCGAGCGGCTTCAAAGTTCCTGTCTTTAACGCAACCATTTCAGAGGCATGGGGACTGCAACATCACTGCACACAGTCACAATCATTTTAGTCATCTAACCACTGTTTTCACTAGTGTGACTGTAGCCTTAAGCAACTGGTTAAAAAGCTGAACCCAGATTACAACAAATCGGTTTCAGTTTTATTATGTGACAGCAGGCTGCTGAAGTATTAAAAGGTTAAGCTACTTGAGTTATTGTCAAATAGTTAAGCAGCTATGTTGTACATTAGATTTCCTTTAAAAACAGTACCTAAGCTACTTTTGTGCTCAATTCAATTTTATTTATATAGCGCCAAATCACAACAAACAGTCGCTTCAAGGCACTTTGTATTGTGGGTAAAGACCCTACAATAATACAGAGACTGCTCACAGTTGATGTATGCTGTGCCACTGTATATAATGCTGCTGCTGCTGCTGTTGGCACCTTGTTGCAATAGATTTACACTTCAAATTAGGAAGTGTATCCTCAAAGACAGTATTTCATTGGAAAAGAATGATGGAAAATCCTGATGCCTGCGAGCTGCTGTCACAGATAAAACATTGTTCAGTCTTTTTTTTCTACTTCATTAATATAATTTCCCCTGAAATATTGTGATACAATTTTAAGGCTCTTTAACAGCTAGATTTTCACATGGGTATGTATGGAGGAGGTTCTAGGAGACAGGCAGTTAACCTAGGAGAGCTGGACAGGGCCATAGAAGGTCTTTCGGCCATCAGCAGGATCAGTATTTGCTCCATTATGCAAGGAGGAACAAGATGAGCACTGCCAGAGCTACAAAGTGACCTCCAGCAGCCACTGGTGTGAGTGTCTCTGAGCAAACAATCAGAAACAGATTTGATGAGGGTGGCCTGAGGGGCCGACGTCCTCTAGTGGTCCCTGCCTGGCATCATGGAGCTTGATTGGCATTTGCCATAGAATACCAGAATGGCAGGTCCACCACAGATGAGAGCAGGTTGAGCACATGTGACAGACCCGAAAGGGTCTCTAGAAGCTGTGGAGAACGTTATGCTGTCTGTAACATCGTTCAGCACGACCGGTTTGATGGAGGGTCAGTGATGGTCTGGGGAGGCATATCCATGGGGGGATACACAGACCTCTACAGGCTAGGCAACGGCACCCTGAATGCCATCAGGTATCAGGATGAAATCCTTCGACCCACTGTCAGACTCTACGCTGCTGCAGTGGGTCCTGAGGTGCTTCTGGTGTACAACAATACCTTGTGTGGTGAGAGTATGCAGGAAGTTCCTGGAGGATTGACTGTCCCCCACGCGGTCCTGACCTAACTCCAGTAGAACACTTCTGGAACTCTGTGTTTTGGTCCATCTGACACTGCCAGGTTGCATCTCAGTCTGTCCAGGAGTTCAGTGATACCCTGACCCAGATCTGGAGGTAGATCCCTCAGAACACCATCTGTTTTCTCATTAGGAGCATGGGTACATTTTCTCCAGCATGTTCTTGGTCTGCTCCGGTTCCTCCTCCCAGTAGAACATGCTCCTCCACCAACCACCTAACCTCTCACCGAGGGCAATTCCAGAACACAACAGATTCCAGGCCCTTTCCAGGAGACTGGTTCCAGAGACCAAGCCATGCATTGAGGTGAGCCCAACTGTATCAGGATGGTATCGTTCAGCCTCACGCACTAGCTCAGTTTCCTCTCCACCTGAGCGGTGAAGTTCCATGTCCCAATAGCCCACCTCAATAACCTAACATCAGACTGCCAGGGCCTCCAGCCCTGACCACCACCCAGCACACATTGCACTGAACCCCTACAGCCTCTCCTGTGGGTGGTGGGCCTACAGAAGGAATCCCCATAATCCACCAGGAGAGAGTTATGGTATATTCTGTTTGTAGACCGTTGATGTGACATGCCGCCAAGGAAGAGGGAATATTTCTCCTCTCCTGGGTTTGTCATACAATTACAGCTTCAAATGCATGAATACAGAGATGCACTTAATGACAGCAAGTGTTAGCTTGCTGGCTAAAACCTTCAGTGTGCTGTCCTGAACAAGCACTCTGGTAAGGTGTACCAGTGTCCCCCCCTCCACATACTTCAGCTCAATGAAATTTCTGACCTCTGAGGCCAGCTGTCCTACAAAGACCTCTGAATAGATACATGGGATATGTTCAGCAACTGAAGCCAATCATGGCCGGACAAAATCCAGGCATCAAAGCAGTGGATCTCATAAAGAAGATTGGCCAGCAGTGGCGATCAATGAGCCCAGAACAGAAACAGCCATTTCAGGAAGCCTCTCTCTGGGTCAGGGAACAGTTCAAGTGGGATCTAGTGCACTATGAAACCCAGGTGACTCCAGCGAATGGCCAAGAGGAAGACCATCCATAAGAAGAAGGATTTAACAAACCATGGGAAGCCTAAACGCCCTTGCTCTCCTTTCAGCATCTTCATGTCAGAGCTCTTTGAGGAAGCTAGAGGAGTTATGTCTCAGGCAAAGATTAAGTCACTTTTGGAGGAATGGAGGAATCTTTTCAGCCATGAGAAAAAGGTCTACACACAGCTTGCTGAGGATGACAAAATTTGCTACAAGAATGAGATTAAATCATAGGAAGACCACATGGTGGAGATCGAGTTTTCCAGTTAGCACTAAGTGTAGGGCTTTCAAATGAATTATAACTCTGACTGGGTCTTTGCTTGATTGATAAGCTGAAGTAAAAGCTTGATGCCACTTCTGTGTGTTGAAGATTCTGACAGTTTGTACCCTCAGTGGTGCTGATTCATTAAAACTAAGACATTCATCTTGCTCTAAGCAGGTTTCTTGGAGGCAGAATAAATCAATATATTGATCAATTATAAAACCATTTACTAAATGGGACATAGAAAAGAGAAGCCTCATATTTAATAGTCCACATATAATTTATTTACTCTTTGGTGCAGTTGAGAATATTGTTCTTTCTTCCTTTTTACACTGAAATAGTTTTTGTCTGATTTTAGGTTTGTTTTTGGGGGGTCTGGGACAGTGTTAATTTTGTTGACAAACTATTTTCATCATAGTTTTTGTCAACGACTCTTTTTTTCATGGTGAAAATGAGACGATAACTAAATAAAAACCACCTAAAAGGATAAAAACGATGACGAAATTAAATTACACTTTTGTCAGTGAATGAAAATGAGACAAAAATGCTTGGTGGAGACGACATCCAATCAGAACTGATTTAATTTTGTGACAGGGCGGGACAAGTTAGGAAAACATCCAATCAAACACACAGTTGCACAAATTTGCTCTGGTCTCCACCCTGGGTAGTCAGGTTTTAGGAGGGTTAATAAATTTGGCCAGATTTCTAGAAATGAGAGCTGCTCCTAACAAGACCAGGTTTCCCCCAGAAACTTTCCCAATTATCTATGAAGCCCACGTTGTTTTCGGGACACCACTCAGACAGCCATTGGTTGAAGGATGGGATGTGGCTATTGCGGTTTTCTCACATGACATCATGCACAAATTGCTCAACAGTTGTCTGCCATATTAGATAGCTTCAGCAATCATTTTCCCTGTGACTTCCATCAACCTCCAGCAATCACTCACAACCATTTTGACCTCAGGACCATCACAGGTGGTCTCTAGGTCTTTGAGACTGGAGCCTAATTTACTTGATCCTACATCATCACAACAAGTGTCACGTGTCAAAAATGGCTGACAAGTTAACATAATTAGTGGTCACACATGTGTAAAACATCAATACAGGTGATGACAGAGCAGGTGATGCCTCAGCGTCACCTGCTCTGTCCCCTGGAATACATCTGATTATGATGAAACACAGTGTCATTATTTATTTAACAGAAACTAAGCTAAAATGCAGAAGCAGCGTGTGAAAAACGAACTATAACCCTGACTGAAAAAACTTTAGATCCTTCTACCATGTGCTCAGATGTAGCCTTCAATTTCACTGTTATAGCAATGTTACGAGTTTCATGGAGGTAGCTATGGCTCTGGTGGTCATCTACCAATCAGATGGTTGGTGGATCCGTTCCCTGCTTTCTGGACTCCTCACAGTTAGGTTGTCAGGTTTCAAACCCATGATGGAATTTCCAAATCATCACTATTAATCATTAGGTTTGCATATGTGCATCTTTGAGCTTACAGGGTTTAAAAAATTGTGTAGTAAAGTGCTTATGTTTTACAAAAATACCTCCATTCTAATTCAGTTTAATAAAACCCAGGATCATGAGAATGGGTTGGACGAATCGTGTAATAAGGAAATCTTTGCCTTGGGTAAATCCAGTTCATTATTTCACATGTAGATATAATTCAAAGACTGAACATATTCAGAGTTGGCTCAAGGAATTGCTATTTGAAAATCCATTAGTTTGGCTTTGAGGCATAGTCTATGGTAATGTGGAGCACTACCATAAATATTCAAGTACTTCACTCACTCTGTTGATGCCCTCCTTAGTTTTTCTTGGGTTTTTAGGTTTTCTAAGGTCTGGCTTTCCCACATGTAACAGCCTGAGTGCTCCTCATTAAAGCATGCCCCAAAACACACATGCACAAATTTGTTCCTGGTTGGCACAAACATCAAAAACACACCCATAAAATATATTTTTTAAAAAGGCAGCAACATGGAAGACGAGGAAGACAGGCTGGCTGAATATACTCAGAACTGGCAAAGAGGTTGTTCAGTCGCCTTATCAGCTGGCAGCACGTGTCCTCAGTATTACTCCTACTGCCATCTTCCTTCACTTGTTTATGGAACTGGCAGTACCGCTCGGACAAACACCGCGAAATCCAGAAGCGTATCACTGAAAGATTGGATCTGATGAACTGACAGTCTTGTGAGTAAAAACTAATAACTGAAAAGAAAGCAGTCTTGTTTGTGTTTGAGGTCGATCTATTTTGTTGTTTTGTTGGACTGCAGGAAAAGAAGAACTTCTGTGTTTATATTTATAAAGGAACAAACACAAACCTGAACAATTTCCTGAGTTGAAAAAGTTTGTTGTGTTGAATTTGACATATTGTTTGAATATATTTTTGAATTTTGAATATATTCTTGGTTGCTTTTGTTTGCAGTTTTGGTTTCATTCAGGATTCAGTTTTAAGGGTTCTTTATGCTTTTTCAGTTTGCTCACATCCTTTGTGTCAGTTTAATGGGTTGGAGAGCACATAACAGAGACCCAGAGAGACTGAAAAAATAAAGTGTTAGATGTGAGGACAGAGACCTGGATAACAATCTAAACATCTATTGTGCCTAAAAGGAATGAAATTAACATACACATGCATAAATAGCTGTTCCATTCCCCCTTTTTTTTGAAAACATTTTTCTGGGTGAAAATCTGTTATGCTCTGCATCAGAGAAAGATAAGAATTAATAAAGGTGAGATCCTTTGCGAGTGTTTTTTTTTTTCTTTGATTAAATTTTGACTGAATTCCACAATAATTAACTTTTCAGAGTTAAAATGTTTTGCCTTTAAATACAGTGGTGGAGTTAGTCCTGTTGTAATTTCTGTCCTGTATTTATGAACCCATTATGGAAAACACTAATAAAATAGTAATGCTTGCGTGCGGTCTCTGATTCTTCCTTGTCATGTGTAATCCCAGACACCCTCCCGTGCTCCACATTATGCCATGTTTTACAAGGCTGTGAACAACAGAACTAACAGCATCTGAAGGAGTTCCAGTACATGTCGTTTCAATGTGCTACCCTTTATGAGATCCTGAGATGCGGGCTATCATGACTAAGTGAGGGAAGTCATTGGAAACTAAATATGTTTATATAATGTTAATATGTTTAAACTAAATATGTATTGTCATGTAACGACTGTACGGCAGGCAAGATTCTGACCCAAATTCAGAGCACAGGAGGAAAAACAGCTTTAATGCTGAACAAAACACAAAACAAAGGCTGGTCAGGAGCAAGAAATCCAAAAACACACAACCATGAGGAATGAGGGAGGAGACGATAAAGAACTAAGACAAACTGAGGGGATAAATACACAAGATGAGGGCAAACAGGAGACACCCGGAAGGACAGCTGAACCTAGTTTAGAAAACAAGACAAGGGATGTAAGATTAGATACACACACAAGACAAAAGAGTAACAAAACAGGAAGTAACTGAACTCGGGAATAGAGAGGCAGAAAAGGAAAAGCAAACTCAGGGAACCAGGTCGACTCAAAATGGCCAGAGCAAAGACCAAACTAATCAGAAGAATATGAAGGGGAAGCATCTGAACCATAAGCAAACAAACCGCAGATATTTAACAATAGCAGAACTTCAAAGACCAAAAAATCATAAAACACTGGGTGGCAGACCCCAGACCGTGACGCTGTTCTGTATTTGTGGTTCATAAGAACGTTTTTCTGTACTTGTATAGTGTGCATTTTGTTCCTAAGCTAACTGTTTCTTCTTTCTTTTCTCTGCATTTGTATCTGTTTAACTACTGTATATTTCCCCTCACAGCATGCATCACAGGCTTCTTCAAGGCTGCACAGGGAGACCACAAATGTCTACAGTGCCCCATTAACAGCCGGACCACCAGCGAGGGAGCAACTAACTGTGTCTGTCGCAATGGCTACTATCGCACTGACTCTGACCCTCCGCAGATGCCTTGCACCAGTACGCACACACACCTGTCACAACAGCACATTCCTGGACAGCAGTCTACCAGCCCGTATTATATGAACACCTAAAGATATCAAAAGATGCACACACAAAACATGGGGCTGTTTATATATTGTGCGAGTAACATTTTCATGATAAGTCATGAGCTGAACATGACCTTCTCTCTTCCAGTTACTGTGTGACACTCTTTGGGTGGGTAGTCACACAAGTGAGCTGACTCCATCTAATGAGTTCGTTTCCTTCCTTCTTTCAGAACTTCAGAGCTGGTCCACCTGAAGTGAGCAAAACTGAGTTATCTCACTTTTAACTCAGCAGTTCCTTTAGGACCCCGCCACCATTAGAGTTGAGAATGTAATCTAGAATATATATATATATATATATATATAATGTATCGTAAGTCAATAGATTAACTTATTCTAAAGACAAGCTGAACAGGAGTTTAGTTTAATTTAGTTCATTAGGATCCCCATTAGCTACAAGAGGGAATTCTATGGGAACGCCACAGTGGGATTGCTCACAGAAAACCCATGTGAGGCCAGTGTAGGCCAGCCCACAGCAGTTTTTCTTTTTTCTTTTAATTGTGGAGCTTAATTCTAAAAATACAACAGTTTGAACTGCACTGAGTGACAGAAACAAAACAAAAAACAACAGAAAAAGAGAAGAAAAACACATTTGCACATATTTTATTAAAATTTGTGTGTGTGTGTGTGTGTGTGTGTGTGTGTGTGTGTGTGTGTGTGTGTGTGTGTGTGTGTGTGTGTGAGTGTGTGTGTGTGTGTGTGTGTGTGTGTGTGTGTGTGTGTGAGAGAGAGAGAGTTGCATGTGCATGGCTGCATTGTGTGGTTATGTGGATGTGTATTATTTGGATACATGATTTAGTTCAAAAAGTGATATTATTGAGACGAGATATAAATAAGTAAATAAATAAATATTATAACAACAACAATAATAATGTCAGTAATAATAATAATAATAAAGGATAATACCATAACCATACAAATAACAACAACAATAAGAAGACAAAAAAGAAGAAAAGAAATAATAAAGGCAGTAGATATGTAAAGATATGCTCAGGATAAACCTCATTAGGGTACCACAGCAATTCTGCCCTTTTGGGCCCTAATAGGGAATTCTGTGGGTAACACACTGTGGGATGCCCATAGGAAACACGTATAGGCCCCATGTAGGCCAGTCCATTTGGGACCCATAGCAATTTTGCCCTTTTGTTTCCCTGTTAGGATTTTTGTGGACAACCCACAGTGGTCTTGCCCACAGAAAAGCCTCACTGGACCCCTTGTGGGTTAAGCCTATGGTATGGGTATAGGGTGGTCACCAAATAGCTGATTTGGCTAAGTGGTCACCACATGACCAAATCAACCGTGATGACTTATGAATAAGGGAGTGGCTAAAAATAGCTTTCTTTCTTTCTTTCCTTCTTTCTTTCTTTCATTCGAGCAACATTCTGGTCCACACTTCATATCAGTTGGTGGTGGTAATGCATCATGGGATACATACAGTATGGGCCCCACGCTGTGTGAAGCCCAGTATCAACATAAAATGTAGAACATGTCTGGGCCCCGCACCTTGTAGTCAAACTTACTAATTTGCCACCCTGTAGTGGCAAATTAACACTATCAGGAATTAACACTATAATGAACCAAAAGGTCTACCATAATATCTTGGTGCATCACGGACCACGTGACGCACCAAGGGGCCCACTGTGGGCCCACTGTAGGCCCCAGTACCAGCATGAAATGTAGGGGAGAGCTGGGCCCAACAGTTCAGGGCCCAGATGGGCTCCAGTGGGGTAGCCCATAGTTGTCCACATTAAGCAGGGAGGAGCCCACAGTGGGCCCCACTGCAGCCTACCCGCTATATGCTGTCTCAGTACAACATGGAAGCTGCTGTTAGGCATCATAGTGGCTAAGATGAACAGACACATGGCTCCAGCTACAAATAGAGCAGTCACTCAAGACTGTGCACCGACTTGATTGATTACAAGAAAGCTCACACATGGATCCTGGAATGCCTAGAACTGTACAAAATCAACAGGACCCTAAGAGCCTTCATCAGGAACTCAATGGGGATGTGGAGAACAGCACTAGAGGCCAACTTCAAGGCATTTGCACAAGTCACCATCAAATGCAGGATTTATCAAGGAGATGCTCCCAACTGGTGTTCTGCATAGGCCTGAACCCCCTCAGCCAGATCATTAACAAGACTGGCTACAGATACCGACTACAGAATGGAGCAAACCTCCGCCACCTCCTCTAGTCTGCTTGAGCCTCTCTTCCAGTTTTGGGGTTACAGCTACTAATGCTCATATTACCACTGGGACCACTTTGGACTTTACTTTTTACATCTGTTCCAGTGGTTACTTCAGCATTTGGTCTTCTCTTCTTTGGTGGTGTTTTCCATCGGTCTTGAGGACTTCTAGTTCATATGTGGCACAGATGTTCTTGTACACTATCCCAGGCACTTGGTTGTGCCTCTCAGTGTATGCGGTCTCAGCTTGCATCTTACATCCTGCTTACTATGTGGTGAGGTATGTAACAGGGACACTGGGCTCCTGGATGGGTTTCACTGGGAGAGAGAGAAGTCAGTTCATTTTAGGCAGGACAGAAAAGCAGGGTGCGCATAGTTCCAGAGACTGAACTGAATGAATGTCTAACTTGTGTAGTCAACAGAGCACTCTGGAAGGGGTGCACTGGTTTGTTTGTGGAGAAATGCTGGTAGAATGAGGTCATACCTGGACCCTACAGAGGTTGCATACGTAGTCCAATTCCTCCAGGATGGCACATCAGAATCAAAATGACCTCCAGCAGCCACCAGTGTGAATGTCTCTGAACAAACAATCAGAAACAGAGTTCATGAGGGCGGCCTGAGGGCCCAACATCCTGTAGTGGATGCTGTGCTCACTGCCCAGCACTGTGGAGCCTGATTGGCATTTACCATAGAATACCAGAATTGGCAGGTCCACCTGTGCTTTCACAGGTGAGAGCAGGTTCACCCTGAGCACATGTGGCAGACGTGAAAGGGTCTGGAGAAGCCGTGGAGAACGTTATGCTGTCTGTAACATCATTCAGCATGATCGGTTTGGTGGTGGTGGAAACCGACCAGATTTCCAGCATGATATTTTCCCCCACTGAGATCTGATGTGTTTTCCCCAACAGAAAGATACAGTCGTAAGGCCAATAGACAACAGACATCCTTCACACCAGGCCAAACACAAACAGAATATGTGAGTGATAGGACTATTAGAGCCATCAGCCACTGACAATGCACTCAACTTGTAAGGTAGCTTACCATGCAAAGGTAAATAACTTGTTCACTTTGCTTCTCCTGAATTGGAGATTTAAAAGTGAAGATGAGATTTCTTTTTTTGTTTTTGTTTTTTTTTTTTATTTTGTAACCACAAAAAATATATTAATGTTTTAATGGTTTGTTTTCATGATCATGACATAGGAAATTATTATTTTCTGATAAAGCAGGGTTAGGGCTAGGGTTAGGAAACAGGTTATTGGAACAGACAGATGTTCTTTGGTTGTTATGTAGTCTCTCCACCAAACTCCTAGAGAAACAATGTCCTGATACACCATAGATTTTCTTAAATTTAAGTATTTGTAGTACAGTAATTTGGTAAACAAACCTAGAACAGCCAGTAATTGCCATTAGCATCACTTTCTTCTCTCCCTTTGTCTTCTAGCTGTTCCATCAGCGCCACAAAATGTCATCTCCATAGTAAACGAGACTTCTCTGATGCTGGAGTGGAGCCCCCCAAAGGAGAGTGGTGGCCGAGAAGATGTTGTTTACAACATCATATGTAAGAGTTGTGGCAGTGGCCGCAGCGGCTGCACCCGCTGTGGTGACAACGTGCAGTTTATCCCACGTCAGCTGGGACTCACCAACACTCAAGTGCATATCAGTGACCTCATGGCTCACACACAGTATACCTTTGAAATACAAGCCGTCAATGGAGTGTCTGATCAGAGTCCTTATTCACCGCAGTACACATCTGTCAACATCACCACCAACCAGGCTGGTGAGGCTTGACATAACTTCACTCTAGTGTTATTTCAGTGCTCTGACGGAAGTTTATTCAGTAATTTCAGTAATAGCTTCTGTTTTAGTAGCTTTTCTACCTGTCAGTATGTTTTCTACACACTTCAGATTCTCTTTGTTTTCTCCTCAGCACCATCAGTAGTGTCCATCATCCACCAGGTCAGCAGAACCACTAACAGCATCACTCTGTCCTGGTCCCAACCTGATCAGCCCAATGGGGTTATCCTGGACTATGAACTGCAGTACTATGAGAAGGTATATCAGTGCTGACCATAATGAATCTGAAACATTGTAGCTCTTGAACTGTAGTGGAAATTTTACAGTTCTGATGACAGACAGATCTGCCTGATTTAAAGTTACTGGTGCGTGTTATTTAGAACCAAGCAGAATGGAACTCGTCTTTAACGAGGAGTCAGACCAACACGGCAGTCATACGAGGCTTAAGGCCTGGAACCATATACGTCTTTCAGGTGCGGGCTCGGACTGTCGCTGGATTTGGACGCTTCAGTGGCAAAATGTACTTCCAAACCATGACTGAAGGTAGGAATCAGACCAACTATATTTAGACATATGTCTGCCCTCATGGGCTTTCTAATATGTAAGTCTGTATTTTTAAATTACTCATGTTTTGTGGTTTCCTGTCTTTTCACCTGTCTTTGTAGAGGAATATAACTCCATCATCCAGGAGAAGCTTCCCCTCATAATTGGTTCATCTGCTGCAGGGGTAGTCTTTATCATTGCAATCACTGTCGTCATAATAGTTTGTCGCAGGTGAGTCAGTAACATTACAGACTACTGAACAATAATAATGACATGGAAGTTTCCTCCAAAAATATATAATTTTGTAAGAACATACACTATATTGCCAAAAGTATTCCCTCATGTGGCTTGTCATGCATATGAACTTGAGTGACATCCCATTCTTAGTCTATAGGGGTTAATATGATGTCGGCCCACCCTCTGCAACTATAAGAGCTTCAACTCCTCTGGGAAGGCTTTCCACAGAATTTAAGATTGTCTTCATGAGAATAAGGTCTCAGCTACTAACTTCCAGTTCAGTGGACACTGGTGTGTTTTGCAGCCGCTACTAGCCGAGAAAACTTTTTACACCCTGATGTGTTTAAGATTTGTGTTCGTTTGGCCGATTGGACTTTTTTCTCTATATGTGAGCTATCTTTTTCTCTGTTATCAGTTCAGTTTTCAGTTGGGCAAGCAACAGCTTAACCCCTTAACACTCTAATCAGACGGCTTCGTGACCTTACCTGGCCACTGCGACTCATAATGTGGGTCAGTCTGATTTACATCTGGTCTGCTCTTGTTTGGACTCTTCTGCCACTCCTCACTCAGCCCGTGTCAGGTCTCCTCCAATTTATGGCTGCTGAGCTCCTTCGTCTCTGCTGGCACCTGTTCGTACCTCCACCGTTGATGCTGCGCCTCCACCCAGACATTGCTCTCCTGCCTCGCTGGAGATACATTCACTGAGGGTCTCCTGGAAACTTCCAGCTCGACAAAACCCATCCATTCCATCTGGTCCACCACTCGTCGGCCTTGCAAGAATGCCGGCCAGTCTGCCGACATGTTGGCCAGCCCAGCCAGATCGGCTAATCCTTCTGTCAAACCTGCCTCCACCGCTGTGATCTTCAGTCTGCTCAACATCCATTCACTCACGAACAAAGGACCTCTTACTCAGGATCTCCTCACTGACCGTAAGCTTGATTTTCTGTGTTTGACTGAAACCTCGCAACAACCCATGGACTTTTCACAACTTAACAATTCCATGCCACCTGGCTTTGTTTACATTTGTCAACCCCGTGGCTCAGGTCACGGTGGTGGTGGTGCCTGTGTCAATACCCACCGTCAGTTTTTCGAGTGTATTGTCTGTAAACTGTCTGGACCCACTCCCACCATCAAGCCAAGCCCTCCACATGTCTCCTCGATCCTCTTCCTACAGCTCTGGTTAAATCCTGCCTCCCCTCTCTCCTCCCCTTCATATCTGCCATCGTTCACTCTTCTCTTACCACTGGAAGTGTTCCCACTCTTTTCAAAACTGCAGCTGTGACTCCAATTCTGAAGAAGCCTGGTTCTGATCCAAATAATTACAATAATCTTCGCCCCATCTCTAACCTACCCATTATTTCCAAAATACTTGGAAAAAACTGTTGCTATTCAACTTCACTCCCATTTAACCCAAAACAGTCTGTATGAACAATTCCAGTCTGGTTTCCATAGCACAGAAACCGCTCTACTCAAAATCACCAATGACCTTCTCATGGCAGCTGATTCTGGACCACTCTCCATCCTCATCCTCCTTGATCTGAGTGCAGCCTTTGATGCCATCTCCCACAACATCCTCCTCAATAGATCATCTTCATTGGCATCACCCAAACCCCTCTTGTCTGTTTTCGATCTTATCTCACAGGCTGCACTCAGATCATCCAGCTTAAGCCTTTCAAATCCCACCCCTCCCCTGTTACCACAGGTAACCTCAGCACCAGGGGAACAGAGCTTTTTCTCACCCCACTCCCCGACTGTGGAACACTCTCCCATCCATAGTATCGACTCTCTCCCTGTCTTCAAAGCACAACTCAAAACTCACCTGTTTAAGAACACCTACTCACTTTAGTTCCCGGGTCACTGAATTCTATTTATTTTATGTGATTTTTGTTTGTTTGTTTTTGTTTTTCTTTCTGTAAAGTGTTCTTTTGAAAGGCTCTTACAAATGTACAAATGTACAAAATACAAATGTATTATTATTATTATTATAAATGTTGGATGAGAAGGCCTGGCTCACAGTCTCTGTGCTAATTCATCCCAAAGCTGTTCTGTCAGGTTGAGGTCAGGACTCTGCAGGCCAGTCAAGTTCTTCCACACTCGCTCATCCATGTCTTTATGGACCTGCTTTGTGCACAAAGTAGAACTCCTGAAAAACACCCCCACACCATAACCCCCCCCCAACAAACTTTACACTTGGCACAATGCAGTCAGACAGGTACCGTTCCCAGACTCCTCCCTCAGATTGGCAGATGGAGAGGCATGACTCATCCCTCCAGAGAACACGTCTCCACTGCTCTAGAGTCCAGTGGCGGCGTGCTTTACACCACTGCATCCGACACTTTGCATTGAGCTTGGTGATGTAAGGCTTGGATGCAGCTGCCATGGAAACCCATCCATGAAGCTCTCTACACACTGTTCCTGAGCTGATCTGAAGGCCACATGAAGGTTGGAGGTCTGTAGTGATCGACTCTGCAGAAAGTTGGTGACCTCTGTGCACTATGACTGTAGAATATTTAGTAGCAAGGAAATTTCACACCTGGACTTGTTGTACGCTGGAGTTCCTGAGAGCGACACATTCTTTCACAAATGCTTTTAGAAGCAGTCTGCATGCCTCTGTGCTTGGTTTATACACACATATATATTTATATGTGAGTGAACTGGGTGGGTGAGTGAATACTTTTGGCAATATATTGTACATGTTTATTTTGAGTTTTAAGTACCATCTCTGCTGTGAGTTATTGTCTATATAAAAACATGAAACTAAAGCAATTGCAAGATACAATTTGAAATTAAGCAGGAAATGTTCAAGTCTTCACCAGAGTGTGAGCTTTTGAGGTACACGTGTTTTTTTACAAAGCCACAAAAATGGTACAGAAGTCACTTTATCAAAAGGAGGGTAGAAACACAAACTGCTGTTTTTGTTGTTTTTGTTTTCCTGGAGTAGTTCAAACTCAAGATTTGACCATGTCAGGCTACGATTATTAATTTATTTAACATATATATTGTATCCTACATTTTGTTTTCTACATTTTCAGCTGAAGCATTTTTTGTGGTGCTGATATTTAATTTTAGCACATTATAAGCCACCACCTCATGCTTAGTGGTCATGTATCAGTTCTTACTGTACATTAGCATAAAAACGGAGCTTGGGCTTGATTCATCACTAATTCAGTTCCAATGTGATTGGTAGAGTTTGTTGTTGTTTCTGAGTTGATGGAGCTACATGCAGACCTGTCTGTTTGATTCCAGCAGGAGAAACTCTGACAGACCAGAATCTGACTATACAGACAAACTCCAACATTACACCAGTGGCCACAGTAAGCACCTTTTTACTGCAAGCTGTTAATAGTCATTAGTGCTGTATTTTGTCAAATTGGTTTAGTTTTGGGGATTGCAGGGAAACAATTGTTTCTACTCTGTGTTTTCATATTTCAGTTGGTGTGTGTGTATATCTGTTGCTGTTTCTTCCATTTCTCTGTTGAAGTGTCACCTGGAATGAAGATCTACATTGACCCCTTCACATATGAAGATCCCAATGAAGCAGTTAGGGAGTTTGCCAAGGAGATTGACATTTCCTGTGTAAAGATCGAACAAGTGATTGGAGCAGGTAAAAGAAGGAGGTGCATTAGAAAGGAAATGACATCAGTAAAGACAGGCAGTAACTGCTGAGGTTTTAACAAGTTCTCCCTGGAGGTGTTTAATACTCAGTACACCAGGACGTGACTTTCTTGACTTTTATTATATTAACTACTTGTGGTGCTTTTTCACTTCCTTCGTGAATGGTAGACATGTATGGTTCATTTTTCTTAATATCTTTGTTATACCACTATATATAGGTATATAGTCAGATGACAAAAACTTGGTTGTTTATGAACAGTTAACAACAGAATGACATAGACATGTAGAAATGATTTATAACCTGTAATTGAAAAAAAGACATTTAAAGGACTGGTACTGCTTTCTCTGGTCAATAATTTAAGATCTCAAGTCACATCTTGGCTGTTAATCTAATGTAATCATGTAACTTCAAACTGCTGCCTTCATAGTAATTCATTTAAATTTTAAATAAATATCTATACAAACTGGGGGGGGGGGGGGTAATTATTTGATCCCTCACTGATTTTATAGGCTTGCTCACTTACATACAATCGGACACTCTCTAATTTTTATGGTAGTTTGAATGGCTGCAGATAGAATATCAACCAAAAATCCACATAAAAGTTCTAGATTGATTTGCTATTGAATGAAATCATTATTTGATCCCCAAGGAAAACATGACTTACTGCTTGGAGGAGAAACTCTTGGTAGCAAGCACAGAGCTGTTGGCCCACTCCTCTTTACACAAACTCTCTAAATCCTTTAGGTTTTTTGGCTGCTGCTTGACAGCTTGAAGCTTCAGGTCCCTCCACAGATTTCTATGGGACTGAGGTCTGGAGACAAGCCTGGCCACTCCCTGACCTTCTTAATTAAGATTAAGAAGTCACTGCACTGTTACCACCATGCTATAACTTATAAATACCATGAAACTGAAAAACACAACTCTAACACAACATAAACAACTGAACACAATATTCCATCTATGTACAACAAAATATCAAAGGCAATTTGACTGATGGAAGTGCTTGTATGAATGAGTGTTAATGGGTGAATGCAAACGTGCTGTATAATCCCGTTGAGTGCTCAGAGTAGAAAAGCACTATATAAGAATTAGTCCATTTACCACAATTATTCTGTATGGTAAATGGTAAATGGACTAGCTCTTATATAGCGCTTTTCTACTCAGTATGAGCACTCAAAGTGCTATTACAACATGTTTACATTCACCCATGCACTCCCATTCAGACAAGCACTTCCATATGTACTAAGCTAAGTGCTTTTTTAATTAACTATCATTCACACACATTCATACTCCGACGGGACGGTCGGAGAGCAACTTGGGGTTAAGTATCTTGCCCAAGGATACATTGGCATGTAGCCTGGAGTAGCCAGGAATCGAACCGCTGACCTTCTGATCAGTAGGTGACCTGCTCTACCTACCTGCTCTAATCCTGCCCAGATTAGAGCAGTTTAAAAAAAATATGATGTTGACACTAAATAAACTGATTTTTATGGAAACCTGTCTAGCACCAACTGCAATGGTAAGAAATAAGAATGGTTTCAAATTTTATTAATTTACCTTCTGCTCACTGCTCCTTTCTTCCCATCAGGAGAGTTTGGAGAGGTGTGCAGTGGAAATCTCCGACAGCCTGGGAAAAGGGAGATTTTGGTGGCTATTAAGACTTTGAAGGCAGGGTACACTGAACGCCAGAGGAGAGACTTCCTGAGTGAAGCATCCATCATGGGTCAGTTCGACCACCCCAACATCATCCATCTGGAGGGGGTGGTTACCAAGAGCAGCCCTGTTATGATCATCACTGAATTCATGGAGAATGGATCCCTTGACTCCTTCCTTAGGGTAAAAGAAACACACTCTCTAATTGTTAGTAGTTTCTCTTTTTATTTATTTATTTTTCTTCTTTCCCACCTTTTTCTCCACTTTCACATTTTCTCCTCTTTGCAATCACACAGATGATGTTTGATTAGGACCAGTGTGTTGTTTGGGTCCCCTGGGACCTAACAGAGACGGCTTGCCCAGTTCATGACGCCTTGAAAAGAAATACCCCCCCGACCCTGAGGCGGGGGCCTGTGTCTTAGCGGGTCAGCAGTCAATTGATGTTAATATTTTAATGGCTGAAGGTGGGGATAAGCCTACTCTCAGGGAGCCCTCTGAATTCATATCCCCCAACTCCTATGGACAGACTGGAAACATGTTGTTGTTAGAGGTAAAATAAACAAATAGTAAATAATTGAATAAATGAAAACAACACCATCAAAAATAATTACAATAAAAACAATAAGTAGCAGATGAGGAGGAAGGAGATAAAGAATAATATGGAATATGGGGCAGAGATTATTTAATGCACAGCTAGTTAACTAGAGCATAAGAAATTGGAGGATGGATGATAATATTAGTAAGAAGAAGAAGAAGGAGAGCACAAACAGTTACATTATTAAAATCCTAATCATCAGGGATTGGAAAACAAATGTAGTACCAATAAGCACAACAATGACATCATAAAAGTTAGTTAGTTTATTATTATTGTCACATACAGGTAACAATGGCACATCAATACCTGCAATTTTGAAATTCTTCAGCCCAGGCCCCTCAATATTTCACATTTAAAGACCAAAAGCAAATTGCACATGAACACTTAAATAAATAGAATGAAGTAGAATATAAAGTAAACTATATAAAAAGACTGTAAAGACTATATACAGATAGAATAAATATAGAAGCAAAATACAGAGTACTTACTTACTGTGGCTTACTGTGCTCCTAAAATGCTACACATGTAGTAGTAATAGTAGTAGTAGTGTGTGTGTGTGTGTGTGTGTGTGTGTGTGTGTGTGCGCTATCATGTAGTGATCATGAAGATGTGCAATGGGAGACTGAGCTGTAGGCTGCTCGACCAATCAGACATTAAAAGTATTACAATACTATTTTCTGTGACCTTTTTTCAAGAAAAAAAAGTAATTTCTCTTTATTTTGTATTAGATACGTAAGACGATTCATTTTCTGTATACATACAGTATATTTAGTGCTTACCAATTTAGAGTCACCATTAACCTAACAGGCATGTTGGGGGGCTCCAGATTCTTCCCAGTCCTGTGGAAAGAAGCTGGAGTCCCAGTGGAACAGAGCACTTCTCTCTCAGGTGCCGTTTACACGAGACCGTTTTCACTTTGAAACGGCGTCGTTTTGATGTGTTTCGGCCTTCTGTTTACACGACAACAGAGTGAAAATGATGTGTTTCTGAAACGGGGTCCAGAGTGGAGCGTTTCAGAAACGCACCGGCTTGTGTTCTCATGTAAACACTTGAAACCGGGGTGATTTGAAAACGCTCGACTCGCACATGCGCACTATGGTTGCGACGGCCACAGTTTTTCACGCACGCGCAAATTGATAAACAGTACTCGCGGATTCACGAGTGCTTCTTATGCTTTTGTTGTGTTTTCACCATTTTGTAATTCAGCGTTGTGTGCAGCAGCGATCCAACCTCATCGGCAGTCCACACAAAACCTCTCACATTGGCCGTTTTGTAATGAACAATTTGCCGCACTACCTACTGTGTCACTCCACGCATGCGCGTCTTGCATAAACAAACTTTGCAAAGAGAAAACCAACGCCAACTTGTGGCCTAGCAGGGGAACTACATCGTTTTCATCGTTTTCATCATTTCCATCGTTTCACGTCATCGTGTAAACGCGGATCGTTTCTGAAACGCCATCATGTAAACGAAAGGCTGAAACGCATCAAAAGGACACAGTTTCCAGTGAAAACGGCTTCGTGTAAACGGCACCTCAGCCTGCTGGCTTACTTGTGGTTCCTAGGATACTTAAGAGTAGAATGGGAGGCAGAGCCTTCAGCTTTCAGGCCCCTCTTCTGTGGAACCAGCTCCCAGCTTGGATTCAGGAGACAGACACCCTCTCTATTTTTAAGATTAGGCTTAAAACTATATTTCTTTTCCACTGACCTGTTTTTACTCTGTTTATACCCTACTCTTCATTTAATCATTAGTTATTATTAATCTCTTGCTCTCCTCCACAGTATGTCGTTTGTCCTGTCTCTCTCCCCCCTCACAGCAGATGACCCCCCCTCCCTGAGCCTGGTTCTGATGGAGGTTTCTTCCTGTTAAAGGGAACTTTTCCTTCCCACTGTCACCAAGTGCTGCTCGTAGGGGGTCGTTCTGACTGTTGGGTTTTCTCTGTAATTAATGTAAGGTCTTTACCTTACAATATACAGCACCTTTAGGTGACTATTTGTTGTGATGTGGTGCTGTATAAACTGAATTGGACTTAACTGAATTGAATTGAATGTTGAAAATTTTTCTTGGTTTAGAAGGCTCTTGTGTTTCTTGCTAAAACAACATTTGCAGAACTTTTCTATAGAACCTGGTACCCAAGTAATGCAACTAAATTACACTGGATTTTAATTTCAAAGGAATTATTTTTACAGTTTAATATCTGAAAAAGGTTGCACATGGAAGCAGGCAGAGTGGTTTTAACATAATGCTTTGAGTCCAATGTTGGGTTGTTATTTTTTTCATGTAGTTTTGTAACAACCTGTGACGAGACAAAGCTCTGGAGAGCCAGCACATGTAGTTGGTGTGGAGTGAATTTATTTAAATTTACATTCATTTTTTGTTGTTTTCTTAAAAGCAAAATGATGGGCAGTTCACCGTGATCCAGCTGGTAGGAATGCTGCGTGGCATAGCAGCGGGAATGAAGTACCTGTGTGACATGAACTATGTCCACCGAGACCTGGCAGCTAGGAACATCTTGGTCAACAGCAACTTAGTGTGCAAAGTGTCTGACTTTGGCCTGTCACGATTCCTTGAAGATGATACTTCAGACCCCACTTACACCAGTGCTCTGGTGAGTCCTTATCACTGACTACAGAGGCAGAGGCCTGCATTCAGTACATTTCAACATGAAGCACTTCATCTATCTATCCATCTATCCATCCATCCATCCATCCATCCATCCATCCATCCATCCATCTATCATGTCACTCTTAATACATTTCTTCTTTGTTCAGGGAGGGAAGATTCCCATCAGGTGGACAGCACCAGAGGCCATTCAGTACAGGAAATTCACCTCCTCCAGTGACTGCTGGAGCTATGGCATAGTCATGTGGGAGGTGATGTCCTATGGAGAGAGGCCCTACTGGGACATGAGCAATCAAGATGTGAGTAAAGCCCTTTCAAATAGCCAGTATTTGTGTTTAAGTGCACATCAGTAAACTGTCACATAGTAGTAACTGTCTTCTTGGGCTTCAGTTAAGCAGTTTGAAATTTCTGCCAGAATAATGTGGTAAAGGCTCATTACACAGCATGTCGTCAGTGAAAGAAAATCTTTCATAACTGAAGTTGCATCTAATTTGCTGGTCGCAGTGGAATAAAAAATATATGATTTCTAAACATAGAACAATATCTTTTAACTTAACTAGTGGTTTCAACATAAGAACTATTAAGCAGCGTCTTTTATGGGGGGATCTGGGATGGTGCCTCTGGATTGGCAGACTTGGGTGGTGTTCCCATCTTTAAGATGGGGGACTGGAAGGTGTGCTCCAGTTATAGGGGGAGCACACTCCTCAGCCTCCCCAGGAGGTTTTACACCAGAGTACTGGAGAGGGGAGTCTGCCTGTTCATTGAACCTTAGCTCCAGGAAGAACAATGCAGTGTTTGTCCTGGTTATGGAATGCTGGCCCAGCTCTTTGTCTTCTCAAGGATATTTGAGTGTATGTGGGAGTTTGCTCAACTGGTCTACATGCACTTTGTGGACTTGGAGAAAGCATTCAACCATGTCCCTCAGAGTATCCTGTGGAAGGTTCTTCAGGAGTAAGTGTGTCTGGCCCATTGTTATGAGCTTGTGTTGAGCAATAAAATCTGTAAAAACCATTATATGCTTTTTCCATTTTTAAGTGGTTTGAGGTTTCACCTCCAGCTTTGTAAGGTATTGCTTCAGCTACTCCCAGATGCTGCAGTTGGCACCTGCTTTTATGAAACCATTATTAGAACCAAATACAATGTGAATTCCAAAAATTTGGGACACTGTGTAAAATGTAAATAAAAACAGAATTTGGTTATTTGCAAATCTATAAACCTGTATTTTAACATATCAAAAGTTCAAACTGAAACATTTTATTGTTTCATAAAAAATATTAGCTAATTTTCAATTTGATGGCAGCAACAGGTCGTGAAAAAGGTGGTAAGGGGCAACAAAAGGCTGGAAAAGTAAGTGGTACTATAAAGAAACACCTGGAGGAATATTTTGCAACTAATTAGTTTTATTGGCAGGAAGTCCCCAATATGACTGGGTATCAAGAGTATCTGAGAGAGGCAGAATTTCTCAGAGGATGGGCAGTGGTTCCCAAATCTGCAAAAAACTGTGTCTGCAAATTGTGGAACAATTTCAGAATAATGTTCCTCAACATTAAACCCACAGTACATATTGTCAGTAAAAGAGTCAGAAAAACTGGAGAAAAGGACAAGGCTGAAAATCAGAATTGGATGCTTGTGATC
This sequence comes from Archocentrus centrarchus, assembly GCF_007364275.1. Lineage (NCBI taxonomy): Eukaryota > Metazoa > Chordata > Actinopteri > Cichliformes > Cichlidae > Archocentrus > Archocentrus centrarchus. Next base: position 36,913,419 of record NC_044352.1, on the reverse strand, counting down.
TTCGGGTCCTCAGGTGGCACCGCAGTAAAAACAAGAGTGATTCTGTCATGGAAACCATTGCTTGGGTTCAGTGGCGGTTCCTGATATGGGCAACATGGGCAGCCACCCAGGGCGGCTTCTCATCTAGGGCGGCATGACCCTAATAAAATTAGATGCACACAATTGATAGAACACAAAGCACATTTCAGTTATAATTAGGGATGGGAATCGAGAACCAGTTCCCAGTAATTCAACTCCTTGGAATCGTTAGTCTGCTTGCTTAATGATTCCACTCATGGATTCCACTAACATGAAGACGCATTTGTGTGATTACATCACACACGCGTCTTATTTGGTTCGGAATATATTCAACAGCGTCAAGATAAAAAGCATTACAAAATTATGTTCAAAGAGCTTCAACAACAGCAGCAGCTGTTTTACTGCAGTCTGTGCACACGCAGCAAGCGCAAAAAAGGCGGAGCCGTTACCGATGAGTATGGAACTGCAGTATGGAAGTTAAAAAATACAGATGAATTGTTAATACGAAAAAAGGATTTCTAATCCAATCACTCAATCAATGGAATAATCAATACTGTAGTTGCAACCCTATTTGGCTGTACTGCTTTCACTATACTGTATGAATTAATCTCCGTCTCCTGGTTTAGTTGGTGAGGACTGCCACAGTCTGGCTGGCTCAGAGGTTCTCGCACACCTTACAGTTGTGTTTTATGTTAAAATATTATTAGTATTTATTTTGAAAGAGGAATTCTTGTTTTTTTTAATACCAGTTTTAATTTTGTTCTACTTTACATTTAAAAGAGTTAATGCAAACCAACCCATCTGTGGTATATTTATTCACTAACCCAATGAGAATCGATACTAGAATACTAGAAGAGTCTGGTTGCTGAACTGGCCTACTTGCAGTCCAGACCTTTCACCAGTTGAAAACTGGTGCATTGTGAAATCAAAAATACGACCAGGGCTTGTAGAGCAGCTGGAATCCTCAATCAGAAAAGAACAGGACATTCCTCTCCTAAGAGTCTATCAGCTGCTCTCATCAGCTCCCAGATGATTATGGACTGTTAACAGAAGAGGGATGTTACACAGTGGTAGCCACAGCCCTGTCCAAATGTTTTGAGATGTGTTGCTACCATCAAATTCGAAATTACCTCATTTTGTTTTTCTTAAAGTGGTACATTTTCTCAGTTTATACATTTGAGATGTTTTCTACGTTCTACTGTAACACAGCATCCCAACTTTTTGGAATTGGGTTTGGAAAAATATGACAATTCTGAATCACTCAAATCCTTAAGAGTCAAAGACAATTTGTCAGAACATGTAAATGCAATGTTACCCTGCTGCTTTTAGGATAGTAAAAAACTAAATAAAAAAAAATCTGAATCCAAGTTAGCTAGTGGGCTGCAAAGATTACACTCAACTTTTTGGCCATCATTCTTGTTGATTTTTAATTTGGTTTTATTACTTTTGTGGTTTTACAGTATTTTTTCTTTTTTTTAAAGTCAAAGTAATAAAAATTTAAGGCTTGATGCTCAGGTGAACGCAGTGGTGAAATCCTGCTTCTTTCAGCTGAGAAGACTGTCGGAAATCAAGCTTCTATTTTCAAAATGTAATCTAGAAACAGTAATACATGCTTTTATAACATCTCGTCTTGATTACTGTAATGCCCTTCTGACTGGAATGAGCCAGGCCTCCATTGCTCGTCTACAGCTGGTGCAAAATGCTGCTGCTCGATTTTTATCTGGTACAAACAAGCGAGAGCACATCACCCCAATTTTAGCTTCTCTTCATTGGCTTCCGGTTAATTTACAAATCCATTTTAAAATTCTTTTATTTGTTTTTAAGTCTCTTAATGGTTGGCCCCATTTTATCTATCTGAACTGCTGCACTCATGTGTTCCATCTCGTTCCCTTTGGTCAGAAGACCAGATGCTTTTACTTGTACAAAGGCGCAACGAAAACTCAGGGGTGATCGAGCTTTTGCAGTTGTGGCTCCAAAATTATGGGATGGTTTACCGCTGTATGGCAGACAGGCTCCTTCACTTGCTGTTTTTTAATCTGTTTAAAAACACATTTTTATTCCTTGGCCTTCGACCCAATGTGAGACTTAAATCTTAAGACACTGTTATAGCTCTTATTTAATGAATGAATGAATTAATTTAATCTCTTACACCTTTGTTTTATTTCTGTATCTCATTGCCTTTTGACCTGTTTTGGTTTTTTATGTGTGATGTTATTGTACAGCCCTTTGGTCAGCCCTGTTGTTTTTAAAAGTGCTTTATAAATAAAGTCGTATGGTATGGTAAAAATTGGGCCAAGTTAAATTATATAAATGGGAAAATAACAATAATAAATAAGCAAAAATAAATAAAATAATTTAATACTTAAATAAAATAGAAAAAATAAAAATGTAATAAAAATATATATATTAAAAAAAGAAACATACATAATCACAGTAAAATGAATGGGTGACATTCAAGGAATAGTGCATCATTATTAAAAAAAAAAAACTTTGATTGCTGATGATTTTGTTAATATCAGTTTGTAGGTCTAGCTTAGAATGAGGACTGGAATCAGGGGAAATTGCTAATCCAGACATAAGAAACAAGTTATTTCCTGATTAATAAATAGAATTTATCACAAGGACTGCACAGCCAAGTCAATTTTGTATGCACTGCACTCAGTTGCTGAGCACGCCAAAAGACAAACACTTAACATAAATATATACATTCTAGCAACTCCTGATTTTCATGTCCATTACCCAGTGTTAAGGTCACTGTTGTTAATGATAACCCAACAGATGCATTCTCCAAAATACAAAGTTTCAAGTAATATTAGAGTCACCATATTCTACAAGCTAAAATGTTGACTATATGGTGAATACCAACAAAAACTGGCGCGACTGATTTCATTAGTTGTGCTTTCTGTCTTGAACAAAATGAACAGTATGGCAGAATTCTACTAAATGACTACTGCAAAATGCTAACTAATTCACTCCAGAGCTTGTTATGCCAAGCATATTTTACTTAGGTTCTCATCAGGTTCTCAGACATTCACTATGAGTTTTCATGTCAATTGCTGTAGGTAATTAATGCCATAGAGCAGGACTACAGGTTGCCACCTCCTATGGATTGTCCTAGCGCACTCCATCAGCTAATGCTTGACTGCTGGCAGAAAGATCGCAACAACCGTCCCAAATTCAGCCAGATTGTCAGCACACTGGATAAGATGATCCGCAATCCCAACAGCCTCAAGGCCATGACACCACTGTCATCAAGGTATAGCAGGAAGAACCATTATTTCATAGTGAGAGTAACTGACACCCAAGCAACTTCTTAACTTTGTCTTTTTTTGTCTTTTTTGTATCCACCAGTGTTCACTTAGCTCTGCTTGACCGCAGCACTCCAGATTTCTCCTCTTTCAGCACTGTGGATGAGTGGCTGGATGCCATAAAAATGGGCCAGTACAAGGAGAACTTCACCAATGAAGGCTTCACCAGTTTTGATGTAGTCTCTCAAATGACCATGGAGTATGTTAGATACTTTTCTTATATCAAAAAGACAGGTCACACAAAGAAAGTTGGGATGACAATATTGAGTGTTAATGGTAGTTATTATTACAACCCTCAAGGTCAAGGGCAGGCAAGAGTTAAAAATGCTAGGCTATATATATTTAGCTGGATAGTGTAGTGGCTACAGTGCTATTTTGGGGACTTTGGGGATTTAGATTAGATTAGATTAGATTAGATTAGATTAAACTTTTTTAATCCCTTTGGGAGGGTTCCGTCAGGGAAATTAAAGTTCCAGTAGTGCTGTTTACATTATAGTCACACAAGCAGAGATATAGTTGGAAATATTGTCAGTCGTAAATATACAAGAATATACAGTCAGAAATCTACAAGCAAAGAATAAATAGATAAATAATAAGCAAAGACACAACAAGACAAAGAAGATATAAGATGTCAGACAGCTGAGGTAATAGTTGCACATTGATATTATTCATTGTCCAGTACTGTTTTACGTTACATTGTGTTTATGGTCAGGCTCAGGCTGCTCCCCCCCCACTGTCCTCCTGTTGCCCCCCCCCCCCCCCCCCTCCCCCCCAAAAAAGAGGAGTTGTACAGTCTGATGGCGTGAGGGACAAAGGAGTTTTTCAGTCTGTTGGTCCTACACTTGGGAAGCAGCAGTCTGTCACTGAACAAACTCCTCTGGTTGCTGATGACCGTGTGCAGAGGGTGACTGGTATCATCCATAATGCCCAGTAGTTTGTCCAATTGAATCCCAGCCAGGGCATGCATCCAGTAAGGGTCCCCAGGCTAGGCCCAAGCCTACCGTGGAACATGAGCGAGAGATATATGACTGAAGTGATGCCAGCTCAGCTCTAACAAGGTCCGAGTCATGTGTTGAGGAACCAGGACATACTGAGAACACCTGGCCTGCTAGAACAAGTCTACAGCGTAAGTGGAAAAAGGGATGAGAATAAGGAACTGTTGTAACGCTGCTATGCATGTAACCCCAGGGAAAGGGGTTACATCAAGAGGAGGTAGGACCTACAGATTCTTCGACATCCAACATCTAGATGAACATTGAAACAACTATTAGGGCAGTGTTTACTCCAGAGCAACTGCTATTGCGACTAGACCAGTGGTTCTCAAACTTTTAACATCATGCCCCACTTTGCTGGTCAGAATCAAGGGGGGAGGTGAGGTGACACAACAGCTCTATGTAAACAAAACACAGTTGTCGCTAGCCACTATGCTAACCATAGACATACCTGCTGTCATGGGCTACTGGAATTTCCTTGTTCCGCCGTGAAAATTAATCTGATGTTCAACATTTGTTCTGCATGACTATTCTCCCGGGTCGTTTGTGCCCCACCTGTCATGACTCTGCGCCCCAATCTGTCGGGCACGCCCTACAGTTTGTGAAACACTGACCTAGAGACTGATGAGATACAACACAAATGCTATGGCAAGGGGGAGCCAGGACGTCACGTCAGGGGGGGAAATTTCATCATCCACACACTGCGTGATTGGGCAACAATCCCCAAGAACAACTACTATGTTGAATGCTAGAGCAGCTGACCTAAAAGAAAAGATCATGGCTAAGCTGGAACCCTGGACCCTCTGTGGTTGATTACCAAGACTATGTAAAGTAACCTCTGAAAGTAAATGTAGCATTACAGACAATCCCTATGGAGGCCATTGCTCTATACCACAGCAACAGTGATCTTTGAGATGCTTGGCTATAAGATGAATTCTATGGACAGGAGATTTGAGGCCAAGATCAAGGCAGCAAAGAGAGAAGTTAAGCAACTATCAGAGCTGCAGAAAGGTGTGATGAAGAGAGGGGTGCCTAAGAAGTACAACAAGGGACTGTTCCTATCCAATTACTTGCCAATAACTTGTCTCAGGACATCATGAAAGCTCCTGTCAGGCATCGTAGCAGCTAAGATGAACAGGCACATGGCTCAATACATGAGCGGGGCCCAGAAAGGAATCGCCAGTAACACCAGAGGAGCAAAACACCAGCTACTTGTAGATAGAGCAGTCACTCAAGACTGTAAAACCAGACTGACCAACCTGTGCACTGCCTGGATTGACTGCAAGAAACCTATGACTCAATGCTGCACACATGGAGCCTGGAACTAGGAACTATAAAAGATAAACAGGACCCTAAGAGCCGTCATCGGGAACTCAATGGGGATGTGGAGGACAACACTAGAAGCCAACTTCAAGCCACAAGTCACCATCAAGTGCGGGATTTACCAAGGAGATGCTCTGTCCCCACTGCTGTTCAGCATAGGCCTCAACACCCTCAGCAAGATCATGAACAAGGCTGGCTATGGATACTAACTACTGAGTGGAGCAAACAATAGCCATCTCCTCTACATGGATGAGATCAAGCTGTATGCCAGGAGTGAATGAGACATTTATTCACTGATTCACACCACGAGGATCTACAGCAATAACATCGGAGTATTATTCGGACTGGAGACGTGTAGTTGGATGGCAACAAAGAGAAGGAACATAGTCAGAACTGCACTACTGGAAGGTAACAGTGCACACAATGAGGACAACTGCAAGTAACTTGGAATCCCACAGGCAAATGGGAACCATGAAGAAGCCACTAGGAAAGCTGTAACCGCGCTGATCCACACAAGTATGATCTGCAGTAATGGCATTAGAATGTCATTCAGACTGGAGAAGTGTAGTCAGATGTAACAAAGAGAGGGAAGGTAGTCAGAACTGAGGGGCTGCACTACCAGCATTATGAAAGGGCAGGTGTGTACCACCAGCAGATTGAAGAAGTGGCCAATATAGAAAAATCCTACCAATGACTGGACATTGTCTGAAAGACAGTACAGAGGCACTATTCATGACAGCACAGGAACAAGCTCTAAGCATGAGATCAATATAGGCTGGGGTCTAATATACCAGGCTGTGTAGAAATACCCCTGAGACAATCCAGTACATAGGGTGCATAGGGCATAAATGGAACATCATAACCACATGGCTGGAACAGTTAACACACGCAGTCCACCTGCACAAGCATAAAAACGCCAGCAACAACATCGGCCACTTATGTAGGTTACGTTGTATCTCTGCATAGACCCAGCGCTGAAGCCTGAATCAGGGGGAAGCTGGACGAGGAGGCTGGGGGAGAGGGAGGTCTGGGCTCCACTGCTCAGGTTACAGCCCCCCGCAACCCACCCTGGATAAGTGGAAGAAAATGGTTTGTATTGTACTGATTTTGATGCGTGTGAATCATAGAACAACGAGCATCGTTCATAATGCGCGACACAGTGCACCACACTTTTAAGTGGCAATTTATTCATTTTTTGGATGTTTTTTTTTTCATATCCAATATCATCATATCATTTGTAGTAACGCATTTTCATATATTTAAAATCAATTAATTTAAAATTTTTTTCTTCGTTGTTTGGCATGTAAGGTTCAACGTTCATAATGCCCGATGTGCGATGTCGCACAGTTAAGCAGCATTTAAAGTGCGAGTCATTATAGAAGAATGTAATTAATTATTCAAATGACTTTGGTTAGACAGTTTTTGACATTGACATCAAGAAGACTTGATTCCAAGGTCAAGATAGCACACAGAGAAGTTAGCCAACTGTCAGAGATGCAGAAAGGTGTGATGAAGAACGGGGTGCCTAAGAAGTACAACAAGCTGTCCATATCTGAGGCCTTAAAAACTGTCAAGCAAAGACTCACAGCCTTGGCTAACCACTAGAAGATGTATACCAGAGACATAGAAGCCAAATGTTCTCCACTGAACCATCCAAAGTTTACTCTCAGTGGCAGGGGAACAATATGACAATAACCCTAGACTGACCAACCTGTGCACCGCCTGGATGAACTACAAGAAAGCCTCTCTCATACATGGATCTTGGAATGCCCAGAACTATACAAGATCAGCACCCTAAGAGCCTTCATCAGGAACTCAGTGGGGATGTGGAAAACTAGAGGCCAACTTTAAGCCAATTGCAAAAGTGAAATCCCTCAAAAGTGAGGGATTTACCAATGAGATGCTCTGTCCCTACTTCTGTTCTCCATAGGCCTGAACCCCCTCAGCCAGATCATTGACAAGACTGGCTATGGATACCGACTATGGAGTGAAGCAAACATCAGCCACCTCCTCTACATGGATGACATCAAGCTAAATACCAGGAGTGAATGGCATATTGATTCACTGATCCACACCACTAGGAGCTACAGCAATGACACTGGAATGTCATTCAGACTGGAGACGTGTAGTTGGATGGTAACAAAGAGAGGGCACCTGAAAGAACAAATGTGTTTTCACGGGTTGAAAACCCAAGTAGAAGACATGTGTAAGGTAAAGTCCAAAGTGGTCCCAATGCTAATAGGAGCATAACACTATTACCCACAAAGTAGAAGAGGCGCTCCAGGAGATTCCAGACAAAATCAGAGGTCTATCTAAGAGACTGTACAAAAGAGACTGTCATAATTTCCAAATAATATGAACTTTAAATTTAATTCAAAATAAGACCATGATAGCATATTAATTGTTTTGGTTTTTTTAAAACTATATGTTCATTTTTGTCTGTGTAGGTTCAAAGTCATCCAGGTCATGGTAGTTTCTGGTGCTTAAAAAAAGATACTGGAATTCCTGTAGTTTCTAGAAGATATTTCACTTCTCATCCAAAAGACTTCTTCAGTTATAAAACCAAATGGAGGTGGTTGTTGACCCACTATTGATCATGTGAATAATCACATAAGCCAAGGTGTGAAAAAAAGGGTTGGGTCATTACAACAGTGGTTTCACACTCTATCTATCTATCTATCTATCTATCTATCTATCTATCTATCTATCTATCTATCTATCTATCTATCTATCTATCTATCTATCTATCTATCTATCTATCTTATTTCTACAAAGTCATCCATGTCCCCAAAATGAAAAGCTGAAGTTGTTTTCTTGGCATATTGAAGGAGACCCAGTGTGTATAACGAAGGCACAAGTGCATGCGAACGTCCATTGAGAGATCTAAAAGTAAATGCTGTGCTTAAAGTGTTGTAGAGTTGATTGAAAGGAAGGTTGGCAAAATTTCACGATTGTTTATGGTACAAGTCCCAGAAACTTTTGTTCTCACCTTGTATATTATAAAATACACAAACAAAGAATGCCTTGTGAGATATGTCAAGTGTTAGTCTTGTGGTGTTCTTAGGTGGTACTGACAGATGATTTGTTTTCAGGGATATCCTCCGAGTGGGAGTGACATTGGCTGGTCACCAGAAGAAGATTCTGAACAGCATCCAGTCAATGAGGGCCCAAATGAACCAGATCACCTCTGTGGAAGTGTGATCTCATAGACCAGGAGCACAAAGACTCTGTTCACTGTACGACGTCCAGCTGCCAGTAACCCTGCATTGAGGACACAGAGACTATGGCTTCAATCGAACCTCAGATTCACCTTTCCTTACTCCAAACACTGTCCAAAGGCTTCCATCAGTATGCAGCACAGCACAGATGTTGGGTAGTTTTGTTGAAACTGCTGTAAATTCAGGTAACAGTCATGTTTGAGGGTTGTTGACCATAACCATCGGCATCTAATCTTCAAACTACTACAGTCAGATTTATTGTTAATTTCCAATCACTCTTCCTCTTGCTCCACTACCAGCAAGTTAAGTTATTCTTGCAAATTTTCTAAAATTGCCCTTGTAATTTGAATTTTTGTCACATTGAAAGGTAATATTTAAAACAGCATTAGCTGGACTCAATGAACTGACTAGTGCAAAATGCAAATCATGCGTTGAGCGCATTTATTTATAACTGCCACCTTCACCTTACTGCTACCTCTGTCCCACAGTAATTGTGGACTTTTTATTAACTATTAGAGTTACAATCCAGAACGTTTTGTCAGATCAAACCCCCTTTTTGGTACAGGTAATTTTACATTTACATACAGTGTGTGGTGTGAATTCAAAAAAGGAAGCATTGCCTAACTATGACCATAACCCTCCTTAGTTTATTTAGCAGTTAAAAATCCAGCTCTTATTAACATTGCATTACTGGTGCACAGATGATAGTTGTTTTGGGATATCTTTATTGTGTTTATGGGCTCCAAGACTGAAATTAAGTGAAGACGTTTGGTCTTTAAAATGTCTCTTTAAATGGTCTTCGTAAATTTCAGTGTCTGGTTGTCCATAGTTGTTTCAACTGGTGAAAGGACTTATGACACAATGAAGGAACCAGGTACCTACTATCGACCCACAGACTTTAGAAGGATCTTTATAACAAATCATGTTTGTGGTGGTCATCTTACATGTCATAAATTGACACCTAATATGTTGAGAAGTTAATTGATTGCTTTTTTACAGACATCTTACCCAAAAAGGGAATATTTTAACTCTGAAATATAGTCCTTGTCACTTGAGATGAACTATTAATTAGACCATGCTGTTTGCTAATTAGACCATGCTTTCCTGTTACTTCACTGTCCTATTTGCTGTTGGAGCTCTGATGAATAACTGTAAATTCTGAATCAGGATTCTGACTAGCAAACAATACTTTGCAATATGCTTCTCAGTGCTGTACATATGTTTTGGAGGTAACGGTTTACAAGTTTTCATGTTTTACAGTCAGTTGTTCAAGAGAAATCCTTTTTAACTTCCAGTTGTCGTGTTGTACATATCAGTCTATTTTTTCATTTGAGAAGATAACCTGACAGAAAAAAGACTGCACTTTTATATGGCACCTTTTAATCATAGCTGTTACACAAATTGCTTTACAGTATTTCTTATTCTCACACACCAGTGGCAGCTACGCAAGGCGCTGGCTTGACGACAGAAGCAACTTAGGATTCAGTGTCTTGCCAAAGGAGAGTTCTGTATGATGAGGCAACTCAGCTACTAACCCTGAATTTAGTGGCGCAACACTACTTGAGCCACAGCTTCCCAAATGGTGTCTGCTACAGTCTAATTACCACACCAGCATTTATTAGTCTATCCTCTAAGTAGTTTAAAAAACATCCAAATGTGCTCCAAATTTTAAAATTTCATGTCAGGCTGTAGAGGAGTGCTTTTTAATATAGGTCAGAAACATAATGAAAAATGTAATGAATTATGTGCAAAGTGTCAGATTAAAGTGGATGATAGATATCCCTTTATGGAATGACTTCTAAATTTGACACCAAAGCGTAGCCTTTAACATCGAACTATGTGTCACTTCTTGACTGTGACAACCTACAATGTCAGTTTCTTGGATACATAAATTACACAAACTCCTGCTTTCATAATTACAGATACAGATCTATTCATTGTGAGACAACTAGTTCCTTTTTGTGAAAAATAGATTCTCGTAATTAGTATGTCATATTTTCTCATTAAAAAAACTGGATAGCATTTAATAATACGATCCACAACCTATGCTATAATTTCCCATATTTAACATGTTTTCATTTAGGATTTTTTTCAGTTATCTAAAAATACTTCTACTGTAGGTACATTGCAGCGAAGAGTAATCATTGGAAGTAACTAAAAAAAGAAATACATTAGACTAAAGTATAATAAAGTACTGCAATATGGAGTAGAAAACAGACACAAATTACTGTAAGAATGTTTTATTTCCTTTTGGAACAAACAATATTTCCCCTTCTTACTTTGTAATTACATATTACTATTTGGAGTCTGTACTATGGCATATCCTAGCCTCTGGCTGATTGCACTGCAATTAGTCTGTTTTGCTGTGCAAGCTGTAACAAGCTTCAGTTGTGTTTACAAATTGAAATAGCGCCATTCAATCATCCATTTTCTTCCGCTTATCCAGGGCCAGGGCCGGGTCACTGGAGCAGCAGCCTAAAAAGAAACCCAGACCTTCCTCTCCCCAGCTACGTTCTCTAGCTCATCTGGGGAAACATCAAGACATGTCCAGGCCAACTGAGAGATATAATCTCTCTAGTGTGATCTGCATCTATCACAGGGCCTCCTCCCAGTAGGACATACCTGAAACACCTCACCCAGGAGGCATCCTATAAAGATAACCTATAAAGATAACCAAACCACCTCAGCTGACTACTTTCAAGGAGTAGTGGCTGTACTCTGAGTCCCTCCTAAATGACTTAACTCCTTGCCCTTCTCTAAGGGAGAGGCCAGCCACCCTTTGGAGAAAGCTCATTTCCACCTTGTAAGGGCAATCTCATTCTTTTGGTCTATACTCAGAGCTTGTGACCATAGGTGAGGGTAGAGACGTAGATCAACTAGCAAAATAACAGCTTCACTTTTATGCTCAGCTCTCTCTTCACCACAGTGGACTGGTATAGCATCACATCACTGCAGATGCAGCACCAATCCATCTGTCAATTTCCCACTCCCCTCTCCCCTCACTTGTGAAAAAGACCGTGAGATACTTAAACTCCTCAGCTTAAGGCAGTGACTCATCAGTGACCAGGAGTGGGCACTCCAACCATAGCCTCAAACTTGGAGGTGTGAAACACTCTAATGCAAACTGGAGGCCGCCACCTGATGCAGCCAACAGAACCACAGCATGCGCAAAAAGCTGAGATGAGACTTTGGAAGGCTTCCACTTTGGTGGTCTCACACCAAAGTGGAATCCTTCCACCAGCTGACTACACTGAGAGATTCTGTCAGTAAAAATTATGAACAGAATTGCCAAAGTCTCTGGTGAAGTACAACACCCAGACCAAGTCTGAACAAGTCTGGCTTACTGCTGATAATGCGGAACAAGCTCTCACTGCATTTGTATAGAGACCAAATGGCTTGTAGCAATGGGCCAGATACCCCAAACTCCTGAAGCACCTCCCACAGGCACCCCCAAGGGAAGTGGTCAGATGTCTTCTCCAAGTGCACAAAGCACATGCAGACTGGTTGGGCAAACTGCTACGCACCGTCGAATATCCGAAAACCTCCTCCTGAATCCAAGGTTTGACCAACAGATGGACTCTCCTCTCCAATACCCTGGTGTAGACTTTCTCAGGGAGGCTAAGTAGTGTGATTCCCCTATAATTGGAGCACACCCTCTGGTGCCCTTTTTTCAAAAATGGGAACCACCACCCCAGACCTCAACAAGATGTTACTGAGACGTGTCAACCAAGACAGCCTTACAACATCCAGAGCCTTGAGAAACACAGGGTGAATTTCATTCACCCCAGGGGCCCTGCCGCAGAGGAATTACCTCCTCCATCTCCTTTCCCTTAGTGATGAGCGAGTCATCCCCCTTATCACCAGACTCTGCTTCTTCTGTGGAAGGCATGGCAGTGGGATTGAGGAAATCTTTGAAGTATTCCTTCCATTACTCGACTATATTGGAGTCAGCAGGTAGAGCACCAGTTTCCCCTCCTGAATCACCTGATGATTTGCCAAAATCATTTTTAGGGCAAACTGAAAGTTTGTGTACCATGGCATTATCTTACTCTTCCCACACCCGAGATTCTGGCTTCAGCTACTGCCAGAGCAAAGCCAAAGCTCTTCTTGGTCTGCCAGTACCTGTTAGCTGCCTTCAGAGTAACACAAGCTAACCAAGCCCAATAGTACTCCTTCTTCACCTATGGCTCCCTTGACCTATGGTGTCCCCCATCTGGTTCATGGCAGCCATCAACCACCTTGCAGCAGCAGCTCCATGCCACTGCCTCAACAGTAAAAGTGTGGAATAAGGTCCATTCTGAGTCAGTGTCCCCAGCCTTGTTCTGAATGCTGCTGTAGTTCTTCTGAAGGTGGGAATTAAAGATCTCACAGTCCAGGGCCTCTGCCAGATGCTCCCAGCACACCATCGTTTTGGACTGCATGCTGGACTGGCCTGGCACATTTGGGTGTACCAGGCCAGTCCGGCATCCTCTCTTCACCTGACTGTCCTGACTGGCCACAGATCTGATGATGCAATTACAAAATCAATTATCAGCCCATCACCTAGGGTGGCCTGGTGGCACTAATGAATACCCGTATGCTCAAACATGATGTTTGTTTTGGACAAACTGTGGTTAGCACAGAAGTCCAATAACTGAGCACCACTCGGGTTTAGATCAGGAAGGCCATTGCTCCCAGTCACACCTCTCGCGGCCTCACTGTCATTGCCCACACGAGCACTTAAGTCTTCCAGCAGGACAATGGAATTGCCAGGTGGTGCAACTTTCAGCAGCGCATCCAGCGATTTCCAGATGGCTGGATACTCTGGACTGTCATTTGATGCATAAGCACAAACAACAGCCAGGACCCATTCCCTGACCCAAAGGAACAGGGAAGCCACCCTCTCATCCACTGATGAAAAACCCCAATGTACATACAGCTGGAGGGATATAGGAATATCCACGCCAGCTCACTGCCTGTTTCCAGAGACCAAGCTGTGCATTGAGGTGACCTCTACTATATCTTGCCAGTATTTCTCAACCAACTTTGTGCACTAGCTCAGGCTTCTTCCTCACCAGAGAGGTGACATTCCATGTCAATTCAATTCAGTTCAATTCAATTTTATTAATCGAACAACAACAAACAACAAACAAACAGTCGCCTCAAGGCACTTTGTATTGTAGGTAAAGACCCTACAATAATACAGAGAAAACCCAGCAGTCAAAATGACCATGTCCCATTCACCAACCTCAACAGTTGGGTATCGGACTGCCAGGGACTCTGCCCTTGATTGCACCCTAGCACACATTGCATCTGACCCGTACGGCACCTTCTGTGGGTGGTGAACCCACAAGAGGGTGGGCCTGTGTCACCTCTACAGTGTGCGACCAGCTGGGTCCCATGGGCTAAGACCCAGCCATTTGGCCGTCTCCCTTGTGTTCGCTCCCCAGGCTTAGCCCCAGGATGGGGCTCCATTTACACTAATCCCAGGCAGAGTCAAGTGGTCCGTTGGTTATCTGTCTTTCATAGAGGTCTTCTGAATGATAGCTATCAAAATGACAAGAAAATGTTACTAGTTGAATGGCATTTTAGAAGCCAAATTATGGTCCTAATCCCCCCCCTCCCTTTTTTTTTTCCTTGAAGTTTTTACACTTTGTTTGCTATTTCTGTTGTTCAGTTTGGTTTTAAAGTATGATTTATTCACTTTTCTATTATTTTAGCTTTTCACCTAAAAATGATAGCTAACTGACTAAATAATGGTTCTTATAATTAAAAAGTTGAGAGCAAAGAAATAAATTCTTTACTTGTCTTTTTAACTTTCAGTTTAATCATGCCCACACCCCAAAATATTGTGTAATTACAATGTAAAGAAGGGAGGTTTGAATTCTTTATAATACAATGAGAAAGAGAAAACATGGCAAATGGTCTTGTACAGTAATTTTCTACTCTACCCCAAGGGTACTCATCAATCTGAAAAAAAAAGATACTACATAATTTGTGCCCACTTTTTAAAAAAATATGTATTCCAAAGTTTACTTAACATTACTTAAAAACACTGACGCTATTATAAAGTACCTACTGGTAAGTATTATAAGATACAAATTACACCTGAAATTTAGCAACATTACATGTAGGGAAATTTCACCATACAGTAAGTAAATGTAGGAAAAGATCGTGATAGTTATGGTCAGTGTTTGGCATTTTGGCACCATAACTGTAATACCATTTCCATCTTTGCTTCTGAGAGGAAAACTGTTAAAATTTGCCATTAGCGCTATAAGCACCAAACCTAAGAACAAAATAACTATGCTGTGGCTCTTATGGGAGTCTCTGCAAGAACGTAGGTATTATATCCTTTTTAGACAATGGTGTTTATACACTCAGGTTTTTTGTAGGACATACAGGTCCTGTACTCCACGTTATTACCATAGAAGATGGGTTTTCATCTCTTGTCTATTCATGTGTAATATGTCCTTGTACATATTCCCTTCATGATTTAAAATGAAGCTGAAGTGTATCATCATCTGGATTCAGAAACCACTGTGGGTTGAGGTTGGAAAGGGAATGGCTTTTAGGCCTCATAGGACCAATACATTCTAAGAAATATTTTGTCGGATTTTAATGTGAATTTTGATAAAAATGTGTGTTTTTTTAAATAAATGTTATGCATTCATTGTAAGTACAGAAGAGAAAAGTGAATTTTCAGTTTGGGTCATGTGATGTTTGAGTGAATCTTTTTTGATATGGGGACATTTGGCATGTTAAACCTCTTCCTGCTACTATACTAGCACAAATCACATGTTCACCCATTCATCATTGATATTATGTACAGATTACATGTTATGTAGAGTTCCTTTTGATCTCAAAACCCATTGAACTTGGTCTTGTTTGTAAATGTTCCGAATGTTGTCAGTTATTTTGAGGGTAGAACATGCTTTGATGGTAGCATTGAAAAGCACAGCACAGTGTATTCCCTGCTGATGTGTTGAAATTCAGTGCTATTGTAAAAATCAGGAAGGAATACATATGCTTCTTTACGGGCGAGTTATTCTTTGCAGTCTGCTCACTGGAACACAGTTTTTCATAACAACAATAAAAACAAACTCTTTAACAAACTGCTTTAGAAATGAAGGTTTGAATTTCTAGAGTTGGATTAGGACAACAGTGGGCATAAAGGCCAAACTCCCCTCCTCCTCCTGTAACATAGTTGCACTAAACTGAAATACTCACACAGCATTTTGTGGATGCAAGTTCATTCTGAACATATTTATACATTTTCAACATTTCAATCAGATTTATACCAGATTCATACTGACACCAATCTGCAGTCTTTTGTCATATAATGTAATTGAAAAAAAAAAAAAGGTCTTACATGATTTACAGGCACAGTGTGTTAACCGTGCACGTTTAACACACTGTGCCCAGGCAGCACATTAAAATTAGATGATGACTACTTCTGGTCAAACTGACATTATTTCATGGTGTTTGGTAAGAAAACAGATTCTTTAAATTGATATTCCATGCATTTTCTCTGCTTATCCAATCCAAGCAATAGTCTAGGAAGAGATGCACAAACCTTTGTCTCACCAACCACCACCTCATGGTAGTTCCCAGTTCAGCCAGAAGAAAAAATCTTTCCAGTCTATCCTTGGTCTGCCTGTGGCACGTGCCCGAAACACCTCACCTAGGAGGTGTCTAGGAGGCATCATAGTCTGATGTCCAAACCACCTCAACCGACTCGTTTCTAGAGGAGGAGCAACGTTTCTCCTCTGAGCCCCTTCTGAATAACTGAGCTCCCAATGCTGTTTCTAAGGGTGAGTGCAGACACCCTTTGGAGGAAAGTCATTTTCATTTATTTTTATCATTTATCCATGATCTTATTCTTTCAGGCATAACCCACAGCCCATGGCCATGAGAGGAGGAATTTGAACATGACCCTTACATACTTGCTCTTCCACATGAGGCAGAAACTTATTGGTACACCCCCCACCCCTTTTTACGCCCAGCTGCAAACTGCTCCAACACATCACTCAGTGAAGCGAACAGGACCACACCACCCACAATAAGTAGGGACATGGTCCTGAGACCACCAAATGAGAAACCCTTGATTACACCTATAAATTTTGCCCATAAATGTAACGAACAGAATTGGTGACAAAGGGCAGCCCTGGCAGCGTCCAGTGCGAACCGGGAATGAGTATGACTTATTGCCTGCAATAGTTCAAACTCTCACTGTAATAGTACAGGGATGGAACAGCCTGTAACAGTGGGCCCCATATTCACAAAACACAGGTAGACTGCTTAGATAACCTCCCACACACTCTCAAGAAGGTAAAGAGCTTGTCTAGTTTTACATGACCAGAATGAAAACCACAGTGTTCATCCTGAATATGAGGTTCGACTATCAGGTGGGTTTCCCTGTGATCACCCAGAAGTTGTAACACACCCTTCAGTCTCCATTCTTGAAAAGTGGGATATGACCCCAGCCTGCAAGAGGGTCTTTCACATTCCTTCATGCAATACTGAATACTGTAGAGGCATGTCAACCAGGAAAGCCCCACAACTTTAAGGAACTCAGGGCAAATCTCATCCTCCCCAGAGTTTTCTAACTACCTCAGTGACCTTATTCACAGTGATGGGTGAGCCATCCCCCCAAGTCCCCTGCTCTGCTTTCTCTACAGAAGATGTGTCCAAATGAAATCCTTGAAGTATTCCTTCCACCATCCAACTATGTCCTTAGTTGAGGTTAGCAACACCCAATCCCCTTTGCATACAGTGTGGATGGAAAACTGCTTCTGCCTCCCATTATGTCTGACAGTTTGCCAGAATCTCTTTGTGACTGACAGAAGTCTACGTGTTCCATGGGCTTACCATGGAACATGTAGACTGGAACTGCCAGTACCCATCAGTGGCCTCAGGAGTTCCAGAGTCTAACCAAGTTCAATAGGATTATTTCTTCAGTTTGATGAAGCCCTTTCCTGTAGCATACATCATGTGGTTCTGGGGTTACCGCTGAGACAGGCAACAACACCTTACTGCCACAGCTGCATACAATTGCCTCAGCAATTCAGGTAGGGAAGAAGGTCCACTTGTAATTAGTGTCCACAGCCTCCTTCAGAATGGTGTCAAAGTTCTGCCAGAGGTGGGATTGGAAGATTTTCCAGACCGGGACCTCGGCCAGACATCCTCAGCCTACCATAACTACGTGTTTGGGCACGCAAGGCTCGTCCAGCATTCTCCCTCATCAGTTTCCAAGACATAATAGTGCAATGGGACAATATCATCCAAGTCCAGGCAAGGTGTCTTGAATCCTTGTAGTCATCATCATCATAGAGGTCTTTTGAAATTTAGTCTGGCACTTTACCTGAGGTGAAGTGAGCCACCTTGTGAGACACTACCAAATTGCACCTGACAACATCTTAGAATCACTTGAACCCCTGCAAACCCCTCCATCATGATAAGGTGATGATCCATGGAGGGAGAAATTGATATTCCACAGAGTTTATTTTTCTCTAAACTGGCAGATTTTTTCCATTTCTTATTAATTGTATTTATTAAAGCCTAACTTAAAAATGGGAGAACAGAGCCAAGACAGCTTATTGGTAATCAATAAATACTTGATTCATTTAAATGAATGAAACGTTCTCTTATGTAAGAGTGGCTGAACAATGAGAGTCCAATGAAATTTCCAATACTTTAAATTTGCAATTAAATTTCAAATTTTAAAGATTTTATCTTTTTTTTTTATTAAGAAAGTAAAGAAGCAAACCAAAAAAGTAAAGCAAATGTTTATGTTGTATTTGGAATATTCTTTAAATGGATGCACTCTAAACAACAGGCTATTAAAATGCCTCCTAAATTTATCTTTCACTCAACACAGTGTTATATTTTTTCCTTCTGATATTTTTTTCTGCCATCATTACATCATCAAATAACTATATGCATATTCAGTTCTGTATGGAGGGGGCATTCACAAACAGTAAGAACAGAAACAAACTTGCTTGACTATGATCTGCTCTATGGCAGCTTCTCTGTGCTCTCATAGAGGTGAAATGTGCCTGATTCAGCTTTAGCTCTAAATTATTCCCTTAACAGTTCCACAGAAAAAGAAATATGCCTTCTTTCTTTCTTGCTGAGAGTAAGATACTCAGATGTTGGCCTGTATCTGTATGTTCTGTCACAGAAAGTAATGTGCCCATCCAATAAAAGTCTGTCATCAACATCTTCTGTGTAAATGGCAGTTTGCTCATTAGGCTATAGTGACAATGGGATTACAGATATGATTACAGCTTTTCTTGAGTGCTCCCCTTGCTGATAAGGCCAGGAGAGGGCAAGATAGCACCAACAAGGTAAATGTAGGCACAACATCCAGTCTAGAACTATTTCTGAACCATAACAGGGTGTACAATGGGCTTTAAACATTTCAATATCCTTTGGATTCTGCACTAAATTCTTAAGGCACGCCTTAAAAAAGCAGCGCCTATGATCACTCTCAGAAAGAAGTATCCCTTATGAGCATTTTTTTTAATTTAAAAAGTCTAAACACCTCAAATAAATTTAAACTGGTGGTTTTCACAACCACACATACATGTGCTTTACACTATGAAGGCTATTTTCAAGGCTGCAGTAAACTGTCAAAATACCTCAGCCAATAATCAAAGTGCATAATAAAAGGGATACATGAAAATTGTTAGAATCCAGTATTTCAGCTGCATGCAGCATCTGTTCCCTTTACTTCCTTTTGTTTAACCTGGGTGCCCTGAAAGCATTTCTAACCTCACAATCAGGAGTTTAGCTTAAGATATTAATTCGAGTCTTTGGGTTTAAAGCATACAGGGCACAGCTCTTACCACTGTGATCTCAGCTGGACTTTATATTTGTTGTAGAAATGTGTATTTGATGGTATACCTGTGAATTATATATATTATTTGTAATGTTATTGATTTATTTTGTAAAAAACAAGAAAATGAAAAATTAAAGAACAAACACATTAAACAGTGTTTTGCAGCAACCATCTGAATGAACAAATGACAAAGAAATGACCTGCCTTCCCTTAGTTCATTTGTGAGGATTCAAATGATGCTGAAGACCCAAACGTAGCACTGCCATGTCCCATTTTTAGGTAGATGGTTTTACAAATTATGAGCACTGAAAGTGAAAGTCAGCTTCTGATTTGACTGATGTTTGCACTGCAGACTGTTTCAAGAACAGCGCTTAAAGAGGGGGTGATCAAATTTTATGCATGAAAATTTATTTAGCAGAGGCACAGAAATATACAGATAGGGTGGGGCATCTCCCCTGCAAATCACACCCTGGCTGTAACCAATGATGCAAGCTTTGAACACAAAGTGGTAAAAGACCCCCAAGTCATGCAAATGTAAAGGAGAAGAAAAGCAGCAAACTCCCAAATCACAACTTAAGTCATCTCAAAGCACTTTACTGAGTCAGGTCAAGACTTGTGTTATACAAAGCAGTCAGTAGGTGGAAAAGAAATCCAGGAAACAGAAAACAACCTCAGACAGAGCCAGACTCAGTGAAGACATCTGTATGAGCAGCAGCAGTGAGAGGACAGTGGAAACCACACTGTACCTGAGTTCTGTCAGTTAGTGACAATAATAACAACAAAAGACAGATTAGATACTTATTAGAGGTACGAATCGCCAGAGTTTATGATCAGTTTATGCTACTTAAGTCACAATCCCATATTACTGTGATTTACAATATTTTGCAGTAAGTACTACAATAAGACATGTAGCGGTAAATAGTGACTGTTATTTTTATTGCTGCAAAATGGGATAGTTAAGCAGACACTGTCGATATTCAATTCAATGTTATTTATATAGCGCCAAATCACAACAGCCGCCTCAAAGCTGTCATAAACAGAACCCAATCAGTACTGATGTTTGCTGATTTAAAAACTTTCCAGTATATCAGCTGATATTTTTATGCAACATGAACAGATTGCCCTAACATGTTTTATTACCTTTAACGACGCTATTACAGGCTGTTAACATCACATGGCATCTTCAGCATTTCAAAGAAACAGTCCTGAGATTGGGCAGATTGCCCTAACATTTATGTGTAGTCATCGATTTACTTCTTTACACTGCCCAGCTCTGCTTGGATCAGCTGGTTGTTGTGTTTGTGGTGTTCCAAATAACTGTTGCCAACAGGGAAGTTTCACTGGTATACAGACAACAGTAACAAGCATAGCAAGGTTGAAGGGTTCTTCTTCCTTCTCTTCTTTACTTTTTTAAAGGTAAGGACTGCTCAGTGGCATTTGAAAAACTGGAAATTTAAAGATTACCTGTAATGCAAATTATTCATTCTTTTTGGTTCAACTGTAGAAAGAGAGAAGTGGGGCAGAAGTAGTTGTAGTCTTCCTTGATGAGGAGATCCAACCGTGGTCCAAATGCTACAGTGCTGCACAGCATCCCTGAGTGAGTAAAGTGTCAGAATCACAGCTGGTGGAGTCAGTCATGGGCGGTCGATGGAGGAGCTGACTGTGTTTGCTTCCTCTGCTGACAGGGGACCACAATGCTCAGCCTGCATGCTTAAGTTTGTGACCATCCAAAAGGCGATCCTGGATCGGATGAGTTACTCTCCAGAGGACCCTTGTCACCAGTTCTGATGTCCTATGTCCAGCAGCTGAAAGACACAAACAAGGTGGCTGCAGCCATTGGAGGCAGCACAAGAACAACACCTGCTGGAGCTGGTGGTGACAGAACAATTTGTGGAGGGGCTGCTGCCAGAGATGTTGGATTGGTTGGGGTTCCACTGGCCAGCAAGCCTGGAAGCAGCAGTCACCATACCTCCCCTCCCTGAGCCTGGTTCTGCTGGAGCTTTCTTCCTGTTTAATGGGAGTTTTTCCCTCCCACTATTGCCAAGTGCTTGCCCACAGTGGGACATCTGATTGTTGGGTTATGTCTGTATTATTGTAGGCACCTTGAGATGACTGTTGTTGTGATTTGTTCCTTTAATACCTATAGTATGCTCTAATCTCTGTAATAAAGTGTTATGGTCAACAGTATCAAAAGCTGCACTGAGGTCCAACAGGACAAGAACAGAGATGAGTCCACTGTCAGAGGCTGTAAGAAGATCATTGGTAACCTTCACTAATGCTGTTTCTGTACTGTGATGAATTCTGAAACCTGACTGAAACTCTTCAAATAAACCGTTCCTCTGCAGATGATCAGTTAGCTGTTTTACAACTACTCTTTCAAGAGTCTTTGAGAGAAAAGGAAGGTTGGAGATTGGCCTATAATTAGCTAAGACAGCTGGGTCAGTGATGGCTTTTTAAGTAGAGGTTTAATTACAGCCACCTTGAAGTACCTGACCACCCAGGGTTGAGACCAGGAAGCAGAGTTGCAGTCTTACACGCCTCTCTGCAGCTTCTCTCCTCCTGCCATCCCCCCAAAACCCCATCCCCATAGAGTCGGTGCCTGCTCCCAGACCACCAAAAACCAAAGCTAAAATCAGCAAAAAACTATTTAAGCAAAGGAATTCAAAAACAATAAATAATACAGCTTCATCAACTGCACCAAAGAATAAAACAATCAAATGTGGATTGTTAAACATTAGGTCTCTCTCTTCCAAGTCCCTATTAGTAAATGATTTAATAATTGATCAACATATTGATTTATTCTGCCTTACAGAAACCTGGTTACAGCAGGATGAATATGTTAGTTTAAATGAATCAACACCCCCGAGTCACAGTAACTGTCAGAATGCTCGAAGCACAGGTCGAGGAGGAGGATTAGCTGCAATCTTCAATTCCAGCTTATTAATTAATCAAAGACCCAGACAAAGTTTTCATTCTTTTGAAAGCCTGACTCTTAGTCTTGTCCATCCTAACTGGGAAAATCAAAAACCTGTTTTATTTGTTATTATCTATCATCCACCTGGTCCCTACTCAGAGTTTCTGTCTGATTTCTCAGACTTTTTATCTGATTTAGTGCTCAGTTCAGATAAAATTATTATAGTGGGTGATTTTAACATCCATGTAGATGCTGAGAATGACAGCCTCAACACTGCATTTAATCTATTGTTAGATTCAATTGGCTTCTCTCAAAATGTAAAGGAGCCCACCCACCACTTTAATCATACTCTGGATCTTGTCCTGACATATGGCATAGAAACTGAAGACTTAACAGTATCCCCTGAAAGCCCCCTCCTGTCTGATCATTTCTTAGTAACATTTACATTTACTTTAATGGATTACACAGCAGTGGGGAATAAGTTTTATTACAGTAGAAGTCTTTCTGAAAGTGCTGTAACTAAGTTTAAGGATCTAATTCCTTCATTGTTATGCTCTTCAGTGCCAACACAGTGCAGAGCAGCTACCTAAACTCTGCTCCCAGTGAGGTCGATTATCTCGTCAATAGTTTTACATCCTCACTGCGTATAACTTTGGATACTGTGGCTCCTCTGAAAAGGAAAGCTTCAAATCAGAAGTGCCTGACTCCGTGGTATAATTCACAAACACACAGCTTAAAGCAGATAACCCGAAAGCTGGAGAGGGAATGGCGTCTCACTAAATTAGAAGATGCTCATTTAGCCTGGAAAAAGAGTTTGTTGCTCTATAAAAAAGCCCTCCGTAAAGCTAGGACATCTTACTACTCATCATTAATTGAAGAAAAGAAGAACAACCCCAGGTTTGTTTTCAGCACTGTAGCCAGGCTGACAAAGAGTCAGAGCTCTGTAGAGCCGAGTATTCCTTTCACTTTAACTAGTAGTGACTTCATGGATTTCTTTACAAATAAAATTTTAGACATTCGAGAAAAAATTATTCATAACCATCTCAAAGATTATTCTTCATGTTCGGCTGCTTTCAGCACTGCTGGTATTTGTTTAGACTCTTTGGCTCCAGTTGATCTTTCAGAGTTAACTTCAATAGTTACTTCCTCCAAACCAGCAACATGTTTATTAGATCCCATTCCTACTAGACTGTTCAAAGAAGTCTTTCCATTTATTGATGCTTCAATCTTAAAAATGATCAATCAGTCTTTATTAGTTGGCTATGAACCACAGACCTTCAATTCAATTCAATTCAATTCAGTTTTATTTATATGCGCCAAATCACAACAAACAGTCGCCTCAAGGCGCTTTGTATTGTGGGTAAAGACCCTACAATAATACAGAGTAAACGCAAAAGTCAAAACGACCCCCTATGAGCAGCACTTGGTGACAGTGGAAAGGAAAAACTCCCTTTAACAGGAAGAAACCTCCAGCAGAACCAGGCTCAGGGAGGGGGGGTCATCTGCTGCGACCGGTTGGGCTGAGGGGAGAGAAAGACATGCTGTGGAAGAGAGCCAGAGATTAATATCAATTAATGATTAAATGCAGAGTGGAGTATAAACAAAGTAAATAAGGTGAATGAAAAGAAACAGTGCATTATGGGAACCCCCCAGCAGACTAGGCCTATAGCAGCATAACTAAGGGAGGGTTCAGGGTCACCTGATCCAGCCCTAACTATAAGCTTTATCATAAAGGAAAGTTTTAAGCCTAATCTTAAAAATAGAGAGGGTGTGGATTGTGACTTTTGCACAATAATGTAGCTCAAAAAACCCTTAAACATACAAACAAAAGATAGACCTGTAGGATGTGCTGGATAAACTGGGTTGGGTGGGAGCATTAGACACACTGGAGGTGTTATTAGCAGAGAAGACATGTGTCACCAGTAACATTGGCAGAGTAACCAACTGACAAGCCATGTGTGTTGTCACTGCCAATGACAGATGTTCCACTGAAGAAAGGCTCACTCTCATCAACAGTGACGACAGCAGGATCGGTGGACATTGTGAGGGTGTTGGCAGAGATGGAAGGTTCAACAGTACAAATTTCTTGCGTAGCACCACACCAGATAACAGCATCACCAGACATGGGCTGTGTCCTAACAGTGGAGATGGCTGAGACAACTTCTTTAGAAATTTCAGCTGTAAGAACGAAAAGAACAGTGGTTTAGTTTTTCAATAAAATTTCATTTTTGATAATAATGAGCATCAAGACACATATTGAGCTCGAACTTTTCATCTATTTTGTAACAGATTTAGTTTTTTTTCTGCTCAAAATCTTAAAATAAATTTGAATATCATTTTAAAGAAGACTTGATATTTAACTAAAGATTATACTCAATAACAGAAATTCAACCAACTTGACTTCATGTTTACTTGTATTTGATTTTACACAAGAATATTTACCACATTTGTCAGAGTCCAATGTTTCTGTAAAATCATGCCCGCTTGTATGGCTGCTCTGTTCATCAGAATTTGGCTGTCAATTAAAATAGATAATAAAACACTTCACTTACACTATACTAATAACAAAATGGCATAATATTATGACAAATCATTCAATATATTCAAGTTTCATTCTATATATTCAGACTTTCATTCAATATATTCAGACTCTTATTTTAATGTATATAATACAGTTTTTCTCGATGGTTTACCCACATATACTGGTACTTGAGACACAATGACCACAACATGTAACTCATGCACCAACCCCCTGAACCAGTTCTGCTAAACTACAAGCACAATTCCTGCTTTACACTGAAACTGCAGTTCTGAAAAACACTTTTTTCAAAACACTACACACAATTTTTCTGCATTTGGCACAATTTTCATGAAGAAAATCTCTTGTTTTCGCAAGGAACGCACTGTCATTCACAAGTCTACGTTAATAGCCCTACTATCCACACTGACTCTTCACATGGGCAAACATCTGTCACACTATTTTACAATTAGCAATCAGAGCTTTAGCATAAAAGGGCAACAGGAGAGCTCTTCTGTTTTAGAGCAATGGATGCCAACATTGGAAACAGAGGCAGAGCCAGAGGACTGAGAGGAGAAGGACGGGGAGGATGAGGACGAGGAAGGCCAAGGACCGTAATCTCTGATAAGATCTGAGCCACTTTGGCTGACCATGTGGTCAACCATGGCCTAACAATGAGGGAAGCTGGGCAAAGAGGACAGCCAAATTCGAGCAGGTACACTGTAGCATCCATCATCCGGACTTTCTGAAACGAGAATAGATAAGAAATCTACTCTCACTAGAAAACTGCAGTACTGCATATCAATAAAGTACTCAGTGAGTACAGTAGTACAGTATTGCCTGTGGACTGTAAGACTAAAAATACAGTAAAATATGTTCCAAGTATTTGGGAAATGTATTCCTACTTTGTGTTCCTAAACAGTATTTACAGTATTTTACTATTAGTATTACAGAACTGAAAGATTACCAACACAAGGTGGACGGGAACGACTTCTGTCTCCTGAACAGGAAACTGAAATCATGAACATGGTCCTAGAAAATAACACCATAACATTATGGAAAATACAAAGAACAATAATAGAGAACAATGAGATATTTCAAAATATTGATCGGGTAACCTTATCAATGCTGGACCGTGTCTATAATCTGAGGTGGAAGCAGGTCTACAGGGTGCCATTTGAACGCAATTCAGAAAGAGTCAAAGAATTGTGATATAACTATGTGCAAGCGTAAGTCCTATAACAATCCCACAATTGATGCATCCTCTCTACACTGTATGAATTATGCATATTTCAGTACTGTAATCATAATGACTGTGCTTCCCAATAGTGACCGCTCCATGTCTATTTCTGATGCTGTCATGTGTGTTTCAGAGAGTCTATGAGCTAGAGGCGGCTGGAGTGGAGCACCGGTTCATCTTCATTGATGAGGTTGGATTCAACCTCACAAAAAGACGAAGGAGGTGAAGAAATATCATCGGCACAATGTGTGCAGTGATTACCCAGCAGGGCGTCATCCATCACCATGCTACCCTTGGCCCCTATAACACTGCCCATATGATCACATTCCTGGACACCCTACACAACACACTCATTCCACCAGATCAGACAGACGGCCCAAAGCAGCTCAGGTACGCTGTCATTTGGGACAACTTAAGTTTCCACTGGGCTGCACTGGTTCCTAACTGGTTCACTGCCCACCCATGCTTTTCAGTTGTTTATCTCCCTCTATATTCTCCATTCCTCAATCCTATTGAGGAATTTTTTTCTCCCTGGTGATGGAAAGTGTATAACCTAAATCCACTAATGTGTATACCCCTTCTCCAAGCTATAGAAGATGCATGTGGAGATATAGCAGTCACAGGGGCGCCCAGGTAGCTCAGTGGTGGGGCAGGCAACCACATGCATATAGTGCAGACAGCACAGGTTCGACTCCCGGCGTGTCGCCAATTTGCCTGAGTGTCCTCCCCTATATCCTTTCACTGCCAATAAAGCTGCTGTGGCCCAAAAAAATAAATAAACAAATTTGAAGTTGACATAGTCACTCATGGATAAATGTCAAGCCACACCCACTTGAAGGTCTCTTTTAAATCAGGTCTCCCTTGCTCTTATCATAATGCCGAGTACATGCTCACACCTAAAGCAAAACAACATGGGGGATGGCTTGACAAAGAGGATGCTGAAATGCCCTGATTCTGGCAGAGAATGTGGGATGATGATGTTGGCTGAGCATATGCTACAGCATCAGACATGAGTCACAGATCATGATGTCATCCTCGTCTTCACTTCAAGTCTGCCTGTGTGACGAAAAGGATTTTACTTTGTTTTCAGAGGGGATTCTCATATATATATATATATATATATATATATATATATATATATATATATATATGCTCCATCCCTCTGCATGTTCGCCATCTCCTGCGCTCCAACAACTTCATTCCATGGATCCGTTTTGATTTCCTGGTCCTTTACATAGATCAAAAAAAAAAAAAAAATCCCTGTCAAGTGTCACCCCTATAAGCCCCACCCTCATCGCTTCTGGTTTGTTAGCCCTTCTGTTAATCTGCTCCCTTTTCACATCCCCCCTCCTCCCGATGCTCTTGCACACTCTCTCTTTTGCTCCTCCCCTGTCTTTCCTCAAAGCCAGCAGCCTCCTGTTTGATCCTGACTGCTTGCTACATGATCTCTTGGAATACAGCGTCCTTTTTCTACTCCATGGCTTTTTGGCTTATTTTTGCTTTACAGCATAAAGCACGGAAGGATGCCAGCTGAACCAACAGTGTCTCACCTTTCCTTCCCCTTTCCCTTCTGTGGTCATAACCTGTTTATCCGTTTGCCTCTCTGATGCCACATTAACCTCCTGTCAATACCCCTTGACCCCCTGTCTCCTGATTAATGCCCCTTTGACAATGTTACCATGCATTAACTGGCTGAAGCCTTTCCTTGCCTTGATCTCTTCCACCTTGCTCACACGAGGCCAGAATTGTCCAACCAGCTGTTTGTGCCCTGACCACCATACTGTGAACTGCTCTGGCCAAGGTCTAACTGGAGTGCCAGATTCCATCCCTCTGGACGTTCGCCGTCTCCTGCTCTCCAACAACTGGATTCCATGGATCCCTTCTGACTTCCTGGTCCTTTACACAGATCTGGTGTATTTGGACCTAAGGAATAACTCCCTCTCCCAGCTGGAGCCGGGGACCTTGAGCACCTCCTCTAGATTAGTCTTCTTGGATTTGGGAAGGAATAACCTGACTGAAATCCCCTCAGGAACGTTTGGGGAATCAAGGAGTCTGATTAAACTGCGTCTAGGGGACAACCCCTATCTAACTATGGTGGGCAGAGACGTTTTTACAGGGCTGACTTCTTTGAGGGAATTGGAGCTAGAGAGGAATGGTCTCACAGGGCTGGATGTCCGGGTCCTGGAACCTCTGCCCTCCCTTCAGATGGTGCGTTTGGAGGGCAACCCCTGGCTTTGCAACTGCCACTTTGCCAAATTGTTTGTTTGGCTGACAAAGAACCAGCATAAGCTCCCAACGGGTAAGATGTAAGCTGCTTAAATATGGATGTGCAGTTGAGAAATATAATTATTTCCCTGAGATGTATTGTAATCATTGTAAGACACACATACATGCATAAATATATGCACACACATGCAAAAACACATGATAACTGAGCTGCTTCCTACTAAATCTCAGCACCTGTTGATTTCAGCTACAGTAATTAATATAAACATGTGCTTACATAGTAGTAACTAGCACTCCAGACAACGATTATTATTGTTCTAATATCTGAAATATGACAGACATCCATAGTTTTGTTTTGTCTTCTCCACCTCTCACTCGCTCTTTGTTTTGTGACATTTGTTATTATTAGTTATTAGTATTAGTAGTAGTAGTAGTATTTTTAGTGTTATTATATTTTTCTTGCTGAAGTTACATTATTGCAGTTATCATAACTGTGGCATAAGCTATAATATCAACAGCCAGCCAACGTCTACTTGACACACCATTTATTTTTGCCTCCTCTGTTTGGTTTTGTTGTGGTTTAATTTACTGTAGAATAGCACTAGCTTCTTGCTTTAATGAGTTGACATTCTTTGCAATTTGTTCCAAATTTGCCCTGTGCCTCCAGTGGACGGCCC
The DNA here is from genome assembly GCF_007364275.1 of Archocentrus centrarchus. Taxonomy (NCBI): domain Eukaryota; kingdom Metazoa; phylum Chordata; class Actinopteri; order Cichliformes; family Cichlidae; genus Archocentrus; species Archocentrus centrarchus. The sequence continues at coordinate 36,884,163 of NC_044352.1, read as the reverse complement.
CTCCAATATGCTAGAAATAGGTCGCAGGATGGTGGGTAGATGCAGTGGGGTTCCTTAGCCCCCTTTCCTTGACCTTTAGAAATTTCTGCCCTGAACTAAAGCCTGTGTACTTCTTGCTTCTATTACTGCACTACAGTAGCAGAGTACTGGTATATTAATACCTAATGTAAACACAAACACCCAAATAGGGGGGAAGACAATGGAAAGGATTTTTTTTAAAAGGGTAGGCATGAGGTCATGACAACTTTCCTCTTTTAATGCATTGCACTGTCTAAGACTGACACATGAATATGCAGTTATGTAAAGATGAAAGTTTTAACAGGACGTGATAGAGTACTGTGAAAAACTGAGTATACCTTTACTGCTTCCAAATTAATTAAGAAAGTAAGTAGCAGCCAGCTTATGCTAATCAAATGCACTTGATTAACTGATTTTCTTCAAGTGTGAGCACCTCTATAAAGGCAGAAATTTGGGCAGTTTGCTGGTCTGGAGCATTCAGGTGTGCGTTAACACAATGCCACATTTGTCCCAGGAGTGGACACGAGGTTGCATTTGAACAAACCACAAGACTTCTGGAACAATAGACTGCCTCTGAACAGATGAGACCAAAGTGAAGCTGCCCAACACCGTATTTGGAGAAAATTAAACCCAGCATATCAGCACAAACACCTGACACCAACTGTCAAGCACAGCCATTTGTGCTTGTTTTACAGGACCTGGGCACCTCGTGGTTATTGAGTCGACCATAAACTACTCTGTATATGAAAGTATTCTCGAGTCAAATGTGAGGCCATCTGTCCAAAAGCTAAAGCTGGGTTGAAACTGGGTCATGTAACAAGACAATGATGCACAGCAGCAAATCTACAACAAAATAGCTGAAAAAGAAAGGACTCAAGGCATTGCAAAGGCCCAGTCAAAGTTCAGAGTTCAGCCTGATTGAAATGCTGTGTTGAGACCTTAAGAAAGCTGTGCTCAAATGAATGCCTGAAACCCTCAATGAACTGAAGCTATGTTATAAAAAAGAGTGGTCAAAAATTCCTCCACAACAAGGTGAGACACTGATACTCATGAAACAAGTTATTTTCTCTAAAGCTGTTGAATCACAGCATGTACAGTACTTTGTCTTATTAACATGACTGCATGGTACAAACATGTACACGTTTCCTGGGACTGGGGCACCTGATGGGGATGGAGGTGCTGGGTATGCCTTGGACCCCTCAGCATCCCTTCTGTCAGTGTATTATAAGGATAGTTTACATGACATTACTTTGCTTGTCTCCCCATGTTTGTTTTGTTGTTTGTATTTCTTGGATAAATGTTCTGGAACACAATTTCATTGTATATCTTGATTTATAATGACAATAAATTCTTCTATTCTATTCTATTCTATTCTATTCTATTCTATTCTATTTTTCCCCAATAGTATAACTAAATTATTTTCTTTATTTAGTTACTTCCTTACTTTCTTCACACCAAGATAAACAGGAAGTGTTTTTTTCTTTTTGTTTGTTTGTTTACTGCTTTTATTTTATATTTTTATCTTTTATCTGAGCTCTTTATATTGTGCGGCAAAAAAGTATATAAAAGTATTATTTGTGATTTATATATTTAATTATTTTTTGCATATCCAGTCTCCTGGAGAGGGGCTGGACTCTGTTCCAGTCTGGAGTTGCCCTCCGTGAGAGGCAGCGAGCTGGCGTGGGTATTCGTGTATCCCCCCGGCTTGCTGCCTGCACGTCTGAGTTTTCACTGGTGGACGAGAGGGTTGCTTCCCTGTGCTTTCCTTCAGGCTGAGGAACGGGTCCTGACTCTTGTTTGTGCTTATGTGCAGAATGACAGTTCAGAGTACCCACCCTTTTTGGAGTTGCTGGGCTGGGTGCTGGAGAGTTCTCCATCCGTTGACTTCATAGTCTTGCTGGGAGACTTCAACGCTCACGTGGGCAATGACAGTGAGATCTGGAGGGGCGTGACTGGGAGGAACGGCCTGCCCGATCTGAACCCGAATGGTGTTTTGTTATTGGACTTCTGTGCAAACCACAGTTTGTCCATAATGAACAGTGTGTTCAAACATAAGGATGTCCATAAGCGCACATGGCACCAGGACACCCTAGGTCACAGGTCGATAATCCATTTTGTAATCGTATCATCAGATCTGCGGCCATATGTTCTGGACACTTAGGTGAAGAGAGGAGCTGAGCTGTCAACTGATCATCACCTGGTGGTGAGTTGGCTCAGGTGGCGGGGGAAGATGCTGGACAGACCTGGTCCACCTAAACATATTGTGAGGGTGTGCTGGGAACGCCTGGCAGAAGCCCCAGTCTGGGAGATCTTCAACTCCCACCTCCAGCAGAACTTCGACAGCATTTCGAGGGAGGCTGAGGACATTGAGTCCAAATGGACCATGTTCCGCACCTCCATTGTTGAGGCTGCTGCTCAGAGCTGTGGCTGCAAGGTGGTTGGTGCCTGTCGTGGTGGTAACCCCCGAACCAGATGGTGGTCACCGGAGGTGAAGGGAGCCATCAAGCTGAAGAAAGAGTCCTATCGGGCTTGGTTAGCCTGTGGGACTCCGGAGGCAGCTGACAGGTATCGGCAGGCCAAGCGGAATGCAGCTCGGGCATTGGCCGAAGCAAAAACTCGGGTGTGGGAGGAGTTCAGTGAGGCTATGGAAAAAGACTTTCGGACGGCATCAAAGCGATTCTGGCAAACCATCAGGCGACTCAGGAGGGGAAAGCAGTGCTCCACTCACATGGCTTATAGTGAGGGTGGGGTGCTGCTGACGTCAACTGAGGCTATAGTCGGACAGTGGAAGGAATACTTCAAGGACCTCCTGAATCCCACTGATACGCCTTCTGTAGTGGAAGCAGAGTCTGGGGATGAGGGGGATGACTTGACCATCACTGAGGTCAAGTCACTGAGGTGGTTAAACAACTCCATGGTGGCAGGGCCCTGGGGTGGACAAGATTCGCCCTGAGTTCCTGAAGGCTCTGGATGTTGTAGGGCTGTCTTGGTTGACACGCCTCTGCAACATCGTGTGGAGATCTGGGGCAGTGCCATTGGATTGGCAGACCAGGGTGGGGGTCCCCATCTTTAAGAAGGGAGACCGGAGGGTGTGCTCCAACTTTTGGGGGATCACACTCCTCAGCCTCCCCGGTAAGGTCTATGCCAGGGTGCTGGAAAGGAGGGTCCATCCGTTAGTCAAACCTCAGATCCAGGAGGAACAATGCGGTTTTCATCCTGGTCGCGGAACGCTGGACCAGCTCTTTATCCTCTCAAGGATATTCGAGTGTGCGTGGGAGTTTGCCCAACCAGTCTACATGTGCTTTTCGGACTTGGAGAAGGCATTCGACCGTGTCCCTCGAGGTTTCCTGTGGGAGGTCCTGCGGGAGTATAGGGTGTCTGGCCCGTTGTTGCGGGCCATTCAGTCCCTGTAAATCCACAGTGAGAGCTTGGTCCGTATAGCTGGTAATAGGTCGGATTCATTTCCTGTGGGTGTTGGACTCCGTCAGGGCTGCCCTTTGTCACCGATTCTGTTCATAATTTTTATGGACAGAATTTCTAGGCATAGCCAGGTGGCAGAAGGCTTCTTCCTTGGTGGCCTCAGAATCTCATCTCTGCTCCTTGCAGATGATGCGGTCCTGTTGGCTTCATCAGGGGGCGGCCTCCAGCTCACAGTGGAACAGTTCCCAGCCGAGTGTGAAGCGGCTGGCATGAGAATCAGCACCTCTAACTCTGAGGCCATGGTCCTCAGCCGGAAAAGGGCGGAGTACCATCTCTGTCTCAGGGACAAGTTCCTGTCCCAAGTGAAAGAGTTTAAGTATCTCTGGGTTTTGTTCACGAGTGACGGGAGAAGGGAGCGGGAGATCAACAGAGAGATAGGGGCTGCGTCTGCAGTGATGCGGACGCTGCACCGGTCTGTTGTGGTGAAGAGGGAGCTTAGTGTAAAAGCGAAGCTGTCGATTTACCGGTCGATCAACGTTCCTACCCTCACCTAATGGTCACGAGCTTTGGGTAGTGACTGAAAGAATAAGATCGCGAATACAAGCGGCAGAAATGAGTTTCCTTCGAAGGGTGGCTGGCCTCTCCCTTAGAGATAAGGTGAGGAGTGCAGCCATCCGGGAGGTGCTCAGAGTAGAGCCGCTGCTCCTCCACATCAAAAGGAGCCAGTTGAGGTGGCTCAGGCATCTGATTAGGATGGGTGAGGTGTTCTGGGCATGTCCCACCGGGAAGAGGTCCCGTGGTAGACCCAGGACACACTGGGGAGATTATATCTCTCGGCTGGCCTGGGAACGCCTTGGGGTCCCTTCGGATGAGCTGGAGGAGGTGGCTGGGGAGAGGGAAGCCTGGGCTTCTCTGTTTAGGCTCCTGCCCCCGCAACCCGGCCCGGATAAGCGGAAGAGAATGGATGGATGGATGGATGGATTTTTTGCATATTTGTGACACATTTGACTACTTGTCTAGTACATTTTAGTACTAGACAAAAATAACAGAGTAAATGCAAAATGTAGTTTTTAAATGATGATTAAATTTATTAAATGGAAAAAAATTATTGTCCTGGCCCTAAGTGCAAAAATAACAGCCCACTAAACAGAAGTGGAAAGTCACAAAGTACAAATACTTTGTTACTGTCATTAAGTAGATTTTTCAGGTATCTGCACTTTACTTGAGTATTTATTTTCCTGACAACTTTTTACTTTTACTCCCTACATTTTTACACATATATCTGTACTTTCTACTCCTTATATTTTCAAACAGACTCGTTACTTTAGGTTTAACATTTGAGGGCAGTTTTTATTTCCAGTCACCGTGCCTAAAAACATCAAACCGATCTGAGTCTAAATGGAGGAAGAATAACACATTAAGGGACAGTTGTATTGGCGTATCCATCCCTGGGGTTTATCACATACAAAGACGTGAAAGAGTTAAAAACCACATCATTTATGTTTTATAGCGCTGTACTCAGGGGTTACAGCGGGCTGGAACGATGTTGTCCGTAAGTTGTGCTTGCAGTACTTCAGCATCTAGCTCACACTACAGAAGAGGAGCAAAAATAAAGGCGGTAACGTGTTGCAGGTAATTTTAAATGCAATGTTTCTAAATGCTTAACAAATATCAGCAAACACAGAAACTGTCTGCAGTTTGTCACACAGTGTGTCTGCTAGCTAAAGGTCCAGCTGCTGTTTCCCAGAACGATTATGGTGATGATGAGATGGAGAAAGATGTAAGAAAGAGGAGAGGAGAGGAAGAAGAGAGGTTAGATTTAAGGGTAAGGACTGCTCAGTGACATCTGATAAACTGGACATTTAAAGCTTACATTTTTAAATCAGAGCTTGGATCTGTGTATGATGTGAACCAACTTTGTGCTGTTCAAAGGTTGCATGAAAATACTACAGTTTAGTGCAGGATAAACAGGTTAGTTTGCTGTACTGTTGGGATTTTACAGTAAAGCTCAGTGTTGGAGTGGTGTGGAGCAGCTGTGGTGTTCATGATCAGAGTTACAGGTGCAGCAAAGATTAGTTTGAATTTAAGCTGATGATGCTGAGATTCATTCACTGAATTCCACCTTTATACCAACTGTAGACTGTCAGTATAAAAACAGTATAAACAGCATACTGTCAGTGTAGGGGATGAAGCTCATGAAATACTGAGTCTTGTTGAATTCAGTTGTGTAAATCTACAAAGAGCAACAGCAGCTGATCACAGCCTGACAAAAAAATTTAAAAAACTACTAGAGCTCACAATAGAAAGTTTTTATTGTTTTCCCCAAGCTGAGCCACTACAACTGATCTTAGGGTCCCCCCTCCTGCTGAATCCCACTGTAACCCCTGACTGCACTCGTTTTCTGTTCAGACGATGAGGCAGCGTCACCCTCTACAATGTAGGTAACAACAATTAAAGGAGTTTTTAAATTCTCTTTTTTTTCTCTGCTCATGCTGTACATGAGGGCCATTCCATATCAGTTTACCCAATGGCTTAAACCTCACCCCCTCAGATTTTGATGAAATGTGGAATATACGGGCAGCACGGTGGCGCAGTGGTTAGCACTGCTGCCTCACAGTTAGAATACCATCTGGAAGGCCTGGGTTCGATTCCACCTTGGCCCAGGCCTCTCCCTCTCTCTGTGTGGAGTTTGCATGTTCTCCCCGTGCTTGCGTGGGTTTCCTCCGGGTACTCCGGTTTCCTCCCACATTCCAAAGACATGCACTTACTGGGGTTAGGTTAATTGGCTAATCTAAATTGCCCATAGGTGTGAATGAGAGCATGAATGTGAGTGTGAAAGGTTGTTTGTCTCTCTGTGTTGGCCCTGCGACAGGCTGGCGACCTGTACAGGGTGTACCCTGCCTCTCGCCCTATGACAGCTGGGATAGGCTCCAGCCCCCCCGCGACCCTGAACAGGATAAGCGGAAGTGAATGGATGGATGGATGTGGAATATGGACAGTCTTTTGTGAGAAAAGGGTAATTTTCAATTTCCAGCTCAACAGTTCCTGAGATACCTCCCCACCCCCCCCCCATTTCTTTTTTTTTTTACTTTTTTTTCCCTGCTTTTTCACAAAAAAGGGGCTCGACATCTGAAATTCAAATTACCTTAACTCCGCAACCAATGGTCTGATTTTCAAAAGTAAAAGTAGGTTTTATATAAGGAATCCAAATGTATAAAAAAGGGAAGGATAGGGGAAAAGCAAAGGGAGAGCCACAAAGCCCAGCCAGCAAGACCCGGCCACCCTCACCCTACCCCACCCCAAAAAAAAGTCCACACCCCCCACCACACCCTACCAAAAACGGTATGCAAAACGGAGGCAAAAATGGAGACCAAACACCTCATCTCAGGAGCTGTTGCTCTGATTGAGCTGAAATTTGAAAAATAGCCTTTTCTCACAAAAGACTACCCATATAAAAAATTCACCAAAATCTGAGAGGGCGAGGTGATCTGAGACGGAATGACTCATAATAGTGTTCAAGCTGAGTGCATTCATTAGAATTAGGATTTGGATTGAAATAAAGTTTGTATTCTCATGTAATAATATTGTTTTATTATTGCATTACAGTATTTCTGAATCACTAAAACATTAAACTCTAAACCAAATCCACAGAGGCCTAAACAGATTTCTGGAATCTCACACTCTTTTGGCCAAACCATGAACACAGTTCAGGCACTCAGACACATCCGGTTCAACTCAATCACTCTTTTTGTTGTGCAACAGCAAACACATTCTCAGTCACTAAACACACTGAACACATTGTTGCTAAACCATAAACACTGGCAGCAGAATGCAAACACAACTCCAACACCGCTGTCATCTGTTACACACAGCAACTCACAATTGAACACACACGTGTCCAATGATGTGAGCAGACCAACTGGGCAGAATAAAAGTCAGTTCAGTGTGCAGGTGGCACATGTGCCTCTACAATGGACAGACAGGAGGAAGAGTGCATGTGAGAGGTGGCGGACAAGGAGGAAGAGGATGAGGACGACCGAGAACAGTCATCACCGATGAGCTACAGCAACCATTGTACATCATGTCCTCATCTGCAGGATGACCATGAGGGAAGCAGGACAAAGGGTCCAACCCAATCTGAGCAGATTCTCTGTGGCTGCATCATCAGGACATTCACTGCTCCATGCTGTACAACATCTGCCACACATTCTGCCACACTGGAAGTACTCTGATGTTCATTACAGTGCAATGTCCAAGTCCACTCCCCCCTTTCCCAGAATTGAACAATGACCACATGCGGGTGGCAGGAGCGCCCTTTTCACACAACATGTGGAAGTCCCTGGCCAGCAGGGTACCAGTGTCACCCACTGTGCAGTCACTGGTAACTGGGGGGTCCTCCACCATCATGCTAACCTGGGGCCATACAACACCGGACATCTCCTCACATTCCTGGGTGGTCTACAGGATCACACGGCTGCGTGTGAACAGCTGGATCAGCAAGCAGTTCCTCCTGTAGACGTCATAGTTTGGGACAATGAGAACTTTCACCGTGTGTCCAGATACACGAGTGGTTCACAAACAACCAGCACTACATGAACGTGTTCCATCCACCTTACGGCCCCTTCCTCAGTCCAATAGAGGAGTTCTTCTCTGTGTGGAGGTGGAAGGTGTTCCACCAACAGCCCTACACCAGGGAGAATATATTGGAGGCAATGGAGCACGCATGTGATGATGTTACTGTAGAGTCCTGTCAAGGCTGGATTCAGCACACAAGGGGGGGTTTCCCCGGTCGCCCAATTGCCTGTGATGTGGTTGAGGCCCCACACAGACATGATGGTGCAGACTGAATCTGGTGTACACTGATGTGCTTTCTGTTGTATGTTATTTATGTATGTTATTTACATATTGTTTGTTTATCTACATTCAGCACTGTCATGTCACTCTGACTGTGGCAGTGTTTCACTGTACACACTTGAAAAACGTTTTCTTTTGACTACTGATGTTATTTGATGTCGTGTGAAACAGATGATCTTTTTGAATATATTTTTTACTTGCTGTGTGTGATCTGACCACAGTGTTTGGTTTTGCACACAGGCAAGTGATTTTTGCAGTGATGGTTTGATTTTGACAGGAAAGTCTGGGATTTTGTGAAATTAGCTTGAGTTTTTGGATTTTAAGGTTTTTAAGGTGTTTAAGGTTTTGGGGAAATGGGTGGTGGACTCAGGAAATGTCTGTTAACAATTCAAAAATACTGTAATATAAGATGGGGTTCAGTTAGCTTTGCACAAAAAATAACAGGTAGAAACATCCTCCAAAGAGCTACTTTTACTTTCTTACATTGCTACATTTTAGAGCCTGTACTTTTTTTTTTAAACACGCATATGTACTTCTACATAAGTATAGGATGTCTGTACTGTTTCCACCTCTTTTTCTAACCCTAAGCCTAATAACCGGTTGTGCCACTCTGGGCAGCAAGAACTGCAATCAAGCATTTGTGATAACTGGCAACGAGTCTTTCACATTGCAGTGGACAAATTTTGGTCTAATCTTCTTTGTAGAATTATTTGAACTCAGCCACACTAGAAGGTGTTTGGCCATGAACAGTCTGCTCAAAGCGTTGAACACAAAGTGGCGCTGGTCAGGTGCCAGCAGTACACTATAGTAAACATGAACAATGAACTATGAAAAATGACCTTAACATGAACAACAGCAGGAGAAACAGTGACGTCAACACTGATGATGTACAATGGTTGCCGTAGCTCATCGGTGATGACTGTTCTCGGTCGTCCTCTTCCTCTGTCACCTCTCACACTCTTCCTCCTCTGCCTCTCTGTATGTGTCTGTCCATTGTAGAGGCACATGTGCCACCTGCACACTGAACTGACTTTTATTCTGCCCAGTTGGTCTGCTCACATTACTGGACACATGTTTGTTCAATTGTGAGTTGCTGTGTGTAACAGATGACAGCAGTGTTGGAGTTGTGTTTGCATTCTGCTGCCAGTGTTTATGGTTTAGCAACAATGTGTGAAGTGTGTTTAGTGACTGAGAATGTGTTTGCTGTTGCACAACAAAAAGAGTGATTGTGCACTGGATGTGTCTGAGTGCCTGAACTGTGTTCACGTGTGTGATTCGAGAAGTTCATTTAGGCCTCTGTGGATTTGGTTCAGGGAATGAGGTTTAATGTTTTAGCGATTGTGAAATACTGTAGCCACTGGTCCTGTAAATCAATTGCATACATAAAGGAGGGAACAAAACCCAAGCAGATTTAATGACTTAACACCATTATCTGTTCATGTCATTTAATTTTAACTAGTTTTAGTTTTATTTTATTTAACCCCCTGAACCAAAGCTTTAGTCACATTGTTTAACATTCACTGTGCACATGCACGGAGGCAAAACTACAAAATGATTTTTGAAAACTGATGGACCTAAAATATCCATATTCTAAAAATATGCTTGAATCAACGTGCCACCTTTCCTCAGCAGGTGGTGTTGGGGCTTGTCTTTACTCTTTTCACTTAATAAAAATTACAATGTTGTAAAGTAAAATCAATCAAATTATTATATAGTGAATTAATTAATTGATTGCTTAAATAAAAGAATTAAACAAATGATTAAATTAATAGTATCAGAATAGTAACTTAGCAGCTGACTCAAAGTTCTAAAAGTAGTGGATTAATAGCTTGACTAAATGATAACTGGACTAAAATAACTAAGTATTGGCTGAAGCAGTGGGTTGAAGAATTAAATTAGATAGAGAAGCAGAGGGCAGATAAAATGTGAGACCAGTAGTCACACTGAATTGCATTAAATAGGCAGTAGCCTACTGTAGCAAGTTTGCACCTGAGGAAAGAACGATGCATTTGTTATCGTATACATGTTTGTAAACACACTGTATGTGCGCTGTTGTCTTTTGTTTGTGCATACAGTATAATGTACATGTCAATATTTGTGTTTTTGTGTCCATGTGAGCTCCTGCATGTCTTGGTTCACACATTATTATGAATATATCTCAGCAGCTGTGCTCAAACAGGAAGAGCTAAAGAAAAAGTGAGAAAGTGTTTGTCTCTTCATGGCTGTGAGAGCAGGAGTCTGGCTGCCTGTCTTAGTGCCACGTGACTGGAATATCACCAAGTAAGGTCACTGAGTCCCTTTTCATGTGGAAAACCCCTTCTGGTCTTAGAGTGACTCATGTACACACACACACACACACACACACACACAGAGCTTCACAATGATGTTTAGTGACTCTTGGGCACAGAGGAATCAGGATAAAATGGAAGTACCTTCTCTGCACAGTGAAAAAATGTTTTTAAGCTGTTAGAGTGTACCAGTACACACACACACACGCACGCACGCACACACACGCATGCACGCACGCACGCACATGCACGCACACACGCACACACACGCATGCACGCACATGCACGCACATGCATGCACGCACACACACACACACACAGCTTGCAGTGCAGAAACGAACAGCTCTTCAATAATTTACTTTAATTTACATGTACTTATTTTTATTTATTTATGCCATTTTATAGTCACGGTTTTGATAAAATCAAATAAGTTACAATAGTTATTTAGTAATTTAGTAACCATTAACAATAGTTAATAGATGATTTTTCAGATATATATAATGTACATGTCTATATATATATATATATATATATATATATATATATATATATATAGTTATTTAAGTTATTAGTTATTTAAGAATGTCTTCAAAAATACTTTTTCAAACATTAGAAAAAAATATTCATAACACCTCAAAGACATATCTTTGTGTACAACTACTTTTAATACTACTGATATTTAGACTTTCTCTCTGATTGATCTTTCAGAGTTAGCTTCAATAGTTACTTCCTCCAAACCAGCAACATGTTTATTAGTCCAAAGAAGTCCTTCCAATTACTGATGCTTCAGTCTTAAATCAGTTGAACACTGATGTGCTCAATGTAAAACTCTGTGATGAATGGAAAACACTTCTTCTCCATTCTTCATAATGACTCTTTTTTGTTCAGAGTTACACTTACTACAGACAGTACATACATAAGTGTGTTGTAAAATATTTTAAAGTATTGTTTTTATACTCAGAACACACAAATACACAGTAACAAATATATTTTATTTTTCCCACAAAACAATGTACACACTGAACATCCCAGCCAACACAAAGGTGCACATACAGTGGTCTACATACAAAACAGAAGAATTTACTGTACACAGTTACAGTAAAAACAAAAAAACCTTTGCTGCATCCTCTCTTCTGTTTCGCACTGGCCACAGCACCTCGTCCACATCACAAGCAATGGTTTCACTGGCCAAGCCGTGAAAAGCATCAACTGCTATATCTCCTGATTGCTAATTGTAAAACGGTGTGACAGGTGTTTTGCCCATGTGATGAGTCAGTGTGCATAGTAGGAGAATTAACTAAGAATTGTGAATCACAGTGTGTTGTTCATGAAAATTGTGTGTAGTGTTTTGAAAAAGTGTGTTTTAGAACTGCAGTTTCAGTGTAAAGCAGGAATTGTGCTCGTAGTTTAGCAGAACTGGTTCAGAGGGTTGGTGCATGAGTTACATGTTGTGGTCATTGTGTCTCAAATAGCAGTATTTGTGCGGAAAGCATTGAGAAAAACTGTAATGCCACGATGCCTGCTGATGCCACCCTGGAATCCTTGGTCCAATACAGGAGAGCCTCTCTAATGAGAGATACCCTTAACTCCTCATTGAGGATGTGGAACATGAGGCAGCTCAGTGACGAGTTTACTTCAGATCTTCATTATTATTATTATTTATTTTTCAGTGGAAGGGTTTAACCCTTTAACAATCCTGGATTTTTTTTGGCAAATTATTTTGGGCCTGTGTACGGGCCCTAGAATTGTTAAAGGTTTAAAGTTCACCATGACTATGTAGCAGGTACAGCATATGAACTATTTTAGATTCACAAATGGATGATGCACCTATGTTTGAATCCCAGGTACTACAAAGGAGCAGACTCTTCTCACCAGTATCCTGGCATAAATTATTCCAAGCAGGCTGAAAAGTTTGATCCCCCTGAAGGTGGAACACATACCTTATTTCCCCTTCTTTAAAACGGGTACCACTGTGCCAGTTTGCTAATCCAGAGGCACTGTCCCTGACTTCAACACACACAGTGTCAGTCGCACAACATCTGAGGAAACTGGGGCTCTCACCCAGTCTCCAAGCCATGCTCCACAGGATGCCTGCTTCAAATTGACAGCTCCCTTCACCCGCAGTGTCCACAAATAGACTATTAAAAAAGAAGCTCCATACACTGGAATTACTCAAGCAGAAAAGGGCTCAGTTAAACAGGATAAACACAGAATATAATTCCAAAAAACTGGGGACACTTCATAATCCACTTGATCGCTGCATACACAATTGTGTACATCACTTTCTATAGTTATATCTTGTATTATAATTTACATTTTTTGACATGTCCTACCTAAAAAGATTAAACAGGCAAAAGATTTATTTTTTCCACCAAAATTCCTGTGTTGTGATTGAAGAGGATAAAATGTAAATAAAAATAAGATTTATAAATTACATAAACTTATATTTTATTCACAGCAGAACTTTAAAAAAAAATCAAATGTTTAAACAGAGACATTTTGCTATTTCATAAAAACAGTTTATTTTAAATCAGGTGGCACTAAGTATGTATGCAAGGTTGGATGCATTTCTATTTTGATTGCTTTTCTGTAATTTTACCCAATTTTACCCAATTATATATTTATATATTTATGTATATAGTGCTTATGTATATGTGTATAGTTTTTTGCTATTTTATTCTATTTTATTTTATTCTATTGAATTTTAGTTTTTAGTTTAGTTATTTGTTCTTACTCATCCTTTTCATTTTTTCTCTGTATTGAGCTGCTGTAATGCACAAATTTCCCCGTCGTGGGATTATTAAAGTTTTATCTTATCTTATCTTATAAAATACACTATCTGTAAAAAGACTATAATTATACCTTTTGACAGTTAAGTAAGAGTTAGGCCATTATTTTAGGAGGGTGATGGTATGTATTTACAACATTCAACTAGAATTTAATCATTTTAACTTTCAAAAAACAAAACAATATATTTTTTATAGGAAAAGTTCTGTAAAATTTATAGGAAAAAATCTGTTAAATTACGGTTTTATTCAGCGTTGCTTGTTTCACTGTGGACTCTGTTGGTGTAAGAAATGCTATTTAACATTGCCTTGCCCAAATTTGCAAGGCCTTCGCTGAAAAAAGCATCACTTTGATGGGAGCATGTGTTGCAGCTTCTGCACTTAAGGACTGCTTCAGACATAGTGACTGGGAGGTTTTGAAGACAGCGGCCTAATCACATAGACATTGAGGAATATGATGAGGTGGTAACCAGCTACATCGCTAAATGCACAGAGGATGTCACTGACATCAAGATCTTCACTGCGCATGGCAACCAAAAACCCTGGATGACTACAGAGGTGCGCAAGCTACTTACAGCCTGAAGCCTTCCGGACAGGAGACAAGACTGCTCTCTGCTCAGCCAGGTCTACGCTCTCTAAAGCGATAAAGGCTGTGAGATGCACTTATTCAGAGAAAATCCAGGGACACCTCTGTGACACAGGAAACATGTGGCAGAGATTCCAAGCGCTGACAGGCTCAACAACTTTTTTGCACACTTTGAAGCATCAGGCACAACAACTAGGGGGAGGGCTGGTCGCTAGTATAATTCAATCAATGAGGGCTTAAAAAACTAAAGCTGCATACGGGCTTGACACACACTTTTTAAAAACACACAAAGATGCACTGGTCTGTCCAATAACACATCTGATAAATTTATCCATCAGAATGGCAACAGTTCCAGCAAGTTGGAAGGCTGCCATAGTCTCACCAATTTTTAAATCAGGAGACAAATCAAATATTTCTAACTATCGTCCCATTAGCATCCTCCCTGTTGTCTCTAAGGTTGCAGAAAAATGGATTGCCAAGCTGCTGAATAAACATCTCAGCCACCATTCTCTTCTGCACCCCATGCAGGTTTCGCCAGTATCATTCCACAGAGACGGCAAATTGTGTCTTTATAGAAACAGTGAAATCCCTGCTCGATAAAACCACCTGTGTTGGTGCAGTCTTTCTGGATTTAAAGAAGGCATTTGATACAGTAGACCATCAGGTCCTTCTATCCAAACTGACTTATTTTAAGTTTGCCGAAGATGCATTAGCTTGGTTTCAATCTTACTTATCCAACAGGAGACTGTCAGGGGCACAACGTCGTCATACCTTGACTGTCCAGCAGGGGTTCCCCAGGGCTCTATTTTGGGACAAGTTTTGTTTTCTTTGTATATAAATGATTTGCCAAATGTGTGTCAAAGTGTCCACTTCCAAATGTATGCTGATGATGCTGTTATTTTTAAACCTGCAAAAAGTCCACAGGAAGCATCTTCAATCCTCACATTAGCCCTGGAGAATATACAACACTGGCTCCTTCAGTCCTCCTTACTGCTGAATAAGAAAAAAACAGTTACAATGATGTTTACAAAAAAGCCTATAAAACTGGAGCGGTCTAGTGTGTTCCTGGGGGGAAAAGAGCTTGATCTTGTGCAGGATTTCAGGTACCTTGGGGTTACAATGGATCCCACACTGTCTTTTAAAAAACATATAAAACTTACAGCAAGCATAATTAAATTTAATTTAAATAACTTCAAACAAATTAGACCATCAATGACAATTAATTCAGCTAAGATTTTTCTACATTCAATGATATTTTCACATATAGATTATTGCATTACATCTTGGTCACTCACTGGAGACACGTTCTTAAAACCAATAGAAATATTATTTAAAAAAGCTATAAAAATCCTTGATCAAAAGCCCTTGTCATATCATCAGTGTAATATTTTGGAAAAATACAACATGCTCAATTTTGAAAATGTTATTACATTTAAAAATAGCTGCTTAATCTATAAAGTTCTCCACTTCCACTTTCTACATACATTAAATTAAGATCTGACCGAGGTTTTGGCACCAGAGCCTCTTCCAGAGGAGACCTTGAGATCCCCCGTAGAAAAACAACCTTTGGACAAACGGTTCTGTCAGTCAGAGGGGGTCATTTC
This sequence comes from Archocentrus centrarchus, assembly GCF_007364275.1. Lineage (NCBI taxonomy): Eukaryota > Metazoa > Chordata > Actinopteri > Cichliformes > Cichlidae > Archocentrus > Archocentrus centrarchus. The sequence goes on along the minus strand of NC_044352.1, from coordinate 36,868,607 downwards.
TGGAATAATGTACCGACTAACATCAGAGAATGCTCCACTTACAGTACTTTTAAAAAGCACCTTAAGCAGTTTATTAAAAGTTCCCAGACATGTTCGCACTTTCACTAATTTTCATTTTCACTTGTATATTGTTTGAATGTTTGTCAATGTGTTGTCTTTTCACTGTTATTGTATACTCATGATGTCTTCTGTTGTTTGTCTAGGGACTACAGATGAAAATTAGCAAATATGCTATAATCTGGCTCATTTACAATCTGTACAAAGTATTGATTGTTTTATTAATGTGCATTGTCCCAAATAAATAAAATTGAAATTGAAATTGTTAAAATCCATCATGGTGATGTACAGAGGCAAAATTACAAAAAACCTATTGACCTGTATAACTACCCTGAGACAAACGTGTTGAATTGGCATGACATAGTGAAAACCAAAGTGAATCATAGATTTAATTACTTCAGTCATCTCTTTTAATAATTGGTCAGCTATTTCATGTGTCTGGTCAGCTAGAAAATTAGAGTGGGTGGGAGTTTTAATGCCATCCTCGGTCTGCATACCCAATAGCCTTGCGGATGAGTCAAGCTGGAGGTGGATGACTTTCAGAAAGTCCAGTGTCTGCCTGTCACCTGGTTGACTTGTTGTTTTCTCTTCCCCCAGGTATGGAAGGGATAGAGTGCTCCCTGCCTCAGGATGGGCGGCGGCTTGCTCTGAGTTTACTTTCTGAAGACAGTTTCAGAGAATGTCATGGAACTCTCACCCTCACTGACTACCTCATCGTCATTTTCTCTGGCATCTCTGTTTCTGTAGCAGCCATCATGACCAGCTTTTTCCTCGCTTCCACAGTCCACTGCTTCCAGCGCCTTAGCAAAGTCAGTAAAGGAGATGAGGAGGAAGGAAATGACTGATGGTCAGAGGAAAAGGGGAAATGGATTACATAAAAGCAAGTGTTTTATACAAAACTCTTACTGAGAGCACATTGGTATCCAATAAGAAAGCTCAACAAAACTGAGAACAAGGTGGAGGAGGTGAAAATGCTGAGATAAATAATTCTGGCAACAAATCAACCTTTTACTGTGTAAAAACCTATTTTATTTTTGTTAGGAACAAAGGAGCTGTACTATTGCACAGTGATGACACCATTCCTCTCATTAATACTGAGATGTTAAGTTGGTCATAGTTGGAGACGTGTGCACTGAAAAGCACTGGAACTGTAAGAAATCAGGGATCTTCCAGCACCGTAAATAAAATGCAATCATCCAAAATTTCTGATGACTATATTGCAAGGAGGAAGCAGTCACAGATGAAGCTGACACCACCTTTGCTGTCAGTGCGGTTTTCAGGAATATGTGAAATAAGTGCAGCCTCTTAATGCATAGCAAGGTGGTGAGTCTTGGCCCATCAGCACCCTTCATTTTACTACTATGAAACATCAACTGCTATTTTTGGTTTCCTGGGTTAGGGACACAAACTTTTTGTTCCTTCCCACGGTCACCGCACCGTCACCACAAACTTTTTCCAAACCTAACCAAGTGGTGACTAAATATCAAAGTGACAGGGAAAAAAGAATAAAAATGATTGAGATGTTTATTGCCACAAATATTTGAAATACTTAAAGGGAGTTCTCCTATTCAGTATCCATCCATCCATTCGCTTCCGCTTATCCTGTTCAGGGTCGCGGGGGGCCTATCCCAGCTGTCATAGGGCGAGAGGCAGGGTACACCTGTACAGGTCGCCAGCCTGTCACAGGGCCAACACAGAAAGACGAACAACCTTTCACACTCTCATTCACACCTATGGGCAATTTAGATTAGCCAATTAACCTGACCCCAGTAAGTGCATGTCTTTGGAATGTGGGAGGAAACCGGAGTACCCGGAGGAAACCCACGCAAGCACGGGGAGAACACGCAAACTCCACACAGAGAGAGGGAGAGACCTGGGCCAAGGTGGAATCGAACCCAGGCCTTCCAGATGGTATTCTAACTGTGAGGCAGCAGTGCTAACCACTGCGCCACCGTGCTGCCTCCTATTCAATATAAAATAAATAAATAAAAGTAGTTTAATAATAATAAATACATAGAAAAAATCAATAAAAGGAAAAGATGTGTAAAACAGCTGAAGGCAGTGCACAGCTGATAAGAATATATTTGTGTATAATGTGCCTGTGTAGTGTGTACTCATGTATTTGATAGCCTTTTAATAGTTCCTCACTCTGCTGGTGTGTGAACTGTGAATTCCTTTTTCTCCTACTAGGAGATAAAATAATTCACAGTTGGACCCTTTAAAACTGTCAGGGCCTTCCTGAAGCACCACTGCAACTACCAACCGGTCCCAGCAGATGACCCCCTCTCCCTGAGCCTGGTTCTGCTGGAGGTTTCTTCCTGTTAAAAGGGAGTTTTTCCTTTCCACTGTCACCAAGTGCTGCTCATAGATAGATAGATAGATAGATTTAAACTTTATTAATCCCTTGGGAGAGTTCCGTCAGGGAAATTAAGAGTTCCATAACACCCATCCAAAAAGAAGACAAACAACAGCACAAACAGGGAAGACAGGTGTCATGCAGCCGTTGTACAGCGCTACCGTTGATAAGAGGGGAACAAAGCAAACAATACGATAGTTAGGTTAAAAAAATTAATCTCGTCCTCACTCATTATGAGCACCTTTACGAGATTCCAAAAAAACAAAATGTGCTATATGCAAACGCATATGGGTGATCGGCTGTAGTCTCATCTCACGGTGTGCCCGGTAGGTGGCTGGGGGTGGGCTGGGGGATCTGGGTGTCTGATGGTCCTTGGACGGGAGACGGGGACTGCCGTTTTGTGGTTTCTGTGTACGGGCCCTGGATGTTGGTGGTGGGGGCTTGGACGGGCGCTCTTATGGGCTTGGGGCGTGGGACTGGGGTGCCCGTGGTGGTGGGCGCTGGCTCCGGGCCGGGTGGCCGGCTTTCTCCGCGGGGGTCGGGGTGTGGGGTCTGGGGCCCTGGTGCCCGGGGTTGCCCGTTTCCCGGTTGGGCTCCTCCCTGCATTGGGGGGGTCTGTGCCCCCTTGGGCACACCGCCAAGTGGGGTGGGTTGGCCCGCGTCGAGATGTCTGGCCGTCATTCCGGGATTCTGGGGTGCCCGCACATCCTTTGGGGTGGTGGGGCACGCAGGTGAGGGAACAGTAGTTTCCCACAGGGGGCCGTTGGTCCCGGACTCAGACACACACAGACACACACACACACACACACACACACACACTGGTCCTGAGTCTGTGTGAGACACACACACTGGTCCTGAGTCTGTGTGAGAGACATTTGTATGTGTGTGTGTGTGTGTGTGTGTGTGTGTGTGTGCGTATGTTTATAATACCTTGTGGGGACAATTTTCCTGACATATACTACGTTGTGGGGACCAATTGCTCCTTGTGGGGACTGGAACCTTGTCCCCACAAGGGGAAACCCTGTTTTTGGGTCAGGGGTCAGAGTTAGGGCTAAGGTATGAATTGAGTTTAGGTTAGGGTTAGGGTTAGGTATGTGATGGTTAGGGTTAGGAAAAGGGTAAAGGTAAGGTTTAGGCTGTAGAAATGAATGGAAGTCAATGGAAATTCCCCACAAAGATAGCAAAACACACTTGTGTGTGTGTGTGTGTGTGTGTGTGTGTGAGAGAGATATTTGTGTGTGTGGTGGGTGGGTGTGTGTGTGTATGTGTGTGAGAAAGAGATATTTGTATGTGTGTGGTGGGTGTGTGTGTGATATGTTGTCTTTTGTATGTGTGTGTGTGGGGGGGGTGTTTTTGTGTTGTGCTTGTCTGTGGTGTGGACTGTGGGTGCTGGCCTTCCCTGTACTGTGGTTGGGTGTAGGGAACTGGGGTGTTTAGTGAGCCAGTAGTTTGCTGGCTCTCTTCTTCTGGGGGTAGTTCTCTACCTCCCGGTCTTACATATCCTGGCTCTTCTCCTCCTCCCACTCAGTCAAACATTACATCACACACACGTAGGGTCTTGGGTGAGGGGGGCTTGTGCTGCGGTGAGTAGGGCCACTTCTTTGGCTCTGCTCACTATGTTGCGTGATGTCCCACTCTCCCTTTTTTATTACATTATACAGCTCACAACACGTCATAGTACACATGCCTTGGTGGGCAGGTGTGTCACACAGTGGTCAGTGTGTGGAGCCACTGAGGTGGCCCCACTTCTGTTCACTGCTGCGTGCTCCTCAATTTTATTTACATCTTGGACATTGAGGGCCTTGGGGGGTGGTGTGGATGGGCGCTGTTGCTCAGTGCTCATTACATCTGTCCCTCCAATTTTAATAGCACTGTAGTTTTCACACACATACATATTCTTCCCACTCCATACACTCATATACACCCAACATATCACTCCAAACACGTTGAGTGGAAGGAGGGTGGGTCTTCCACACTCTAGTTTCATGCACCCTGCCTGGGGTAGGGACTGGCTAGTGGTTTGGGGCCGGGTTGGCTGCTTCGCCGGGGTGCTGCTGGCTCTGTGCTGGTACCCTCTCACCCACACTTGGTGTCCATGTAAGTTCTGTGTGTGTGCGCATGAATGCGTGACAGTCATATGTGTGAGTATGAGTATATGATTTGTGTGTGCGTGTGTGTGTGTGTGTGTGTGTGTGTGCGTGTGTGTCTGTGCCTGGGTCTGTGGCTTGCTGAGCCTTGGCACCTGTGGGACATGGTTGCGGAGGGTGGGAGTCACCCCTCCCTATCACTCCCTACTGCTTCCTGCTGCTTCCCACTGGTTGCCACTGGCGCCCCTGGGGTGTCGGGTGCCCGTGGGTCCCGGGGTTCATGGCCGAATGTCTTGGCGTGGCTCTTGACCCGCTCCCTTGGCGGTTGTGTTCTGGGGGTGGTTCGGACCTCTTTAGCGTGGAGGGGGGGGTTCTGCTGGTGTCGGGCGGTTCTCGGGCGCCTGGGGCCTTGTGGCCGCATTCGCGGCTCGGTGGGGGGGTGCTGGCCTGTGGCGGGGGTTGGCTGCTCATTGCCTCTGGCTCTCTGGACTCTTGCCGTTTGGCCGTGGGGGGGGTCCGTCTGGGGTCTCCCTCCTTCCTCCTCTGGGGTGTGTGCGCAGTTGCCATCGGGATGTGTGGCCTCTCGTCTTCTGATGTCCTGGTGGGCCGTGGATAGGCCGCGTCCCCTGGGTCCTTCCCTGTTCGCCTCTGGATCACGGGGGGCGTGATTGCAGTTTCTTGCCCCCATTGGTGAGTACGTTCCATGACAGAGGCACATACACACATTATTTGGAAGCAACAGCAGGATTGTGTGTGTGTGTGTGTGTGTGTGTGTGTGCATGTGTAGATATGTGGATGTGTATGTATAGTTGTGGATATCATTCTTTGATTATTCTTTTCTCATCTTTGTTTTTTTTTTGTTTTTGTTTTTTTCTCTTTTCTTTTTTTTTCTTTTCTCTTTCTCACTCCTTTTCCTACCCTTTCCTTTCTGCCTGTCAGGCCTGGTGTAAATAAATAAAATAAAATTAAAATACAAACGTAATACATACTAACAAGAGTAGCCTATTGTAAAACTTACAGAGCTATTCTTGGGAAAGCAAATATGTTTGGTACACCAGAGCATTCGGATCATATTCCGATTGTGAAAACTGCCAGACATGACAGGCTAAAAAAAAAAAAAAACGCATATAGCACATTTATAGCACAGGAGCACTGGGGTGGGGAGGGGCAGGGGTGGACGGAAGCCAGCAGAGGCGAGAAGCGGGAAGTCGGGCTACTGTGGGGCTGAGTCAAACTCCCCCCTCAGCTAACAGTTCTGATAAGATGTGGAATGTTCATCAGCAGCTCGGGCTGGGGATATCAGTTCACACAGGTCAGACGACGGGACAGCGGGGGTGTAGAGCATCTGTTTACAAAACATCCAGGAGAAGAATGAGATAAGCGGCAGTCCAAGGCCGCCAGGGAGCCAAATTTCTGATTCTACACTTGTTTTGGTACAGACTCTACTGATTAATATGTTGAGCGCCTTTAGTCTTTCTGGCACCTCTCAGTACCAGGGGGTCTAGGAGGTTATTTTGATTGTTGGGGTTTCTCTGTAATTATTGCAATATGAAGCACCTTGAGATGACTGTTTGTTAAATTGAATTATTGAGGTGCTGAGCCATGCACACTGATCTTTCAAAGGCTTTCCAGTCCTTGCTGGTGCATTTCCAAACCAGGTGGTAAAGCAACCTTTCAGAAGGCTCTCTATGGTGCCCTCAGAGAGTTACTAAGTATGACAGTCTTTTAAATGTGTTAGGCCATACAGGCAGTGGTGTGAGTAGCTGTCAGCTGTTTGTCTATGCGGACTCTAACATATTTAAAAGCCTTCATGGGGCTATTATTTGTATCAAAAACAACTGTGTGCGTATGTGTGCGTGCGTGCGTGCGTGCGTGCGTGTGTATTCAGATCCATGCCTGTGCAAATTGCAGTCCATGCATGCATAATCCAGTATGTGCGTGGGTATTCAGTTCTGTGTGTAATCAGATTTGTAAATGTGTAGACAAATCTGTAAATGCATGCATAGATATTACAGTATTTCTGAATCACTAAAACATTAAACTCTAAACCAAATCCACAGAGGCCTAAACAGATTTCTGGAATCTCACACTCTTTTGGCCAAACCATGAACACAGTTCAGGCACTCAAACACATCCGGTTCAACTCAATCACTCTTTTTGTTGTGCAACAGCAAACACATTCTCAGTCACTAAACACACTGAACACATTGTTGCTAAACCATAAACACTGGCAGCAGAATGCAAACACAACTCCAACACCGCTGTCATCTGTTACACACAGCAACTCACAATTGAACACACATGTGTCCAATGATGTGAGCAGACCAACTGGGCAGAATAAAAGTCAGTTCAGTGTGCAGGTGGCACATGTGCCTCTACAATGGACAGACAGGAGGAAGAGTGCATGTGAGAGGTGGCGGACAAGGAGGAAGAGGATGAGGACGACCGAGAACAGTCATCACCGATGAGCTACAGCAACCATTGTACATCATGTCCTCGTCTGCAGGATGACCATGAGGGAAGCAGGACAAAGGGTCCAACCCAATCTGAGCAGATTCTCTGTGGCTGCATCATCAGGACATTCACTGCTCCATGCTGTACAACATCTGCCACACATTCTGCCACACTGGAAGTACTCTGATGTTCATTACAGTGCAATGTCCAAGTCCACTCCCCCCTTTCCCAGAATTGAACAATGACCACATGCGGGTGGCAGGAGCGCCCTTTTCACACAACATGTGGAAGTCCCTGGCCAGCAGGGTACCAGTGTCACCCACTTTGCAGTCACTGGTAACTGGGGGGTCCTCCACCATCATGCTAACCTGGGGCCATACAACACCGGACATCTCCTCACATTCCTGGGTGGTCTACAGGATCACACGGCTGCGTGTGAACAGCTGGATCAGCAAGCAGTTCCTCCTGTAGACGTCATAGTTTGGGACAATGAGAACTTTCACCGTGTGTCCAGATACACGAGTGGTTCACAAACAACCAGCACTACATGAACGTGTTCCATCCACCTTACAGCCCCTTCCTCAGTCCAATAGAGGAGTTCTTCTCTGCGTGGAGGTGGAAGGTGTTCCACCAACAGCCCTACACCAGGGAGAATATATTGGAGGCAATGGAGCACGGATGTGATGATGTTACTGTAGAGTCCTGTCAAGGCTGGATTCAGCACACAAGGGGGGGTTTCCCCGGTCGCCCCATTGCCTGTGATGTGGTTGAGGTCCTCTGGCCCCACACAGACATGATGGTGCAGACTGAATCTGGTGTACACTGATGTGCTTTCTGTTGTATGTTATTTATGTATGTTATTTACATATTGTTTGTTTATTGACATTCAGTCATGTCACTCTGACTGTGGCAGTGTTTCACTGTACACACTTGAAATAAACATTTTCTTTTGACTACATGCCCTGGATGCTGTGTTTTAAATTATTTGATGTCGTGTGTAACAGATTGTCATTTTTCTTCCCTCCCTAACCCTTCCTTATCTACCCTGCTTTGCTGCTTCGCTGCTTTAGAGCCTCTCTTCACACAGCTTCCAAACTGGAAATTATAATTATGGATCTGGTCAGCTGGTATCTCAGTGCTATTGATTGATCAAATTTTCACCATGAGGAGATTGGGGAAAGGAGAGCCCTCTTTCCTCTTATCCAATTGACATACCTGGCTGGCTACGTTATGGATGCCTGTGGAAGGTGGAAGATGACGTGCCTGGCTGTACTGTTGATTGAGGATGCTGTATATATATATTTGCCTTATTGATACCAGGATTCCTTCTGATTGGACTTGGGGATACCTGGCTTATCGTGAAATTCAGAAAGTCTGGGCAGCCGTTCAGGCCTTGGTAAGGCTGCCTGTGATGGGAATGCCGAGCAGTACAGACTCAAACTCAGACTCAGTATATCTGGAGCTGAATCAGAAGGGATGAGATCTTGGAGAAGTGGTTGTTTCTGCATGGCGAGGAACGAACCCAGAAAATTTGGATGATTGGATTTTTCACCATTGAGAGGTGCCAGAAAGACTAAAGGCTGTCAACAAATTAATCAGTACAGTCTGTACCAAAACAATTGTAGAATCAGAAATTTGGCTCCCTGATGGCCTGGGATTGCCATCATCTCATTCTTCTCCTGGATGTTTTCTAAACAGATGCTCTACGCCCCCGCTGTCCCATCTTCTGATCTGTGTGAATTGATATCCCCAAACCGAGCTGCTGATGAACATTCCACCTTTTATCAGGAACTGTTAGCTGGGGGGAGGGGGTCCGAGCCAGTCCACAGTAACATGAACCCACTCACCTTCACTGGCTTCCTTCCACCCCTGCCTCTCCCCACCCTAGCGCTCCCATGCTATATGTGCTGACTATGCAGAGGTTTTTTTTAACCTCATACTGTGCCCCCATTATGGGGCAAAATATGAGATGCTTTTTTCTCCTTACCTATCCCATTGTGTTTGCTTTGTTTTCCTCTTCTTAAATGCCAGCGCCTGTGACAGCAGCAAGGCTGCATAACACTTCTGTCTTTTGTCTCTGTATTTGGATGGGTGTTCTGAAATGCTCGTTATATGTTTGACATGTAACAACAATAATTTCCTCCTGAATTGTTTCTAAATTCTAACTTTACGTACAGCACTTTCGTCAACTTTTGTTGTTTTAAATGTGCAATATAAATAAACGTGACTTGACTTTTTGAATATATTTTTTACTTGCTGTATGTGTGATCTGACCACAGTGTTTTGTTTTGCACACAGGCAAATGATTTTGCTATTATGGTTTGATTTTCACAGGAAAGTCTAGGATTTTGAGAAATTAGCTTGAGTTTTTGGATTTGTGTTTAAGGTTTTGGGAAAATGGGTGGCAGGCTCAGGAAATGTCTGTTAACAGCTCAGAAATACTGTAATAAGCTGGAATTGAAGATTGCTGCTACTCCTCCTCCTCGACCTGTGCTTTGAGCATTATGACAGTTACTGTGACTCAGGGGTGTTGATTCATTTAAACTAACATATTCATCCTGCTGTAACCAGGTTTCTGTAAGGCACAATAAATCAACATTTTGATTAATTATTAAATTGTTTACTAACAGGGACTTGGAAGAGAGAGACCTAATGTTTAATAATCCACATTTAACTGTTTTACTCTTAAATATCTATGGAGTGGCTGTGGCTCAGGAGGTAGAACAGGTCATTCCTGGCTATCCCATAAAGTAGCCTTGGGCAAGATACTAAATCCTGAGGTGCTCCCAATGTGTTTATTAGAGTGTGATTATGTGTGTGTGAATGTTAGATAGAAATCACTTAGATGTAGAAAATGTTTGTTTGAATGGTTGCATGAGATATGCTTTCTAAAGTGCTTTGAGTGCTCATGTAGCATTGAAAGGTGCTATCTAATAACCAGTTCATTTACCATTTATATTGTCTTCATTCCTCCCTGCCTGGTGCTGTTCATCCTAGTCTGTGTTTTCCCATTATGTAAGAAGACTAAGAGCAACTGGGGCCTGACCAGACTGTTGCTCTGCCTTCTTCCTGACTCTTAGCCAAGCCATGCTGTGTCCTGCAGAGCAATGCTTTACTAACAAGTATTTTTGTGTCTAGAAGAGCTAGACTTGCAAGTTTTATATGTATATTGAAAACACTGTAAATGCCTTCTTTAAAGTCCTAGTAGCTGTGGGGGGTGGGAAGCCTTTTCCTCTTAACACATTTGTTTTTTCATTTTATGTTGGCAAGGCGAGAAAGAGGCCAGTGTTTTCATTTTTCCTCAATGATGAGTAACTTGTGTTCTTTTTTAGAATGTTTTATTTGTCATTTTAGCCATGCCCGTCATAACATTATCTACCTGAAAATGATAGATAAATAATTCTGTTTAAGACTGCAAATTTGCTGTGACATTGATCCTTCCTTGGGAGTTGGAAACACTCACTTTTATGTTAGGCTCTAGTTTTTCCCTAGGCTGGGCTGTTACAGTATTTCTGAACTGTTAACAGACATTTCCTGAGTCTGCCACTTATTTTCCCAAAACCTTAAACACAAGTCCAAAAACTCAAGCTAATTTCACAAAATCCCAGACTTTCCTGTCAAAATCAAACCATCACTGCAAAAATCAGTTACCTGTGTGCAAAACAAAACACTGTGGTAAATGGACTAGCTCTTTTCTACTCAGTATGAGCACTCAAAGCGCAATTACAACATGTTTACATTCACCCATGCACTCCCATTCATACAAGCACTTCCATGTTTGCTAAGCTAAGTGCTTTTTAATTAACTATCATTCACACACATTCATACTCCGACGGGACGGTCGGAGAGCAACTTGGGGTTAAGTATCTTGCCCAAGGATACATTGGCATGTAGCCTGGAGTAGCCAGGAATTGAACCGCTGACCTTCTGATCAGTAGGTGACCTGCTCTACCTACTGAGCTACAGCCACCCCTATGGTCAGATCTCACACACACAGCAAAAAAATATATATTCAGAAAGATCGTCTGTTTCACACTACATCAAATAATTTAAAACACAGCATCCAGGGCATGAAGTCAAAAGGAAATGTTTTTATTCCAAGTGTGTCCAGTGAAACACTGCCATAGAGTGACATGACAGTGCTGAATGTAGATAAACAAACAATATGTAAATAAAATAAATAGCATACAACAGAAAGCACATCAGTGTACACCAGATTCAGTCTGCACCATCATGTCTGTGTGGGGCCAGAGGACCTCAACCACATCACAGGCAATGGGGTGACCGGGGAAACCCCCCTTGTGTGCTGAATCCAGCCTTGACAGGACTCTACAGTAACATCATCACATCCGTGCTCCATTGCCTCCAATATATTCTCCCTGGTGTAGGGCTGTTGGTGGAACACCTTCCACCTCCATGCAGAGAAGAACTCCTCTATTGGACTGAGGAAGGGGCTGTAAGGTGGATGGAACACGTTCATGTTGTTTGTGAACCACTCGTGTATCTGGACACACGGTGAAAGTTCTCATTGTCCCAAACTATGACGTCTATAGGAGGAACTGCTTGCTGATCCAGCTGTTCACACGCAGCCGTGCAATCCTGTAGACCACCCAGGAATGTGAGGAGATGTCCGGTGTTGTATGGCTCCAGGTTAGCATGATGGTGGAGGAGCCCCAGTTACCAATGGCTGCACAGTGGGTGACATTGGTACCCCGCTGGCCAGGGACTTCCATATGTTCCGTGAAAAGGACACTCCTGCCACCCGCATGTGGTCATTGTTCAATTCTGGGAAAGGGGGGAGTGGACTTGGACATTGCACTGTAATGAACATCAGAGTACTTCCAGTGTGGCAGAATGTGTGGCAGATGTTGTACAGCATGGAGCAGTGAGTCACATCATTGGACACATGTTCAATTGTGAGTTGCTGTGTGTAACAGATGACAGCAGTGTTGGAGTTGTATTTTCATTCTGCCACCAGTATTTAAGGTTTAGCAACACACGTGTGAAGTGTGTTTAGTGATTGAGAATGTGTTTGCTGTTTTGCAAAAAAAAAGAGTGTTTGAGTTGCTCCGGATGTGTCTGAGTGCCTGAACTGCCAAAAGAGTGTGAGATTCCAGAAATCTGTTTAGGCCTCTGTGGTTTAGGGAATGGAGTTTAATGTTTTAGTGATTCAGAAATACTGTAATTAATCAAAGACCCAGACAAAGTTTTAATTCTTTTGAAAGCCTGACTCTTAGTCTTGTCCATCCTAATTTCGTCCACCTGGTCCTTACTCAGAGTTTCTGTCTGATTTCTCAGACTTTTTATCTGATTTAGTGCTCAGTTCAGATAAAAAAATTATAGTGGGTGATTTTAACATCCATGTAGATGCTGAGAATGACAGCCTCAACACTGCATTTAATCTATTGTTAGATTCAATTGGCTTCTCTCAAAATGTAAAGGAGCCCACCCACCACTTTAATCATACTCTGGATCTTGTCCTGACATATGGCATAGAAACTGAAGACTTAACAGTATTCCCTGAAAGCCCCCTCCTGTCTGATCATTTCTTAGTAACATTTACATTTACTTTAATGGATTACACAGCAGTGGGGAATAAGTTTTATTACAGTAGAAGTCTTTCTGAAAGTGCTGTAACTAAGTTTAAGGATCTAATTCCTTCATTGTTATGCTCTTCAGTGCCAACACAGTGCAGAGCAGCTACCTAAACTCTGCTCCCAGTGAGGTTGATTATCTCGTCAATAGTTTTACATCCTCACTGCGTATAACTTTGGATACTGTGGCTCCTCTGAAAAGGAAAGCTTCAAATCAGAAGTGCCTGACTCCGTGGTATAATTCACAAACACACAGCTTAAAGCAGATAACCCGAAAGCTGGAGAGGGAATGGCATCTCACTAAATTAGAAGATGCTCATTTAGCCTGGAAAAAGAGTTTGTTGCTCTATAAAAAAGCCCTCCGTAAAGCTAGGACATCTTACTATTCATCATTAATTGAAGAAAATAAGAACAACCCCAGGTTTCTTTTCAGCACTGTAGCCAGGCTGACAAAGAGTCAGAGCTCTGTAGAGCCGAGTATTCCTTTCACGTTAACTAGTAGTGACTTCATGGATTTCTTTACAAATAACATTTTAGACATTAGAGGAAAAAATTATTCATAACCATCTCAAAGATTATTCTTCATGTTCGGCTGCTTTCAGCACTGCTGGTATTTATTTAGACTCTTTTGCTCCAGTTGATCTTTCAGAGTTAACTTCAATAGTTACTTCCTCCAAACCAGCAACATGTTTATTAGATCCCATTCCTACTAGACTGTTCAAAGAAGTCTTTCCAATTATTGATGCTTCAATCTTAAAAATGATCAATCAGTCTTTATTGGTTGGCTGTGTACCACAGACCTTCAAGGTGGCTGTAATTAAACCTCTACTTAAAAAGCCATCACTGACCCAGCTGTCTTAGCTAATTATAGGCCAATCTCCAACCTTCCTTTTCTCTCAAAGACTCTTGAAAGAGTAGTTGTAAAACAGCTAACTGATCATCTGCAGAGGAACGGTTTATTTGAAGAGTTTCAGTCAGGTTTCAGAATTCATCACAGTACAGAAACAGCATTAGTGAAGGTTACCAATGATCTTCTTACAGCCTCTGACAGTGGACTCATCTCTGTTCTTGTCCTGTTGGACCTCAGTGCAGCTTTGATACTGTTGACCATAACATTTTATTACAGAGATTAGAGCATACTATAGGTATTAAAGGTACTGCACTGCAGTGGTTTGAATCATATTTATCTCATAGACTCCAATTTGTTCATGTAAATGGGGAGTCTTCTTCACACACTAAGGTTAATTATGGAGTTCCACAGGGTTCTGTGCTAGGACCAATTCTATTTACATTATACACACTTCCCTTAGGCAGTATTATTAGAAAGCACTGCATCAATTTTCATTGTTAAGCAGATGATACTCAGCTTTACCTATCAATGAAGCCAGATGACACACATCAATGAGTTAAGCTGCAGGAATGTCTTAAAGACATTAAGGCCTGGATGACCTCTAATTTCCTGCTTCTAAATTCAGATCAAACTGAAGTTCTTGTTCTCGGCCCCACAAATCTTAGAAACATGGTGTCAAACCAGATACTTACTCTGGATGGCATTACTTTGGCCTCCAGTAACACTGTGAGAAATCTTGGAGTCATTTTTGACCAGGATATGTCCTTCAATGCACATATTAAACAAATATGTAGGACCGCTTTTTTGCATTTGTGCAATATTTCTAAAATTAGAAACATTTATTATTTCTAGGGTGGACTATTGTAATTCATTATTATCAGGCTGTCCTAAAAGCTCCCTGAAAAGCCTTCAGCTGATCCAAAATGCTGCAGCTAGAGTACTGACAGGGACTAGAAAGAGAGAGCAGATTTCTCCCATATTGGCTTCTCTTCATTGGCTCCCTGTTAAATCTAGAATAGAATTTAAAATCCTTCTCCTCACATACAAGGTCTTGAATAATCAGGCACCATCTTATCTCAAAGACCTCATAGTACCATATCACCCCAACAGAGCACTTCACTCTCAGACAGCTGGCTTCCTTGTGGTTCCTTGGATACTTAAGAGTAGAATGGGAGGCAGAGCCTTCAGCTTTCAGGCCCCTCTTCTGTGGAACCAGCTCCCAGCTTGGATTCAGGAGACAGACACCCTCTCTATTTTTAAGATTAGGCTTAAAACTTTCCTTTATGATCAAGCTTATAGTTAGGGCTGGATCAGGTGACCCTGAACCATCCCTTAGTTATGCTGCTATAGGCCTAGGCTGCTGGGGGGTTCACATAATGTTTCTTTTCATTCACCTCTTTTTACTCTGTTTATACTCCACTCTGCATTTAATCACTAGTTATTATTAATCTCTGTCTCTCTCCCCCCCTCTCAGCAGATGACCCCCCCTCCCTGAGCCTGGTTCTGCTGGAGGTTTCTTCCTGTTAAAGGGAGTTTTTCCTTCCCACTGTCACCAAGTGCTGCTCACAGGGGGTCGTTCTGACTGTTGGGTTTTCTCTGTATTATTGTAGGGTCTTTACCTACAATACAAAGCGCCTTGAGGCGACTGTTTGTTGTGATTTGGCGCTAAACAAATAAAATTTAATTGAATGTAAGCATTCATGTAATCAGACATGCAAAGGTCCAGTACAGTAAAGAATATCTGCACACATTGAAATCTATGTAGTGATCTAAGCATTTGAATTGAAGCAGCCTTGTAGAGCTGCAACAGTGAATAGAACTGAATGTTATTGTAAATATTGAGTTTCTCTTTAATTATCTGTTCCAAAACCACATCTGTCACCCAGATAATCCAGGTGCAGTTTTATTTTACTTCACAGACTGTTGTACCATTGTGAGAAAACTAATTGTCTATCACAGCTTACATTCAGATGGAAATCGAAATTTAAAGAACATTTCAGAGCACATTTGAAAGATACCAAAGAGTTTTTCCTTTTTTCCCTACAGAAAGAGTCAGTCCAGTGGAATTCCTGACTACAGCCTTGAGATCCAAATTTGTCATGGCAACCCTGATGATAAAAGGTCTCACTCTCTATGACGTTTGAAGATCAAGGAGCAATGTCCAAAATCAAACCCTGTGCTACAGGTAGTTATGGCATTGACTAAGTTAGGCTATTCATTCACACAAAATGCAGAGAATGGAGAACAGAGGGCAAGAGGAAAGAAAGGAAATGTGTGATCAATACAAGTCTGACAGGTTTACAGTTTTTCTTGAAACATCCCTCCATGTCTCTAAACTGTAAGCACAAAACTCAATTTTCAAACTACTTTCAGGAAACCTCTGTGTCTTCCTGCAAAACCAAACTTTTGCCTCAAAACAGCTCAAACAGTGCTGTCAGATCAGACCCCGAGTCAATCAAAATGAAAAACACTACAGAACAGTCATTATGCACAACATAGAAAAAAGGAAAACACAACGATCAGGTCATAAAGTCTTTAGAGATGATCTTTACTGTTCACAAAAATGGTTTTTCAAAACAAAACTCCTGTTTAGCAATTGTAGTACACACATACATACACACATACACACACACACATATACATATATATATATATATATATATATATATATATATATATATATATATATATATACATACATACATACATACATTACAACAACAAAAGTGCATACAGTATCTACTCCTCTTCCTCTCTGATTGTTTCTGTTTATAGTAAAAGCCTCAACAACCAGGGCTCCTTGTACTGGCTTATATTGGTTTCTTCACATCGTTAGCCACCTGTGTGATCAATTTTCAGTTGCTGTGTTTAATTTGAGACACCTGTGCTCTCGCCTTTTGCTACCTGTGCTTACCATTATGCAACCCAGTGCATCACAGTGCAAAATGTGTTTTAGTGAGCGAAAATATGTTTGCCAGTTGTGTCTATCAAGGTGAAAAGTGCTTAAGGTTCTGCCAAAAAAGGTGACCATTTCAACAAATGGGTTCAGGGCACTGAGCATTTGGTTCAGACAGCAGTGTTCAGTGTTTTGGCAATTGAGAAAAACTGTAATATGCTCAGATAGCACAAGTCTTACTGATGATGTTACTATTTTTCCAGTTTCTAAACTCTAAACACTGCTGATAGTAATGTGACTTTCAGAAGTTTCTTTTTGTATTAGTTTTTATAAATCTATTGTTAAAGAAAGTTGGTCAATTTTGAAAAGCTATTCTTTCATTATTAATCTCATACAGTTGGAAAACCTGGGATGTAAAGATTAGCCAAGACTTTTTTTGTTTTGTTTTAACGGTGGTAAACAATGCATGGCCTCCTCAAACAATATGCAGTGAAATAAAAATTGCCAAACTTGCTAGTTAATTTTTTTTTTGTATGCCGACATCAAGATAGTGTTTAAATTGTGCCTGTGGGATTATTTCTATCTCACCCATGCATGTGTGACAGTAGGATTTAATTCAGTTTTCATATGAGGAATGTTACGGGTGCCAGATGCCACCTCTGCCCACAGAGGGTCAACTTCAACCAGCTGGGTGGCTTGTATGAAACCTGCAGTGAAAGTTATGAATTATGCAGTGTTTACAATAAAATGCACTACTGCTCTGGATCTGATGAGATTCCAACATGGTAAAAACAAAATCCATTAAGAAAAACTATCCTGATAACTTCCTGCCAGAACATTTTCTGTTTTTTTTATGGAAAGTTCAGATTTTTCCATCAATAGTAAAATGGAAAATTCTGCTTATATCACCATTCACAGGTATTTCCTTCCACTCATACTCATTAAATGTACTTTTTCATATCCTTCAGCAAACATTTCTATACAATTACGTCCTATCTTCATCTTTGTTATGATCTCTACTTAGTACACAACAGCACTGGTACACTTAATTACTGGTACATTTAATGTTAAACAGCCCTTTGTTTTCTTCAACCCAAAATCTATGCTAAAATATAATGACACCATCCATCCAAACATCCATCAATGTCATCCACTGACATTGATATATATATATATATATATATATATATATATATATATATATATATATATATAATGTATATAGTGCTTATGTATATGTGTATAGTATTTTTCTATTTTATATTATTTTATTCTATTCTACTTTTAGTTCATTTGTTTGACTCATCCTTTACATTTTTCTCTGTACGGAGCTGCTGTAATGTGCAAATTTCCCCGTTGTGGGATCATTAAAGTTTTATCTTATCTTATCTTAATGTCTCATGATAAAATGACTATATAGGAATACATGAATTAATCAGTACAGTTTTTCCTCATGTTCATGAGCATGCATTAAAGTGGCTTCAAAGTGTTTTCTTCAAACGTGCCTGACAAACACTGACACACACTCCATTTAACAATATGCAGAATCACTGCCTCACAGGTGCTTCATGTCAGCCAAACAGCTGCAGTTTACATCCATGAGACAGTGAACATATATAGTGAGCTATGTCCAAAAACTGACCACCAAATTACATTCACTGAGTCTCAGTGAACATTTGTCCTCGATCAGCCATTCTCAAAGTCAGGAGTGCTGCAGCCCACTTAATCAAAATACAAGAGAAAGTGATGCATTTCCCTTAAAGTTTTATTTAAAAAAACAAACATAAGCTGTTGGCTATAACTTGCTAATGTTAGCCAGTCATATGTAAACTGTGTGACCCACCTGCCACTGGGACACTTTAACACAGGGGTAGGGAACTCCAGGCCTCGAGAGCCGGTGTCCTGCAGGTTTTAGATGTGTCCCTGATCCAGCACATATAGAAGTCATCAGCAGGACTCTGGAGAACTTGACTGCAGACTGAGGAGGTAATTCAGTCATTTGAGTCAGGTGCGTTGGATCAGGGACACATCTAAAACCTGCAGGACACCGGACCTCGAGGCCTGGAGTTCCCTACCCCTGCTTTAACACAAGAGCAGTAAATTTAGGTCAGAGTAATGAGTAATATATCACAAACTAACCACCTCCTGTTACCAGTTTGAATTCACTTTTTATTTAAACAAATACATTTATATAAATATATAACTACACACAGTATGCAGTACTGTACTTGTGAGTAAATTCCATCTGAATTTGTTATTTTTTACACTTTGGAAATCACTGTCCTAGATGAATACCGTAGTCTTTATTTTACAGTATAAAGTGTCTGAGACTGCTAACTGGTGCAATATGAATAAAACTGAACCGATCAAAAGAAGGTGTTCATGAAATCTGCATTTATTAGAACAGAACAAATGGACCTCAGACTTCTGCTCATATAATAAATTACACAGAATAAAGCATTAAATTAAAAATAAGAGCATTATACCATACATGTTTTACTGACAAGCTTTTCAAAGACAATGAGGAGCAGACAATGAGCAAAGCACCATTACAACTGCATGTTTTAATGAAGGCTTTAAAACAGCAGTCCGTGCTCGGGGTGTCCATTTTTTATAAAAATCCTCAGTGACAGTCCCTCTCAGTGCTCACCTTTTTCTCTGCTGTGCTCAACATGCTGTTTAACTTTGGTAGGGGAGAAAAGTTTGATATGTTCTATGACCATTAAATGTTAGAAAAATGAGGTCATGGTCACTTTCAGTGCAAAAACCTCTGTGGACACAGACCCTAACAAGTCAACAATAAGACATGACTACAAAATGACACAAGAGGCTGGGGGAAGAGCAAGCATTATTGCAGGAACTTCAGCCGTCTGGGTAAATGTGTCCTGTTCCTCCATCTCAGCCTTTGGAGTCGTGGTGAGCTGTGTGGAAGGCAAGGTTGGACCCAGGACTGAACTTAGTGTGATTTATTGAGGGAACGACAAGGAAATAATAACAATAAAACTGGAGCTGGACAGGTGCCAGAACTAAATACAAAACAGTGGCACAGGGAGACACACACAGCAGGGGAACACACTGACACAACAAAGAACTGACACAGACCGAGGGTTTAAATACAGACACAAGGTAACGAGAGGCTCAGGAACAGGTGGAGACACAGCTGGGAATAATTAAACGGGACAAGAACAGGAAGTAGATTAATACAAGACTAAGACTTAACAAAGTAAAACAGGAAATAACTGAATACTAAGACAGACACAGACGTGACACCACACTGGCATTAAAACTGAATACAGAAACACACAGAGGGCCACAGAGACATGAGGAAGATAAGAACACAGGGACTCAATATAACTAATAACAGGACTTACAAACTGTAACAGAAAAGGAATCAAAACCATATGAAAACTGGGAAAGGACAGAACAGAAGCTAAAGGAACAAAAACGCTGGGCAAACGGTCCCAGAGCATCACATTTGGGCCTGGTCGGGATTTATTCTGAGAGGAAAAATGTAAGAAATTAAAGTTTTTTTGTTTGTTTTCTTTTAAGCTGCAAATGAAACAAAATGAATAAAACTACAAAGTTTAATATTGAGCAAACTGAGGTGGAAAATAACTTGAAAATAAATTGAATTTCTACCTCTGAAAGCCAGCAAGAAAGAGCAGAGTTATGCTTTGGTCAGACCTGCTGAGGATCATCATTAATAATTTACCTATAAGATTCAAGATTCAAGATTCAAGATTCAAGAAGTTTATTGTCATGTACACCGCAAAACACTGTGGTTATGCTGAGCAATGAAATTCTTACTTGCGACTGCTTTACAAACAATTGAAATAAGCAACTAAGTTAAAATAAAATTTAAGAACTAGTATATTAGGAAAGTAAAAGTAGAAAATAAAAATAAATAAATAATAAAGCAAGTCCAATATATACAGATATATACAGATGAAAGAAAGGCAGGTAATCACAGTTTGGTAATCAGTCAGTGGTTCAGTAGCCTGATGGCCTGTGGATAGAAACTGTTTTTTAGTCTGGTTGTTCTTGCTTTTACACTCCTGTAACGTCTGCCAGACGGCAGGAGTGTGAACAGTGTGTGCTGTGGGTGGGTACGGTCCTTGATGATGTTGTGTGCCCTCTTTATTACCCGGGTATTATAAGTGTCCTGTAGTGATGGGAAGGCAGCTCCACAGATGAATTGTGCTGTTTTGATGACACGCTGGAGAGCCTTCCTGTCCTGACTGGTGCAGTTTCCATACCACACCGTGATGGAGTTTGTCAGGATGCTCTCCACAGTGCATCTGATATAATACATGTAGAGTTGCATGCATGTGCCTAAACGTGCTGCATTTGGTGAGAGCTGTTGATCCACCTTTAAAATAATCTCTAAAGATCTGAATGTTGAAGACACACAAATATCTCTGCTTGCTGTTAGGCTAAAAGCTTGACATAAACATAATCTATAATGTGTTAAGGAAAATAAAGGCAACTGTAAAATGTGAGTTTAATTATAGAACTTATATCAGAAATTATACCCAAATTATTCCTCCCTGTCAGTACTTCAGCAGAAACAGCAGTTACCTATATATCACTGACTTTAGCTCGTTAGCTAACTAGCAGCCACAGCTGTGTAAGCCCTGAGAGGGTGCTGTTACCATGATTAGCAGGTGTGGCTATAAGCAGCAGCTCCAGAGTCCAAAATCCAGATGAAGCCTGTCAGTGTGATTTCTGCCCTCCCTCCTAATTTCCCCTCCTTTTGGGGTCCTTGCTCCTGTTGTGCACTGCAGTAAAGAAATATATAAAAAACACCTGGAAATAACCAATACAGAAAATTCCTTTACATTCATACAGAATATTGTCCTGTATTTTTATGGATGTTTATACAGTGAACATTTCAAACAATTGGAATCATAATGAAATAAAATACTGTTGTTGTTTACTTATAATAAGCCTACATGTGAAGGTTTTGTGCCTTTGTAGGTAATTTTTGATCTCTAAAATAATATACAAGACTGTAGACTTTAGGAATTCAACCCTGGTGTCGCGGGGCAGCTTTAGCCACATCCGCTGGGCAGCGTTGGACCGGCTGGGGCTTTCCCTGGAGGACCAGTGCCACCATTTCCACGGCTCAAGGATGGAGATGGGAGATTCACCTACACTCAATGGCTTTGGGGCGCTGCGGCCAGACAAAGTGCTTGCATTACTCCCTTCGTCCAGCTCAAAACTACTCACCAAGTGGCAAGGACCCTTTGTGGTCGCACAAGTGGGAGACATTGATTATTAAGTAGTGTGGTCGGATGGGAGATGGGCCACACAGATGTCCTACCTCAACCTCCTGAAAGCATGGAGAGAGGCAGAAGCTGTTTCTCTGGTGAGCCTGGTGAAAGACAGAGATGAGTTGGGGACCGAGGTGCCAAATTCAATGGTAATGGTAAATGGACTAGTTCTTATATAGCGCTTTTCTACTCAGATATGAGCACTCAAAGCACTTATACAACACATTTTACATTTACCCATGCACACCCATTCATACAAGCACTTCCATGATTAATTAATTAAGCTAAGTGCTTTAATTATCTAACATTCACACACATTCATACTCCGACGGAACGGTCGGAGAGCAACTTGGGGTTAAGTATCTTGCCCAAGGATACATTGGCATGCAGCCCGCAGTAGCCAGGAATTGAACCACTGACCTTCCGATCAGTAGGTGACCTGCTCTACCTACTGAGCTACGGCCACCCTCAATCATTCCCACCTCACTCCACTGTGATGACATCTCACTCCAGCCCAAACAACAATTGTTGCTGCATTACAAAAGTGGTTTGCAGATGTGTTCTCCCTTTGACTGGTCACACCATTCTCATCCAGCACTGCTCTGAGACTCACCCAGGTGTGACGTGTGTTCATGACCCTATCAGTTACCTGAACGCAAGACACAAATAGTTCAGAAAGACTTGTCACAATTTGATCAACAAACTCCTGGAGTGTTTGGGCACTTTTTTACAACACAGGATTTGATCAAGGGCTACTGGCAGGTTGCCATGTCTGCATGGGTTATATCAGCTTGTCAGTTCAATTCAGTTGTATTTACATAGCACCAAATCACAGCAAACAGTCCCCTCAAGGTACTTTATATTGTAAGGTAAAGACCCCACAATAATAGTACAGAAAAAAACCAACAATCAGACGACCCCCTGTGAGCAGCACTTGGTGACAGTGGGAAGGAAAAACTTCCTTTTAACAGGAAGAAACCTCCAGCAGAACCAGGCTCAGGGAGGGGGGGTCGTCTGCTGTGATTGGTTGGGGGGAGGGAGAAATGTTTTGACTTGATTTTAGTGTGGGGGTATGGATTACTGTATTGTTTTTGTACTGTAATGTAATGTTTTTTGTTTGTTTTTTTTGTTGCTGGGGTCCCTGTATAAGCTAAAGCAGCTTCTTGGGAGTTTCCCCTTTTACAAATCTTACAGGCGTGGTGTTGTGCACATGTATTCATCTTAAAGGTTTGTGAATAAAGAGATAAAAGAAAAAAGAAAGAAAAGAAAAGACAGGACAAAAGACATGGCTGTCACCCTTCTTTGCGGCCTGTTCGGCACCCCGGTCACTTTCTAGCCTCTCACGGTGCTGCATCTGCACACTGCACATGCCACCGCCTACCTGGATGATGCCATCATCCACAGTGATTGATACCTGGGTGGAGCATGTGCAGTGGGTGGCCACAGTGCTGGAGTTTCTGAGGCAGGTGGGGTTCACAGCCAACCCAAAGAAGTGTGTGGTTGGATGGAGGGCGGTACCAATTGGGAGGTGGGCAGGTGTGTCGTCAGGTGGAGAAGACAGCAGCCATCTTATCCTGCCCACCTTCCAAGACCACAAAAGAAGTGAGGTGGGTTTGGGGGCAGGCTGGTTATTACTGCAGGTTCGTTCAGAGCTGAATGGACCCTTAACTGACCTCACCCGAAAGGGTGTCCCTGATCAGGTCCAGTGGACAGAGCAGCGCCAGGTGGTGTTTGTAGAAGTGAAGCAGGCTTTCTGTGGGGAGCCCCTGCTCCACACTCCTAACTTTTCCCTCCCTTCTGTTCTGCAGACTGATGCTTCAAGCAGAGGGCTGGTGGCCGTTTTGTCGGTTTGCAGATAGGAGATGTCGACCGCCTGGTGGTGTACATTAGACGGAAGCTGTCAGAGCGTGAGACCAGCTACAGCACTGTCGAGGAGGAGTGCTTGGCAATCCGGTGAGCGGTCGACTCTCTTCACTATAACCTCCTGGGACCCTCCCTCACTCTCTGCTCGGACCATACGCTGCTACAGTGGCTCCATCGCATGAAAGATGCCAACGCCCACATCATCCATTGGTACCTAGATTTGCAACTGCACAAATTCAAGGTGATCCATAGGCTGGGTGTGCAGATGGCCATCTTCCTCTTTCGCTCGTGGGGAGGGGCAGAGTAGGTTAGGCCGGACAGCTCCCCGGCCTAAGTTGGGTGATGGGGTATGTGGTAGTGTGGAATGGTTTGTGGAGGGCTGGTGCAGGGGGTTCGGGAGGACGGCGTCTGGGGAAGTGACATGGTCTAATAACGTCTCTTTATATGTGTGCAGCAGCCTGTCGGGATGAGTGTGTGGCTGTAGGAGTTCGGAGCTGGCAGCAGCAAAGACAACAGCTAGAGCTGGTGGGCAAAGCCTTGCACGAACAGGAACAGTACAAAAGCTGCGTGTGACACAAAAATAAAGATAACAAACTGTAAACTGGTGTTCAGTGTTGGAGGCTCCAGCTGATCATGCTCAGACCTTCACCTCCCTTTGGAGTACCAGCTGCAGGAGAAGGGGGGAAACTGGGAATATCTTCATGATTATGTTTCTACTTCACATTCAGGATTACTCAGAGCTGCAACTCTGCTAAATATGGAGGACCAGGAGAGTTGTGCTCTTTAAAATAAAGCATTTCATACGTTAATTAATTTTGAAATAAAATATTTATTAGTAAATTTACTTCAATTTACAAATTACTTTTTAATTTATTCTATTTATTTAGACATTAATAAAGTAATTTATTGTTTGATATTTCAATCTACAATAAAAAGAGGAATTATAAATAAACACTGGGTCATTACATCTCAAATCAGCAAATTTGTACATCATTTTCTGCTCGACCATCTCTAATTTACATCCACAGTTTAAACATATATAATGAAAAATTTAGCTTCATATATCAAATACTTTTAAATGTTTTTAATCTTAACTTACAAGCTATAACTCACAAACATGTCCATGTTACCAGCTTCCTTCTTAAGAATTTTTCCTGACTCTTTTGGAATGATCATTACTGATGAAGGTTGAAGGAGAAAGAGATCAGGAGGTAAAGCAGTCCAGGTTGCTGGTTCTCCTGTACGGGTGCCTGGTGCCAAAAAGGGGACTCAAAGTGCTGTCAAAGCTGGAACAGCCTTCGTGAAGATGGTGTGCAACAGATGTGGAATGTATGTGTCCTCATCTTCCAGAGGAGTCCCATTGCTGTATACAACATTCAGAGCGTTATGGGCACAGAACCAACACCGATCAGACATAACATTGTGACCACTCGTATAATACTGTGTTGGTCCCCCTCCTGCTGCTCAAACAGCCCTGACCCATCGAGGCATGGACTCCACTAAACCCCTGAAGCTGTGCTGTGGTATCTTAACTGAGATGTTAGCAACAGATCCTTTAAGTCCTGTAGGATTTGAGGTGGGGCCTCCAGACTTGTCTGTCCAGCACATCCCACAGATTGGATTGAGATCTGGGGGATTTGGAGGCCAAGTCAACACCTCAAACTCTCCTCAAGCCATTTTTGGTTTGTGGCAGGGAGCATTATCCTGCTGAAAGAGCCCACAGCCATCAGGTGGAGCCTATCCCAGCTGTCATAGGGTGAGAGGCAGGGTACACGTGTACAGGTCGCCAGCCTGTCACAGGGCCAACACAGAGAGACAGACAACCATCCACACTCACATTCACAGCTATGGGCAATTTAGAATCACCAGCTAACCTAACCCCTGTAACTGCATGTCTTTGGACTGTGGGAGGAAACCCACGCAGACACAGGGAGAACATGCAAACTCCACACAGAGAGGCCCGGGCCGAGGTGGATTCAAACCCAGACCTTGTAGCTGTGAGGCAACAGTGTTAACCACCATGCCACCCCCTAATGAATATTTTATTGCACAATTAATTAATAATTCATCAAATGGTTTATTTTGATGAATGCAATCCTCCAGGTCCTCCATAGATAGTACATTTTGTGAGTTACAGTACTCATAAATAAATGTTGCTTTATCAAAACCAGTTTTTGTTTTGGGAGCTTCAGGAATGTAGTGGCAGGTGTCCTGCTCTGAGAAATGCTGGCATGTGTGTAACTCCAGTGAAGCAGTATTCTTCTGAGACATCATCAGTCCCTTTTTTATTGAAACGTTGCTGATAATACTTGTGTACTTGTACTCTTTCCCCCATAAAGATGACATCTGACAGCCACTCTAACAGGCATCCAGGGGGAAGACTTAAGTTTTTGAATGTCAGCCATTTACTTGTATTGTTATACTCTTATACTGTTATTATTATATTATCAATAGTTTTATGTAATTAAAGGTTTTCCTTGTATGAAATATAATTAATTTGCAGTTGTTGTATAATGAGAAATGTTTTAAGGAGGTAAAGTCGAGGTTGCAGAATTCGACATTTTGGGGTTTTTCCCGTTTGTTTACTTGTGTTAATGCAAATGTATGCTGACACATGTATGTTCAACAGCTGATTCTGTCTAAACAATATGTAAACTTTGCTCGTCTTATTGTCACTTTGGACAGAGAAGTAGAGCACAGTTCAGCGTCTGTGTGCTCCAGTCTCCAGCTTACAATGAAAACAAAGAAACAAACAAATGTGAGGCAAACACAAACACAGCTCAGCTGACTTCAGAAACATGTTGGCTTCAGTAAGATTTAACAAGAGCCGAATGACACACAAGCTGAACACACAAATATTGCCTAAATACACTTCATATGTTTCAGTTACGTTTGCACAACTAGTCGCCCATGGGTGCAGCTGCTGGAGTGCTATCAGGGTTATGATTCAGGTACATATGTAATAAATCAATCACCATGTTTTTTTATTCAGTAAAGGTTGTTTGTTACTTTTGATGAATATTATTAAAAATATAAGAACTGTTTGTGCTTTGTACCCATTTGTGATGCCTGTTGGCATTATGGGTAATGGGGATTACAGGTCAACCAATCAGCTCTTAGGTCCAATAACACAAACATGTATTATTTCAAACATTCATGTGGGCTAATATCATAGCACAAGAGATTTACATCGTGTTTACATAATTTATTAAGTTGTTCATATGGACAATTTATATAAACCACTCAGCAGAGCATCAAACTTTAATTCATTCATTTGCTTTGTATTCATTAACAAATGACCACTGGCTCTCTGACCTTAGTATTTGTCCCAGAATGCAGTGAAAAGACCCTCCATGACTACTGTAGCACTGTATGTGCAAACAGAAACAATATTTGATGAACCTTTACTTTGTAACGTAGCTTACGTTACAAACTGACATTAGGTTTCCATTTGTAATAATGTAAGCCAAACAACCCAGGCTGGACCTGCGTGACTGTCACAGCACAGCAGGTTCTGTGCTCTGACCGTCATTACAAGAACATTTCAGGAGAACTTTACAGTGCACCAATGCACCTGCAGCCAGGTGGGTCAGCAGCCAATGGGAGCTAACAGGGTGTATGAAGAACCATCTTCATAAGAATTTCTTCTTGGAGTTTCTGAGAAGTATTGGCTGCATGATGTTGTTAGCTTAGGAAAAAACTAGATGAAGAGTCAGCTGGAAATATGTGTTCAGTGTTCATTTTATGATGAAGGGAAATTTATTTTGACAGGCCAAATCATCCACAGGCATCCTACTTGCACAACAATAGAAATATATTGAGCTATGGAAGCAGTGACAGGATAGAGAATTGTATATGAAAAATCATGATCTTTTACAAATACCAAAAAGCAGCTTTAATATTTTTGAGCTTTTGTTTTGAAAATCAAGTGTAATTTTGTTAAAATTGTTTGAAAGTTGAAACAATACTTTAATTCAATTCAATTAAATTTTATTTATATAGCACCAAATCACAACAACAGTCACCTCAAGGTGCTTTATATTGTAGGTAAAGACCCTACAATAATACAGAGAAAACCCAACAGTCAGAACGACCCCCTATGAGCAGCACTTGGTGACAGTGGGAAGGAAAAACTCCCTTTAACAGGAAGAAACCTCCATCAGAACCAGGCTCAGGGAGGGGGGGGAGACAGAGATTAATAATAACTAATGATTAAATGCAGAGTGGAGTATAAACAAAGTAAATAAGGTGAATGAAAAGAAACAGTGCATCATGGGAACCCCCCAGCAGCCTAGGCCTATAGCAGCATAACTAAGGGAGGGTTCAGGGTCACCTGATCCAGCCCTAACTATAAGCTTGATCATAAAGGAAAGTTTTAAGCCTAATCTTAAAAATAGAGAGGGTGTCTGTCTCCTGAATCCAAGCTGGGAGCTGGTTCCACAGAAGAGGGGCCTGAAAGCTGAAGGCTCTGCCTCCCATTCTACTCTTAAGTATCCGAGGAACCACAAGGAAGCCAGCTGTGATTTGCACAGAAGTCCAATAACAGAAAACCACTCAGGCTCTGTAAACAAGGCTGGGTTCTCTGAACTGTCATTAGTGCAAACAACAGTCAGGACCTGTTACCTGGCCTGAAGGTGCAGGGAAGCGACCTCTCATGTACCGGTGAAAACTCCAGCGTACAGGCAGCAAGCAGCAAGCTGTGAATGTGAATTACCATCTTACCAAATCTACGCTTATCGTTAGGTTTGGTTTCACATTTCCTTCAGTGCCGCCTGCTCTGGTGGGTGCAATACATTTGACTATGGTCTCTAACTTCCTGTTTCTAAGAACAGTCACCAATAACCTGAGGTTTTTCCACGCCGTGTGAGACCAAGTGGGGAAAATCGATTGGAAACCGTGTACTGGGGGCTTCTGTTTTGGACTACACATCCTCCTCACTGTCACCTACCCTGCCTGAGTTCTTAGCTGTTTGGGAGGCCATGCTGGGGGGCAGGTAAGGGCCAACAAAGCTGACATTAAATTGATGTCACGCCTGCTGTTGCTAACCCCCATTTCTGCCAGTTGTGCACCTCTCAATTTTTGTAACTTGGCACATTGTGCACCTGGTTTCCAAAGCTACAAACATTTATTACAAGTACCATTAGTACAGAAAGAGGCTGAGGAATCACTACACATCTTACATGCTGAACAGGAAAATGCCAGCGAGGCAGCTGGAGAACTGCAGGCCACAATACATTAATACTATCAATACAATTTGCAGGTGATTCAAGAGAACATATGCTCTGATAAAGCACGTGTAGGTGACAATATGAAATAACTCGCTATGTAAAAGTGACATTTCGGGCGTCCGGGTGGCTTAGTGCTTAAAGCCAGCAACCACATACATGTGCCACATTGTGACGCAGGTTTGAGTTCCACCCTGTCACCACCTTGCTCACGTGTCCTCCCCTGTATCTTCCCCTGTTTCCTGTCTCTCCTCTACTGCAAATAAAGCCGCTGTGGCCAAAAATGAAAGAAGTGACATTTCATATTTATTAGACAATAATGAAACAGATCAAATAAATCTCAATGTTAGGATACTAATGATGGTCATGAATAAGACTAAATGCAAGCAGATGTCCTTTAGCTCAAGAGATAAGATTAATATAATATATAACATATATATTATATATAGGTCAGCACCTCTAGATTATTAATATTATAGGTTATAATCAGTCCATTGTTTACCGCAGCTTTTCCAAATGATTTCACATTGATGGTTCTTTTATAGCCGAGCATTTTGACAAAGTGCTTAAAATACTTTGTTAAATAATAATTTTTTAAGCGTTACATTTTCATTGTAAATATTAATTACAGTAAAATTAAGAGGGAAAGGCAGGAAAAACACAGTGGAGCTGAGCTGTGACGTCAACACGTATGCACCCCTCCCAACTGTACACTGACTGCTGCGTCAGAGCGAACGTGCCAAGTACGCACCTGCGCGGCTCGTGAGCGTTTGCCGGGGCTGCAGTTACCCGGTGTCAGCCCCAGCGGTCATCCTGAAGAAGTACTCTAGGTCAGCAAACACTAGAAATATCAGAAGCACGTTTGTGTGACACATTTTAAATGTGCACAGCTGAGAAACCTTCCAGATACACCGCCATCACATCAGGTCAAATATGAAGAACGTCTGTTACAGCCGGGAGAAACAATAAGGTCGCAACAATTATTTGAGAAGTTTTTTGACATCTTTTTTTTACCCCCTTCCCACCAGTATACATCTATCCATAATCATCTCTTGATCATTTCACATATTTCTTTGTAGAGATTAACTTTGAATATTGCAATTAACATTTTAATTTCTAGCCAGTCTCAATCCAGCTGAAGCAGTTTATGGCTCAGCCTGCAGAGCGCTCAGCTGGCAGATGGGGGCGCTGTACACAGCATGTGGTACAGCCGCTCTTAAGTAATTTATAGTCCCGCAAATGATGTATGCTGAGTAACGCTCTACAACACACGGAAGGTCAGCGGTTTGATTTCTGGCTACTACAGGCTGCATGCCAATGTATCCTTGGGCAAGATACTTAAGCCGACGCAACTTATCTCCGTCCCGGCTTATCTCCGACCCAAGCGTTGGAATGCGAATGTTCGATAATAAAAAGCACTTAGCTTAGTTAATCATTTTAGTGCTTGTATGAATGGAGTAAATGTAAACAGGTATAAGTGCTCTGAGTGCTCAGACAGAGTAGAAAAGCACTATATAAGAACTAGTCCATTTACCACTCTGTTCTAACAGTCACACCAGGAGCAACTTGGGGTTTAGTATCTTGCTGAAGAAATCCAGCATGCAGCGCACAGACGGCGCCTGCAGTGGACACTTTACATTGTTTTTAACACGCTTTCACTTCAGGGGGATGACGGACCAACAACAGCACAGACCGGCTGTACTACTTTGTACATCCCCTCCACAGAACTCTCCTCAGGCTGAACCGTGAGTTCCGCTTTGGTTTTGGAGGACTGTGAATGGCCCGTGGGTGAAAGCCCCTCTCTGCTGGCTGTCCGAACTGAAAAGTGTGATGGGTCGGTCGCGAACGATCCGGCTCTAAAAGAGCCGGCTCTTTGAAGTGAACGACGCGAGCCGGCTCCTGATTGTGAGCCGTTTCTTTTTTTCTTTTCTTTTTGTTTTTTTTTGTTTTTTTTTTTTTGTTTGTTTGGAAGCTGCAGGTGATTGGTTAAGATGGGTGGTAGCATCTGTGCGTCTACACTGAGCGGGAGGGGAGGGGCCACGGACACACTGCACAGGGATTACACAAACACCCAGAGAGGGAGAGGATCCTGCAAAGTTCGCTCAGACAGAAAGGGGTACAAGAAGTTGCACTTTACATAGGTGCTACATGCGGGAACGGTGAGGAAAATGAGTGACAGAAAACGTAGTTTGGACACATTTTTATGTGATAGGCAGAGTGTAGACTGCAAAGTTAAAATTTCATATCAAGCAGGCTCCACAAACAACCTGCACAGAGATATACAAATTGTTCATCCATCAGTGCAATTAGAAGAACAAAACAGGGCCGGTCATTTCAGGTAGGAGAAACAGGTTCAACCCCTCAAAGGCTGTTGGTTTTTCTGAGTTCCAATCTTTTTTTTATAATTTGCATTTGGAGCACTCTATTCTATGCTGAGTATATGAAGAAACGTTTGATATAATGTATGTTTTTACATTAGTAATTTATTCTACACATTTTTTAAAGTAAAATCTGAGGAGCCACATGGGAGCCGAAAGAGCCGGCTCTTCTTTGGGAGCCGAGCCTAAAGAGCCGGCTCTCTGAAAAGAGCTTGAATTCCCATCGCTAGTGTGAAACACATTTGCCGGAGCATACCACCGACCCATGCTGTGTTTATGGTCTCTTTCATTTGTCAGTGGCAGCACACAGCAGTTGCATTATTTGGATGACAACACGTCAAGTGACAATAGTCTTTGAACTAATGACAAAGACATACGGGGAAAATGCTCACTCTGCCATGCATTTGTATAGGTGTACAAATCCATGGCAACAAAAGGCTTCCTTATCTAAATTAGTTTCATGACGAAACATTAGTAACAACGTTTCCCAGGGTTAGTAAACGCCGCACGAAAAGAATGGTTTGTTTTCGTCACGTGACAGGAAGTGTATGTTGGAAGTTCGACGTTATTCGGAAGTGTGTTTATTTACCATATAGCGGCACACCGCTCTAAAGTACTGAAACAGGACAGCTACTCAGGTTTTTGCTTTTGTTGAGAGGCTCCGCTGTGTTGCCTTCAGTGCCGGCTTCGGTTCGCGGGCTGGCCGCTTTGGCGTGTGATCTCTAAATGGGGACTGGCTAGATTTAGCATACTGGCTAACGTGCTTGCTCTGATCCGTCGCAGCCACCTCGGGTTGGGAGCTCCTGCTGACGAACACCGCTGTTCAATAAGTTTGCTTTCAATTTCACTTCTGTCCTCATTTAGCCAGTGCGTTGTGGTTAATGTTGGAGCATATGCCGACTGTTCCTGGGTGTGTGTTCCTGTACAGCTAAGTGTCCTGGGCGCTTTGACAGGGCACTGACCTGAGCTCCAGGATGGGTCGATTTTGGCGGTGAGTCAGTGGCGCTGCTGTTGGCTAAACTTCGCAACCTTTAACCGATGTTAGTTGCTCCGCTAAGGGCTAACTTTCCAGGTGAGGCATCTGAAGTTGGTGCTGCGCTAACCCGGCATATATAACCGTGTTGCTTCTTTACTGCGACGACACGGGATCGGCTCGCTTTAACCTACTGGAACTATTCCGGTGGTGAAACTACCTGCAAACTCTGCAAACCGTGAGCATAGCAGCTTGTAGATGTTATCACACCTTCGTTGAAGGACAGCAGACAGCAGTTTGTGTGTCCGTGTTTCCAGTGCCGTTGTTGAGTGAAGTCAGTGCAAACCTTGCCTTGAAAGCTGCACTGAAACACGTTCCGAGTTTAGGTAATGAACGATAATAAAATGCTTGATTTACGGTCTCTTAGTGTGGCAGAAGACAGGTGACCAGTTAAAGGGAAACTCATTTAAACGTGGCTCAGTGAGGTGTGTGGCCACCATATGCTGCTAGAGCAGCTTTAGTCCTTCTTGGCATTGGTTACCCTAATCTCCGGATCGCTACAGGAGGGATGAACACAATGGTTTCAAAAGATATTTCCTCCGTTCACGTTTTAAAGTTGGTGATGGAGAGCACCGTCTAACCCCTCAGTCAGAAAATCTCCCATAGTTCTGGTCACACCATTCAGTGATGAGGTCACTGACATCCCAGAAGAGACCACTCCTATCAAGAAAAAATGTCAGCATATCAAGATAAAGTCATCTCTCAGAACAGCTTTGGGTTGATTACTTAAAGTTGACACCTGTCTGTATCTGTCTTATAGCAAATTAGTTCAATTTTGAAGCTACATTATGCAAGTGGTAAAATAAAGGTTTTCTGCTGTGTTTATTAGACATTGAACACCTCCCTCATAAGGCCTGCAATCAAGAGGGTCACAGTTTCCTCCCACTACGGGGTAGCGCACATCACCGCTGAGCCACCAGGATGTTGGAGGGCCTCGTTGCCTGGGTGCTAAACACATACCTGGGAAAATATGTTAGCAACCTAAACACAGATCAACTCTCTATCGCCCTTCTGAAAGGTAATTACCCGTGCTGACATTGTAACTTCTTTCATTCTTTCTTGTGTTTCTGTAGTTCTTTAGGTGTCTTGTTAAAAGGGGGTTATTTCTCCTGTCGCTCACTTTCTTCCTCTCTAATGTTGTAAACTGGCACAA
Organism: Archocentrus centrarchus; assembly: GCF_007364275.1. Taxonomy (NCBI): domain Eukaryota; kingdom Metazoa; phylum Chordata; class Actinopteri; order Cichliformes; family Cichlidae; genus Archocentrus; species Archocentrus centrarchus. The sequence goes on along the minus strand of NC_044352.1, from coordinate 36,835,388 downwards.
TGGGGGAAAAACAGAACTGCATTAAAAATAATGCTGATTACTTTGCAAAGCATACTTCAGTATTCCTGAATACACATTTGAAGGTAGTAAAATAGTCGTAAAAATGTCTTTCACTCAAGCTCTGGCTAAATAATCCATCACAGTGAATTTAATGTGTGCTTTTATTGTCTTAGGCCTTAACCAGTTTATGGATAATAATTCTATGTAAATGAATTCCAGGGTGATCAGCACTGGCACCCCCTGCTCTGCCAGTGGACTGAAATTGGTTTGATCTGCTGCTGTTTGAATGATCTGTGCTGCAATGTTAGCTGTGTGTAACTGAAGGGGCTGTCAGCACAGCTAGAACAGAGTATGTGCTGTGTGCAACAGTGTAACCAGCTGTGAGGCCCAGTTTAACCATTCATTTCACTAAATTCAGAACACGGTGTGTGTGTGTGTGTGTCCCTCAGGTGCGGTGGAGCTAGAGAACCTCCCTCTGAGGAAGGATGCCCTCCGAGAGTTTGACTTACCCTTTGAAGTTAAAGCAGGTGAGACACACTCAAACTGTGTGAAGGTTCACATAGTTCATAAAAACCTAAAATTATGCTTTTATTCTGTAGATTGTGGTGTCACTTTGTGTGTTATCATAATTTAATTTCGGTCATATGCAAATTCACACAAATTCTCACTCATTTCCCTCACTCAGTGCACTTTCCATTATTTTTATTTTTTTGACTTTCTTCTTCTTCCCCATAAGTTCATTAACTACTGAACCTTTACCCTCATGTGCGCCATCACCAGGATCCATCAAGTAGTGACTGTGGTTTGTCAGACTTGGTTAATCGTTCTCTACACGAGCACTCAGATGCCTCATTCACCTATTCACACACATTCGTACTTTCTATCTAACACACACACACTCCTGTGAATTCCTCTCTCCTCCTCTTAGGCAGATGTAATGGAGTGGTGTGGTAGCTAGCTCAACAGAGGACGGCGGGTGGGGGTGGGGTGGGGTAGACGGCCTGCTTTAACTCCTGAGCCTCAGCCTCCAAATATCTAAATAAATTACAGTTGTGTGTTTTAATCCTCTGTGACCCACAGCAGCCCCGCCGGCTGCCTCGAGTTTCCCCATAACGGCCGTGGCCAGCCAGCGTGTTTCTGCTACGGTTTGAGTATGAAAACATTTTTGTGCATATTTTGACATATGTTGCTTGGAGATTCTTCAAAACTGAAAAGCTCCATCCAGTGACATCAGCAGAGGTGGCACAAGTACAGACATTCGGTACTTAAGTAGAAGTACAAGTACCTGTGTTATAAAATACTTTGGTAAAAGTTGAAGTACTGGCTCAACTCTTTTACTTAAGTAAAAAGTACAGGCTCTGAAATGTACTCAGAGTAAGAAAGTAAAAGTATGAGGCTGTAAATGTTGGATTCAGTGAATGAATCTCAGCATCAGCAGCTTTGATTCAAACTCATCTCTGCTGTACTGATGTAACCTGTAACTCTGACCATGAACACAGCCTCTGTGCACCAACACAGAGCTTTACTGTAAATACAGTACAACAAGCTAACCTGTTTATTACACACTAAACTGCTGTATTTTCATACAATCTTTGAATAACACAAAGTCAGCATACCTCAGTTTGTTTTGCAGTCCTTCCCTTTAAATCTAACCTCTCTCCTTCCTCTCCTGTCCTCTTTCTCCATCTCTGAGTGAACTTCTCTCTCTTTGCTCTCCCTGAAATACAGCAGCTCTTCTTTTAGCTAGCAGACACACTGTGTGACAAACTGCACACACTTTGTGTGTTTGCTGATATTTGTTGAGCATTTAGAAACGTTGCATTTACCTGCCACACGTTACTCCCTTTATTTTCGCTCCTCTTCAGCAGTGCTAGTTAAGATGCTGGAAGTACCGCGAGCACAACTTACGGACATCTGCCCTCAGCCCGGCCCCCTGTTAGCCCTGATTATAGCACTATATATGATACATAAATTATACGGTTTTGCCTCTTTAATCTGTTTGTATGCGATAAACTGCGGGGATGGAGGATACACCAGGACGATTGTCTCTTATGTGTTGTTGTTCCTTCATTTAGACTCAGATTGTTGGATGTTTGACGGCACACTGACTGGAAATAAAAACTTCTCTCAGACGTTTTAAACCTAAAGTAACGAGTCTGTTTGAAAATGTAAGAAGTAGAAAGTTCAGATATTTGTGTAAAAATGTAGGGAGTAAAAGTAAAAAGTAGTCAGAAAAATAAAGTACAGATACCTGAAAAATCTACTTAAGTACAGTAACAAAGTATTTGTACTTCATTACATCCCACCTCTGGACATTAGATACTAGTAGGATGTAAAGTGAAGTTTAATGTGAAACTGGTGGAGTACCCATTTAACAGAGGAGCTCAGATACAGCCTCATTTCTAAGAAACGCAGTGAAGCTGTGCAGCTGTTGATTATTTTAGTAATCGAGTATTCTATCAATGATTCCATCGATTAATTGAGTAATCAGATAAGAAATTATTTTTCGTATTAACGATTCATCTGCACATTTTAATTTCCGTACTGCAGATGTTTCTCTGTGTGAAACAAACAGGGTGGATGGAGCAGCTACAAAGTTCTCTTTTGTGTGTGTGTGTTTGTGTGTGTGTGTGTGTGCGTGTGTGCGTGTGTGTGTGTGTGTTTACGAACAGTTGCTAGTGCTAATGGCGGCGCCTGCTAGCAAACTGTGGTAAAAATAAACAAATGAGACATTTTGCTTTAAAAAAGACAGCAGTTGGTCTTCACAGTTAAAAAAACAAGACCAATGCATGATTAAGAGACATGATCCATACATCATGATCCAAAAGCACTTATCCTGTGTCTTTCACCAGGCTTCATTGGAAAGATCACTCTCCAGATCCCTTTCTACCGGCCCCACAGTGACCCATGGGTCATCTCCATGTCCGAGCTCAACCTGATCATTGGCCCTGCCCAGCTGCAGGAGTATGACAGCGAGAAGGAGAAAGAGGACGAGAGCGAGCGCAAAAAACGCCTCCTCAAAGCTCTCGAGGACAAATTCAAAGTAAGTAGGACAAAAGTGCGTTTTTCAGTGTTTCCCCAGCGACTGTGAGGGGAGAAAGTAAGAGCATTTCATGGTTTAAAGTTTGTCTGGTTACTGATAAACTCAGCCTCACAGGGAAAAGCCTCATGCCTGCATAGACACAGTAGATGCAGGTCACTCCATCAGTTCACACTAAAAGAATTTAAGGTTGTCCCACCTAACTATTATTCTCGATTGTGCTAAAATAATTTTCAGCTCTGCACGTAGGACAGCTGCATCTGTACATCCACAGTCGGCCCCCCCCCCACACACACACTGTAGGTGTCAGAATATTTGATCATACTTGCACACAGTGATCGCTTAATGGGCCTTCATCCAAATTTTGCTCAAGGACAAGGTCATATTTGTGGTCCATGTCCATTTTCACAGGAATGGCTGCTGCTAAAACTATTGGTACCACTGATACAGCGTTCAGCGACACATAAATGCTCTCATTAGTCTTATTTATGGCACAAGAATGTTTCTTCAGCTAGTTAGGGCAGGTACAGAAGTAGGACCACAGTATTTATGGTACATCTTTGGCTCTTTCAGAGTGAGTGTGAACAGAGAGGAGAGTCGTACTGGTACTCTGTGACTGCCTCATTAGTCACCAGAATTGTGGAAAACATTGAGGTAAGGCATCCAACACTGCATACTAATATATCATAAACAAGGCGTGTGTCCAACCACTTTTTGTGAATAAAGGTTAAATAATTATTGATCAGCAGAATTGGAACCATGTCATATTTTGTCATGTCCTTAATGCAGATATCTGTGTGTGTGTGTGTGTGTGTGTTAGTGTGTGTGTGTGTGTGTGTGTGTGTGTCGGGGGGTAAGTCTAACCTGGTCATCCTGTTCTTGAGGCTCAGGAGTGGATGCACTCTGTGTCCCCAACCATTCACTGATGTCTCTGTTATGTGTTGGATAATGATTCCTGCCTGTAGGAGAGCATCCATCACAGGCCGTAATGTTTCTGAGTTCTTTATTCTGCACGATTTACCAAACTGTCCTCTCAGTCACAACAAACAGAACAACAGAACAATGGCATGTTGTTCAATAACATAGAATAAAGTTGGAGCAAATTAATATCTTAAAAAGGTACAAAACTATATCTATATACATCTACATGTATATATGTGTGTTAGTGTGTGTGTTAGTGTGCGCGTGCTCATCTGTGTTCCTCTCTGAATACAGTGTAGCAGTTCATATTAATGAGAGGAGACTGAAGAGGAGTTGGTGTTTTGTTGGAAATGGTTATAGACCTGAAATCTGTTGTGTACCAGCTAACATTTACACCGTGGAGAAGAACACAAAAATATTTAATGTCACATCCTGAGCCGTCCGTGTGTTACTGTGCCACGTGTGCAAACATGCACGTCACTCTGAAGGTACTTATTAAGGCCAAAAACAAATTGAAACATTCAGACGTTAATCCAGCACACTGACAGGCCCATTAATAGCTGCTACTGATCGGAAGGTCAGCGGTTTGATTCCTGGCTACTCCAGGCTACATGCCAATGTATCCTTGGGCAAGATACTGAACCCCAAGTTGCTCTCCGACTGGAGTGTGAATGTTAGATAATTAAAGCACTTAGCTTAATTAATCATGGAAGTGCTTGTATGAATGGGTAAATGTAAACATGTTGTATAAGTGCTTTGAGTGCTCAAACAGAGTAGAAAAGCACTATATAAGAAATAGTCCATTTATACGTTTAGTCCATTTACGTTCTTGGTTCCAGATCAGCTGGAGGTGCTGGAGTTGAACCCGTTTTTCGGCCGAGCACCGAGTGCGTTCGCGGTGGAAAACGGTTCGAGCACTTGGCACCGACACCGTGTCGGTGGAAAAGGGCCTTTGAGTCAAAGTTTTGGCACTGCATTCCCAGCTTAGAGACACCCACAGCTGATACATTGATTACATATCAGTTGCTAAGTAACACATCCTTTTCTATGTGAAATTTAGCACAAGTTGCAGTGAAATTGCCTGCGACAAACCTTAGTAACTCATATTTGTGAGACTGATTATATTGTAATGTCACTTGCACTCATCAGCGCAGACCGACTCCAGCTGAGTGCAGTGTGTTGGCGGTTTGTCTGCGTTTATTGATGAGACAGCAGTCTGTCTGAGAGTGAGTGAAGCTGGTGTGACTCAGACTGAGATGGTTTGGAGACAGGCTGCCTCCCAGCTTAATTCAACCCCTTGACTCAAAGCTGAAAGTCTTGACTCGTGGCTGTAACTTGAATGTGTTAACTGTGTAAGTGCAAATATGATGTATATTTTATTATTGTAATGTCCATGTTCTGTAAAGTACAAAATAAACACCTTCAACTGTTAATCTAACTGTGGTTGAAATGCCAGAATAATTAGGCAGGTATTATTATCTGACCTTGAGTTACAGACTGAACTGTGATGTTGTGTATTTAATGTGTAGCTGAAGATCCAACATGTGCATCTGCGGTTTGAGGACGACTTTTCCAACCCAGAGAAGCCCTTTTCCTTTGGGGTTTGCATCAACAACGTATGTGCTCAGAACCCTTCCAGAGAATCAGTAAGTGTTCACTCAAAGCACCTTTAAACCATTAAATACAAACATTCCTTTTCATTTGACTTTTACTGGCGTGGATAATTTAACAGATGTTACAGCAAGTCCAGTTACATTTTTAACCCAAATATTTATGACATCTGACACTTCTAGTTATTGTGCCAGTGAAGAGTTCACAGTTAAAGAAGCTCTTCTGTTGCATCTTAGTTTATGCACTGACATAGCTTTGCCCCAAACCTGCTGCGTCACATGCTATTAATACTATTAGTTTGGGCCAGCAGGTAACGTCACATCTTCCAGTGACAAACAGCAGCTGAAGCAACTGATGGAGAAAAAAGACTAGAAGGAAACAACGTGTGTGTAAAAAAAAAAAACCACACAATTAACAGCATACAACAAACGTGAGCATAAATCATCCTCTAACAACACTGATGTGTTTTTAAAAAATGATCTGATACACAACGAAATGTAATGGATTCTTGCTCTGCCCGTGCTCGACCTCTTTCATGAAACGGGCCGTGACAGACAAGCAACCAGCAGTCACCACAGGTCATCCTGTGCTGTACCGTACTACATATAAGCTAGATAGAGTTGTTAAATTAGCACAATATTCCCCTGCAGAGCACTAAATAACTGTTAGAAAGTATCAGTGATGAGCCTCAGAGGATCATCAAAGGAAACTCTGAGTGCCCGTTCACTTTTTTCTGTGGAAAATTAGAAGCTTTATCAAACATGTTCCATTAAAGGCCGTCAGTCTGTTTCTCTGTCGGCATCACTGAGACATGCCCTAAAACTGCCACAATCTGTCAGACGTGCATTACATTTACAAAAGACACTGGAAGGTAAACAGCTCCCTTTGTCCATAAAGGAGTCCTGTGGGTCTTTGGATTTGAGCTTAGCAGTGCTTTTCTTTTGCAGGTCCAGAAACTCTTCAGACAAAAGCAGCTGGAGATTGAAGACTTCAGTGTCTACTGGGATACTGAGTGTGAAATGCTGGGAAAGCTGCCCACTAATCAGATCCAGGTCAGTCATGTGGTTAACTTCAGCAGTTAGGTGGGTGATCCCTGGAGTATTACAGCTTAGTTCCTGGATGCCTTGTCTTTAAAATAATGTTTAACTTACTCCTAACCACACTGAAGTATACAAAAGCCAGAACAGAAATGCTACACAAACCTTGGCAGGCAGCACTGAATGTTTTAGCACTGAATGACAGCTTACTGTGGTGAGCTGTGAGTTGTTGTATTTCCAGGTGCAACAAAAGGATCTCCAGCCTCCTGTGTGGAATTCAGAATAACGGCACAGATATAACATCAATTTAAATATTCTGAAAGAGTGGTGTTCGTTCCAGTAAATGCAGAGTTCTAACACAACCTCGTGGAGGTTTTTGGATTACTTTGTGGAACACCTGCACTGCCAGACTTACAGCTACAGTCTGAAGTGTCTCAGTTAGGGTACTGGTCCACCTTGTGCCATCATTGAGCTTCAGTATGCTGACTAATGGCATAAAATATTCAGTTCACTGAAACTCTGCTGAAAGAACGGACAGCAATCTTCCAAAAATATTCACTTGTTTGCTTTCCTGATGATGGTAAAAAGTGCTGTCTGTATGCTGGTCCAAATCCTTCCAAAGTCCACAGGTTGGGTTGTAGCTGATGATTGCAATGGCCACAGCACGAGATTAACGAAGAGCGGGTTTGCACAGATATCCATAATCCTGCAGGGACTCAAACTATGCTAGTGAAATTATACCCACAGCTTTGCAGATTACCTTACCGTGACAATTAAGGGTTCAAGATTTTCCTTTAATTTGTCACCTTTGTGTCAGTATTATTTATATAGCACCAGAGATTAATAACTGTTGATTAAATGCAATAGTGGTGTATAAACACAGAGAGTAAAAAGAGGTGAGTAAAAGAATAAACACTCAGTGCATCATGGGAACCCCCCAGCAGCCTAGGCCTATAGCAGCATAACTAAGGGAGGGTTCAGGGTCACCTGATCCAGCTCTAACTATAAGCTTCATCATAAAGGAAAGTTTTAAGCCTAATCTTAAAAATAGAGAGGGTGTCTGTCTCCTGAATCCAAGCTGGGAGCTGGTTCCACAGAAGAGGGGCCTGAAAGCTGAAGGCTCTGCCTCCCGTTCTACTCTTAAGTATCCTAGGAACCACAAGTAAGCCAGCAGTCTGAGAGAGAAGTGCTCTGTTGGGGTGATATGGTACTATGAGGTCTTTGAGATAAGATGGTGCCTGATTATTCAAGACCTTGTATGTGAGGAGAAGGATTTTAAATTCTATTCTAGATTTAACAGGGAGCCAGTGAAGAGAAGCCAATATGGGAGAAATACACTGATCAGACATAACATTATATATAGATACTTTATTGATCCCAAAGGAAATTAGGGACCACCCGCATAATATTGTGTTGGTCTCCCTCTTGCTGCTCAAACAGCCCTGACCCATCGAGGCATGGACTCCATTAGACCCCTGCAGGTGTGCTGTGGTATCTGCACCAAGATGTTAGCAACAGATCCTTTAAGTCCTGCAAATTTTGAGATGGGGCCTCCAGACTTGTTTGTCCAGCACATCCCACAGATTGGATTGAGATCTGGGGGATTTGGAGGCCAAGTAAACACCTCAAACTCTCCTCAAGCCATTCCCGAACCATTTTTGGTTTGTGGCAGGGAGCATTATCCTGCTGAAAGAGCCCACAGCCATCAGGGAATACTGTTCCCATGAAAGGGTCTGCAGCAGTGCTGAGGTAGGTGGTACGTGTCAAAGTAACATCCACATGGATGGCAGGACCCAAGGCTTCCCAGCAGACCCCAAAGTATCACAGTGCCTCTGGTGGCTTGTGTTCTTCCCACAGTGCATCCTGGTGCCAGGTGTTCCCCAGGTAAGTGACGCACACACACCCGACTATCCACGTGATGTAAAAGAAAACCCAATTCGTCAGACCACCTTCTTCCAATGCTCCGTGGTGCAGTTCTGAGGCTCATGAACCCTGAC